>NW_027464592.1:10905125-11578000 GCF_043290135.1 Rhipicephalus microplus
TATATATATATATATATATATATATATATATATATATATATATAAGGAACTCCAATCCTGATGAAGGCCAGACTCTAGGCCGAAACGTCGAAATAAACCACGTTGTGACCACTCACGGAGGATCTACTGGACTATATATATATATATATATATATATATATGCACATGCACATACAAAGTGTTTACTTTCGCCTACCACTTGATGACCATTGAAGGGAAAAGGACGAACATGAAAGGTAAAGAGCCGACGGACCCACTAAAGAGAAACCCTTTCCTTACGCACGCCGTCGCAGACCCCTCCCGCCACCGTGGCGACAATCTTGGGTGGCCCGACACAAGTCGAGAACTGGCCAGCACGGGATAAGAACCGGATGTGGACGTAATCCGACATTTGGTTTTGTGCTCAGTGTTCCCAGTGGTTCTTCCTTTCTTTTTTTCTTCTTTCTCTTTTTTTTTCTTTTCTTCAATTTTCTTCTCTTTTTTTCTTTCTTTCTTTTTTTAGTTCTCTCTCACTCCCGCAAACATTTTTCAAGGCGAAAGGAACGCGGCAGCAATGAAGTTTGGAAGTTCATGTTAGTATAACTCATCCCCTGATGAAGGAGGACCCCTCCCGAAACTGTTGGAAAATAAATATATATATCCTTGTTGACAACGCTCCCGTTGTGCCATATCCCATACTTTCCGGAAGACTAACTGGCCCTTTGAATTATTACTACCGCAATATATATGTATATATATATATATATATATATATATATATATATATATATATATATATATATATATATATATATATATATATATATAGTCTGGCCTTCATCAGGACTGAGGGTACAGTTTTTTGGTGCTCAGCTTTCTACAATCTTATATGAGAGGGGAAGAGAGAGAAAAAGGAAAAAAAGAAGAAGAAAACAAAAAGAAGAAAAAGGAAAAAAGAAAAAATAAGAAAGAAGAAAAAGAAGAATATAAGGTGGACTCCCCGGGGCGCCCCCTTTCACTTTTTCATCTTCTTCCTATCCATCTCTCTCCCTTTTCTACTTTTCACCTTTATGATGTCTGCGGTATGTGTATCCTTCCTTTCGCTAACGCATTGTTCCCAACCAGATGGAGCCTCCTCTCTCTACGCGCCTCCTGTCTCTACGCCTCCTGGCCTACGTGTGGGAATATTGTAATAGAACAGAAGGCAGCAGAAAGTGGGGTGGTATTGGGGCATTCATTCATAAAAGTACAGACTGGCAAAGGGTCAAGCAGGAGTGCAAGGAACATTTATGGCTAAAAGGGAAAGTGGCAGGTCAAATGACACTCCTTGGTTTCGTGTACTTGTGGACGGGAGCAAAGGCCAAAGAGGAAAACCAGGCAATGGTAGAGTGTATATCAAAAGACATTCAAGAGTTAGGAAGAGAGTGCGAGATAATTATACTAGGAGACACAAATGCACACATAGAAGATATAGATGGGTATACCGACCCGACAGGCAAAATGATCATGGATATGTGTGAAAGGCTTGATTTGATCATTTGCAACAGTACCGAGAAGTGTGAAGGGCAAATAACATGGGAGGTCGGAAGGCTTCAGTCGACGATAGATTATGCACTGATGTCACATAGGATGTATGATAAGGTCAGGGGAATGCACATAGATGAAGGTGGCTCCAGAAGTCTTGGTAGCGATCACAAACGTGTCAAGCTAAGTTTTGGAAGAGCAGTGAAAGTGGGAAGCAGACAACATGAGCAACTACAGGAAAATCTTTATCCAGAAAGGCAAATTGAAATAGCCACTAAACAAATTGAGAAAGTAATCACGGAGGATAAGAAGACAGTGTGGACATACACGAATCTAATTAGACTCTTTGAGCTAGAGCTTGCTAAGACGCGTGACAAGTCACCCCGGAAAAGAAGACACAAGCCCAAAAGTTGGTGGGATGAGGAAGTTAACAGAGCCATTGCAAAACGTCAGGAAGCCTCTAGGGAACACAGACATGCTAAGCAGCGGGATGAACCGACGGATGATGTTAAAAGAAAATGGGCAACTTTTCTAAGCTGTTGAAGGGATGCATCCCTTCTGATCAATGAAAAGATTAGAAGGAAGGGAGCTCAGTGGCTGGCAGAAGTACATAAAAAAGATAGAAAGGCAGCTGTGAAATTTTGGAACCATCTAAACTCCCTAAGAACTGAGACGAGCATAGAGCAGAGTTTCATAACTACCGCCCAAGGTGCTAGGCTAGAAGAGGATGAAGCTATTGAATTAATAAGAACAAGGGCGACAGAAAAATTTCAACAAAGAAGTACTTTATGCACCACAATAGACAAGGACGAATCAAGTGGTTCAATGGCTCCATTTTCACAACAAGAGTGGGAAAGGGCTGAGAAAAGGGTTCTTAGTAGTACATCAACAGGCCCAGATGGCATTCCAATTAGGCTGATAAAGACATTAGGTCCGAAGTCTAAGCAGGCTTTGAGAGAGGCAGTGAGCACAATAATAATCGATGGTGAAGTTCCCGATGGATGTAAACTTAGCAGGATGAGCATGATCTATAAAGAAAAGGGGGACAAAGCTGACATAAACAACTACCATCCTATAACAGTGACATCAGTGGTCTACAGGCTGGCGATGCAGATTATAAAGGAAAGACTGCAGGCGTGGATAGAGGATGAGGGGGTGCTGGGGGAACTGCAGAATGGGTTTCGGAAACACAGGAGGTTGGAAGACAATCTGTTCTCACTGACGCAGTGCATCGAAATAGCAGATAAGGAACACATGCCCCTGTGGATATCAAGGGAGCCCCTGTGGATATCAAGGGAGCCCCTGTAAATATCACATGCCCCTGTGGATATCAAGGATATCATTTTTGGATATCAAGGGAGCGTACGATAGCGTGGTTCAAGAGGAATTGTGGGGATTACTGGACACACTAGGCGTGGAACATGTAGTCACTAATCTTTTAAAGGGTATCTATAAAGGTAACAAGGTAGTTAAAAAGTGGGAAAAACAGGTATTCAAGCCTGCAGAGGTAAAACGGGGGCTTAGGCAGGGATGCCCCCTGTCACCCTTATTATTCATGATGTACCTACGAGGATTAGAGGCAAAACTAGAGGGAAGTGGACTGGGCTTCAACCTCTCTTTAGTCAAACAAGGAAAACTTATTGATCAGGCACTACCAGCATTAATGTACGCAGATGATATAGTGCTAATGGCCAACAACAAAGAAGATTTGCAGAGATTGATGGACATCTGCGGTAATGAGGGAGATAGCATAGATTTTAGATTCAGTAAGGAAAAATCAGCAGTCATGATTTTCAATGACAACGAAGGTAGTGAGCTTAGCATACAGGAGGTCACGCGAGAGATAACAGATAAATACAAATATCTAGGCGTATGGATATGCAATGGGACCGAGTATTTGAGGGAACACGAAATATACGTGACGACTAAAGGTAACAGGAATGCAGTAGTCATGAAAAATAGGGCACTGTGGAATACAATAGGTATGATGTTGTGAGAGGAATATGGAAAGGGGTCATGGTTTCTGGGCTGACGTTCGGCAATGCGGTCTTGTGCATGAGATCAGAAGTTCAAGCAAGATTAGAAATTAAGCAACGTAGAATAGGTAGGCTTGCTTTAGGAGCTCATGGGAATACACCAAATCAGGGAGTACAAGGTGATATGGGATGAACATCATTTGAGGGCAGGGAAGCTAGCATCACGATAAAATTTGAGAAGCGATTGAAAGAAATGGGCGAAGAGCGTTGGGCTAGGAAGGTTTTCAGCTACTTGTACATAAAGAATGTCGATACAAAATGAAGGAAGCAAACCAGGAAGTTGACTGGTAAATACTTAGAAAACAGCAGGTGGCCAAACCAAAAAGAACTATCGGTTAAGAAGAAAGTGAAGAAAACGAAGACTGACATGGGGAGAATGGGCATGATTAAGAAGTCCGCACTAGAGATCTATCGAACTTTTAGGCAGGAAATTGCCAAGGAAAGGATCTATGATAATACTTGGGGTAGTTCTCTACTGTTTGAGGCCAGGACGGGAGTATTGCGAATCAAGACATATCGGGCCAAATACGAAGGGGTAGACACAGTATGCAGTGCGTGTGGAGAGGAAGAAGAAACTGCCGAACACTTGATAATGTTCTGTAAAGGGCTTCACCCTATAGTTCAGGATGATGGCGCAGAGTTTTTCAAAGCACTGGGGTTTAGGGACCGGGAGGGCAAAATAAACTTTAAGCGGGTAGACTTAACTAGAAGGAGGTTATCTGATTGGTGGCTAAAGTCAAGGCACGAGTGAAAATTAAACTCTTCACTGCAAAGTACGAATCCTCAAATTCACTTTTTAAGGAAAAAAAATAAATATAGTTTTTGGTTTATTAGGTATTACGGCTTGGTGGCGCTAGCCACCGCCCGATCTAAAGGGTACAGCCATATCCATCCATCCATCCATCCGGTTTGGTGTGGGGGGAAAAAGAGCTTTTTTAAGAAGTTTAAGCCTTTAACTACCCAGCGCCCCGTCGACATCTCGTCGTAGAAAGAGGGGCGCCGCGTATGGGGGAGACCCGCTCAAGTTTGCCCGGCGACGCCAGCGCTTGCCTTTCCCCTGCCAGAAAAAGCGCACAACAGTAGAGTCTTCCAACCCTTCCGCTCCTTTTGGCTTCCACGCATTTGCGAAGCACCCGCTGCACGTGAAACGTCCCTCGTTTCGCGATGTCACCCCAACAGAAAAGGGGGTGGCATCGCTGCGTCGTCAACGGTCACAATAACCATGCAAACACGAAGAGGGCGACTCCACCAGTTAAATTCTACCGATTCCCAAACCGATGGTACGAAACAAGCAGACGACAGAAATGGATTAAAGCATTGCGCCGAAAAAAGTATGTAAACAATTTTTTTCATAAAGATTAGCACGCGCACAATGCATTCAAAATTACGGGTGTTAATTCCTGCGTCACCGTTCCTCTAATCTATCGAGTTACTGGGAGATGCACGTCCCCATCTTAAAGGTATAAATTTTCAACGCCCGTCTTTAGAGCACTGTTAAAAAATAGCAAAGAAATATTTTATGCTGCTACTATTATTTGATATTGTTGAGGAGAGAGAGGAACGAGAAAAAAGGAAGGCAGGGAGGTTAACCAGATGCTAGTACCCGGTATGCTACCCTACACTGGGGTTGGGGAATAGAGGGTTGAAAGAGAAAGGGAGAGTTAAAAAATAAATAAAAGAAAAACACCGACACACACGCACACAAAAAATCAGTCAACTCAGAGGCGTTCCAACAGGCCAGTAGTTCGCAAGTAGCGCTTGCACAGCTTTCTTCCGTGACGATGAGTCATGACGATGGCGCAGTATACTTTCTTCTGACAGCGGCTGGTCATCTAATCTGTTTAGTTTATGGGAAAGCTGTTGTCTTTCAAGGTTGTATTTTGGGCAGTCACACAGAATATGTCGAATGGTTTCTTCATCTCCGCAGTGTGCACAGTCGGCGGTGTCGGCCATACCTATGCGGAACGCGTACGCACGAGTAAACGCGACTTCCAACCATAGCCTGCTCAAAGCAGTAGCGTCACCTCGTCGAATTTTTGTTGGAAGCTGTATGCTTAACGTTGGATCAAGGGATCGTAATCTTGCATGCGTAAAGAGTGGCTCATCCCAAAGAGTCATGGAGCGTTGACGAGCGAGCATGCGGAGCCTCCTAGCAGCGTCCGTCTTTGAGAGAGGTATTGACTGGTTGTTGTCTTCTGTATGGGCGGAGCGGGCAGCTTGATCAGCTCGTTCGTTACCGATAATTCCACAGTGGCTTGGCGACAACTAAAATATAACGTGGGGCCTTTTTTCTGCTATATGGTGTAGCATTTCTGCTGTTTCAAATACCAACTGCTCGTGTGGACCACGGCGTAGATTTGACAGAAGTGACTGCACTGCCGCCTTGCAGTCACAGAAAATCGTCCACCGGTTCGTACTTTGGTCGTTAATGAAACGCAACGCAGCGAAAAGCGCTGCAAGCTCTGCTGCCGTTGTTGTGGTTGCATGAGCTGTCCTGAATTTGATGGTTGTGGCGTGCGTTGCAATAACGACCGCCGCAGTTGAGCTGTTTGGCAGGACGGAGCCGTCGGTGTAGACGTGCGTGCAGTCTTGGTACTTCTCGTACAGCAGAAGTAAGCCCAGCTGCTTGTGGGCTGGTACTGAGAAATCTCGTTTTTTTAGATGCCTGGTATTGTCAGGTTGCTGACTGGTTGTTTGAGGCACAATGGAGGAACTAAAGGTCTCGGCGCGGGCGTAAAACCAGTTGGTAGAGAGTCACCATGGGCAGTTATTGTTCGACAAAAGGAAGTATGAGGTTTATCCGCTGGTAGAGAGGCTAGGTGGTGATGGGGAGTTCGGCCCACATGCCTTATGTGTGTCCTCAAAGCTTCAATTTCAATATGGGTCTGCACGAGGTGGACTTTGGCTATAGCTATAGACGCCATTGTTGAGGCACCCTGAGGCAGACCTAGACATATTCGAAGCGCCTGTGCCTGAAGGCTTTGTATCATGCGTCGACTTGTTTTGCTGGCGTTTGATAACGCAGGCAGACTGTATTGTAAAAAGCCAAGAAAAAGCACCCTGTACAGTCGTAACATACCATTAGGCTGCATTCCCCAAGTCTTTCCAGCGAGAAACTTGAAAAGATGGCATATGCTTGTCAATCGCTTTTTCAAATACGACACATGAGGGCTCCATGATATGTCTCTGTCGACTATGACACCCAGAAATTTGTGAGATCGACGATATTGTATAATTTGAACGTTAATTGACACTCTGTAATTCGACATGGGTTTGCGCGTAAATGCCAGAAGAGCGCACTTTCCGGAGGAAATTTCCAGGCCTCGATTGCGTAGATACAAAGCAGTTGCAGTAGCAGCTCTCTGTATTCTCGCTCGTAACGGCAGGCGAGTTACCGCAGATGTCCAGATGCAGATGTCATCAGCGTATGTTGATGGATAAATATTGTTTGGTAGGTGCGTATGGAGAGCGATTAGTGTTATATTGAATAGCACGGGGCTCAGTACACCACCCTGAGGGACGCCACGACAACTGAAATGTGCAGACGTGTTCCCGGTCTTTGTACTCACAAAATAGGATCGCATTGGGAGATAACTGCGTATTCACTTAAACATTCGGCCACCCACTCCAATCTCTTCTAGTGCGGTAAGGACGGCTTCTTGTGTAACGTTATCATAGGCTTTTTTGACGTCAAGGAACAGAGAGGCGCAAAGACGCTTATGGCCTTTCTCGTGTTCAACGTACGTGATTAGGTCGATGAGGCGATCGATCGATGATCGACCACGACTAAATCCAGCCATGGCATTTGGGTAGATCTCATGATACTCCAAGTACCACTCAAGTCGGCCGAGAATCATTCTCTCCATCACTTTACCCACGCAACTAGCCATATTGTTGGGGACGTAGATATATAGATATTGTCGGGGACGTAGTAGTTGAAGCTGTGTACTCATGTGGTATTGGTAATGTGTTGTTATATATTTTTAAATCTACGCAGCGCCGACGAAAGTGTGTGGTTGCCAAAAGCTTGGACAACTATGAAAAAACGAAAAAAATGCATTAGCCGTTGTTGCACGTCCGTTGGCAGATACAGTGAACTAGTTGTTACTGAGTGTGCAGGGGTAGCCCGAACAACACGCTGCATTTTTGATACATGACCAAGATAAAATTCCTTTATAGCAGTGCTCTCTTCCCTTGCAGATTAGACACACACAAAAAACGTTTCTCTGAAAGCTGGTCGCTCATCATGATGGTACGCACGCTGTTCGTGAACTCAAAGTACCCGCGATGAGAATAGTGATATTACAAGGAAAGACACGCAAGATAGATGTCAATTTTCGTTGTGGGTCAGAAAGAAGCCCCAAATGGAACATTTATTTTTGAAGTGCTGTGCATATACCGCACGATAACTTGAGTGGGTGCTAGTAAATTAAGGTATCCCAACTAATAGCAGTCACAGCGCAAGAACCGCTTAACCTACAGCACGAGAAGCGGCCTTACCCATGCATCCAGTAACAAACATAGTGCATAGTACACAGAGTAAACCAAATAAAACAGGTATATAAGTATGAACGTACAGAAAGTTTTATTCACCTCTAACGTCGTAAACAGCATTGTCTTTCACTTGCGAAACGCACTTCGCTCTGACGAGGACGGCGTCGTCTGCTACAACTCGCTTCGCTGCCCTTTTACCAAATTGCTGCCACGAAAAAAAAAATCCTCAATTGCGGCATCCTATAAATGCGGACAGAGCACATACATCATAACCGCGCGTAACGCGAGACTCTCAAAAACACGTGCAGAACGCGTGCAGCGTGCTAGCAAAGCAACGCGTTTTCAAGCAGGTTGAATGGGACAGCGGAGTGGCGAACACTCGAAAAACCAGTTTTCTCCCCACATTGACTGACAGCGCCACGCTCCGCAGCGCCTCCCTCGGCGTCTGGCAAGTGGGTGCAATGGCAATTTTTGCCCGCTTCTGGATTGCGCGGGCTGTAGGGGCCTCCCGACTGTGCACAGGGTTGCTGTTGGGCATGTCATGTTTGGCACAATTGATTGTATAGTGAGGTAAAAACAGAAACAGACGACCGCTGTACTTAGGAACAGTATTTACACATGGTTTTATTTTGAGTTGTCCAGCGCCCTTTGCAGCTGCAGTGCCGTGCACTCAGTTATTTTTTCATTAATGTCGTTATTGTTATCTAATGCTTTAATTGCTGCAAGTGTACCCGGATTCTCATTTATTCCTCTATTGATGGTATTAAATCGGTAGATAAGGTATGATTCTCATTGTTCGCGTTTTCGATTTGATTTAAATCCCGTCTCTAAGAGCGTTACTGATAGTGTGTCGAATGCACGGTCGGGAATAGTGACATGTTTTGATGGGAGTAGATTTGGGGCTAATTTCGCATGGGCTCTGTGATTATTGAAGTGAATCTTGAATGGTGTTTCCGTTCCTCTGATGTACTGCATACTGCACACATTGCATTCGAGTAGGTATACCACATTAGAGGAATCGCATGTCAGGTTTCCTCGAATGTTAATCGAAAACTTGGATTGTGTGCTGGCTGCTTTGTGTGTTTCTCGCATCGCTTTACATACAAGACATCGTTGCTTTAAACAAGATTGACATGAATTGTGTTGGGGTGAGGTGTCCATTCTCAAATTAATAGATTTGAGAGTAGACAAGTGTGTTTTTGTGGTTGCGTGGTCGTCCGTAAACGACGCCAGGAGTGGATGGGAATGCGCGTTTCAGACGTTCACTTTGTCCCAGAATGTTGTAATGTCGTTTCAGGATTTTGTTTACATTGTGGAAGTTTGTGCTGTAAGTCAAGCAGAGGTTTATTTGTTGTGGGACTTCTTGTGTTGGTCGCTTCATAAGTAAGTCATCACACTTCAGTTTTCTCACTTTTTTGACGACGTCATGGATTACATAGGGGGAGTATTTTTGTTTATCGAGCATAAGTTTTAGCTTCTGTGAGCTTGTGTCAAAATGAGCGTCTCTTGAGCAGATTCTCTTAAACCGGTTAGCCTTGCTGTATGGAATACTGTTTTTACAGTGGCACGGTTGATCGACAGCTAAGGTTGTAGAAAACTTGTCTTCTCAATCGTTATGGTAACATCAAGAATATTTACGGTTGCTTGTGAGTAGGTGTGTGTGAAGTGTATGTTCGGATGTTCAGCATTGTAAGTGTCAATAAAGCTGAGAAATTCATCCTCGTTGTGGGTCAATATATATATATATATATATATATATGTATATATATATATATATATATATATATATATATATATATATATATATATATATATATATATATATATATATATAGCGATCACCCACGATCACCCTATATATATATATATATATATATATATATATATATATATATATATATAGCGATCACCCACGCCACTGTAAAAACAGTATTTCATACAGCCAGGCTCACCGGTTTAAGTGAATCTGCTCTAGAGACGCTGACTTTGACACGAGCTCACAGAGGCTAAAACTTATGCTCGAGCAACAAAAATACCCCCCACATGTAATTAATGACGCTGTTCAAAAAGCGAAAAAACTAAAGCGTGAATACTTACTTATGAAGCGACCACCACGAGAAGACCCACAACGAACAAACCTCTGCTTGACTTACAGCACAAACTTCCCCAATGTAAACAAAATCCTTAAACGACATTACAACATTCTGGAACAAAGTGAACGTCTGAAACGCGCATTCCCATCCGCTCCAGGCGTCGTTTACCGACGACCACGTAACCTCAAAGACACCCTTGTCCACTCCCAAATTAACACATCACCACCCAATAATTCATGCCGCCCTTGCTTAAAGCCACGATGTCTTGTATGTAAGGCGATGCGAGAAACAGACAAAGCAACCAGCACGCAATCCAAGTTTTCGATTAACATACGAGGAAACCTAACATGCGATTCCTCTAATGTGGTGTACCTACTCGAATGCAACGTGTGTGGTATGCAGTACATCGGACAAACAGAAACACCATTTAGGATTCGCTTCAATAATCACAGAGCCCATGCGAAATCAGCCCCAAGTCTACCTCTATCAAAACATCTCAGTCTTCCCGACCATGCATTCGACAAACTATCAGTAACGCTCTTAGAGACGGGATTTAAATCAAATCGAGAACGTGAACAACGAGAGTCATACCTTATCCACCGATTTAACACCCTCGATAGAGGAATAAATGAGAATCCTGGTACACTTGCAGCAATTAAAGCATTAGAAAACAATAACGGCAACAATGAAAATAGTAACTGAGTTCACGGCACTGCAGCTGCGAAGGGCACTGGACAACCTAAAACAATTCCAAGTGTAACTACTCTTCCTAAGTGCAGCTGTCGTCTGTTTTGTTTTATTTTATTACCCAATCAATTGTGCCATGCACGACATGCCCAGCAGCAACCATGTGCACAGCCAGGAGGCCCCCACGACACGCGTAATTTAGAAGCGGGCCAGGAATTCGCATTGCACGCGCTTGCACAGCCTACCGCAATACGGGGCACCCCTATTTTTACGACGAAGTGTTGACAGGGCGCGGAGTAGTTAAAGGCTTAGAACTTCCTAAAATGCCCGCTGACCAGCCTCTGCCACAATACGCGGCCCCCGTCCTTCTACGACGAATTGTTTACGGGACCCCGAGTAGTTAAAGGCTTAGGACTTCCTGAAAAGCTCTTTTTTGCCCCACACCGAACCGCCAGTGCCAGGAGGGGCCGTCTGATCGGGAGGAATGCGCTAGTGAACGGAAACATACACAGACCGCTGACATCAGAAAGGTGAAGGGGAGAGGGGGGAGGGAGATGGGGGGGAAGTGGAGGGAAAAGTGGAAGGGGGGCACCCCAGGGGCGTCCACCATATATTATTTTTCTCTTTTTTCTTTTTTTTCTTTCCTTTTCTTTTTTCTTTCCTTTTTTTTCCTCTTTCCTTGCCCTCTGATTTGAGATAGTATAAAGCTGAGCACCGACAAACTGTATCTTTATTCCTGATGAAGGCCAGACTCTAGGCCGAAACGTCGAAATAAACCACGTTGTGACCGCTCACGGAGGATCTACTAGACTGTATAAATATATATATATATATATATATATATTTATATATATATATATATATATATATATACATATATATATATATATATATATATTGTAATGATAATAAATAGTGGGGCTCAGGCAAGGGCGCAGGCAGGGTGACGGAAGACGACGAAGAGGAAGCAGAAAAAGAACAGCCGGCCTGCAGCAAAGGCGTTGTCTCTTTGTCTTATTTCTCCGCGTTACAATGGCGCAGTCGACGAAGAAAACGGCTTACGTCTCGGTTTCGTCATCCACAACGCCCGCCGACGTGCAGCCGCGGTAAGCGTCGCTTGAGGACGGCGTCAAGCCCTCCTCGGCAGCTGTTTACTGACACCACCGTTCAGGGACGGCGTCAAGGCCTCCTCGGCGGCTCCAGCACCCGTTACCGGTACCAGATCACGATAAGGAACGCCGTCACGCTTCTTCGCTGATGGAACCCGCAAGGCGTCCGTCGCGGCCAGCATCCATCCCAGCACCGACGGATGGCGTCCAGGCCTCCGTTGTGGTTCCGGGAAACTTGTCCTGGGACGCGACACGTCGCGGCAACCATGCGCACGGGCCTCTCTCACCTAGGGATGGCGTACATGCCTCCTCCATACCTGGCAACCTGTCGGCGCTTCAAGCACCCACCGTGTACGGCGTCGAGGCCTACCCGGCGGCGCAAGACCGCTTCATCTACGCCGCAGTACCAGGTCACAACTCATCACATGGGTTCCGCTTGCCTGGGAACGTCGTTGACGCTTCCAGCGCCCTGGAACCCATGTCCACGATTCCTACCACAGCTGGATTTCCAAGGGACGCCGTCCACGCGTCCTTGGTCAGCAATTGTACCACCTCGAGTACCGCAGTCACTGTATCCTCCGCAGAGGCGGGCCTTGGCTCTTCGTGCGGATCACACGACAGCGCAGCGGAGCTGCAGCATACCATCGCGCAACTCCGCGTCACGACCAACGCCCTCATAGCGTCGAGCTCCCAGCTATGTCCTGCCATCTTGCCAACATTGTGCGCACTCAATGCCATGTTGGCTGCGGCCGCCTCACAAAACTTCGAGGTAAGCTCGCCCGAGAACCGTCGCAATCTCGGGCGTTCTCTCACGGAGGTATCAGAGCAAGTGAACTGCTTGGCGTGGGCACATTTCGGAGTTTTGCCCGCAGTCCCGCCATCGCCGATTTCCTTCGAGCTACCGGAGTTTCGCGGCTTCCAGGACGATGCCAAGGAATGGGTGGCAACCGTCAACGCTGTCGGAGATCACGCAGCGTGGACGGACCAAAAGAAGTGGGGCATGGCCATAGACCGCCTTCGGAATGCTGCCGCGGCTTGGCATCGATACGAAGGCGTGCGGCAGACGTCCTGGGTGGACTGGAGTGACAAGCTCATAGCTGCTTTTGGACGGAGTCACCATCACCTCTCCACGACCACCCAGTCTTACGCGACCGCTACCGAGAATAGATCCGAGAAGGAGACCACCCTCGCGGCTTCAGCTGTATTTTGCAGCTTCCCGACAGCCAATTTAACCACCTACCCTGGGACGAACAACCCTACAGTGCTGACCCTCACTTCGAAGCGACATCTCCTGATATCACGTCAGTCTGTGGCCGAGTGTGCGGACGTCTGCCACACGCTAAGCGCCGCCTCCTTCAAAGTCACTGTCAGCAAAGACCTACCAGAGAAGGTAATACTTCCGGTTAGTGACAGGTCATCTGACAATGAAGGCTCTACTGCACGTGAAACTATAGGAATAAGCAGCTTGAGCATGAGTCCGACAAAGGCAGTGCTGCAAGAGCACGCGTTGCCTCTCAAGCTGCAACCTGAACTCGGCTCTCAGATGACTACCAAGACACCCCGACGCCCCTTGCCACACCGCAAGCAACGCAGGCGTCGACGCTCAGTGCAGCAGGTGACGGTGCAGCGTGGACTATTTCCAGCATTTGTAACACGACTGCGACGGGATGCTCAAACCGACGAGATTAAACCAACGCGGCCACTTTGCAGGAGTCTGTATCTCCTGCTAGCGGCATCTTGTCCAAGTCAACAGCGTTGGCCCCATCGTGGACGACGCCTGCACCGACCATCACGTCACAGCCAGTGTCGTCCTCCGGAATCTCCTTCAACAAACTTCCATGTGAAATATCAGCTTGGCCGAGCCCGGCCACCCCGGAATAGTCAATGCCGCCCACCGGAGACATTGTCGGTAGCCCACGAGGCTCGCAGTCGGGGCCGAGTGTAATGATAATAAATAGTGGGGCTCAGGCAAGGGCGCAGGCAGGGTGACGGAAGACGACGAAGAGGAAGCAGAAAAAGAACAGCCGGCCTGCAGCAAAGGCGTTGTCTCTTTGTCTTATTTCTCCGCGTTACAATATATATATATATATATATTTCCGCTGGAGGAGTGAGGTAGGTTGTTTGCAGCCTCCCCCCCCCCCCAACTCGCGCGCGAAATAGTTGGTACGCCACTGGTCGCGGGCGTCCCCACTCTGTATTTACCATAGCGTGCTTCGCGGCGGCCAGATTCTCTGTTGAGCTTCAACTTCATAATCAGTTACTACGGTTCTCTGTCAAGGCTATTTCAAACAATGGCAGGAGGCTTAAATTATCGCACTTCTTCATACGACGGGCTGTCAAGAACGTGAATAATTTGCTTAGCCGACACTTTCGCAACGGCCCGTATCTAGCGCTCTCATCACTCTGCTTCGTGACAGCAACGAAAATTGTACGTCATGTGGAATGCAGTGATATACATTGTGGCCGCACGTCTCAGCTTTCGCTAGTTAACAATTTGTACGGAGCACTTGGGTGGTTATTGTTTTTTTTTTTTGCATTTACGTTCTAACGGCATTTCCAGTGATGCACCTGAACACTTGTTAACGGCGTTTCACACCTCGTATCAAAATAAATAAAAATAATGGCAGCCCTACTGCTAAAACCAGCGCCACTTGGTACCAGCGTCCACAGCCATGCCTGATTATGGGCCAATATCACGCTGGTACTGGGATGCTGGAGCGGCAGAGTCCCAGTACCAACGCTGGGAGGCGCTTCTTACTGTGCTCAAATGGATTCACAGTGTTAAAACGGGGTGTCCATTCGCCATAAATAAATAATAAATGAAGCGATATTGCGCACATTCATCAAAAGAAGTAAAAAAAACTTCCAACGACAGGATGCGATCTTGTCCCCTCCGAATTCCAAACTGAGTACTCTACCTACTACGCCACGCCAGAACATGTTGGTAGGGTTGTTGTGTGACAATTTGTCCTAAGAACACGCCGTTCGACTTCATGTTACAAGTAGCACAGTCAGGACTGACGCGCTATTACTTTAAAAAAAATAAGTGCGTCTAGATTTCGACAGTGACGAAAAGCTTTCAGGCACCGAATGACGTACGGATATTGGGAACAGCGCAAAGTGTTTCGAAGGATCCACATCTTAGCTCTGAAAAACCTCCAAATGGCTGGAGCAGCCGCCACAGATTGTCGGCGGTTGCTGCCGATATATATACATTTTTGGTAGTCGCTTCTCGGACTTGCTACTGGTCAACATTTACAGATGATTTATGACTTGTTTGGTATATATGCGCACACACGACTGAATATTGAGTATTTTTATCGCACAAGAGACGACATAGCAGTATACAGTCGGCGTACCAGTGCACAGATTTCAGTTATATCAATACCTGCAACTAAAAAAAAACCGCCGAAGAAAACGCTAATGCAATTCTCTGAAAAAGTATGTCAGTGTGTTAGTTCACTAAGGCGTACCAAATTACCAACTCCAAACTGCGTGTTCTTAATTACGAGTCAGAGAAGTACTGTCTACTTTGCACGGAAAGAAGCTTTCTGTGACAGCCTGTGTAGCTGAAAGCACGACACATCGATCATCGTCCCTCCTTGTGCGGGCCCGGGGACCAAACACGAGAAGAAATAGTTGATTTAGGCTCAGTATTGTCTAATTTGTACTTTACAGTGATTTTTACACTTTATTATTGCGCCTATTAAAAGCAAAAAGCGCCGGTACTATGAACACTGACAGGGTGTAGGTATGACACGTAGTAAGCATGACACAGTATGAAATAAGTTTCTGCATTTGAGCTTCGCAACATTTCTTACTGTTACTTAAACTGGACCTGAAGTAAGTAGAAGGTCCATCATTGCCGGAAATGCATTTCCGGAGTGGTGATACAGAAAGACAGCTTTTTTTCTGGCCTCCGCTAGCAGTATACAGCTGTTGTGCCATGTATTGATTTGCAATTATATCAGTACCAACAACTAAAAACCAGCCAAAGAAACGATAATTCAATCCACTGAAAACATATGCCGAGGATTAAGTTCACGAAGGCGAACCCAATTACCAATAGTAAATTGCTTGCTTTTACTTATAAGTTAGAGGAGTACCCGCTAAGTGCGGCCGGCCGCTTTCGGTGGCAGCCTGCGTGGCTGAATGGGCGAAGCATCGATCGTCAGCGCTCCTTGTGCGGACATCGACACAAAGCAAAATAGTTGATTTAGGTTCATGGATGTCTAAACTATACTTTACAGTTATTCTCGCACATCGAAATAGTGTGTGCGCAAAGCAAGAAGCGCCGGTTACATATACACCAACGCGGTCGGAACGATTAGCCTAATGCTATCTAGGCCGAGCACTTGTTAAGGCCACTCTCGACGTGGTGAGTCGCCATAATTGTAGTTTCTGCATTTGATCTTGGAAACATTTCGAAGTGGTATGTGACATAAGTAGAAAGATAAGCATGTTCAGACATCCATTTACGCGGTGTGGCGGAATCAAATGACAGCCGGCAAGATAGGCCTAATGCTCACCGGGACGGGGCACTGGGTAAGGCCGCTCTCGACAGAGCTGAGTTGCGTTGCTTGAAGTTTCTGCATTTTTTTTACTCCGGCAAGGACTTGCCTTCAAGGCATGATATTTTAGCGAGGCCGATGTTTTCTATGAAGTGAAGTAGTGTCTTGTGGAATGTGTTGTCATGTATCCAGCGGTTGTAACTGGCTGTGTCGGGTAGCGAAAGCCGGCTTGAAGTAGGTGTTGGGAGCCTTCTGGCTGCAACCTTTGACATGTCTATACAAGGTGGTATACATCTGCTTGCATCGCTGGAGTGGTACAATACGGACACGTATCACCAACTCGTAATTGTGTCCAGTTCCGTGATAATATAACGGCCGGTGTAAGAGCCACCCCTGCCCGAAGCCTCCTAAGCACAACTTCCTCCGCCCTGGTAAGGTTAGAAGGGAAAGAGCAGTATCCTGCCGGAGAACGTTTTCACGGGTATGGAGTAAATTTCTACATTTGATCTTAACAACAGTTCTTACTGTTACCTAAACTGTACGTGAAGTAAGTGGAATGTCAGTCATTGCCAGAAATGCATTTCCAGAGTGACGATACAAAAGGGCAGCTTCTTTTTCTGGCTTCCACTGGCAGGGTACATTGGTTGTGCCAGTGTACAGATTTGCAGTTATAGCAGCACCAACAACTAAAAACCGGCCAAAGAAATAATAATGCATTCTGCTGAAAACGTATGCAGAGTAGTCAGTTCACGAAGCCGAACCCAATCACCAACTCGAAATTGCCTGTTCTTACATATAAGTTAGAGAAGTACCAGCTAATTTCGGCCGGCAGCTTTCGGTGACAGCCTGCGTAGCTTAAAGGGCGAAGCATCGATCGTCAGCGCTCCTTGTGTGGACATCGACACATGTAAAATAGTTGATTTAGATTCCTGCATGTCTAAACTGTACTTTACAGTTATTCTCACACTTCAAAGTTGTGTGTACACAAAGCAAGAAGCACCGGTAATATATAACGATTTATTTGATTGATATGTGGTGTTTAACGTCCCAAAACCACCATATGATCATGAGAGACGCTGTAGTGGAGGGCTCCAAAAATTTCGACCACCTGGGTTCCTTTAACATGCACCGAAATCTGACCACACGGGATTACAACATTTTGGCCTCCATCGGAAATGCAGCCGCCGCAGCCGGGATTCGATCCCGCGACCTGCGGGTCAGCAGCCGAGTACCTTAGCCACTGGGCCACTACGGCGGGGCAAGCCGGTAACTTATACACAAACGCGTTCCGCACGATTGGCTTAATGCTAGCTGGGCTGGGCACTCGGTAAGACCACTCTCGACGGGGTGAGTCGGGATAATTGTAGTTTCTGCATTTGAGCTTGATAACATTTCTTAGTGTTACATGAAGTAAGTAAAAAGGATAATCGTGTCGAGAGATTCATTTACGCGGTGTGGTGGAACCGAACGACATCCGTTTCTTACGCCTCCACTGGGAAACCTTGCGTAGTGATCGATAGAGTTCATTTGCGTTTTGTCAACTTAACTGTATAGACAATTTTCTGTTTCTCTTGGGAGTGGCGTCCAGGTCCAGGCCTCTAAACACTGCAACATGCCTTGCAACATGCACTGCAACATATAATCCTTACAGCAATACACGACTCACGCGAATATGGCCGGTATACGCAGGGGCATGCGAGAACAGTGCATCAATTTCTGCGATACGTACCATTTGAAATGCAAGTGTCCATTATTAAAATGAACGCACATGAACTTCTCTTCTCTATTTTTTGGTAAAATACCATGAGTCTTATTTAGCCTAACGTCAACAGGCACAGAAAAGTGTCGTTTCAGGCTGGAGGTTTACTTTTCTTTTTATGCGGAGGCAACAACAAGAGATGGCGGCTCGAGTGACCAGGAAAGTTTGTACATAGCCACTGCTTTCATCAGTAAGTTCAAAGTCATCAAGTGCGTTGTAATAATGGGAAAGGCCAGCCTGAGAGCATTTTCGCTGATAAAAACGATGGCGTAATAAAGCTTCATTATCATGCCATTGTTCTCATTTATTCATTTATTTGTCGTTCCCGAATCTTTGACGTTGTTCTAACGGATAATATAACATAAAACCTGATCGCACAGTATTGTTTAGCTTTTTCCCGTCTGTGTTAAAACCACTGGGGAAGCACATCTTTAAAC
Source organism: Rhipicephalus microplus (assembly GCF_043290135.1). Classification (NCBI taxonomy): domain Eukaryota; kingdom Metazoa; phylum Arthropoda; class Arachnida; order Ixodida; family Ixodidae; genus Rhipicephalus; species Rhipicephalus microplus. Next base: position 10,923,755 of record NW_027464592.1, read on the forward strand.
GGGCATGTGCAGTGACTTTCGAGTCGTGGTGTATACAATTATCTTACCCTTTAAAGGGCCCAGCCTACTCGTCGCACGACTCAGTGCAATTGTTAACGTAATTTTCTATGTGCATACACAGCATCTTTCTAGGGGTAATTTCAGAATATATTCTTTTCCCGCTCTACCCTTCGGAAAGAGGTGTGCCCTCTAACAGAATTCAGGATCAAGATCACCTGTCCACCAGCTGCATCGTTTTATCCGAGATGCCTCTTTTGCACCAGCATTCACAAAGATACTATTAAAATATTGAGACAATTGATCCAAGTTACTATGTGTGATCAGACGTTTTCTGGCGACTCTTACACAAATTAAAAAAAGCACATGAGTCTGCATGCGAGTAGAACCTTGTAACTTCATCTGGGCAGCAACACGCGTTGTTCTTGGGACATTCATGAAGATCTAAAATAAAAAAACCACTCATTAATGGCCAGTTTGTCTCAATTGCGAAAAAATCTACATTAAATTATTCAGTGCTAAAGCAAATAAAAACCGCTCGCGTGCAATTTAAATTCGACACGTGTTCGGCGCCAGACACTGCTCACTCGAATGTGAAGGGCTATCTTTGAGCTACAAAGACTTCTTTTACCGGTGGAGTGCAAATTCTCACTGGGACACATACCGTCTATTTAACAATTAGCAGTACGTGGGACCAACATCTGTAACTCTAATAATACAAAAAGAACGGTGTCGCACTAAACGCTTGGAGCCCATGGTATGACGCCACGAATTAAAAGAGTTCCTTCCAAAAAGGCTTCTAATCAGTAAAGGCAAACTGTGGCGAAGGTGTGGAACCTTTTCCTGATGAGGCCTATTCACGGCAAACGCGATGAATCAAAACATAACGAACCTGATAAGTCTACCACGGGAATTAACGAGTCAATTGATTTTCTTCGTTTTAACCAGAGACGTGGAAGGACTTGAATGTTCTCGGCGCAAACATGTTGACATGGTCGCTTTTTGAGAATAATAAGTGTGGTTTTCTCTTTCCCCTTACAACTTTTGCTCCACCCAAGAAAAAGGAGATAAAGTGGGAAGGATTTTGCTGTTTTTACTACCTTAAGTACAATGCGTCTAATTATAGCACGTAAAGCTTCCATGACTTGTTGAACTCATAAATTTGAAGAAAGATTTTTTTCTGAAAACAAAAAGAACAATGGTTGGTGTAGGCAAAGTGAGTCTAGTGCATTATTTTCAAGCGTGTCCAGATGTTGATCAATGGAGATAATAATTGATTTCAAAAAAGAAGAAAGTTGCAATTGCTAAATAACGTCTACTACAAATTGCCCCTTTACTACAATTGGTTCTCAAGTTCATTTTTACATTCAGGGACAAAATGGCGAGTGGTGTAAGCAAAAGAAATTATTTCAGGTTTCATTTTGATGTGCCTAAACGTAATGCTGATATTTGTGCTTTTCTTCCAATTTTTATTTTATTTTTCCCGTATTTCCTGATTGTTTCACACGCAAGTCTTGATGCTGATGGTGCGATGAAAGCCAAGATCTCAGAAGTAATTGAGTTGGTGTTCATTGTCTTGGCGACGGCCACCTCCGCACCTGAACCAATAATTAGCCACTCGCATACAGTAGCGATGAACTACGCCAAATTCTGCCTTTCGCGGAAACCATTCTGGACTTTTTAACGAGGTCTGCCTCAACGTAATATAAACACGAAAATGTATGTGTGACGACACTGAGCGTGCCTTGCAACTTTTATTCCTCTCATCATGAGCACGGTTCAGCATTAAAAGTACCGATACCTAATGAGACAAAAATAGATTGGGTAAGATTTTCCTTGCCATCTTGTTTCACCTATTCAATGACGTTTGCTTTGTCAGGTGAGGGTGGAGGCAGGATCCTAAACCTACCACTTTTGGAATGAATGCGATGCCGGACCAAACGACGAACATATCGAACGGCCTAAGAAACTGATTTCAGTGTCCTCAGAAACTCCCTTACGGAGACACTCCCTGCACGTATTCATGGTCCTACAATAGGCGAAACCAAAATGCTTCAGCATATCGACCATTCGTAACACCCCGATGTCCTCCAGCTCCTAAATAGCCATTGTGAAATGGGTCATTTCCGCTGCTCGCAAACCGGGCTCCCTCGCTGTATCGGAAGAACAAGCCATGATCATCAGCTGCTCATTTGAGGTATGGGCGATTAAGGATGCATTTCGCATTGCCTACCTCGGCATTGTTCGGGGCCATGAGCCTCTAACGCAGATTTATCATGTACTGAATCATAATGTGTCCCAATAGTTTTTTATAATTATTATACTAACAAAAATACTGCATTGCCTTTCTTTTCGAAGTTTGTATTCTCCACAACTTGTTTTTTAACTGATACAGCGTGTCGTTTGATAAGTGCACTCTTTCTGATTAGATTTTGCCCGTACAGCACTTATAATGTAGTGAGTGGCAGGAATCTTTTGTTTAAAACACTCTTGGATGCACCAATTTGTGTACTTTGCTGGCATTGCCTAACCATACTCTTGCTATTGCGCTTTTCTACGTTCTGTGGAGCCCCCGCATGTCTAGCACTATTTTCTTTCCAATGTCTCCTCCTCTTCTACTTTCTAGCACAGAGACAACAAAAACACCGGTTTGCTGTTTCAGTTAACATTCATAAATTTTCATTCCTATTCGTCCTGTCACCGTTTTTTCATTAGCGCTTTCAAGAGAGAAATTCACAAAAACTAGACCTGCCGGCTTCCTACTGCACAACAAGAATCGTTGTTTCAGCTTTCGAGCACCGCTTTGGTTGGTGGTTCTTTGTGGAGGTTCTACTGAGGGCCCTCCGCAACTCCACTGTCACAGCCATTCATTACTGTGATCAGATGCACCGTTATATAAATAGATAGATGTATCAAGCTGTGTCCTTTAGATCAAATGGTGGCTCATGCCACTTTGTCAAAAAATTAAGTGCTATCAATGTGTGTTTAAGGATTGAATTTCACTCGCGCATTGAAATTATCCACCAATCAGTTAGCCTCCTACTGGTTATTTCTACGTGTTTGAAGTCTATTTTGTCTTTACTGTCCCTAAAGCCCAATGCTTTGCAGAATTCGGCGCCATTATCTTCGTATATGGCGGAGCCGTTTACAGAACATTATCAAACGTTCCGCCATTTCCTTCTCCTCTCCACACGCACTACATACTGTATCTGTGCCTTGGTATTTTGCTCGGTACGTATTGGTCCGAAATTCTCCCGTTCTTGCCTCGAAGAACAGAGAACTCCCGCGAGAATTACCGTAGACCTTTTCCCTTGCAATTTTCTGCTTGAAAGTTTAGTAGGTCGGATGAGTTCGCAAGCATTCCCATCTTTTCCATGTCCCTCTCGGTTTCTTTCACCTTCTTAACCGATGCTTTCTTTTGGCTTGGTATTCTGCTGTTGTCTAAATACTTGCTTGACAATTTTCAAGCTCGGTTCCTCCATTTATTATCAACATTCATGTATAAGTAGCTGAAAAGTTTCCTAGCCCAACACTACTCTGTCATTTTTCTTAATTGCTTCTCAAATTCTATCTTGCTCCTAGCTTCCTTCCACTCAAACGATGTCCATTCCATGTTACCCTGTACCCCGTGATTTGGGGTACTCCCGTGTGCTCCCAAAGCCAGTCTGCCTATGTCACCTTTCCAATCTTGCTTGAACTTCTGATTTCATGCACAAGACCGTATTGCCAAACGTGAAACCCGGGACCATTACACCTTTCCGAGTCCCTCTCAAAATGTCATACCTATTGTATTTCCACAGTGCCCTATTTTTCATTACAGCTGCATTCCTGGTGCCCTTAGTCATTACGTATCTTTCGTGCTTCCTTAGATGCTCAGCCCCGTTGTTTATTCATACACCCAGATATTTGTATTTATCCACAATTTTTAGCGTGACTTCCTCTACCGTATGCTCACTGCCTTTTTCATCATTAAAATCGAGATTGCCAATTTTTCTTTGCTGAACTGCAAATTCAACCTATCTCCATTTACCACAGATGACTATCAATCCCTCCAGATCTTTCTTGTGGTCGATTATACTACTATATCATCTGCATACATCAATGCTGGTAGAGACTGCTCAATGGGCTTTCTTGCTTGGCAAAAGAGAGGCTGAAGCCAAGTCGACTCCCCTCTAATTTAGCTTCTAGGCCCTGTATACAGCATAAATAACAAAGGGGACAAGAAACATTCCGGTCGTGCTCCGCGTTGTATCTCTGTCGGTTCAGATACCTGTTCTCCCCATTTGATAACTACCTTGTTACTCTTATGAATATCCTTTAGAAGATTAGTTATTCCATCTTCCACATTTAGTGTGTCCAGTATTCGCCACAAGTATTCTTGAATCGTAAGCTCCCTTCATACCTAGAAATGCCAGCCACAGGGGCCTGTATTCTTTTGAAGTTATTTCATTTCTTCGCATCAATGTAAACATATTTTTCTCCAACCTCGTTCGTTTACGGAACCCATTTTAAAGTTCTCCAATCACCCCCTCACTCTCCACCTATGTTTGTATTCTTTCCTTTACTATCTGCATCACCAGCCTGTAAACTACTGATGTCACTGTTATAGGACGGTAGTCGTTTATATCAGCTTTGTGCCCCTTTCCTTCATAGATCATGTTCATCCTGCTCAGTTTCCACCCATTCGGAGCTTCACGATCAATTATTGCTTTGCTTGCTGCCTCTCTTGATGTTTGCTTGGAGTTTGGTTCTAGTTTCCTCATTAGCATGATTAGAATGCTATCAGGGCCTGTTGATGTGCTATTAAGGATCCTTTTTTCCGCCTTTCCCACTCTTGTTGTCCCAGTGGAGCCACTGAGCTAATTGGTTCAATTTATTCTGGTACAGTGCATGCAGCGCTTTCTTGGTGTTTAAATTATTCTGTCATCAATGTTTTTATATATGCACTGCCTCATCCCCTTCTAGCCTGGCCCGTTGAACTGTAGGCATAAACCTCTGTTTCATGCTTGTCTCATTACTCAGAAAATTGAGCTGGCTCCCAAACTTTGCAGCTGCTTTCCCATCCTCTTTGTTTATTTCTGCCATACACTTGTCCCCATTTTTTCTAATCTTTTTGCTGATCGAATCGGGCGCTTCCCTTCTACAGCTCAAAAAGTTATCCCTGTTTCTTTTGACATCTTCAGGTTCACCACTTTTTTTAGAATACCTGTGTTCTCTGGAGGCTTTCTGACGTCTTAGACTTTCTTAATTTCTTTATCCCACCAGCCCTTGGGTTTGTGTCGGCTTTATCCCGGTTGAGTTGCTTTATCCTGGTTAAGTGACCCTAAGATGTGTTTCTACAAACCGATATACCATCAACCTCTCCTCCCTTAGCTGTTTTTCTGTATCTCCCCACTTGTGCCTATTCCTGCCACCCTTCATGTTAATATTCCCTACGTCTGAATTTGCTCGGCCATCAAGGCTACGTAGATTTCTGCCCCGGGCTCCACGTGTCCTAGATATTGGTGCCACTTTGAATGAACGAGCTAATGCAGAAGCTAAAATGGCACACACTAGTGGCCAAGTGATATAAGTTCACTTTTCCCAATAAGACATCAATGCCTTGCTGTCTAAAGGTAGGATTACATGTATGCAAGAACTATAGAATGATCTGGATCATCGCCACAAGCGCATTCACAGACTTGACTCTTGTCGTGTTTCCGCCTTCCGTTCCGACTAAGGAGAGACCTAGAAACGCTACTACATAGACTGCGGCTGGGTGTTGCATACACGCGACAATACTTATGCATGATTGGAAAAGAGCAAAATTTTAACTGCAACCTATGTAACACACCAGAAACTATTAATCACATCCTGTGTGTGTGTGCCTTTTATACGCAGTTGAAAGGCAATCTGTTAAGTGCCTCACAGATGACCTAGACTGCCGACCCTTTTCGGGAGAAACACTTTTGGGTGCTAGGGAACGTGCGGATCAGCCCAATGCAGTTTGAAGGGCCTGCTCGCATTTCTAAGCAAGACAGGTTTAGGTTCCCGTCTTTAGAGAATCTGCTAATGTGCGTGTACTACTTTTGTGCGTGTACTACACCGAGCGAGACATTGTGTCCAATGATTCATAGTGCTATACCACAATCGACCCTCCTCATACCCTCTTCTTTCTTTCCATTTTCCCTTTATTCCTGTGAGGAGTAGCATGCCAGAAACCCGCTTTCAAGGCCAACCTCTCTTTCTTCTTTTCAATAAACACGTTCTTCTTCTTCTTGGAATCGTATCTGTCTATGCCATCTGTCAAAGATTTCCTCTGGGTATTTTCTTCGTTACAAGCTATCCTGGACTTTGAAGGGCCCGCGTTTCCCAAAAAAGCTACTGCGCGTTTGCAAGTCGCCAACCCAACACAGGACCTAGCCTCTGATCGAAGTGCATTTTGGATGGATGGATGGATGGATGGATGGATGGATGGATGGATGGATGGATGGATGGATGGACGGACGGACGGACGGACGGACGGACGGACGGACGGACGGACGGACGGATGGATGGATGGATGGATGGATGGATGGATGGATGGATGGATGGATGGATGGATGGATGGATGGATGGATGGATGGATGGATGGATGGATGGATGGATGGATGGATGGATGTGGCTGTACCCTTTAGACCGGGTGGTGGCTAGCGCCACCAAGCCGTAATACTTAATGAACCAGAAACTAGATTTATTGTTATTTTTAAAAAGTGAGTTTGAAGTTTTGTATTTTGCAGTGAAGAGTATAATTTTCACTCGTGCCTTGACTTTAGCCACCAATCAGATAACCTCCTTCTAGTTAAGTCAACCCGCTTAAAGTCTATTTTGCCCTCCCGGTCCCTAAACCCCAGTGCTTTGAAAAAATCTGCGCCATCATATTGAACTATAGGGTGAAGCCCTTTACAGAACATTATCAAGTGTTTGGCAGTTTCTTCTTCCTCTCCACACGCACTGCATACTGTGGTACCCCTTCGTATTTGGCCCAATATGACTTGGTTCACAGTACTCCCGTCCTGGCTTCAAACAGTAGAGAACTACCCCGAGTTTTATCATAGATCCTTTCCTTGGCAATTTCCTGCTTAAAAGTTCGATAGATCTCTAGTGCGGACTTCTTAATCATGCCCATTCTCCACATGTCAGTCTCCGTTTCCTTCACTTTCTTCTTAACCGATAGTTCTTTTTGGTTTGGCCACCTGCTGTTTTCCAAGTATTTACCAGTCAATTTCCTGGTTCGCTTCCTCCATTTTGTATCGACATTCTTCATGTACAAGAAGCTGAAAACCTTCCTAGCCCAACGCTCCTCCCCCATTTCTCTCAATCACCTCTCAAATTTTATCTTGCTGCTAGCTTCCCTGCCTTCAAATGATGCCCATCTCATATCACCTTGTACTCCCTGATTTGGTGTAGTCCCGTGAGCTCCTAAAGCAAGCCTACCTATTACACGTTGCTTAATTTCTAATCTTGCTTGAACTTCTGATCTCTTGCACAAGACCGCATTGCCGAACATCAGCCCAGGAAGCATGACCCCTTGCTATATTCCTCTCGCAACATCATACCTATTGTAATTCTACAGTGCCCTATTTTTCATCACTGCTGCATTCCTGTTACCTTTAGTCGTCACGTATATTTCGTGTTCCCTCAGGTACTCGGTCCAATTGCTTATCCATACGCCCAGATATTTGTATTCATCTGTTATCTCTAGCGTGACCTCCTGTATCCTAAGCTCACTACTTTCATTATCATTCAAAATCAATACTGGAGATTTTTTCTTACTGAATCCAAAATCTAACCTATCTCCCTCATTACCGCAGATGTCCACCAAACTCTGAAAATCTTCCTTGTTGTTGTTCATTGGCACTATATCATCTACGTACAATAATGCTGGTAGTGCCTGATCAATAAGTTTTCCTTGTTTGACTAAAGAGAGGTTGAAGCCCGGTCCACTTCCCTCTAATTTGGCCTCTATTCCTTGTAGGTACATTATGAATAATAAGGGTAACAGGGGACACCCCTTCCTAAGCCCCCGTTTTACCTCTGCAGGCTTGGATACCTGTTTTTCCCACTTTATAACTACCTTGTTACCTTTATAGATACTCTTTAAAAGATTAGTGACTACATGTTCTACGCCTAGTGTGTCCAGTATTCCCCCCAATTTCTCTTGAACCACGATAACGTACGCTCCCTTGATATCCAAAAATGCTAGCCACAGGGGCCTGTGTTCTTTTTCTACTATTTCTATGCACTACGTCAGTGAGAACAGATTGTCTTTCAAACTCCTGTGTTTCCGAAACCCATTCTGCAGTTCCCCCAGCACCCCCACATCCTCTATCCATGCCTACAGTGTTTCCTTTATAATTTGCATCGCCAGCCTGTAGACCACTGATGTCACTGTTATAGGACGGCGGTTGTTTATGTCAGCTTTGTCCCTCTTTCCTTTATAGATCTTGCTCATCCTGCGAAGTTTCCATCCATCGGGAACTTCACCATCGATTATTATTTTGCTCACTGCCTCTCTCACAGCCTGCTTAGACTTCGGACCTAATGTCTTTATGAGCATAATTGGAATGCCATCTGGGCTTGTTGGTGTACTACTAGGAACCCTTTTCTCAGCCCTTTCCCACTTTCGTTGTGAAAATGGAGCCATTGCATCACTTGACTTGTCCTTGTCTATTGTGGTGCATAAAGTACTTCTTTGTTGAAATTTTCTGTCACCCTTGTTCTTATATATTCAATAGCTTCGTCCCCTTCTAGCCTAGAACCTTGGGCTGTAGTTATAAAACTTTGCTCTGGGCTCGTCTCATTTCTTAGGGAGTTTAGATGGTTTCAAAATTTCGTAGCTGCCTTTCCATCTTTTTCTGTACTGCTGAAAGCCACTGAGCTCCCTTTCTTCTAATATTTTCATTGATCAGAAGAGATGCAACCTTTCTACAGCTTAGAAAGGTTTTCCATTTTTTTAACATCATCTGTCGGTTCACCCCGCTGCTTAGCATGTCTGTGTTCCCTAAAGGCTTCCTGACGTTTTGCTATGGCTCTCTTAACTTCCTCATCCCACCAAATTTTGGGTTTGTCTTCTTTTCCGGGGTGACTTGTCACGCGTCTTAGCAAGCTCTAGCTCAAACAGTCTAAATATATTCCTGCATGTCCACACTGTCTTAATATCCTCCTTGATTACTTTGTCAATTTGTTTAGTGGCTATTTCAATTTGCCTTTCTGGATCAAGATTTTCCTGTAGTTGCTCATCTTGTCTCCTTTCCACTTTCACTGCTCTTCCAAAACTTAGCTTGATACGTTTGTGATCACTACCCAGATTTCTGGAGCCACCTTCATCTATGTGCATTCCCCTGAGCTTATCATACATCCTATGTGACATCAGTGCATATTCTATTGTCGACTGCAGCCTTTCTACCTCCCTTGTTATTTGCCCTTCTCACTTCTCGGTACTTTTGCAAATGGTCAAATCAATGTCTCGTTGAAAACCGCCCCACCTATTTCCACAATCTCGAAGCCTTTCTCTTGACTCATGTGATATATCTCTTGGATTGCGTTGACAACTGCTCTTTGCAGGTTGCCGGCACGCACAAGTATATTCGGTGTTTTGTATATCACTATCTGCCCTGAGGAGAAATGGCGTGCATATCATCGACACCTTCACCAGTGTGGTGGCTAGATCTGCCATATCTTCCCCTAAAACATTGTTTAAAGCGCCTACAATTATCACGAGGTTTCGTCATTTGCTGCAGTTTTGAGTTTTGCACTCACTTGCCTCCTGACTGCTTCCACCTTGCGTCCTGGGAACATCTGTACTTCAACCCTCTTGTCACCTCCTACCCCCTCTTTGCTTGATTCCGCGTATTGATTAAGATTAGAATCGCCGGCAATTATCATGTGCTGTGACTTCAGCTAGAGCGTCTTGTACCTGGGGGTCATTTGCACCTGTGACGCTGGATGATTTGTCTCCTCCCAACCGTACCACTACTTCACTGAAGTTGGGTCTTGCGACCATTGAACCGGCTAAATCTGTTTTTTTCCGAACTTGCTTGCTATTTCTTCTCCGTTATTCTGGTTGCCGGTGCCCTACCGTTCCATCCGTCAGCCACTCCTTTGTTCACCTTCACTAGTGCCTCCTAGGCGGACCTGAGTCTTTCTTCCATAGCCCTCGTTTTTTTCTTTCTCTGTCGCCAACGCCATCTCCAGCGTGATGTTTGTCATCAGCAATTCACTCTGGGCAACCAGCATTTTCTCTATTCTTTCCTCGACCTCGCATTACCTACACTTAACGTCGGCCTTTCTGCATTCGCGTCAGCACCTGCATCCATTTTCAAACCCACCCCGCGCCCTAAACATTTTGCAGCTTTTTTAAGCATGTCTTTTTGGCACCAATTGTCCTTAGAAACTGTACCCCTCGATCATTAGAAAACACGGCGTACGACAAACCCTGCCTCTAGAAAAACAGATAAAGTCTAAGCTCTACTACAATAATTTGCGTTTTCGGTATACGTGCGCCTCCCCCAAGGAGTGGCAAGAGAAAAAACACAAAAAACACACCCACATTCCCAAATCAGTAAGTACCTGGTGACTGACCCTCAAAAAAGCCGCACATTGTAATAAGTGCGATAAACGTTTAAACTGCAGCCTTATTAATTATGCAGCCAGAGCTCGAAACATGCAAAACCCCTTATCTGCGCAGTCAATCGGGAGGCCTCAAAAAACCCGTCCATTCAACGTGAAGTGACACCTAGTGTTGCTGGAGCACGTAAACCACTTTGCGATAGTTTTTTTGTCATTAGGGTGTAGTAGAGTGTTCTTCCTCAAGCTACCATTGTAAAAAGTGATTGATGCTGCACTGTAGCTGACGGCACTTTTCAGCTGTTGGTACACACCCACGCGTAAAAATTGAACACTGCACATCTCAACATGATTTCGTATACAAGGACACATGTGCGAAATACTATTGATTGCTAGTTTTAAGATTCTTCTGATAAAGAAATAGAATACTTGTTCTTCCGTCAGCATGACGGCATAACAGGCGACAGGCCGTTTGCGAAAGCGGGGAGATTTGCAGCGTGTACTGGCGTGCCTGCGATGCGCATTGCTGCAACAATTATGACGCGCGTAGGGAGGAGTAACGGCCGCTATGAGTGCTTCTGGCGAAAAGAGCGATGAACGTCTTATGGTGTTTGTCTGTCAGTACAAAGTACTAAGTTCTCAACTTTAGTACCCTTTTTCGGGCATCTTGTATCTGACCGGACTTCACTGGGTAACATATGCCTTACTCTTCGTTCAAAGCTATCTCACTCTCTGTTTACAACGTGGAGCATTCGCTTCGCACGCTGTCACTGGTCCCGTTAGTTAGGGAGGCGATCGCCGGGCTGATTCCAAGGGCTGAGGTATCGGCCCCCCAAACGGCACCGCGAAAACACGGACAACTTCCAGCTGTAGTCCAACGAACGAGTAAGAGCTGACAGTTGATAACCAAACAAAAATATATTCGCAAATACGCCAGAACGAACAACACCAGGTATGCACTCTCGACAATATTCCAATACAATAGGTCACCAATAAAAGATACTCAAATCAATGGGCTACACAACACAGCAATATGTACTCCTAACAACGGGCACAAACAACGACAACACGCGCTACAATACATTCTTGCACCGACCAAGACACTTGAAGACTAAAACGTTCGTCAAACTTATTCATTTCAAAGGTCTTGATACAAAGTTTGAATGATTCTCCTCGTGGAACCGCTCACTCAGAGTCCAGCGCTGCTGTCGTTCTGCTGCCCCAGAAGTTTCACTTCCAGGAAACCTCGCGCTGTCAAATGTCCGCACTCCGATAAGACAATTCTTAGCCGGTAACACGTCGGCCTTTCATGTTCTGCGACTGCAAAACACGTCTTCCCAGACTAGTGGTAATCACACGCATTTCTTCTGCTTGTAGTACAAGCCTTCACGTGACGGCGTAATAATTTCATCTCCTGCTCACCGCCATCCGCTGCTTGTTTATATATGTTCGCTCTAGGCTCGAGAAGCTTCCTCGGCGCGCTGCACAGCCAAAGCTGAGGAAGGAGCGAGACGATTTGAGAATGCTCCATGACACGTGACGCAACTTTTCATCGCCACGCCCCTTTCCTTCAAGGTTTTTCCAGCGATCGCTTGGTGACCGATGCGAGATTAGTCGGCTCCGCTTCCGAGGGGGCCTTTGGTGCTTTTAGGGGCGAAGCTCCTTATGGCGTGACTTGTGCGTCACTCGTAGTACGTAATCACCAGTATCACATACCCGAAAAAGGTATAACACTTGACCTCCAAGGTGGTGCCGGTGAGAGATTTCTTCTGTGTGTTGTTTAACAATAAAAAATTGTGCTCAATGTACATGCTAATGGCTGCTAATGGGGAATTAGCGACAGGAGCATTTGGCTTTTAGTCTACGCGCACGCTGCGATCCCCATTAGCAGCCATTGGCATGTACATTGAGCACTATCTGACAGGAAAAGGTTGCTACATTATACTCGCTGAGCGTAACCTCCTTGGTTTTAAAAAGGTTTAGCGAGCGTTGAGCCGCAGTGCCATGAATACAGTGAACTAGTATACACCATGAACTCGAGGTGGTCAAAGGTGGGAATTAGACCCGAAGCGCAAGTCGTAAGAAAGTGTGCATGTGCCACCTCTCGTTTAGTCTTTGGAATGTCCACTGAATGGCGGTGCTTCTATATGGAGAATATATGATAAAAAGATGTGAGATGGTGGGACTTGGAGTGTTGAATAGATGGACGAACGGACACACAAACAGATGCATGGATGGACGCATGAACGGACGCAGGGGCGGATGCATGAACGAACGCAGGGACGGGCACACGAACAGACGCATGGACGGTCACACAGACGGACGCATGGACGAACGAATGCTTCGCCCCACTCTCCATCATTCACTCCGTGGATATGCTGCCATTTTTTTTCTTCTTTAACGGCGGCTTCTAGAGTGCCTCTCAGGTGCCTTGTCCTCACGTAACCTATAGCGGTTACAATTCGGGGGTGCACGCCTGCTTGAGCGCTTGTTTGTGACATGCGCATACTTAACCCCCCCCCCCCATTTTAGGCAATATAATTTGCGTTTTAGCAATACTTGTGTTATTTTCAAACCACTTTGTTTTTTCAGCTCTTGTTTCCTACAGCTCCGAACAAATAGCGAGAACTGAAGCAGGCCATAATACGAGTGTATTCGTAATATGACTGAAACTGCAGTAAAGCATCAATAAACATAGGTTTCGTAATTTCTTCTGCCATTTCTAGCGGCAGCGAAACACACGAAAGTTGTCCAACAGTTAGGAAGAAAAATTAAAAAACTCATTTTTCACCTCAGCATGCGTAGGGCAAGTTAGGTTGATTAATTGTAGTGTTGTGACCTGATGCAAGGAACGTGTACGACACGAACAACGCATATCAGCATTTTCTGCGACTTAAAGTGTGCGTCACTACTTTTTGCTAGGAATCACGGTACATGCAGCCCGAGTTACAATAAACACGAAATCTGATAATTACATTTCGGGTGTATCTTTCTTATGCGCGTTCTCATTGGCAACCGAAAAAACTGTACCCCTTCCAAAACATTTCATCGAAAAACAAAAATATTCAGCGAAATTTGCTTTTTTTGTGCAAGCCTTGATGCCATTTTTTTTTGTTGCACGTTGATAAACCCCAGGTGGTGAAAACTTCCAGAACCCTCTTCTATGACGTCTCTCATAACCATATTGTGGTTTCGGAATGAAAAACCCCACATATCAATCAATCAATCGATCACTCAAACAATCACACTTACAATTGGTTTGTGTGCAGAAATTGTTTTTTTTTTGTGGTGGCAAATACACCTTGAAAAAGTTGCGTAGGCTTGATGATTTCTTAGCGTGTCTTCAGATTCAAAACACTTCATTTTACCTAAAATGATCCAGTCCACCACGAACATATACTAAGTTTCTACCGTGAGTAACATGTCTAAAACGAATTCGGCAAAATTGCGGTCTCTTGTTAAATAGGTGTCGCTAAATGAGCCACCCTCCCAGGCGTTCCTCATAATAAATTAGGCAGGAATGGTGCAGAGCCGAATCAATTTATTTCTTTTTGTTAGAGGGCCGAGACTAAGAAACTTTGCGAACACGCTGTTATTTATTGGCCTTGAGGACGTACCATGGCACCGCATACGTGATGACGTCAATCATAGGATGCCGGGTGGTGTTGTCTGCTAGTACACCACATTTTCTTGTTTTTAAGCCCGCTGCTCAAAAAAATGGTAAGACCTGATAATACAAGCAAGCAAATTACGAATTGATGCCCTTGTGGCACTCTCCCGTCATGGGGGACAATGCAAGCGCTGGTGCGAAATCAAAGCTGCCCTATTTCTCAACTACTATCCTATCTTTGACGTCAAAACGATCACAGCGCTGGCCTGTCTAGTGGAGGCCCTCGCAGTCAATTAGGTGCGCGAAAACAGCCGAAACTGTGCCGTACGCATATTTATAAGATGAAACCCCCGTTAACACGGGCGTCCATAGGTGTCTAGATAAAGTCACATAAAATACAAAAATAACTTGCTCTGACGGAGTCATTTCAGGCGCAAAGCCAAAACCACAGAAAAAAAATGGCATATCCCACGTAAAGTGCGAATCGATGATATGCGAAGCACGAATGAAAAAGGTTGATATGTCATTCTAAAATCACCACAACGTTACGAGGTGGGGGTAAATTACGCGTCCCCGACTTTCGTGTCTTGATTATCATGTTTGGATGTGTCGTTTACCTTCGTCATCTATTCACTTCACGTGATGCCAAATTTAGTATATGTGAAGCTAGCGAAACGGCCCCGAGCACGCTATAAACTTGGTATGTTGTCATAAATTTGCATGAAACGCGTGTCATGATTATCTTGTTTGCACCAGTCATATACTTTCGTCATCCATTGACCTCACGTCACACAAAATTTGTTATATGTGGAGCTAGCGAAACGGCTGTGAATGCATCATGAAGGCCCCACTATACTTTAACGTGATGTTGAAGCGCACGCACGCTGGGCTCTGCGAAGCTACGTTAGAAAACGCGAGCACTTAAAGTCTCACGGCAGGCGCCACCAGCGTTCATCTGCGCGGGCCGACGGAAACCGGCGTGTATTACTACATGCTACATTTCGCACCTATGCGTCACCCAGACAGCACAGCGTATGCCTCTCTTCGTGATGGAGGGACGCAGTACTCGCTGAAACGCGCCTACGTCAAAGCAATGCAGCGCGGCTTGCGCCTGCAAGTATATGGCAGGACCAGCGCCTGGCATGCACGCGCGGCGTGACACGACGAAACGAAGGCCGGTGCGCACGCGCGCATTGTCACGTCGAAGTGTATTGGTGCCTTGACTGTGGCATGTGGTCATGTTGTCACATGACACGCATCACATGATTATTATGTTTGCACCAGTCACATAGCTTCGCAATTCATTGACGTCACGTAATACCAAATTCGGCATATGTGAAGCTAGCGAAACGGCTGCGAGCGCATCATGACTGTGGTATGTAGTCATGTTGATACCTGACACGCATGTCGTGATTATCATGTTTGGATGTGTCATTTACCTATGTCTGCCGTTCGTGTCACGTAATACCGATTTTGGTACATGTGAAGCTAGTGAAACGGCCGCCAGCACATCATGAGCGTGGCATTTAGCCATGTTGTTACATGACGCGCACCTTATGATTGCCGTATTTGCACCAGTCACATACATTCGTCATTCATTCAGGTACCATAACACCCAATTTTGTACTTGTGACGTTAGCAAACTGGCCGCGAACGCATCATGAGCATGGCATGTAGTCATGTTGTTACATGACACGAATGTCATAATTCTACTGTTAGGTCCTATCGCTTGTGTTCACCATGCAATCATGTCATACCATACCAGTTTTGCAATATGCCATGTGAACGAAACCACCGCAAGAGCAGCAAGACCGTGAAAGGCAAATTATGACATTCTTTACATACATGTCATGATTTTCATCTTATGACTAGTCAGATATGTTCTTCATGAAGTCATGTTATGCCTTTCCAAGTTTGGTATCGACACGACTATCCAAACGGCCAGGAGAGCTAAAGGTCGTAGGCGGATAGATAGATAGATAGATAGATAGATAGATAGATAGATAGATAGATAGATAGATAGATAGATAGATAGATAGATAGACACGCTCAAAGTCACTGAAGTTCGCTAAGAAATCTTTCACATTTAAAATTATTCAAATAAGTTGGTGCAAAAGCCTTAGCAGGCATCATACATTTCCCCTAAAATGTTCTCGGAGGCTTAACAAAGGCAGCGTGGTCTTAGACGAAATACCGAATGAAAATTCGCGGTTGTATACTAAATGTACGGCAGAACTGAATGCAGCCCAAGAAATACTTTTCTAAGACCAGCCACAATTCTTAAACCTAGTGTCATTCTATCTCGAAGCTGTCCTCACCGAATGGGCTCATTTGCTCATTTGCGATGCCTTTGGGAAATTGCCGTCACTTACCCATTTCCCCGCAACCCACCCTACGGTTTGTTTGGTAGGTTTGTGGAAACTCTCCTTCGGTTTTTAAGTGCTTTATAGCCTTGAATGCCAAAGCAAGACATGAAAACTTGTGTTGGTGTTCGGTAGCGCTGGTATGTGATGTGCAGCACATTAAATAGCGAAGCTTGGCGCAAATAGTGAAGTCGCAGTAACTGTCTCTGTGAGCATATTCAAGCAGGACTTCCAAAGACCAAAAGACCATATTTTTATTCCTCGAGATCGTTTCGTGGCTGCCATTCTAAGGTGAGGTCATAAGCCTTCTTGTCGGACATTTCCAAACAAAAGCCCCCATGCTTCTGGCTACGTGAGTCAGCCATGTCTTAAGCTGACACCGGTGTTCAAATCCGTCGAACATTCAACTTCCGAATTTCTCTCTATACAGCTTTGCATTATGTGCGCTTACCTCACACCCCTTCTAAACACATGTTTTTGTCTAGTTTTCTTTACATCCTTTCCTTTCTCCTCTCTCTTCTTCATTTTTGATCATCGCGAGGATCTAATCTCCTATAGATGGCACTTCTCATTTAACTTTTTCAGTTCCTCATCTCAAGAAATACTCTCCCCGGCAAAATTTTCGATCTTAGTTGCCCCGTTATTAGGAGCCAGAAGAGCGTTTTCGCTAACCACATGTCAATGCCACAACGACAAGCTAATCAGGTACATTTGAAACAAAAGATGGTGCTTCCGACTTGCCAGCCCCGTGTTACAATAAATACAGGGTACATAGCTGTGCTTGCTTTTCTTGATTACTCTATAGTAAATTGTAAAGCATGGTTTTAATGAATGCCTTGGGTGATGCAATTACATTTTGTAGCATAAACTACAGTGAGCGAAGTTGAGCAGTTGCGTGTGGCTGATCAAGAGCCGTGCAGCGACTGGAGGCCGCTGGACTGACGAGCCCGTATATAGAGAGCTGGCGCATGACTAGCATGAGCTCGCTCGCTATCTTGTGAGTCCATTCATATATTTGTCTTTCATTCCATTTATCTGTATCCATCTATCTGATACCCGTCTGCTCTTCTGTCCATTCATGCATGTGTCTGTCCGTCTGGCTCTCTGTCTACTTGTTTGTCTGTCTGTGCGTCCATTCGTTCTTAGCCGACGCGACGTACATCCTGCCATAGCCAGGCTAATCTACTGCTAAATTTGTTTCATTTGTAAGCAAGAGCAATCTGTCTTTTCGGTTGCGGTTGTTCTTCCCATGCATTTCAAGTAATGACGTACACTCTTAGTTTTATCTGTTAGCTATGAAGACAACAAGAGCATGTATTGATATGACGAGTATCATCCTTCTCAGCCTGACTTCACCCACTGCAGGACAAATACCATGTTTCACAACTCAACACAATTTTGTTGTTCTTGCGACCACGTTACACATGCAAATTTCTTAATCATATATCTGCTGAACGACTTTTTTGTTTCCCTCTCTATATTTAGCTCTCTCTTGGAGTTCAGTCAGTTACACTTATTAGTATGAATAGTGTGAATATACTTTATTGAGGTTCATCGGAGAGTGACCTAGCAAATAGCGGGCCACTTTCACGCAGAGTCATACATAGTCATAATCTATTCGCCACGTCGCGGGCCTGTTGGACTGCCTATAGTATCGTCCCTAAATCCTGACTGCATAGCGCAGCGTCCCCCATGGACGATGCAACATCTTCAAACAGTAACATCGGGCACAATCAGAGCATGCTATTTAAGCTGGCAGTCTCAGGAAGACACGCATGTGTTTCACGTCTGAATTGCTGTGCACATTTTGTGCTAGACTGCGGGACTGCAATATACCTCGACCTGCAAAGAGTGTGAGCGTCATTGCCGGAGGCATGTTCATTTTACTGTGTGGTAGTGCAAACTTTCGCCCCCAGTGGTCAATTTTCCCGTGCGCTGCATGTCAAGTACATCCACAGTTCCTCGATTTTGATAGAGATGTCCTTAACACCCCTCGGTTTTTTGGCCAACTCTGCTCTATTATTTAATCTTCAAGTTGCACCGAGTATTTCTTTAGAATCACTCGCATCACTCGCATATTTATCATCAGAGCATAATTTCAAAGCACACCACTTGGTGTCACTATACCTTGGCCTTTCTTTACGTCCACACAACATAGGCGGTGGCCTATACAAGACAGGGCAACATAGAGTGTGCGGAAAGGTGCTCCTTAGTCCTTAGCTTTGCCATCAAACGTGAACACCAAGAATACAGCATCTCGTTGAGATTAGCTGGTGACCTTTCAGCCTCTCTAAAGCACTGTGTCAGAGATCCAGATACCGGTGAAACTGGCACAAGGTGCGTTCGACAAAAACACACAGGGCATATCAGAGGTAGAGGGAGTGGTAAACAAAGAGCCTTCACTCTGCCTTATCTTGGACGCAGCTCAGACGAAGCACATTAGTGCCTTTAGGCTCGTACGTCCTCTGGTATTTTCTCACTTCGCCAGCGCTGGCTGTATTTCATGCATTATCAGGGTCCATTGTTTGTGGACCACATGAGTATTAAAGTATAAAGCACAGACAAGCGGAATTTGCTATGAACTTTTGCAGCATTCATTGCCAGTCTTAGTGGGAATCATTTTATTTTCGTTTACTTGTTAGACTCATTGGATCTGTGTTTGCTTCTGGTGTTCTGTTAATTTATACTCGTAATTACTGGGACAGTGTCCTAATATTGTGGTCAGTGAAAAGTGGGTCGAGTAGAATTTGATGCACGACGTGAGAAAGCACTCCGGTTTGACGATGTTCGCCTACTCGTGGGCATCCCGCCTCTCCAACGTTATTTAAGAGGCTTACCACGCACATAAACTATAGGAAGCCCGCTGTTTCATTCATGCTCCTATAGTACCGCAACCACTCTTGAGGTGAACTTGTGAAATTATAAAAAAAACTTGATGTGCACACAATTTTCAGCAACGTTACTGTCTACGTTTTTTATGACATAAATACCGTGCACTGTGTATAGTGTCCGCCAAAAATATTTCACGAATAAATTCATAACGTGAATTATTTACGCATAACTTAGGAAAACACGAAGAAACCGGGTGTCTTAACAGCTCACTTTCCAAAATATTTTTTTTTAGTTATACACCGAGTGACTACTTTTTGCGATTGGGTTTCCATACGGGGAGTGTAGTGGTAGAGGGAAGTTAACGAATATGTCTTGCTTGTTTGTAACTGGGTCAAATAGCAAACATTGGACTAATTTTCTGGCGTTAAAAATCTGGCATTTAGGTGCTTCGCACAGGCATGTTTCATTAAGAAAAACATCATCACCACAGTTTCTCGTGACATCACAGCAGATGACGTCACGTAAGTCCTAATCATTCCCTAGGGCATTGTAAGTGACCTCATCATGTCAAGGTAAATAGTAGCAATTTCAGGGATACCGTCAAAGGTTGGATTGAAGACATGTGCTACGCTATATGCCCTCATACCAAGGAAAAGCAGTATTTACAATGAAAAAAAAGAGACAGACATCTCACGAGCCAGCACTGGCCTTGCATTTACACGTCAGCGAACACCACATGCAATATGCCCTCAATTTTAGTCTAGAAGTTTCATGTTATAGAAATAAGTGGAGACTTGAAGAAATAGTTTACCAGCCCTTTAAAATGAATGCTGTAGAGAAGAGTCTACATTCCTGTACTACAAATGGCCCCCAAGTTGTGTTTTGGCACTTTCGTTATGAAAGAAGTTCTAATAGCACTTTACAAACTCGTTTTATAGTAACTAACGTCAGCGTTGTTCTTCGAAGCTGTAGAGTTAGTATGCTTTATTATACCAGTTAATCTATTGAACCATGATACCCAAGGCAAATCCACGCTTTCTTTGCGTTTACCATTTTGCTAACTGCATTCTGCTACAGTTTACGCAAGTTTAGTTTAGCATATTTAAAATAAAGTGTTGTTAATATTCAAAACGTACCCAATAAATGGGGCAATCGTGTTTAACTACAAATAATAGAGACATTTGATAATCTCCAATTCCTCACTTATGTGACATTCCTATAGTATTTTAACTGTAACATTTCTACACTGTTTCATTTTTCACATTTTTTTTCTTCTCTTCCAGACTTTTTCCTCTTTACACTGTCCCATATACAGCAGCATGTCAGTGGTTATAAAGACGCCTTCAAAACTATGTTTTTCGGATACACTCCTTCTTTTTCACTCAAAATCATTATATGGCACACCATTTTGTAATGAATCACTAAGAACATATTGAGTATTCATTCGATCCTTGAAGACATGCAACGTGAAGAAGCAAACAATTCATAACGAATTGTGTTATACAGATGAATGAAAACTTTTCAGTTAGCGTTTTGGGTACTCTAGAGCTTGAAATATTTGCAACTGAGGTTTTGATTATTCGCTTCAAATTGTTACTTTAATTGTTAAACGGCAACTAACTTCGTAATATTCCATTTTAAACAGCACGCTAGCAAATTGTTTCATGTGGCTGCTTCTGTAAATTCTTCAAGCTTATTAGCCTAAGCATTCCTGCATAACGATGCGCAACAGTTGCGAATCTTTACAGAATATATTCCACAATGAGCTTTTACTACTCACGCATACACTTTTTTCATACAGTTATTACAGGTGGGTACACGCCCCTAATGTTCTCATGAGTGAAACGACTGCAACTCTCTCTACTTCATGTCGTAACAATGCAGAGAGAGTTACGGTTCCTTACTGCTCACTCGAAAGTCAAGAGATTAAATTATAGCCTAAGTGTCCGAAATTTCTATGCAAGTGAAAATGTTAGAAACCCGAATACATAAATCAAAAGGCAACCATGTTAAATAAACCCAGGTTGTCAAAACTTCCAGAGCCCATCAATAAGGTGTTGCTCATAATTATACCGTGACTATTGAATGTTGATCCTCAGCAATTATCGCTATTACGAACAAGCGTATTTTGCTTTCTCAACATATTATGCAATTCAGCGTTCCTCAACAAAACGTTGAAATCAGGAAATATGCTTTATCTGCAAATATCTGTGCCCCGAAGGTTCAACTGAGTAAGGTGCCACTGGTTCTCATCGAATGTAAACATCGTATGATTTTTCGAATCACTCTTAATTATCACGAAGACAACGCACAGGCAACTTTCTATATATTAAACCAAAGAGTGAGTTTCAACGCTATCACGTCATTTTCTTGGTCTATTTATGTCATCTTGCCAAACTGCTGCTAGTCATGCTGCACTAGCCGAGCTTTATTATAGTGGGGTTTTCGTGATACCAGGCCTTGCCCCGCCGCGGTGGTCTAGTGGCTAAGGTACTCGGCTGCTGACCCACAGGTCGCGGGTTCAAATCGCGGCTGCGGTGGCTGCATTTCCGATGAAGGCGGAAATGTTGTAGGCCTGTGTATTTTGATTTGGGTGCACGTTAAGGAACCCCAGGTGGTCAAAATTTCCGGAGCCCTCATTACGGCGCCTCTCATAATCATATGGTGATTTCGGGACGTTAAAAACCACATATCCATCATAATACCATGCCTTGCGTCAAGCAAGTTATAGATGCAGGTTTCAAAGAAAAAAAAACTGTAATGGGTTAGGGATAGCGCACAAATCAATAAAG
This sequence comes from Rhipicephalus microplus, assembly GCF_043290135.1. NCBI lineage: Eukaryota > Metazoa > Arthropoda > Arachnida > Ixodida > Ixodidae > Rhipicephalus > Rhipicephalus microplus. The sequence goes on from NW_027464592.1 coordinate 10,945,936, forward strand.
CATGGCTCTTTTCAGCAAACGCTTCTTATCTACAGATGTCGTGTGTGCAGTTCCGAATTCGTATATATCAATCAAAGAAAACATTATGCTGTCTTTCAAACTGTCAGGTTAAACAAAAAAAACAAATTGTCAACAAAAAATTAACGCTTTTTTTTCGCAGAACAGAGGCATGTCAACGGAATGCAAAGCAGAAATATTCGATCTTTTCTTTTTGCATGTCCGTGTTACACTCTGATAAGCCTCCTGTACGTAATACAAGAGATAGTTGTCACACCAAGAAAATATTTTTGTCGGATGCTTTTTGTGTCTCGCAGCCGTTCTTCTCGTCGACATTTTCGGTGGTTGTTTTTGAACTCTCGTTATTTTTTTCTCCTGTTATGCCACTTTTTCACTCAAGCTTGTTCCAGTCATTCAATACAATATTTTTCCTCCAAGTCGTCGAAGACGCATCCTTTCTCGGTTTTTTGTCGTTTTTTTTTTATCTTACCAGACGGCGGCATTATACTTTCTTTGTTCAGGTTGACGGCTTTTCCGTCAACAGTCATCTCGACTTTCAGGCCCATTTTAAGTTCAATTCGTCATCACTGCTTTCTTTGTTTTTTTTATGCTTTCTTTACATGTCGGGGAAGCGGTTCGCTCCTTACATTTAGTATTTTGCTGTTTCCCATATACAAGCACGTTCTTTGATGTTTTCAACAGTGGGCGTGTATCGCGATGCCCAGCATTACGACCTATAAATAAGCGTCCCCTCGCACTGACACAGCTTGTTTTTTTTTTTCGTCTTATTTTTGCATGTGGCCGCGTTCACCGCATATTCGAATTGTCCAGCCCATTTTGCAAAGCTGTGCATTTCAATTCAAATGTGAAGAGATGACAATGACGATGGTTTTGCCGCTGGGGTAAGTCTTTGAAAAAAAAGCGGTGTTGGTTGCTGGCTGTATAGAGCGAGGTGCAAATATAAAGACAAGTTTGTTCACCTTACAATTAAATGATATTAAGTCTGAACAAGATTCCGCAGAAATGACAGCTCAACTCTTCTCCAAATGATCATCGAGATAATTGGAAAAAGTTATATAGACCAAAACTGACACCGAGGTAACAATACATTCCTTGTATATGTCAGCAGCTAACGGTAAATTTGAGTATGATGCGATAACTTCAACTTCAGTTTTCAAGAAAAAAAAGTCGCAGCTTTGCCGCAAATGCGAAACAATGAACGCCATAACTATAAATTGAAAGGTCACGCGCGAAATCACAAGCAGATTGAAACGTGACCCACATTTCTCACGCACCAGTGACGCAGGAAACGTACTCACAGGCACAGACGAACGTGAGTAAGCGTCTGAATTGTTACTTCGCAGAGTTATAAAAGCCGGCTCTTTTCGCCGACAGAGGCTGTGAAACGATTGCTGTGACCTTTGTGTGCCCGAAAACTATACACAGTCGTTCCGGTAAAGGCCACAGGCCAGCCAAAACGTACGATCTTCCCCACCGCGAGATAAGCGCGCGCGGGTACGCGTGGGAATGAGAGCTCGCGCCGCCACATCGTGTCGATGTGGCAACGTGCGCTTATTGCGCCATCTTGCTGGTAATTTTGAAAACACGATAGATACCACCGAGATCCCCATCAACAGCGGTGAGTTGTAGATATCTATAGCTTGCCATTTGAACGTTGAGGGACGAGTATTTGTACAATATTGATACAAGGAAGTTAACCGCTGCACTTTTGAATAACATTTCTCCTGGACCCCACTATTGAATGCCATATTCATTTGTGTATGGTCACAATGCATTATTTTGTGTACGTAAATTGTCCATATCTCCTTCAGCGAAAACATGTCTCTTTAAACTGCGCACTTCCACTTTGCCAGTGAAAGCGTCGCTGAATAAAAAATCAGCATATATGTCCGTCGCAGTAAATTGCACACTGCAACAAGCCTGAGACGATAGATTATAATTTCAGTCATTGTAGTGACGCATTGTAATTTTCGGACGTTCTAAAAAACTACCAGGAAAGAACTTCCAATCAAAGCTCATGGTATCAAGTTTTTCCCTTTCAAAAACAGTCTGACCGATAATACTTCATATGACTTGTTCGTGTCGTTCGGACTGTATTCACTATGGCAACGTCACATGACTGAAAGAGACGCCGAGCGACCACGGTCGACGAGATCTGTCTTCCGAGAAGCAGCTGCTCAAGTGCGCAATGTTCTTGAGACTTTTGACCCCGTTCTGGAGCGGCCTCCCCTTCTGGACGCTTGTGTGTGTTTGCCTGACTTCTGATGAAGTATGCTGTGCGTAGTACACAAATACTGGGGGTGATTTCACGCAATAAAGAACAAAGTGTGTTTATGCATAGCTCAGTTGTTAACGCCTCGCACTCACGTTTCAGAGGTTCCAAGTTCGATTGCGCGCGCCACAGACCTTTTCTAGATTTCTTTCTTTCTTTCGTTTTCAGATATACAGAGCCGTACACATACACTCTGAGTGACGGCGACGCCCAAGTCGACGTCGACGCCGGCGAAAAGTCGAGCCGAGAGTGTCCTTATTATTGCTATAGCAATGAAATTTGGAAACATACGCTAATTATTCGTTTATTATTTGTTTTACTAATGTACCTTACTGCTCCTTGTGTGATTATTTGACTGGAATGGGTTACGGCATCTTGTCAGGCATTTATTTGCCTCTTTGCCAACTCTGTGCCTTACATGTTTACTCTGTACTCTGTATCTGATATACGATTGATGGGTTCAATAAAGGATATGTAGCCACCTAAAAACTATGAAAAATTTAGGGACCTTAAAGCTTTGCCTTTAGGAGTTGAGCGTGAAAGTGATATCTTGTTCCTAGTGCGTACTGCAAGCACCCAATGCCTGAAACCTTTTCGAATTTGCCATGCATTAAGTAGTATTGAAAACTGAGCAAGTTGGTAACGATTAATAGCTGGTCGAGGAAAACAGTGCAAAAAGCCAAGACAGAGAAAAGGAAGGGCACATGACAAAAGTGCCATATACGTGCCTTCAAAGGCATAGGCACAGTAGCGTGTGTGTATTTTGTAGTGGAGTACTAGATTTCAACGACAGAGCCATTGTTATAATCGCACATTCTGACACCCGTTGGCAATGGAAGCTTGTACCACTCATTTCACTGCATTGTTTCTTGGTGCGTTGTGAAATCTATATACATGACTATGTATGTAAAGCATGAAAGCTACTTCTACTTCGTTTACAACCATAGGAAGTTTTTTTACAGTTTTCAAAAGCCGAGGCGTGGCCCCTGTTTGTAAAACAACCCCGGTTCGTTCCCCACTTTACCCGAGGGTTTTTCACTACTTATTTATTTGATCGTTCTTCCTTTTTCGCTAACGCATAAGATCATGATTTTCCCTCACAATTAACGGCACCGACACTAAGGCCGACGCGGAAGCCAGAATTTCTGCGAAACGACCTCTTTAACGCCCTCGCGTTAAAAGCTGTTGCGAAAGCTGGCGTGCCTTTGTTGTAGAAAACTTGGTTGCCACGCAGAATGCTTGGATTTGATTCCTGCTGGGACCCTGACATTATTCTTTAATTTCGGAGGGTCAGCGCAGCGATGTCACCGTTTTTTTTAACGCTTGTGAGCAAAAATTACCCATGTGTGTTGACGCCGTTGCTATGTAAATATGAAGTGTCAATCACTTGAATATGAAGTGTCAGTCAGTATGTCTGCATCACTGTGAAAAAGAACAAACTCATATTTACTCTTATAGGCGTTTATATATCGCCATCGAATAATCTCGATTCCAGGAGATTAGCGGATATTTTGAGAGTGTGTCCTGCACCATGGGTCATCATAGGTGATTTCAAAGCGCACAATCACGCTTGGGAAAGTACGTGGACAAATGAAAGAGGAAGAAGGTTAGCAAGCATCGCCTACAACTATGGCCTTACTCTCGTGAACTATGGCAGCCCCACTTGTCTTCGAGGGGTGACATACGGCAGCGGCCTCGACCTTGCCTTTGTCTCCAACTCCCTCGCGAGATAGGTCAAGTGGTTTCCAGATCTTAAGACACGAGGAAGTGATCACATTCCAATTTACCTTAACATCAAAGGCTTGTCTAGTTATGGTGCATGGACGACCATTCGAGCAGTCCAATGGACCAACTTCAAATCTGACATGGAAGATGCTTGCAGCGATGGCCTACGATCTGGGTTAAAGCAAACAATTAAGAGTACAATGCAAAACGCCACTCGCAAGGTGACAATATCTTCCACACGAAACGACTTTGACATAGAGTTGGAGCGACTCCGAGCACTGCGACGTCGGTATCGGCGTTCAAAATCAATTCACGATCTTAGGGCAGCCAGGAGGATGCAAAAGAAGATTCGGCGTTGCATGGATACATTAGCGTCGGAACGATGGACAACGTTTTGCCAGTCACTAGACCCTCGCAAGCCACTCTCACACATTTGGAAAACGGTGCATGGTCTGGGTCACCCTTCGGAACAGCGCTTTCCATTCAAAGCGCTCGCGCCATTTTAAAGAAGGCAAGACATCGATGTCGCAGAAGATTCCTGTGCGCAGATCCCCAACCAAGCCACTCGTCCAGATTTTCCAGTGAGAGGTGACGTCCCCCGTTCCCGTGGCTACCACATTGACCTCCCTTTTACAATAGAGGAGATCGAGGCTGCACTAGCTTTCTGCAGGCGTTCGACTTCTCCGGGCCCAGATGGTATTCCGTACCGAGCCTGGTGCAACCTTGGGGAAGGTGCAAGGAGAGAACTGTTGAGCCTCTACAACATCACGTGGCAGGATGGCAATGTTCCTGATGACGGAAAAGTAAGCCACTTGTTACCCATCTTGAAGCAGGGCAAATCCCCACTCGAACTCACCTCATACCGCCCAATAGCTCTGGCCAGCTGCGTAGGGAAGATAATGGAACGGATGATACTCGGCCGTTTGGAGGGGTATCTTGAATACTACAAGATTTATCCCAATTCAATGGCTGGTTTCCGACGCGACCCCTCTTCTATTGACAGTGTCGTTGATCTAGTTTCGTACGTTCAGCACGAATGATCCCGTAAGCGACTATCTGCAGCTTTGTTTCTAGATGTGAAAGGTGCTTATGATAATGTACTACATGAAGCCATTTTGGGTGCTCTTGCGGTGGTTGGTCTTGGTGGTCAAGTCTTTCGGTGGATTTCGAGTTACCTGGCTGCAAGATCATTCTTTGTATTAACAGAACATGGCCCAACTACGAGACGCTATACTTCAAGGGGTGTTCCTCAAGGTGGAGTTCTTAGCCCGACGCTATTCAATCTTGCACTCATGGGCCTTGCTGAATACTTGCCAAGCACCATTAAATTCTCAATATATGTAGACGACATCTGTGTCTGGACTTCGGCAGTAACACGTTCTCAGATACGTTCCCGGCTTCAAAAAGCAGCAACTATGATTGCCAACTACTTGTTAAAACAAGGTCTCAGCATATCACCAGAAAAATGCGCGCTGGTGGCCTTCACTCGCAAAGCAATGACCCCTTATGTCAACTCCATCTTCGGGCGACCAATTTCTTACGCCAAAACCCACCGCTTTCTGGGCATCATTATTGATAGGGACCTCTGTTGGAGTCCGCTTGTGACCTATTTGAAAAAGCGCCCGACCGCTATTTCCCAACTGTTCAAGTTCCTGGCAGGAAAGACGTGTGGAATGTTAGTAGACGCAGTGATGGAGCTCTACAAAGGCCTGTTTCTCGGTTTCCTCAGATATAGCTTGCCCGTGCTTAGCAATACCTGCAAGACCAATGTTCGTGTTCTACAGGCAGTACAAGCCCAAGCGCTGAGAGTGTGCCTCGGTCTGCCCAGATGTACGTCCACGGAAGCCACAATTGCAATCGCTGGTGACTATCCGATACAAACTCACATTGTTGTAGAAGTCCTGAGAACGCACATCAGACACTTCGCACGTGCTCCCTGTCATCACCTTGCACTGTTGCCTTCAGAGAGGCGCCAAGCATCGTTCGCCAAAATAATTGTGAAATACTACGATAAACTTCCCTCCGGCTTCACTCCTGCATCTAAACTATCCATACCACCGTGGTGTCTTATTCGACCCACAGTGTATCTTAGTATACCAGGGATCCGGAAGAATTCTGAGCTTTCGTCGCCCGTGCTGAAACAACTGTTTCTTCTTCTTTTTCACGAGAAATATTCAGACAGCATACATGTATACACAGATGGTTCCACGAACCGCCAGTGTTCGTCAGGGGCAGTAGTTGTCCCAGCAAGAGGTGTTACCATCAGCTTTAAGACTGACCACTCCATGGCATCTACAGCAGCGGAACTAGCTGCTTTGCGCGCTGCACTCTGTGTGGTCAATCGGGAACCACCGCAACAATGGTCAATTTTCAGCGACTCAAGGGCTGCCCTACAATCTGTGCTCTCAGCACTGCGTCGCGGGCCATACGAACAGCTTTTTTTTTCAAAATTCGATGCCTTCTCCACACTTCACACGAGAAAGGGCATCATGTGACGCTTCGATGGCTGCCAAGTCACTGCGGCATCATAGGGAACGAACATGCTGATACTGCCGCGCGGGCAGCCCTTGAAGGAACACGAGAAGAAGCCATACCACTTTCGCGGACCGATGCTGCCAGTAATCTTCGACGACTTGCGCATGAAATCACGTTTTTACTATGGTGCCCACCAAGCATCGATGCGAATCGTCAACACCACCTGTCCTCTTTGTTGGCTCTCCGCATGCCCACTGGATTTGACAGAAGAGAAGCCACCCTTCTACATTGCTTATGGCTAGGAGTGGCATTTACAAAATTTTATTCCTTTGTCATAGGAATGGCCGACAACGCTCTCTGCAATGCCTGTCATTGCGAAGAGACGCTACACCACATCCTGTGTGACTGTCCGTTGTATGAAATCCAGAGACAGTCACTGGCGTCCACTTTTGCAAGCATCAACAACAGCCGAATGTCTGTGGAGACTATTCTGTCAAGTACCCGAGAAAAGACAATGCAACAGACGGCGATGAAAGCTCTGTTGAAATTTCTACGCGACACGGACTTGAACAGCGACTGTAATAGCAATGTCACACACCGCGAAAGACAACACTGGACTATGACTGAGTGTGCGCGCGTGTGCTGCCGAATGTGCTGTGTTTCTCTGTTCCCTCTCTGCTCACTATCTTTAATCTCCCCCATCCCTCTCCCACGCGCAGAGTAGAAAACCGGCTGCCTATAGGCTGGTTAACCTCCCTGCCGTTCTTTTCCCCCTATTTTCCTTCCTTCCTCTCGCGGGTATACCCAGATAGATAGATAGATAGATAGATAGATAGATAGATAGATAGATAGATAGATAGATAGATAGATAGATAGATAGATAGATAGATAGATAGATAGATAGATAGATAGATAGATAGATAGATAGATAGATAGATAGATAGATAGATAGATAGATAGATAGATAGATAGATAGATAGATAGATAGATAGATAGATAGATAGATAGATAGATAGATAGATAGATAGATAGATAGATAGATAGTACACAATACAACATATGTCTAAAAGAATTCACAGTTTTCAGGAAATGCCTGGGTGAGCACACGCAGAATCTTTCTACTCATGAAGAGTGTAGCAAGCTAAAGACTCGAAAAGAAAGTGCCAGAATCGCAGAAAGCCCAACGCATCTTCCTTATAATGCGTTGATAAAACTAGATAATTAATGCTAGCTCTCTGAAAGAGCATCAAACTTTTATTGGCGACCGGAATGGGTCATAATATTTATAGCTGAATTCTGAGATAAAATTCATCAACAGGAACAAACAGGACCCACTAAGCTATAGGTTTTATCTAGTCCCGAAGTTTTGTAGTATTGGTAGTAAAGCGAAAGAAGCCCGAGAAAGTTATGTATTCCACGCTCTAGGCTAACCTCCGCTGGGTGTCGTAAGTTTCATCTTCCAGTTTTCAAACACGCGTACACTTTTTTTCTTCCGTATGTTTGTCCTTTCTGTTTTCGCAACAATAAACTCGGCCGTCGTTAGTTCTTATGCTGGTAAAGTGCCCTGACGCAAAAAAAAGAATAACTTTACAGCATGCCATCTAAAAGTTAGTCACACTGCATTTAAATAAGAACTGACGCAAAACTTGGATATTTTTGATTGTTGGTGTATATGAAAACCCTGATCGGATCTCCTAAACACTCTAACAGTATCATATTGTATGGAAATGCGTTGATTATACTTTTTACGCTGTTTCTTAAGCACCTTCAATATCGACAACCATGGGCGGCTTCGCAGCGAGGGGCCAGCAAAAATATGACATCACGTAAAAAAGCTATCAGAAACCCTTCGCGCTGCTAAACGAAACTTCTTCGATATAACTCTAACAAATATGTTAACAAGTAACCCCAAGCAATTTCGAAAGCCTATCAACCCATCTACTTCAATCAGGATAACACTCTATGACAAGAATGATGAACTAACCGATAGTGACACTGCTGTCACACTGAACAAGGCATTTTCTTCAATGTTCACAACAGAAGCAGATATGAACCCCTCCCTCTCCTCACATCCAGTAATTTTAGAACCGATGCCCCTGATTTCAATCACGCCCATCGGAATTCTTCACATAGTTGAAAATATGAAACTATCGTCCGCCAGCGGACCAGACGAAATAAAGTCCAAAATCCTGAAAAATGTAACATTTCCTGTCAGTGCTATTTTTGCCTTGCTTTTCGCTCAATCCTTGTCATCTAGCTGTGCTCTCATTAAATGGAAACTAGGTAATATTGTTCCCACCTATAAAAGTGGTAACACATCATCACCTTTGATCTATCGCCTCATCTCAATTACTTCCGTTCCATCTAATATTATGGAACATTTTTTTCACGAATATCTTGAAACACCTTGAGCGCAATATCTTCATTTCTATCGCACAGCATGGGTTTCGTAGAGGGCTATCGTGTGAAACACAACTTGCCACCTTCACCCATGATTTACACGTTAATCTCGACAGCAATATCCAAACAGATGTAATTTTTCTCGATCTCGAAAAAGCGATCGACAAGGTACTCAATTGCCGTCTAATGTACAAGGTATTACTGCTAATTATAGATTCATGTGCATTCAACTGGATAGAAAACTTCCTCAGAACAAGAAAGCAATCTGTCGTAGTAAATGCCGCGCAATCTAACACAACCCCTGTTATTTCTGGCGTGCAACAAGGTACAGTACTTGGCCTGCTACTGTTTCTTATTTGTATGAATGATCTGCCTTCCAACGTTACTAACAACAAACGTCTCTTTGCAGATGATTGTGTGTTGTATGCCAAAATTACTTGTAACTGAGACCAAATTACGTTGGAATCCGATTTTACTACTGTTGAAAACTAATGTAAAAGTTCCAAAATGTCATGAAACGTTTCCAAGTACAAATTAATGTCTCTTTTATGACGCGCGATTCTGCTAACTTTTATATACACTCTATCAGGGTCATCTTTACAATCCGAAAAGTCTTATAAAAGCTTAGGTGTTCATATCGTGAATTATCTCTCCTGGACCAACCACATAAACAAATTAATCGCCAGCGCTCCTACATCTTATGGACATCTGCAGCGTACAATGAAACTCGCTCCTCCTCACTTAAAACTACTGGTCTATAAAACCCTAATCCGCTCAATATTAGAGTATGCAGCCGCCATATGGGATCCGCATCAGAAGTACCTAACTGATAGCATTAAATAATTCAAAACCATGCCGTTAGATTCACTTTCTCGGACTGCTCATCATTTACTAGTGTCACAGTCCTGAAATCACGCCTAACACTTCCTTTCCTCAGCCACCACCGGAAGCTTTCGAGACTGGCCTTATTTCACCGGTTTTATCATTTTTTATCAACCAACACTTACATCGTGCCGAAACTGCATTTATTGAGCCGCAGCAATAATGAACTACAAGTAAAATACCCTCGTCCCCCCACTGACACATTTGCGCAGTCATTTTTTTATACTCACTACAAATAATGAAACCATCTTCTAGATCACGTGTTCCAATTAAGAAACGTTGACCAGTTCAAGTAGTCGCTTACAGCGCCCGGGATTGTGTGATATAAGGAGCCGTTTCTTTCTGTGATGCCCTTTGCATTTATGATTGATATTTAAAGCTCATGTGTCCGCAGAATTTTACATTTTTGTACAAGTTCTTGATCCAACGTTTGTATGTTTCTTTTGTAATCATGGAGCGGACGTCACCTCTGTATGCTCGTACCAAGTGCATCTTTTGTACCACTTCTCATTATTGCCTCCACTGCGGAAGCCCTTGAGGTATTAAAATAAGTAAAACAAATAAATATTGTAACAACCTTATATGAACGGGTAGGCAGAGCCGTGAAATGAAATACATTCTTGTACGCGTCAGAAATACAACGTATCCTTCATCCTTATAATTGACTTAAAACTCTCGCATTGTCCAACATCATTGCCACTGACAAGAGCGTTAAAGTCAATGGCGTTGATATTTAGGGAAGTACAGAAGATATTGGGAAGTGTGGCACCAGGTAATGTACTGAACGGCATAGAAAACAACGCGTACTACGTGGTACAGCAGCATTTTAGTGTTTGCTCCTAAGCCCCTTTTTTAAGCGCAGATAAATAAAGTGAACAAACACACAAAACACATTACATGAATATATACCATGCGATGGATAACGCCCAAGACAGCAGCACAGATTTGAGTAAGGTGATTAAATAAGGAAGGTTGCTGGAATGAAATTTAGTCTACTCACACAAGTTATAATAAAGCAGAGATCGCTCTGAGTGGTCTTTGGCCTGCTGTGGATGTATATATTTAGGGTCGTTATATAGACGTAGTTGTGTTGTCTTTCAACTCTTTCTTAACAACTGGAATGATGAGTGCTAAGAAATCCAGACGCGAATAATTGTTATTGTTTGAGCGCAATAGAGTTAAAGAGCTCCTTTCGCAGAAACTACTGTGTCCGCCTTGGTGTCACCTTGGTTGGTTGTGAGTGGAGTGAAAATTCATCATTTTGTCTATCACTGTAAAGTCGAGAAAGGTGCGTGTGAACAAATAATAAAATGTTCACTAAGAGCTAGAATCGAATCCAGGGCACCCACCTGCTAAGGCAGGTGTTGTACCAATTATCAATCCAACAGCTTCATCGGCCTTCAATCAGTATGAAAGCGTGTACGCTTCACACATCCAAATAAACTGAAGCGTGTTTTATAGAAGTTCTCTGTCCAGCACTACCAGCGCTGACATTTGTTTTTTTTTTGTAGTAGGAGTTGCAATATGACGAGAAGCATATTCACATAAAAATGGTAACTATATTAAGATGTTTGCTCATTGTGACCATACCAATATAAAGGTTGGTACGTGTTAAAAAGCATGCCCTGACAGCGGTTGTCGATGTTTACGAAGGCAATATCACCAATTGAATAACACCTGAGCTACAGTCTTCTCAACAGAGCCACTACACCGCTGATACTAGTGCAGAGTAACAGTGAGTTGTAATCCTTGTAATTAAGACCTGCCGACCCCTCTCGTACCCTTAGCAGGGTACAGTGGAAAGCTTTCAACATATTGTTCGTCGGGCTCTTCATACTTGCTATCAAAAAATTAAAAAAAATCTGAATCTGAGAACGGGTTTCAGTTTTGGCTATGTTATCGCAATCGACTCAGCACGCCAGCAACACCTTGAAACCTTACGAACGAAGTGGGCAATAGCACTCCATCTACAAAATCCCGACGGCGTGCACCATCAAAGCGTTCAACTCTATCAGACCATTTCTATTGCTACTTTTTTTTTCGCGGGTAAAATTTGCTATCGAGTGTGGTGTCGGATACTGGAACTTTGTAGTAAAAAGATAGCGCCTTAAGCACTCAACGTACTAGGTAGTGTATGAAATATTGTTGAATACCGGAGCTCTAGAGCAAACGGTTCCTTGGATGCAGTATCACCAAACCATCATCATCATCATTCGGTATGAGCCACAGAAACAGACCTCTTCCAAGCATTTGCAGAACAACCCGCGCGCGCATCGAGCACTATGAGAAAGCAGTGTACGTCGAGCGAGGCTGCTGTTCCGGCGCGCACGCTGCTCGTTGGTGCCGTGCGAGCACTAAACAAACGTATCTCCGCTTGTTGGATATTGTTAATATCGGCAACACTAGATATGTCCGAGCGTACCTGCGTGAACCTCTTCTACGCATGATATTTCAAAACAAGAACAGTGTCAGTGTAGGTACCAGTGGGCGGATGAGCTGAGGAGCACGCGAGTTGTGGCGTACTATAGTATTGCGTACTAATACATGTAGTGGAAACGTGCTATCGTGTGAGGTGGGACATTGAACTTATATTTGTTCAACGAATAAATTTTCACAAGGCGCTATGGCATGCATTTCATACATTCGCGGTGTGACTGGCCCGTTTGCGCCAAACTTTAGAGAAGTGTTACAGAATGATTTCATTTCTACTGACAACTCTGCAAAAAAAGTTAACACATTCTAAACGTGCCTAGAGAAAAAAAAACGGAACAAGAATTCACTTTCGAGGTACCTCGCCCGGATAATTGACTGTTTCTCATTAAAAGCTCCGTTCCCGGGGATCATTTTTGCTGGCAGTATATTCCACATTCAGCGAAACCAGTGTTGAACTTCGTGTCGGTTCATTCGAATATTGTTCAACGAGAAATAAGGATGTCATGCTTACGCTCGGCATCTCAGTAAAAAGAACAGCAATAAAACTAGTGCGCATTACCATGCAACAGTTTTCAGCTGCAAATTGAATACCTCAATGAGGCGTAGTTACCTGCGTATCATATTGCAATGGTTTGCAAACAGTAACTGCCCAGCCACCCTTTCCTGGCTACGCAAGTAATCTCGGATGCGTATCGTACAGATCGCCACAGTTTGGATAAGTTAAGCTCCCATCGTTACAACACAACGAACGCAACTTTGTTTACGCGTCTTAGTCGTTTGCCTTTATGTGCCTCTTTGTGACATGCGCGGCGCATCATATTTGTACATAGAAACACACAGCTCTGCCGTGGTGGTCTAGTGGCTAAGGTACTCGGCTGTTGACCCGCAGGTCACGGGATCAAATCCCGGCTGTGGCGGCTGCATTTCCGATGGAGGCGCAAATGTCGTATGCCCGTGTTCTCTGATTTGAGTTCATGTTAAAGAACCGCAGGTGGTTGAAATTTCCGGAGCCCTTCACTAAGGCGTCTCTCATAATCATATGGTGGTTTTGGGACGTTAAACCCACTTATCAATCAGGTGTACAAAACGTTTATCAGTAACAAATTCATTTGGAATTAATGGCCATTGGCACTGTTGACAAGTAAATTTAGGGTTCCGATATTTTAACACGTGCAACAACCTTTGAGTTTTGAGTGAGCATTTGCGTTGTGCATATCTTTTTCCAAGTCCCTGTTCTTTATTTTAGCCATGGAAGCTTTATTCCAACCTTTTGTTGGAGCGCCAAAGAAAGCTGGTATGTGCACATCGTTTGTGCATATAGAAAGCCCGTACGTGCATGTATTTTACTTTACAAAAAGCTGGTTATTTCTAACACTATTTGAACACCGGAACCCTAAATTTACTTGTCAACAGTGCCAATGGCCATTAATTCCAAATGAATTTGTTACTGATAAACGTTTTGTACACCTTTTGGGCAACCATATTGGGTGTTTTATTTATTTTTAGGGGCGAAGCTCCTTATGGCGTGGCTTGGGCGTCCCTCGTATGTAACCACCAGTGGCACATACCCGAAATAGGTATAACACATAACCTCCAAGGAGGTACCAGTGAGAGATTTCTTCTGTGCGTTGTTTAACAATAAAAAATAGTGCTCAATCTACATGCCAATGGCTGCTAATGGAGAATGAGAGACATGAGCATTCGGCTTTTAGTCAACGCGCACGCTGCGATCCCCATTAGCAGCCATTGGCATGTACATTGAGCACTATCGGACAAGAAAGGGATGCTACATTATACTCGCTGGGTATAACCTCCTTAGCTTTAGAAAGGTTTAGCGAGCGTTGAGCCGCAGTGCCATGAATACAATAAACTTGTATATACCATGAATGATCTCAAGGTGGTTAAAAATGAGAAGTAGATACGAAGCGCAAGCCGTAAGAAAGTAAAAGCCGAATTCTCCTGTCTCTCATTTCTCATTAGCAGCCATTGGCATGTAAATTGAGCCCTATCTGACAGGGAAAGTTTGCTACGTTATACTCGCTGGGCGTAACCTCCTTGGTTTTCGAAAGGTTTAGCGAGCGTTTGGTCGCAGTGCCATGAATACAGTGAACTAGAATATACCATGAACTCGAGGTGGTTAAAGGCGGGAAGTGGACCCAAAGCGCAGGCCGTAAGAAAGTGTGCGTGTGCCACCTCTCGTTTAGTCCTTGGAATGTCCGCTGGATGGCGGTGCTTCTATATGGGGAATATATGATAAAAAGATGCGAGATGGTGGGACTTGGAGTGTTGAATAGATGAACGAACGGACACACAAACAGATGCATGGATGGACGCATGAACGGACGCAGGGGCGGATGCATGAAAGAACGCAGGGATGGGCGCACAAACAGACGCATGGACGGTCACACAGACGGACGCATGAACGGACGAATGCTTCGCTCCCCTCTCCATCATTCACTCCGTGGCTATGCTGCCATTTTTTTTATTTGTGAATCTCCTTAGGGTGTGGATCATTTCTTCGTAGTAATACGTTGCAGTAATAGCAACTTCTGCTGGGTTTTAGGAATTGCTTAGTAGATGGGAATGTGTATTATATCCTTGCAAATACTATCACTACATAGGGTTAGTGGTTTTCATACAGTTGGCATTTAAAGAGGATTGATTGCACTGTTATATTGAGCAATTCACAACATATCCACGGACAGAATGATGGTGACTGGGGCGAAGCGTCTGTTCATCGTCTGTCTGTCTGTCACACAATTAACATTAACTATACACACTAACAGACAGACAGACAGACATACAGACATACACACAGGCTCACCGACCTACACTTCGCCTCAATTAGAAAAAATTTACATTACACAAAAATTAACATAGAATGAGCATATTGATAACGTTTGCGCCAAGGCCTATCGAAAGGTTATCTATGGAGCAAAAAATCAGAAGGTGCATCACGCGACGTAAAACATATTGCATACACCACCTTCATTGGTAAAGTACTAGAATATTCATCCGTTGTTTAGAGTCCCTATTGAGTGACTCTAGAAGAGGATAGAAATAATACACAGACTAGCGGCGCGCTTTATTTGTTCGACGTACTCAAGGAAAGATTCCATCACACTGATGTTACGGAAATACAACCATGATCCTCTCGAACTGCGTAGAAATGAATATATGGTGAAAGTATTCTTCAAAATAATGCACGACATACTTCATCAAAAATCCTCGTTTGGTGCATGCTTGAATCGTTGGTGGATATGGTGAAAAGAATATTGGATATGAAGGAAAGGTAAGTGGATATGGTTGAAACTGTAGTGGGATATATTGGCTGATGGCGGCGAGATTAGAAAAAAAGATGGCAGATGTTGTTGGTGGGGAGCCTATGGTATTGAAGGTAGAAAATTCCGGCTGATGATGGTGAGGAAAAACGTGTTTGGTGGAATGTTTGGTGAGCAAGGTCGATGACGGCGGCGTGATGAGAGCTTGGTGGATGGTGTTGGCATGATGAAAAAGTACATCACAGTATGTGAAAGCACTTATTTGTAGTATTTTATTCTTGTATGCGCAGAGTTATACGTTTACGGTCAAAAGAAACCAACGCTGCCCATGATGCTTTCTAGCACGTTTATTTTTTTTTTATTCCTGTGGTGTCAACAATGCTTCAATTTTTGTGGAGCGTAGAATGAGTGGCTGTGAATATGTTACATTGCGCTCACGTACTTAGATCAGTTTGACATCCGCGATATGTTTCTTTGTTGCGATTTTTAGTAGACTAGAGATGTCAATGTGAACAGTGACAATAAATGTTTTACATCAGCACGCAGTTGTCGACAAATAAATGGGCTCCAGTTCACAATTGCCCGTTTCAATGTTAGAACAGAACACAACAGTTACTTCATGTCACCACGCTAGAAACACAACCCTTGCAATTCTTGCACACTCTATTGCTTGAGCCATACTTTTAAGTAATAACGTGCGTGCGAATATGCATAAACTTTCACTTTCGACATGCGTCCAGACGAGCCCCAGCGAATTTGACTTTCACCTTTCCGTTCTACCACCTTGATTTCCACCAAAGGTTAATCTGACCGACCGAGCCCGTACAAGTGTTATCGGTGCTTCTGGGTTGCAGAATACACAATTTTTAAGATTAAACATGACAATTAAGTACAGCTGTGGCATCATTTAACCTAAATGAAGCCTTTTTTGTGTACGGTGTCCGCGCAACAAGCTACAAATATCGATGCGACGCACTTGCAGCACTTCCACCAAATGTACGCCTCCCCTCCCAAACAGCCGCCAGTCGCACTTACCGACCCTTCGCTGGCTCTTATGCGAGAACACAGACTCGCCAATTCGTATGCTTACTGAAGCAATATAATATCATAATGTTTCTGGCAGACTGAAGTCGTTTCGGCCAAGCCGTTCTGTAGTTCTTCCAAACGACAGAGCAACAGCGGTGAGCTGGCATGACTGCGCTGTGCGTTGCGCGAAAACCATCACAATCAATTGTGTGGGCGTATCTATCGAATGAGAATAGAAGCATCATAAAGCCTGAATGAATACCGCCCTTTGTATGGAGCGAGAAACGGATATTAAACTTGGCAGTAACCACTGATAAACTCTACATGCTCCTCAGTCCACTCATTTGTTTTTTTTTCCTGCAGTTGTAAATTGTAATGAAATTATAGCGCTGTTGGTATTATCGCAGTCGCAATCATTACAGGCCGCAGTCGTTTGTGTTTATGAAATGTGCAAATTTTAGTGGCAGGTGCACATCCCGTTTATCTCGAGTAAGCGACAAACATAACTGAAGCTAAACAGTGAGTTTCTGAATTGACTATTTCTTTAACACCGAATTTGCCATCTGTCGGCGTGGCGCAGTGGTTGGTGTGCTTAGTTGGGAATCCGAAGGTGGCAGGTTCACTTCCACGCTGTCGCACTTTTTGTTTTACGGGGCCTTTCTACATCGTTTTTACACAATCGTTTTTATTTATTTAGTGACAGCTCGTCACGGTGGTTCTGACGCTGCTTCGTGCTCCAGCATTGCTGGCTGGAGCGCACCATCCACCATCCGCTCCACCAAATGCCACAATACAGTATGTACCACCAACATTTCCAGCACCAGAATCCACCAAGCTGGTGGATGGTGGAATTCACCATTCGAATGTTGGACGCTTTTTTCAATGGGGATATATATTACGAGAGATAAGCTCCAATATTTACATACTCTAGGCAAAAGTAATCCCCGAACTAACCACGATCGCGTCATAAAACGATACCTAACAAATACTGACACGTTTGGATATTATTTTTTAAGTTCCCATAATGATTGATATTTGAGGTTCAACGTCCCAAAACCAACATATGGTCATGAGAGACGCCGTGGTAGAAGGCTCCGGAAGACCATCTGGGGCTCACAGATGCAATAGAAAGATGGAACAAACTGCCGCTTTATATTGTTGTTTTACAACGTATTACTAACTTCGAAAAGGCTGTAGATCCCTATTGAAAAATATTCACCATATAAATGGTGCATTCCACAATCCACCATTTAGGTGGATTATGGTGCTGGAAATATTCGTGGCACATGGTGGATCGTGGCACATGGGGAATGATGGAGTGCAGGCAATGCTGGATCGCAAAACGGTGTCAGAACCGCCATCGTGACAAGCTGCCCCTAAAAATAAAACGAGTAAGTGTATAGAAAACAACGCAGAATACACCCGTAAAAATTGTGACCTCGAGGACTTAAACATGCAACCTTGGAATTTTTAGCTTAACACGCTAACCACAGTGACATGCTGATTTGTTGGTAGTTTAATGTTAAGTCTCCAGTGAACCTGCTACTAAAACTGGCACGTTCAATAACCACAAACAACTGCTGCGTAGAACAATTTTGACTGCGATAATGGCAACAGCGCTATGTTTTTCTTACAATTCACAACCGCAAGAAAGAAATAAACCAAGCGGACTAAGGACCAGGTTCAGTTTGCCACCGGTATTTGTCAAGTTTATTATTCGTTACTCGCTCGTACAAAGGGTGACATCATCTCAGATTTTATGACGCCTCTAGGCTTATTTGATAGATACGCCCACACGATAGAGTAATGCAATGTTTTTGCCAAAAGTACAGCATAGTCGTGCCAGTACGGTGCTGTAGCTCTATCGTTAGCAACAACTACTTACAGCTTGGCCAAAACAAATACAGTGCGCAGGAAACGTTATGCTATCATATTGGTTCAGTAAGAATATGAATGAACAAGTCTGTGTTCTCGCATAAAACCCAGAGAACTGCCGGCGAGTGTGACCAGCGGCTGTCGATGACGGGAGGCGTACGCTCTTGAAGTGCTGACACCGCGTCGCACCGATGTTTGTCACTTCTTCCGCGGACAGTGTACACTATGAAAACCCTCAATTTAGGTTAAACTATGCGACAGCTGGGCTGTATTGTGGTTCTTACTCTTCGAAATCGCGTATTCTGAAACCCAAAAGCGCCGATAACACTTGTAGGGACTTGGTTAGTCGGCCTAAGTTTTGGTGGAAATCATGGTGGTAGGACAGAAGGGTGAAAGTCTAACTTGCTGGGACTTGTCTAGACGTATGTCAAACGTAGAATTTTATGTATTTTAGCGTCAGACGTACTTTGTAAACCTCAAAGTACGGCTCAAGGAATCGGGTCTGCTACAATTGCAAGAGTTGCGTTTCCAGCTTGGCGATATCAGCCACCGCTGTATTATGGTCTACCGTTGAAAGTGGTAATTGCGAAATGGAGCTCATTTATTTCTCGGCAAATGCAAGGTCATGTAACATATTTACTGTTACTGTTCACAGCGACACCACTACTCGTCTAAACATCAAAACAAAGCACCACATCGTGCATGTCAGACTAATGTAAACGTGCAGGAAATGTGAACATTTAGGGCCACAATTAACGCTCCACAAAAATTGAAGCGTTGTTGACACCCCATGAAAAGAAAACGTAGCAAAAAGCATAATGAGCGGCGTTGGTTTCTTTCGACCATAAGCATAGTTCTCTACGCATTCCAGAGTGAAACACTATGAATATTAAAGTGATTTCACTTACTGCCATCTGCTTTTTCATCATTCAACCATCATCCACCAAGCTTCCATCATACCACCGTCATCCAGCTTGTTAACCAAGCCATCCACAAAACACCTTTCGGAACACCACCATCAACCGGCATTTTCTACCATTGCTACCATTGCCTTGCACCCACCGCCCCCATCTGCCACCATTTTTTTCCACTTTCACCGTCATCAGCCGGCATTTTCCACTGAGACCACAATTGGCTCACGACCACCACCACCATCTGCCACCATTTTTTACGCTCTCACCATCATCAGCCATTATGACTACTACAGCTTCCGCCATATGCACTATCATTTCCATCATATCCACTGTCATTTTCACAATATCCAGTATTATTTCCACTATATTCACTAATGATACCAGCAACCACCCACCCAGGATTTTCAATAGGGCGAGGCAGATTTACGTGATTGTTAAATTGAGTGTGGCAGCTTGGGCTAGTTGGTATTGCATAACGATATTTATAGCGCGAGAACAAAACGACGACTCAGAGACAAGAAGGACACGAAAGACACGAGCGCTAAAGACATTAGCGCTCGTGTCTTTCGTGTCCTTCTTGTCTCTGTGTCGTCGGTTTGTTCTCGCGCTATAACTATCGTCATGTTAAATTGAATTTTTTACTGCCAAGTGTTGTAAGCGACTTTATGTTCACAGCAAATATCTTGAAAAAAGACCGTGCATACTGAAGTGGTTTTGAATTGTTATTTAGGAGAATGGCAGTTTTCATTGTTAATTTTCAGAATATTACGGAACTTTATGTACCTTGTGCATTCTTTGGGTATGTCCTTCGTGTTATGACCCCGCATGAGGGTAGGCAGCATAACCAAATAAGTTACATAAATCATTCACTCCGCAGATATGCTGTGAATTTTCTATGCACGCCAAAAGCGTTCCAGTTCTACAGGCTAATAATATACCTGAAGCCTCTCAGCCACTCAGCAGGTTTAACGATGATCTGGTGGAAACAGTAGACAGGCCGTCCCAGGTAAATACCGAAGTATATGAGTGGATCATCTGAGAAGCCCTGGCATGGCCCAAACAAAAAGCAAAGCCCGCGCATTCGTCGGGGTGGCTGCTGGAGGGTACCAAAATTTCCGGTGATCACTCGCAAACCTGTTGGCGGCACTCGTGATCTTAAAAAATGTCTGCTAGGTAAACATCGTTACTCATCACTGATTCACTAAAACGATGAAGAAAGGTAGAGTGTCCCCCTAGGTCAATCAGTGGCTATGGTGTTCGGCTGCTGACCGAAAGGGCATCCACCGGGTTGCATTTCGATGGAGATATATAGTAGATGCCCGTGCACTGTGCGATGTCGGTCCACGTTAAAAAACCTCGGCCGGTTAAACTTTCTGGAGCACCCGCCTACAACGTCTCTCTTGATCGTATCATCGTTTTGGGAAATACAACCCTAGAGATCTTTACTATATGCAGGAGGGTACAGTTGGTCCAACAAATTAAATGGGTTCGGAGGAACTTTCACCTGACCACACGCAGTCATGAATCACCCGAATATAATTCGCCCTAGCAAGAAAGAAGCGGCCTTTCCAGAAGCGAGGGTTTTCGAAAACGTGCGGTGCACCAAAAAGACGCGTACCGAGAAAGACTAGGGGACGATGCGCTGAAGTTCTAGCGGGATATTTGTTCGATGGAGTCGGAACGTGTAAGTTAGAACCACGCGTGCAGCCACTGAGAAATCTGGCTGGGCCGACAATACGAGATATAATGTAAGAAGAATGATGGAATGGAGAAGAAACATTAAATCGATTGAAATCATGTGCATTGACATGTGCAGAGCCACACTGCCGCGTTTCGTCTAAGAGTGAATACTCAATTTTTGTTAATTTTGGGAAGCTGTGCTGATGCAGTAATCACCCAATTACTCAGTTTGCACTCTACCCTGATGATCTCACTAGTTGTCTACGCAGAAGCGGATGATTCTTGCACTAGCTCAGCTTTCATTTCAAAACGATTTTTATACTCTAGTTCTTTCTTTACTACCACGCATTATAGGCCTAATGATCGACATGCATGAGCGCTTTTCTGCATCCAAAAGCATACT
This sequence comes from Rhipicephalus microplus, assembly GCF_043290135.1. NCBI lineage: Eukaryota > Metazoa > Arthropoda > Arachnida > Ixodida > Ixodidae > Rhipicephalus > Rhipicephalus microplus. Next base: position 10,967,320 of record NW_027464592.1, read on the forward strand.
GAACCTAAAAGAATTTCTATATAACTACTCGGACTTCACTGAATCAATTCTTTTTTTAAATGCGAAACATTTCTTAGCGAGCTTCGGCGACTTTAAGCGTGTCTATCTATCTAGCCACCTACGACTTTCAGTGCATGGTCGTTTCGATGATGTTATCAATACAAAACTTCGTATGGCATAACATGAGTGTATGAAGAACATATTTGGCTAGGCATAACATAAAAATCATGAAATAAATGTCATGAGTATTATGATTTACATTTCATGATCTTGCAGCTCTTGTGGTGGTTTCTTTCACACAGCATGTTGCAAAACTGATATAGCTTGGTATGATTGCATGGAGAACACAAGCGAAAGACCCTAACGTGAAAATCATGACATGCCTGTCGTGTAACATGACTACATGCCACGCTCATGATGCGCTCGCGGCCGTTTCGCTGGCGTCACGTATACCAAATTTAGTATTTAACCAAGTGAATGTATGACGAAGGTATGTGACTGGTGTAAACATAGTAATCTTGGGATGCATGTCAAACAACATGACTTCATACCACGCTGATGATGCGCTGGCAGCGTCGTTTCGCTAGCTTCACTTATACAAAATTTAGTATTACGGGACGTGAATGAGTGCCGAAGGTATGATACTGATGGAAACATCATAAACATGAGATGCGTGTCATGTAACAACATGACTACATGCTACACTCATGATGCGCTCACGGCCGTTTAGCTAGCTTCACATGTACCAAACTTGGTTTTACGCGACGCGAATGGACGACATAGGTACATGACACATCCGAACATGATAATCACGACATGCCTTTCATGTAACAACATGACTGCATGCCAAACTGGTGATGCGCTCGCGGCCGTTTCGCTAGCTGCACGCATGCGAAGTTTGGTATTACGTGACGCCAATGGATGACGAAGGTATGTGACTGGTGCAAACATAATAATCATGACATGCGTATTATATGAGAACATTACTACATGACACAGTCAAAGTGCCAATACATTTTGACGTGACGCGGTGCGCGTGCTCGCCGGCGTTCATTTCGTCGCACCACGTTGCCGTTGCCATGCCAGGCGCCGGTCCACCATATAGTAGCGTGCGCTGCACTGCGTTGCTTTCACGCATGCGCATTTTCAGCGCGTCCGGCGCTCCTCCGTCACGAAAAGAGGGAGACGCAGTATTGTGTGGGTAACGCGTCGGCGCGAAATGCAGCATGTCACATTTCGCACTGGTTGCTGTCGGGCTGCGCCAATGGACGCTTGTCGCGCTTGGCGTCAGACTATAGAGTGCTCGCGTTTTGCTGACGTAGCGTCGCTGTGCCCAGCGTGCGCGCGCGTCAACGCTACATTGGAGTATGTTGGGCACTTCATGATGCGCTCGCGGCCGTTTTGCTAGCTCCACATATACCAAATATGGTGTTACATGACATCAATGAATGACCAAATATATGACTGGTGCAAACAAAATAATCCTGCCACGCGCGTCATGTAAGAACATGACAACACACCACGCTCATAGCGTGCTCGTGGCCCTTTCGCTAGCTCTACATAATGTAAATTTGGTATCACGTAACGTGAATAGATGACGTGGGTAAACGACCCATCCAAGCATGATAGTCATGACACACGATGCATGTACGGTTTCATTTACTTCCACCTCGTAATGTTGTTCTGATTTTGACGTGACAAATCAACATTTCTCATTCGTGCTTCGTATATCATCGATTCCCACTGTACGTGGGATCTGCCAATTTTTTCTTCCAAGTATTACCATCTTTTAATTGGTTGCATCTTGGATAGTTGGTACACTAAGCAGTAGACAGAAGAGTGTACACGGTGCACAAATAGGACTCGCACCATGACTAGAATTGCAAACTGAGCGCTTTAGTTTGTGAGAATAGACGCACAAGAGCGCCGCATCCGGCCAGCCAGTATGCGGTAGACGAACAGATGGACAACAAAGCTCTCGGGGCGTCTTTGCAGCGGGCACATCAACACAACCGAAGAGGTTGTATTGGAAATGTTAAACGCAAACACGCTCCTTCGTGTAGCATCACAAACTGTACTCAACGCGATAAAACGCTACGTGACTTGTAACTTGGAACTCTGCTGCTCGAACGTGTGTCAAAACATAATGATAACATAAAAATCACAGCATATTCACGCAGTGACTGCTGATGAGTGGGGCGAAGCGTTCGTGTGCCCATCCATACGTCCGTCCTTTAAAGAACACTTTAAGTACCACCATCTCGCATCTCTTCATCATAATTTCGTCACACACAAGTACAGCCATTCAGTGCACATTCGAAGCACTAAAGAAGAGGTGGCTACTACTAAAAACACGGGACTAACAGTCCACTGCGTAAGGAGCTTAGACCCAAAAAGGGAGAGAGCGGTTGTGATGACCATACGTACTTGTTCGTATGCATGTGGCTGCAACAGACCAGTGTTTGTTGAGGGTATTTCTTCCAGCTTTTTATCTGGCATCTTTTTACGGTCACGGAACTCTATCGAATGAGTTAATCGAGTAATGCCGCTAAAGTATTATAAAGCGGTGCATGTTGACAGAGTGTTTGTGCTTCCGTGCCGTTTTGTTTGTCGTACTTAGTAGAGGTACTGTTTCACTCACGTCTTTATGTACACTGATCAATTGTGTGGTCTCTCTTAGAGCGATGTATCGATCCCTCGAGGAAGGTACATGATATAAACAAGAAGGGCAAAATATAGAAGCTGTGAAGCCATTCTCAATACCATTTGAAACTTGAAAAGAGCCTAAAGAGCACAGGTGCATAAATGCTAGAAATCTTCCCACATGCAGTCTAGGCTCAAACTATACAACAGTAAGTCCGATTCCGACAAGAAGCTGCAAAATTATAAGTTAAACACTGCTGCATTTTTGCAAGAAAAGAAAGACAAACTTCGGCATTTGTCACATAACTTGAGAATCGACGTGATGGAAAGCATGCGGACGGAATGTGATAATGTTATAATCTTCGATGAGTAAAGTGTTACGAAGTGACGTTAGGGATATATATACAAATTTTGTGTTCACAGGCATGGCTTGAAAAGTCACATTTGATTTATATCATCAATTGTTTACAGTTGCTTAGTAGTGCCAACAGCAACATGACTATTAGCAACGACAGGAACACTCTACTACAAGCCGATTGGTAGCACTTCAGTGTACATATGCTTCGTTGAAGCCCTGCGCATTCAGAGCATCAATGAAGCATATATAAACATCCTTGAACAAATCTGTAGAGGATCAACTGCCACCATAGTACTCCATAAAGGAAGCGACATAATACCAGTAAAGAAGGATGTAAGTCAAGGGGAAACGATCTTTCTTATGATATTTACAGCGTGCTTGAAGGAGGTTTTCAGAGACCTGGAATGGCAACAGTAAGAGGTAAGATTTAATTGGGAGTACCTTAGTAACTTGCACGTCGCCGATGCCATTGCATTGCTGAGTAACTCAGGGAACGAATCGATATTCATGATTTCTGCCTTAGATAAGCAGAAGAAAAAGGTAGGTCTTCAACTCATTCTTTAGAAAAAATAATGTACAGCAACCTCAGAGGAGAACACCGTTTTATTATAGGTAGTAGTGTACTTAAAGTTGTAAAAGAGTAAGTCTACTTAAGACAAGGAGTGTCCGTGGAGCAGGACCACGAGATGGAAGTGACCAGAAGAGTAAAAACGGAGTGGAGGACACTCGGCAAACACTCCGAAATAATGTCTAGTCTATTCTTTCTATCCCCAAAAAGTTAAGGTATATAACAGCTGCGTCTTGCCGGTATTTTTCTACCGAGCAGAAGCCACACAGTTGAAAAAAGCGTCCACCACAGGAATGGTGGATCCCACCATCCACATTTTGGTGGATTATGGTGGTGGAAAGTTGGTGGCAATGGTGTATGGTGGCGTATGGTGGAGCGGATGGTGGATGGCGCGCTCCAGCCGACAGTGCTAGAGTGCGAAGCAGCGTCAGATCCACCGTGACGACTTGCCCTCAAAGAAATAACAAAATAATTGTATAAAAAGAATGTAGAAAGCACCTACAAAAAACAAAAGGTGCGACTAAGCGAAATCAAACCTGCCACCTTCGGATTCCAAACTGAACACAATAACCACTGCGCCACGCCGACAGAAAGCAGTTGTGGTGTTAAAGAAGAAGTCAACTCAGAAACTCACTGTTTTATTTCAGTTTTGTTTGTCGCTTACTCAAGATTGACGAGATCTGCACCTGCTACAAACATTTGCACATTTGATAAACACGAACAAGGGCTGCCTGAAACGAATTTCTCTGCGATAATGACAACAGCGCTATGTTTTTTTATACAATTTACAATCGCAAGAAAAAAAACAACTGACTCGACTGAGTAGCTGGTAGAGTTTATTGGTGGTTACTGCTAAGTTTAATATTCGTTTCTCGATACTTCCATTGGGCGATATCTCTTAAGGATTTATGACGCTTCTATGCTCATTCGATAGATACGCCACACAATTCATTGTGATGTTTTTCGCGCAACGCAACGTGCAGTCGTGCCAGCGCACTGCTGTTGCTCAGTCGTGTGGAACAACTACATAATGGCTTGGCCAAAGCGAATGCAGTGCGCCACAAACATTATGCTATCATACTGGTTGAGTAAGCATCCGAATTGACCAGTCTGCAGTGTGTTCTTGCATAAGAGCAAGTGAAGTGCCGGCGAGTGCGACTGGCGGCTCTCGGTGAGGGGAGGCGTACATTTGGCAGAAGTGCGGCAAGCGCGTCGCATCGAAATTTGTCGCTTCTTGCGCGAACATTGTACACAATAAAAAAGGCTTCATTTAGGTGAAACGATGCTGCAGCTATGCTGCATTATTATTTTTACTCGTCTAAATTGTGTATTCTGAAACCCAGAAGCGCCGATAACACTCGTACGGCCTCGGTCGGTCGGATTGACCTTTGGTGTAAATCATGGTGGTAGAACAGAAGGGTGGATGTTGAATTCCCTGGGGCTAGTCTCGACGCATGTCGAAGGTGAAAGCTTATACATGTCCGCACGCACTTTGTTAACTTAAATAAACTGCTCATGCAATAGAGTGTGCAAGAATTGCCAGGGTTGCGTTTCTTGCGTGGTGACATGAATGAGCGCTGTGTGCTGCTCTAAGATTGAGAGGAACAATTGCGTACTGGAGCTCATTTATTTCTCGACAACTCCGCATCAATGTAAAACATTTATTGTCACTGTTCACAGTTACACCTCTAGTCTTCTAAACATAACAAAAAAGAAACACATCGCGGATGTCAAACTGATGTATGTACGTGCGTGAAATGTAAACATACTCAGGGCCGCATATTCCAAGCTTTACAAAAAGTGAAACGTTGTTGACAGCACTGGCATAAAAAGTTAAACGTGCTACAAAGCCTATAGAGCAGCGTTGTTGTTGTTTTTTACCATAAACATGTACCTCTGCGCATACAAGAATGAAACACTAGAAATAAGTGATTTCACATACAATCATGTGCTTTTTCATCAAGCCACCATCATCCACCAAGCTTCCATAATGCCACCGTCATCCATCTTACTCACCATCCTTCCACCAAACACTTCTTGTCTCGCCACCATCAGCCGCCATTTTCCACCGTCACCACCATTGGTTCGTTACCAACACCATGCTCTGCCACCATTATTTCCCCTCTAGCCGTCATCAGCCGGCGTTTTTCACCGTCATCATCATTGGATTGCCACCACCACCACCATCAACCATTGTTTTTTTCACTCTCGCCCTGATGGGCCATTATTTTCCCTACAGTTTCCACCATATCCACTAATATTTCCACCATATCCACTATTATTTCCACCATATCCAGCAATGATTCAAGCATCCACCAACCCGGGGTTTTCAATAAGGCAGGAAGTAATACAAACAGGGTTCAGCTTAAATTGAGGATAACGCAGCGAGTGATGAAAACGACAAAAGATTGGTGTAACCCTAAGGGCCGAGAGCAGAGTGTACCAGAGAACAAACGGGTGTTAACGACATCATAGTCAAAATCAAGAAAGAGAAACGGTCATGCGCAGGGCACGTAGCACGTAGGCAGGTTAACTGCCGGTTATTAAGGTTAACCGACAGGACTCCCAGAGAAAGCAAGACGGTGAGAGGGAGACAGAAAGTTAGGTGGGCAGATGTGATTAGGAAGTTTGTTGGTATAAAGTGGCAGCAGCAAGCACAGTACCGAGGTTAATGGCAGAACATTATAGGGGCCTTTGTCCTGCATTGCGCGTAGTAGGGCTGATGTCGATGTACCAGTTATGCTAGCGAGGATGGTAGCCCAGGACACTGCCACATATTTCAACTTCAGCGCATCATTTATTTATTTATTTATTCAAAATACCTTACAGGCCCACTGAAGGGTATTGAGTAAGGGGGGCATCAGTACACAAACGAAATAACAATAAATGAGAAAAGCAGACGACAAAATATATACATATATAAAAGATTACAAAAACTCAAGGTGCAACAGCGTTATACAATACTAGAGTGCAACGAAATCAGGTTGTCACGAAAAACTTCACGGTTACAAATAGATAAAACATGATCCGGAAGATCGTTCCAAAATGGCTCGAGGTAGTGATGATAAGTTAAATGCCTGCGTGTGACCTTGAATGCGCATAAAACTACAGGCATTGTGAATGCGCTGGGAAGTGCGCGCAGGAGAATAAAGTAGCAAACAGTGGCTCGAGGTAGTGATGATAGTGAAAATGGCTCGAGGTAGTGATGATAAGTTAAATGCCTGCGTGTGACCTTGAATGCGCATAAAACTACAGGCATTGTGAATGCGCTGGGAAGTGCGCGCAGGAGAATAAAGTAGCAAACAGTGAATCTCGTTACTATAAATGTACCTATGAAACAGACATAAAGGAGCAATGTTGCGGCGTATTTCTAGTGACTTAAATGCAAGGTCTTGTTTTATTAGGGTAATACTTGATTGATAGTCGTAGCTTCCGGAGATGAATCTCGCTGCCGTATTCTGGACAGCTTCCAACATACGTACCAAGTAATCTTGATATGGTGACCATGTGGATGATGCATATTCTAGCTGTGGGCGAACATAAGTAATATATGATAATGCGCGTACGTTAGAAGGAGCGTTGCGCAAGTTTCTGTGGAGATATCCGAGAGATTGAGATGCTTTCGATGAGACAGCTGCTATATGCGTAGTCCAGGATAGATCCGATGTAAGGTGAACGCCTAAATATTTGTAAGATGGTGTAGCTGACACAACGGCGTTATTAAGCTTATAGTGAAATGCTGAATTGTTATGCTTTTGAGTGAACGAGATTAACTTGCATTTAGAAGCGTTAAGGGACATCTGCCAAGTTTCGCACCACCGGAAGGTTAGGTCAAGGTCATTTTGGAGAGCGGAATGATCATTAAAACATTTAATGTTGCGGTATATGACGCAATCGTCAGCGAACAACCTAACTGTGGATGAACGGTTATTGGGCAAATCATTTGTGTATATTAGAAAAAGTAACGGACCTATTACACTGCCTTGGGGAACACCGGATGTGACGTCGCAAAGGTTAGATGAAATGTTGTTGATCACCGTAAGTTGCTCACGCGAAGAGAGGAAGCTTCGTAGCCAAGACAGGATTAATGAATCAATACGAAGTGCGGCTAATTTAGACATTAAACGACAATGAGGGACAGTATTGAATGCCTTGGCGAAATCAAGGAAGAAGCAATCAGTTTGTTCGTTAGGGTTCATATTAAATTGAAGGTCAGCCGTGAATTTGAATAACTGGGTGTCACATGAGTAGCCTTTTCTAAAGCGATGCTGATGGGAAAAGAAGAAGTTGTGCGATTCAAGGTGATCGTAGATATGAGAAGCCACGATATGTTCCAGTAGTTTGCAAGAGATGCATGTTAGTGAAATGGGTCAATAATTACGGGGCGAGTGCCTGTCACCGGATTTAAATACGGGAATCACCTTACCAATCTTCCAATCCTTGGGCAGTTCACCTGATGATAGCGACTGGTTAAATAGGAGACAGAGGAAGCAGCTGGAACTATCTGTGGTGTTCTTCAGTATTTTAGAGTTAATGTTATCAATACCTGATGAAGTAGAAACCTTAAGATTCGTGATGAGTTGGGCTATACCTTCGGCAGTGACAATGATTGGGGCCATTAAAACGAAAGGGTGATCTGGAACAAATGGCACATTGGAACAATCTTCCTGTGTAAAAACAGACGCGAAGTACTCATTGAAAGCAATAGTGGAAGCTTCATCAGAAAGCGGCGTTAGTTCCCTATCGTGTATTGTAATGTGATTAGGAGACTTGTTGTAGGGTGAAATTATTGGCCAGAACTTTTTGGGGTTATTTTTGAGAAGTGACGGCAAGTCCTGCAAATAATATTTCTTCTTAGCTGTGTCTGAGGCTTTAGAATAGTCTTGTAAGCAGACCTTTTATTTATCCCAGTAGGACACAGAGCGAATGCGTTTTGCGGTATCATAGAAACGTTTCTTTTTATTTCGTAATGTTCGAAGATGTTTAGTAAACCAAGGGTTAGTTTTATTGTTGGAAGCAGAGATCAGCGGCACAAGCTGGTCAACTAACTCTAATAATTTTTCTTTAAAAAGAATCCAGTTTTCGTTCACGGTTCGAGAGGCAAATGACGGCAAAAGAAGTTCCTGATCAAAATCTTCCGGCTCCATCCTGAATAGATGAAAATTAGCACGGTTACAATCCCAGATTGTTTTTCTCACTGAGCCTGTGAAAGTTACACGTAGGTTGATTTGGAAGTTAAGGAGCTTGTGGTCGCTAAATCCTTCTATGTAAGAAATCGCTCCAGTGGTTTCTGGCGCATTAGTGAAAACAAGGTCAAGTATGTTAGTACCACTGGTGCATTGGTGAACAACTTGTGATAAGTTGTAATGGAGGGCTACTTCGAGAAAATTTGATGAGGCGTGACATTTGGTAGTCATGGTAGACCAATCAATGAGCGGGTAGTTGAAATCGCCAAAAAGGTGTATAATGTCAGCTGAATAGAGTTGCGTAGCTCGTTCTATGTTGTCACGTAGATCTTTGGGGAAAGAGGAATGGGCATCCGGTGGACGATAACATGCTCCTATATGTATTTTTGCATAAGTTGTAATGCATGCTGTCCAAGTTATCTCTGTAGAGGGGTTAGTATCAAGGGGAACTGATGACACTGTCTTTTTTACTGCTATTAGGACGCCTCCTCCTCTTCTATCGACACGGTCACGTCGATATATGTTATAGTTGTGTTTATCTGGGAACAGTTCCTCGTTGGTTACGTCAGGATAGAGCCAAGTCTCCGAGAGTATTAATATGTCAGCATCACTATCATCTAAGTAAGAAGACAACTCATCCCTCTTGGGAAGTAGGCTTCAAATGTTAGTAAAAGACACAGACAAAGATTGTGACTTAAACTGACTCCGCTTACGCGTGCTCGTGTAAGCCTCTAGCTATCTCGTACACAGCACAAGTACGTTGCTAGAGTGATCGAAAACGTAGGTTTTATTGTCAATGCGAAGTTTATCAAGGGATAGTTTAAAGCGTTTGTTTTGATCCTTTGCGTATTCCAGAAGTTTTTGGCGAGCTTGTCGCGTTTTCATGGAAAAATCTTTGCGTATGTAAAAATTAGTTCCCTTAAGCTTAACTGAATTTGACAAAATTTGCTCTTTATCCTTAAAAAATGTGAACTTGACAATAATTGGCCTTCGTCTATCTATGTTAAATCTGCCCAGCCTGTGCACGCGCTCTAATTGTGGACTAGATATGGAAGTGCCAAGGTGATCTGAACGAAATTTCACTATCTTATCTTCTGAGACTGCCCAGTTCTCATTGGAGTCATCTTCGATGCCGAAAAATAGAAGGTTAGACCGACGTAACCTATTTTCTGCATCGTCGCACCAATTCGAGATTTTTGACAGTTGGTTCGTCACATCGCGCAAACCGTCAACAGAGCCAGAAGGGGCGGTCACAGACCGAGTAGAGGCGATTTCTTGTAGTGAATTCACCTTGGTACTCAAACTTTTAATTTCGCTGTCTGCTGCTTTCATTTTGTCCGACATGGCACAAAGGGCGTCAGCATCCGCGCCAGCCCCCTCAGCGATTCGAACAGCGTTGGCTTTTTCAAGCGTTTCTATATTGCGCTTTAGCTGTTTAATTTCAATCTCGGCGGTAGCATGTTTTGAGAGCAAAGCTTCGTAACTTTCCTTTAGATCGTGTATTTCAGTAAGGGGTAGAGCGAATGCGTCGGCCTCCGTCTTATTTATAGGACCGGGATTTGATTCCACATCACCAGCCAGGATTAATAAAAGTTCACGCATGGCACCACATACGTACATGCAAGATAATAATCGCTTCAAAACACTCCTAAGCTCAGGTGGGCACGACACCGCAAGGAAGCAACGGTTGCCACTTCTTATGCAAGAAGCATCATTTAAGTAACCAACCTGAAACAGCAAAGACCGTAAGCATGACATCCTTCCAGCGGTGTCGAGCCCAAACCAGCAAGTCGCAGACTGACGCTTGAATAGAGCACTGCGCTGTTCAGCCATCGTGACAGAAGAGCCATGTTGCCAGGCGAGAAGGTCGTTTCCATCCATGTTTGGAAAACCGAGCGGGACCGGTCGCCATTCCAGAAGCCAGGAATTGGGTACCAGCCAAGACGAGCCAGAAACTCTCCGGTGCGCAGCACAGCTGAGGTCAGTCAGCCTAGAGGCGTTTCCCTTTTGCGAGCAGGTGAAATCATTCACTGCGCGAAGAATGGGTGTCGAACACGGTGAAGTTGGACTGGAGCTAGGCGCAACAACCGAAACAGGCCAGGAGGCGCCCAGTAGCCCACAGAATGTTGCCGAGGTAATAGTGACCCAACAAAGTTGAAAACACATTTTTTCAGCTTTGTCTTTTTCACCCAAAGGAAGGTCATTAACGTACCGTCCAAGCGCGGTACACATCCTGCAGGAACGCAAGCAGTGGTTGTGTGCGCTGCCGGAAATGTTCATCGGCGTCGCTGGTACACACAGCCCGCCAGCTTGCACAAGTGAACAAAATATGGCGGAAGAGCCACGTTGCCAGACTGAATTTTCTAAAGGGTCTATTACATTTAACTTTAACTAGCATTTACCCGATATCATGGCTGGGTCAGAAGAATGCATATTATCACGTGGTCATGACGACGACGAAGGCAGTAGTCAGTATGTTCCAAGACGAATGTTTTTTTGTTTTTTTTTTGGAGGTGAGCCTGTGGTTGGTAAACGGAAACTAGGGTTACGGGAACACACACTGTCACTGATAGCGGTGAATAGAGCGTCGACCACTGATAAACTTACAAGTGGTCAAGCGCGTCGGCATTTATACATGTGCCGTCGAATGTTCTAGCGTTATCACTAGCGGCCACGTATGTTCCAGAACTGTGACGTTTGCGTTGTACGGGCGCGTAATCACAGAATGAGTAGGGCAATATGGAATGTATATAAATTTACATTACCAGCCCTGCAAGCGGATTTGGCATTACACAAATGTTAGGGTCTATTTTTTGAGACCCGGCGTGTGTGCCGAAATACCTAATTACCACGCAGTATGCTTGGATTCGATTCCCTCTGGAAACTTATTTTTTTTTCATTTGTCTCGTCGATGCAGCTGATGTCAGCTTTCTTCTGCACGTTCACACTCTACAAAACGCATGTGTGTTACGGCGTGTCAATCAAATACTGAGTGCTAATCACCTGTGGCACACATTTCCTAATGCCAGTGGCACGTACCGACTCGCGGATATATACCACTTTTGGATTAAAGTGTTTGACGACGTGCGCCACAGGATTGTGACATTATTCATGTCTTGACCACCACATCATATTCCTCAAACCGTCTCACCCCCCTGACCCCCCATATGAAGCTTGATGTGTGGGGTTTAACCTCCCAAAACCAACATATTGTTACGGTGAGATGCCTTTACTTACAGGAGATGATGAATGCGAGAGTCCAGGGATCTGGCCGATCCCCACTCGTGCCAACCTCTTTCTCCCCTTCTTCCACGTGCCCCCTCAGTATCGTAGCAGTTCCCCCTTTGCAGACAATGCCCACCGGGTGAGTTAGGCTTCGTTGCGATGATGATAGCGTTTTAGACGGGCAACATGAACGACGTTGGTCTTGCTTGAGCGGCGGCCAGTTGACAAGATATTGCCACAGATATTGCCACAGAGATTGCTCCTACTAATTATTTTACAAAGAGGACCAACGGGACGCTATGTGAGCGTCTACAGTGCCTCGCAACTAACGAGACGCTATGTGAGCGTCTACAGTGCCTCGCAATCAACGAGGCGCTAAGTGGGTGTCTGCAGTGCCTCGCAACCAACGAGACGCTATGTGGGCGTCTACTGTGCCTTGCGCCTGCTCACGCATCTGGGGCAGAGGAGCGCATGCCTCTGGTGTGCGAGCACGAGCCGGAAAGACTGACGAAGTAGTTGTTCAGAAAGGGACACGTAGGCGGAACGCTTTTAGCAGACTCTTCTTTGTGACATAGCTACTTTTCTGGGCACAAGTTCGCCCTCAATAAATCATTGTGTGTGTTCCCCCTCTTGTATTACGTGACATTCTGGTGGAGGTGCAAGGTATGATTGGAAGTCCCCTTGGCGCAAAAGAAAGAAGCCCTGACCCCCAGCGATTGGAGCCTGACGAAATTACTCCAGTACACCAGCGTTCAGATCGCCGCCTCTGAGGTGAGTCACCTGAATTCTGACCACTCCTCACTATTCCAGCAACACGGGCAGCGGTAAACGCCAATCTCAGAGAAATGGCCAATCAAGCTTCAACATCTGAACTCATCGTGTCTCCCCCGTGCTTACCTGATTTGATTGATTTGTGGGGTTTAACGTCCCAAAACCACCATTTGATTATGAGAGACGCCGTAGTGGAGGGCTCCGGAAATTTTGACCACCTGGGGTTCTTTAACGTGCACCCAAATCTGAGTACACGGGCCTACAACATTTTCGCCTCCATCGGAAATGCAGCCGCCGCAGCCGGGAATCGAACCCGCGACCTGCGGGTCAGCAGCCGAGTACCTTAGCCACTAGACCACCGCGGCGGAGCAACCCCCGTGCTTACCTGAACCCTTCCACGGTGACGCGCGCGAAGATGTGGAAGACTGGCTGGAGCATTTCGAGCGGGTCGCGAGGACCAATGCCTGGGATGAGGCGAGGAAATTGGGCCGCGTGTACTTTGCGTTGGAGGATGGAGCGAGAATATGGTTTGAGAACTACGAAGGGGCAATAGCGACGTGGGAAGACTTCCGGCAGCAGTTGCTTGCTGCGTATGCCAGCACGGATGGCCAGGAAAGGGCAGGAAATGCCCTTTAATCAAGAAACCAACGCACGAACGAGAGTGTCAGCATGTATATCGAGAACATGTCCCGCCTCTTCAAACGAGCCGATCTGAACATGACCGAAGAAAAGAAAGTGTGCCATTTGATGCGTGGAGTCAAACAGGACTTATTTGCAGGCCTGGTTCGCAATCTTCTTTGCACCGTTGCTGAATTCCGCACAGAAGCCACGATCATAGAAAGAGCACTGCAGCAGCGTGCCCGTCACTACAATAGGGATGCCAGTAGTGAGTCCGCGGGCGTCCTTTTGGCAAAGCGAAACAGCAGCAACGAGACGCTGAGTGAGCTGGTGCATTCCATCGTCAAACAGGAGCTTCGTAACATTCTCCAACCGCAAGTCATGCCGACAGTTTCATCCCTCACATCCGTCATCCGTGATGAAGTTCGGCACGCCATTCTTCTGCCGGAACCAGAAGTGCAACCTCTGCAACTTCAAGAACCCCTGCAAAAAACGCTATGTATCAACGTACGCAGACGCTTTACGCCAACCTGCCGTTCACAATGCCTCGTTCGCGACTCCCGGTGCCCGCCAGTCAGCTTCGACCAGCCCACCTTTTCTTGAAGAGCAGAGACCACGGAAAAGCAATGTGTGGCGCGCACCTGACAGGACACCGCTCTGTTTTCACTGCGGAGATGCTGGACATCTTTACCGACACTGTCCATACCGAAGCGTTGGTCTGCGTGGGTTTTTTTGTGTATGCTCCATGCCCGCGTAATGGCGAAAGGCCTATAGAAATAGAGGAGTACCTTTCAAGGCACGGATCTCCAGCCGCTAGCTTCCAGCACCGGCCAAGGTCACCAGCACCAAATCGTTATCGACCAGTTCACGACGTTCAAGTTCACCACCAAATTCACGAAAGCATCAGTCAACGAGCCCGCGTCAGGAAAACTGAAGCCAGCAACCTGGGGGGCAAGGCCGCTGATGTCCGACAGAGCAAAGTTCCTCCGTCAAGGCCCCGGCGAAGCAGTGACGAGCAGAAAATGACGACGAATATAGGTAAAGAAAAAATTCTTCAGACTTGCGTGTTACTATGGACGAGCGGGAATTAAACGTATTGGTTGATACTGGTGCCGATTATTCAGACGTAAGCTATGCAATCGCAAAAGATTTGAAGAAAGTTTTGACGCCTTGGAGTGGACCAAAAATACGCACGGCTGGGGGCCAACTGATAACACCTCTGGGAAGATGCACCGCCAGGATCGGCATTCAGGGTGCCACTTATGTCGCTGATTTCCTAGTTCTGCCAGAATGCTCGAGAGACGTAATAATAGGAATGGATTTCCTGCTAGATAACGGCGCCATAATAAACCTGCAGAATTCTAGTATTTCTTTTTCGACAAAGCAGGCCATAGACGAGAAGACGGGAAGTTATGCGTTGCGTGTTATCGACGGCGACGTAACCGTGCCACCGCGATGCAGCGTCCTGGTTGGCGTAAGGAATGACGCATTCATCGACCCTGAAGGAATAGCGGATGGCAATGTCCAGCTGCTGCTAAAGAAAGGTATTTGCATAGCTCGAGGCATTATTCGCTTACGTGGTGGGCTTGCCAACGTACTGCTCACTAATTTCGGAAATGAAATTCAGCATGTCGCAAAAGACCCTGCCATCACTTTTCTACACAGCTTTACTGATGTTACCGACTTATGTGCCATTGCATCAGAGCCGCCTACTTCGGAAACTACGCATGACCTTGGAACATCAGTTTCAATCAGCCGAAGTCTATCGCCAGCCGAGAGGAAAATCCTGGAAGACCTGATAGATGAAGTCGCAGATTGTTTTTCCACCTCATCAAAAGTACGTCGCACGCAGATCGTGAAGCACAGGATTATAACAGAGGAAACAACCAGGCCAGTGTATCAACCCTCTTACAGAGTTTCGCCGAAAGAACGAGAGGTTATAAAGAGCCAGGTGCAGGAGATGTTGCAGGATGATGTCATTCAGCCATCTAGCAGCCCGTGGGCATCGCCTGTAGTTCTCGTGAGAAAAAAAGACAACACGTTGAGATTCTGTGTAGACTACCGGAAACTAAACAGCGTAACCAAGCGGGATGTATACCCCTTACCGCGTATCGATGACACATTGGATCGGCTACGGCACGCCAGATATTTCTCTTCGCTCGACTTAAAAAGCCGATATGGGCAAATCGAAGTGGATGAAAGAGACCGTGAAAAGACCGCTTTCGTAACCCCGAATGGCTTGTACGAGTTTAAAGCACTACCTTTCGGCGTCTGTTGTGCGCCAGCGACATTCCAGCGCATGATGGACAGTGTCCTCACGGGGATGAAGTGGCAGTCATGCCTAGTCTACTTGGACGATGTTGTGGTTTTTTCTGCGACGTTTGACCGACACGTAGAGAGACTGCGGTAAGTGCTTCAGCCTATCCAGTCGGCCGGCTTGACAATAAAACCAGAAAAGTGCCAGTTCGGCTCCGACAAGCTTCGTTTTCGGGGACACGTAATCAGCGTGGAAGGAGTTGCCCTGATCCTGACAAGACTGCGGCAGTCGCAGGATTCCGAAAGCCCAGAGACAAGAAATAGGTGCGTCGATTTTAGATGCGGAGCATCTAATACTCGAGGCTTGTAGTGCGGCGCCGTCCGCAAGCTTCCTCCTCCTTCTTCCACCATCTGTGCATCCCTTCCTCCTCTACACACCGCGCGCGCTTCACTCCTCCACCATCTGTGCACCCTGCCTCCTCTACAAACCGCGTGCGCTTCTCCTCTTCACGAACATTCGCTAGCTGTATAATGTAGCGCGCATGCGCCGTCACGCTTCGAGAACATCGGCAGCTGACTCGCGCGCATGCGCCGTCGCCCTTCGAGAACATCGGCAGCTGACGCGCGCGCATGCGCCGTTGCGCTTCTCCCCCTTCTCGAACATTCGACAGCTGACAGTGCATGCGCCGTCGCGCTGTATATATACTCAAGGTCGGTGCTCGCTCGCTCAGTTGCCGCTCGTCGGTTGGTTTGTACGGCGCGTCGACGTCCGAGGTCGCAATGATCGACGTCCCTTCGACCAGCGCCGGCCAAAGTGTTGGCGGAACCGCAACCAAGTCGTCGTCCGAAGACAAGGCAGCGCGGAGAAGAGCTCGCGACGCCGAACGTAAACGTCGGCGTCGAGCGGAAGATGCTCAACTTAGAGAACGTGAAGCCGCTGAGAGACGTCAGCGTCGAGCAGCAGCACCGGATTCGGCCGCTTTGAAACGTAAGCGTCGACAAGAGGACCCGGACTTTCGAAAATGGGATACGTGTCGTACGTGTTCACTCATTTAACACCCCTCCTACAACCACGTTAACCAATTTAGCCAGCGACCCAAGTAAGTCGCAATTTAACACCCCATTTCACAACCACGTTAACCAATTTAGCCATCGACCCAAGTAAGTCGCACTTTAACACCCTGTTAACCAATTATATGCTCCGCATCCTCCTCAGTGTTCCCCCGAGGGAAGCTGCGGGCAATTTTTTTGGGCTTATGCACTTACTACACACGATTTGTAGAAAATTTCTCGAAAATTGCCGAACCTCTAAACAAACCCACAAAAGACGAAGAATTATTCGCTTGGGGTGCAGGACAAGAAACAGCTTTCAACGAATTAAAGCAAGGTTTGCAAAGCCCGCCGATCCTTGCCCACTTCGACGAGACCGCTGACACGGTACTCCATACAGACGCAAGCAATATTGGTCTCGGCGCAGTACTCGTACATGGGCAAAATGGAGAAGAAACAATGATAGCTTACGCCAGCCGAACCCTCTGAAAAGCCGAAAAAAACTATTCCGTGACAGAAAAAGAGTGTTTGGCAGTGGTATGGGCTATCAGCAAGTTCAGACCGTACCTCTACGGAAGGCCGTTCCGTGCTGTCAGCGACCACCACTCACTTTGCTGGCTAGCGAACTTAAAAGACCCGTCGGGACGTCTTGCCAGATGGTGCCTCCGACTGCAAGAAGATGACCTTACTATTGTATACCAGTCTGGGCGAAAACACAATAATGCCGATTCCTTATCACACTCGCCACTTGACTCTACTCCTTCAGAAGAAGACGACTCGACACTTCTCTGTGTGATGGAAGCCTCAGATATTGCGGAGCATCAGCGAGCTACCGCAGAGCTGCTCCCATTGATCGAACACCTAGAAGGGCGTGCCGGCCAGGTCCCACGTGTATTTAGGAGAATATTATCTTCATTCTGTCTCCGTGAAAATATGCCATACCAAAGGGACTTCGGGCATAACAAAGAGAAGTTATTACTCGTCGTTACCTTAGCTATTAGACCCGAAATCCTAGAAGCTTGTCATGATGAACCATCGTCAAGTCCCTTGGGCGTCCGCCGGAAATTTGCCAGAATTCATCAGAAGTATAACTGGCCCAAGCTGCTGGCGTTCGTGCAGCAATATGTGAAGACATGTCATGAATGTCAAAGGCGCAAAAGATCACCACTGAAGACGGCTGGCCTGCTCCAGCCCATAGAACCGCCTGCTACACCATTTGAACAAGTTGGAATGAATCTTCTTGGACCCTTCCCAATATCTAATATCTTCATCGGGATAGAGGTGGATCGTAGTCACCACCGACTACTTAACGCGGTGTGCTGAAACCGACTGCCTTGAGCGAGGAACGGCAGATAAATTAGCCAAGTTTTTCGTGCACAGCATGGTTTTTAGGAGCGAAGCTCCTTAAGGCGTGGGCTGTGCGTCCCCTGTATGTAGCCACCTCTCGTTCAGTTCTAAGTATTACGCTAGCCACCGCCCGATCTAAAGGGTACAGCCATATCCATCCGTCCATCCGTCCGTTCATCCATCCATCCATCCATCCATCCATCCATCCATCCATCCGTCCATCCGTCCGTCCATCCGTCCGTCCATCCGTCCGTCCGTCCGTCCATCCATCCTTCCATCCATCCGTCCGTCCGTCCGTCCGTTCGTCCATCCGTCCGTCCGTCCATCCATCCATCCGTCCGTCCGTCCATCCGTCCATCCGTCCGTCCGTCCGTCCAAAAGATGCAAGATGTTATAAACTAGACGGCGGTACGTGTAGTTGATTATGAAAGATGCGAGGTGTTATAAAATAGGAATGATGCCACATATGGCGCGTGTCATCGTTCGATATAGTGCGGCGACGTACGCTAGAGGGAGCGTTGCAATAAAATCGAGTGGGCAAAATGTACGGAGGATTCATGGTTTACCAGGTTTACCTCCGGAGCTTCGCCCACTCATCATCATTCACTTCGTGGATATGGCGGCATTTTTTTTAATATGGCGCCCGAAAGGTAGTAATCACCGACCAAGGAGCAGCCTTCACGTCAGAGTTGCTGCAATGTTTGATCATAATGACGAACACCAGCCTTAGGAAAAGCACTGCGTGCCATCCCCAAACGAATGGGTTAACGGAACGCCCAAATCGCACGATCGCTGACATGCTGTTGATGTACGTGGACTTGGAGCATAAAACGTGGGATGAAATTCTGCCTTACGCAACGCTCGCCTATAATACGGCCCTCCAAGAGACCACCTACGTCACCCAATTTCAGCTTGTCTATGGTCGCATAGTCAATTCAACTCTCGACGTCATGCTCCCAGTCGCCAATGACCACTGCGAGCCATCTGACATTGACGAATTTCTACAGAAAGCTGAAGAAGCACGCCAGTTGGCAAGGCACCGAATACGTCAACAACAGTTCAAGGATGAGGACTACTACAACCTGCGCCACAGGGGAGTCAAGTACCAGCCAGGTGATCAAGTATGGATCTGGACACCAATACGACGCCACGGCCTGTCAGAAAAGCTCCTTCGACGGTACTTTGGTCTATACAAGATCTTTCGCCGGCTAAGTGAGCTAACTTATGAAGTAATTCCTGACAGACAAGAGCACTCAAAACGGCAAAACCATGCGGAGGTCGTCCACGTTGTCCGCATGAAGCCATGCCACGAAAGAGAATAAAACATCTACACCCTCGACTATTAACCTTCCGAATTCACGCATCGAGACGATGCTCATTTCGGAGGGGGAGTAATGCCACAAAGATTGCTCCTACTAATTATTTTACAAAAAGGACCAAAGGGACGCTATGTGAGCGTCTACAGTGCCTCGCAACTAACGAGACGCTATGTGAGCGTCTACAGTGCCTCGCAACCAACGAGACGCTAAGTGGGCATCTGCAGTGCCTCGCAACCAACGAGACGCTATGTGGGCGTCTACTGTGCCTCGCGCCTGCTCACGCATCTGGGGCAGAGGAGCGTATGCCTCTGGTGTACGAGCACGAGCTGGGAAGACTGATGGAGGAGTTGTTCAGAAAGGGACACGTAGGCGGAACGCTTTTAGCAGACTTTTCTTTGTGACATAGCTACTTTTCTGGGCACAAGTTGCCCTCAATAACTCATTGTGTGTGTTCCCCCTCTTGTAATTTAGGACAATATCACGTGAGTGACGTCGCTGAGACGTTCCAGGGCAACAAACGGACCGGTGTAGTTGGCTAGAAGCTTTTGGCAGAGGCCGCGCTTGCGAAGCGGCGTCCAAAGCCACACCAAATCTCCTTTCTCAAACAATACGTGCCGGTGACTTCTGTCATAACGGTTCTTGGAGCGTTTCTGTGAGACGAAAGTTCGAAGACAGGCGATACGCCGGGCCTCTTCTGCGTGGCAAATGGTTTCGGTGAGAGCAGGTTGATCTGTCTCGGAAAAAGGAAGGATAGTGTCAAGAGCTGTGCGGGGTTGGCGTGCATAGAGCAGGTAGAATGGACTGTATCTCGTTGTTTCGTGCTGTGCTGTGTTGTAGGCGAATGTTATAAATGGCAAAATCGCGTCCTATGTTTTGTGTCCAGAATCAACATACATGGAATTCATGTTGGCGAGAGTCCTATTAGTTCGTTCCATCAAACCATTAGCCAGCGGGTGATACGGGGTAGTGTGACGAAAATGGCACGAAGCAAGACGAAGGTCTTCAACTACATCGGCAACAAATTGCCGCGCGCGATCACTGATATTGACGAGAGGGGATCCATGGCGTAATATAACGTGTGACAGCATGAACTGTGAAACTTGAGTAGCCGCTGCCGCAGGAATCGCCGCAGTTTCGGCGTAACGTGTGAGGTGGACAACGCCCACAATAATTCATTGGTTGTCATTCGTTGATCGCGAAAACGGTTACGACGTCAAATGGTGAACTCGGGGGTGCTATGGGATGAAGTAGTCCGGCTGGCGGAGTTGTAGGACGCTTGTGGCGTTGACATTGCTCACAGCTCGCAACGTATGCAGTCACACTTTTACGCATATTCGGCCAGAAGAAGCGTTCTTGCGTGCGATAAAATGTCCTAGAAAAACCCATATGGCCAGGTGTTGGGTCGTCGTGCATTGCTCGAAGTACGTGTTGCCATAGGCTTGTAGGCAAAACTAGAAGTAGGCGAGGGTCTACGCCGGAATAACTCTTTTTGTAAAGAACGCCATCCTTTACGACGAAACCACAATGACCGTTCGTTTCGGAAATAAAGAAATAAGCGAGACTGTTGTCATTACGTTGCTCTGCTCGAAAAGTTGTCAGGTAAGGAAACGGAGTATCCACTAGAGCCAAATATTCATCAAAGTTGTCAGCGTCACACTCGGTTGTCGCAAAGGGAAGTCGCGAAAGGCAATCGGCGTTGGCATGACGACGACCGCTCTTGTAACAGACTTCAAAGTCGTGTTCTTGCAATCGTAACGCCCATCGAGCAAGACGATCAGATGGGTCCCGTAGTCCAGTGAGCCAACATAAAGAATGGTGGTTCGTGACAATCGAGAATCGACGTCCATAGATATAAGGGCGAAACTTGTGCACGGTGAATATGACCGCGAGACATTCCTGCTTTGTGACAGTATAGTTTCGCTTCACTTTACTTAAACAGCGACTGGCATAGGCAACGACGTGTTCAGCAGCTACATGGCGTTGGACCAAGACGGAGCCAATACCTACACCACTGGCGTCGGTATGAACTTCTGTGGCAGCAGATGGGTCATAGTGGCGAAGTACGAGCCCTGACGTAAGAACAAACTTGAGTTGCGCAAAAGACGACTCGCATTCCGCTTACCACCAAGAAGGTGCGTTCTTGTTGAGTAGGGACGTCAAAGGGTTAGCGAGGTTGGCGAACCTGGGCACGAAGCGACGGAAGTACGAGCATAGGCCCCAAAAGCTTCGCAACTCTCGTACCGACTGAGGTTGTTTGGAGCTTCTGACTGCAGCGACATTCTGGGGGTCAAATCGAACGCCATGCTTGTCCACCAGGTGACCAAGAACGAGAGTCTCACGGCTCCCAAAGTGACACTTCTTAGAGTTCAGGGTGAGCTTAGCTCTCTCAAGGCAGGTGAGAACAATGTCTAGACGATGGTTGTGTTCATCAAATGTACGGCCAAAAATTATAGTGTCATCCAGGTAGCAAAGACAAACTTCGCACTTTAGTCCACGTAACACAGAGTCCATGAAGCGCTCAAATGTGGCTGGAGCGTTGCATATGCCAAACGGCATTACAATGAATTCAAATAGACTATCTGGGGTTATGAAGGCCGTTTTCTATTTGTCATTCGGGTGCATCGGGATTTGCCAATAACCAGATCTCAAATCCACGGAGGAGAAGTACGATGCCGAATGTAAACAATCGATGACATCATCAATCCTGGGAAACGGGTAGACATCCTTTTTAGTAACAGAGTTCAGCTGTCTGTAATCCACGCAGAATCGCCATGTACCATCCTTCTTTCGGGCAAGAATCACAGGGGCAGCCCAAGGGCTACACGACTCTTGGATGACCCTTTTCTTTAACATCTCTTCTACCTGTTGAGTAATGACCTTGTGATCCGCAGATGAGACATGGTATGGTTTCTGCCGGATAGGGTGAGCGGATCCTGTGTCAATCCCATGGCGAGTACGCGACTCGGGTACACTTATTTGCTCATCTTTCTGTGCAAAGTCAAATATAGTAGCGTGCTTCGCAAAGACTTCGAACAAAGCTTGACGTTTTTCTGATGATAGCGACTTGTTTACCATGCTCAGAAAGTTGGCTTCTGTATGGTGCGTTGCACAAATAGGATCTACTCTCTCGTCCCTTAAAGATGCAATAAAACTGGTCGCATTTGTTCGTAGAGGGCGAGTCGCGTTCCGCAGGGTAGCATAACAGGTTCATTTGAATAGTTCGACACCCATAAGGTCGATCGCGTGTCCCTGATCGACAGAACAATATGTGGAACGAGCAAATTTTTCTTGGCGCAATTGAGAGGAATGGGCTCCACAAGAACATCAAACTTTTCGGCGTCCGAGGCAGAGGCGTCAACGCGTACGGTCTTCATCGAGTTGGGCGGCAAGACAACATCCTCAATGACGGTGATAGATCCTTCACAGCACCTAGGATCGTCATTAAATGCCGATAGCATAATCTCGCCAGCACCGCAATCTACAGTAGCCCCGCACTCGCGTAGAAAA
Source organism: Rhipicephalus microplus (assembly GCF_043290135.1). Taxonomy (NCBI): domain Eukaryota; kingdom Metazoa; phylum Arthropoda; class Arachnida; order Ixodida; family Ixodidae; genus Rhipicephalus; species Rhipicephalus microplus. Next base: position 10,990,168 of record NW_027464592.1, read on the forward strand.
TCGATCCCCAAGATGATGTCATGGGTGGAGCTGGTCAGGACAGCAAATTCAGCCTCGAAGACCTTGTCACCCAAAGGGACACAACACATACACGATCGGGCACAGTGTCTCCCCGCTCACTGCACGAAATGATGCACAACTGTCCCAGCGAAACATCACTTTATGTCCTAGCCGCAATTTGAAGTTAAGACTCATCACTGAAACCGCTGCTCCAGTATCTATCAAAGCCATCGTAGGAAGTCCATCAATGAGCACGAGGACCCTATTTTGCGTCATAAAAACGGGTGGAGACATAGGCGGATGTAGTGACAAATGTTTGGTGACCTCATCTGTATCGGCCGCACCACCTAGTTTCCAGGAGGCGGGGAGGTGACGCGTTGACCAGGAGATGGGGAACGGAACCAGCGTGTTGTGGGGGGCATCAAGCTTCGCACGGAGGAAGGCGAGTCGTTGCATTAATTCCGGTGGAAGTTGCGTCCTACATGTGTATCACTGTGGATGGTTTGCTGGAAGCCGTCCCCACCGTACGCGTCCCGCATTGAACGCATACCACCGCTCCAGTGGTTTTGTCGAGAAGAAGCTGATGATCCCTCGTAGTAGCGTTGCTGGAATGACGCCTTTGACCACAGAATAGAGCCACATGTCCACAAAAACCGCAGTTATAGCACACAGGGGCCTCACGCACGTCGACAAACCTTCCACGAGGCGCCATGTGCCGATGATCGTCCCACGAAGACACCATTGTAGGTGGTTGGCGGGAGGCGTTCTGGAAACTACGGCGACTATGTAAGTTGTCGGTTGGGGGCTACGGTGCTCTTGATTGGGCCACATCATATAGCGTGGCATCAACGGCAGCACACATTGCGTCGAAGGGGGGGGGGTGTTGATAGCAGGTGCTCTCGGCGGGTTGACAGCATCACGTCTTCCAAGTTCTTCGCGTACGATTTGCCTGATCATTGAAGCAAGATCACAGGAGAATGTTGAAGGGACGTCGACACTTGCAACAGTGGTGACGTTGGCAAGTCTACCAAATTTGGGAGTGATGCGCCTAGCCTTCAGGGTCTCAAACGTGCGGAAGTGTTGTATTACATCCGCTACAGACGCCAAGGTTTCCTTGCCGATGAGAAAATTGTAGACATCCTCAGCAACACCTTTGAGGAGATGCCCTACCTTGTCATCTTTCATGCGTGGGTCTACAGACTTGCACAGAGAGAGAGAAATAACGTTTATTGCACCCGTTTAGAATGACGGGGAGGAGGCTTCGGCCTCTGCCCCCGATCATCCCTCTAGCCATCGGCCGGAATCTTTTGGAACTCGGCGGCGGTCAGGGCGAGACCGATGATTTTACCCTGTTCTTCGGCATCACGGCTGTGTAAAAAAGCCTCCCACGATTCTGCGTTCCTACTTGGATCATTGTAGAATGGGCAGGTCCATACCATGTGCACTAAACCCGCAGTGCTGTTGCAGTGCGCACATCTGGAGTTGAACACTTCCGGGTGCTATTCACTGTACAGGTGAGGGTTTGGATACATCCCGGTTTCCAATTTTTGCCACATAATTTTCTCCTTTTTGCTCAGCTGTTTAGCTGCCTCTGGATAAATCTTACGGTGAAGTTTAAAGTGTGCGATGATTTCCTGAAACGTTCGTAGTTAGTCTCTTGTGGAGAGAGGCTGCTCGCTCGAAGGCGGCGGATCAGCGTCGACCGACCGGAAAGTGAGCCCTCGGGCGATCGCGTGAGCCTTCTTATTCCCCTTCAGACCTTGATGGGTCGGGGACCATACTAGTGAGATTAGCTCTGCGGGTACTGGTCCTTGTCTTAGAATTTTGGTGGCTGTAGCAGAGATCCTGCCCATATCGTAGTTTTTAATGGCTGACTTAGAGTTGCTAACAATCACTCGTGTGCCTTTTTGAGCTATTGCCAAAGCAATCGCAAGTTCTTCTGCCTCTGTGGTGGTTGTGTTCTTAGAGGTGCAGCACGAGACCAGGTCCCCGTTCGCGCGAACCACTACCGCTGTGTGTGCTCCCTTTCTTTCGTATTCTACAGCGTCCGTGTAAAGCACGCTAGATCGACCTTCAAGTTTCGCCTGCAGAGCTACAGCTCTAGCTTTGCGTCCGCCTTCATGAAACGCCGGATGCATGTTTTTCGGCAGCGGTATAGTTTTCAGTCTTACCCTAGTTGATTTAGGTATGCTAGCGGTCCGCCTGGAACACTCCATGGGCTCGAACCCCAAGCGCTCCATGATTTTCCTCCCGGTTCTACTTCTCAGAAGTCTTTGGTGCTGTGACATCGGGGCGGCTTCTATTAGTTCATCTAGAGTGTCAATTTCAGAATCTCTTCAATGTACGTTGTGCATGTTTCTTCGGGGACTTGAGCACGCTGCATCAAAGTTTGCTCAGCGCGTTTCTTCTTCATCAATGGGTCCCCGAAGCAGCTCGCTATTTCTTTCTCAAACGCTTCCCAGGTCGTTATTGTTTCTTCGTGGTTTTCAAACCACACCAACGCCGTCCCTTGAAGAAACAATGCGATGTTGGACAACCGGGAGGCCGCATCCCAACAATTGTATTTACTCACACGGTTGAAATGTTTCAGCCATTCGTCGACGTCTTCTCCAACCATCCCCGAGAAACTTCGTGGTACTATGTGTCGGGGCCACGTAGCGCCAGACGAAGAGTGCGTGATGTCACCGTCAGCAATCGGATCCATAGAGAGCAGTCAGTCGGCGGCTTCGGCGTTGTTCTTGAGGTAGCGCTTCCGTGATTGTTCACCTGGGATCGCTCCGCTGTACCCCGCACCTTCCACCAATCTTCTTACGGTGAGATGCCTTTATTTACAGGAAACGATTACTGCGAGAGTCCAGGGATATGGCCGATCACCACTCGTGCCAACCTCGTTCTCCTCTTCTTCCACGTGTCCCTAAGTATTGTAGCATTTTTGTCACAGGGGTGAAAGAAATAATGAAATAAATATATTTACAAAATATACAGAAAGAGTCAGAGGCAGCTGCAGCCAAGATGAAAGAACAGCAGCAACAACAACACGAGCACGGTCGCTTTCATCGTCTTCGTCGTCTATGATGCCCTTTCGTTGCCGATGTCGTGTAACATATAGCCCCCCGCTGCTGGCAGCGCCGTTTCGCCGCCTAAAGTAGAGTAGGATCATATGCGAATATGTACGGTTTGAGGCGGGTCACGTGGACGACGTCAGTAGCGGGTGCGGACGACGATGACCGACTGTCCAATGGAGCAGTCTCGTATGTGACATCGGTAAGCCGGCGTAAAACTTTGTAAGGCACCGAGTAGCGAGACAGGATCTTCGAAGAGAGGCCAACGTGGCGGCATGGTGCCCAGAGGAGGACCAATGAACCTGGAGAGTAGGAAACTACTCTGTGATGGCTATCGTGATGGCCTTCTGAGAGCGCTGCGAGCCAAGAAGACGTTCCCGTGCGATTTGGCGGGCCACTTGAGCCCGAGCAGTGGCATCCCGGGTGTACTCTGCAACCATTTGCGTAGTTGATGGGAGAAGAGTCTCGAAGGGTAACGCTGGATGGCGGTCGAACAATAAATAGAAGGGGGAGAAGCCAGCGGTGTCGTGGCATGACGAATTGTACGCGAATATCACATAAGGCAAAGTACTATCCCAATCAAGGTGATCTTTGGAAACGTATATGGACAGCATTGTTGTCAATGTTCGATTCAGGCGCTCGGTAAGACCATTTGTTTGTGGGCGATAGGCCGTAGTGAGCTTGTGACGCGTCGAACACGAGCGAAGGATGTCACTTACTACTTTTGAAAGAAATGAGCGACCACGATCAGTCAGCAGCTTTCGAGGAGCGCCATGGTGAAGAATTACGTCATGAAGCAAGGAGTCTGCAACGTCAGTGGAACAGCTTGTCGGTAGCGCTCGGGTGATAGCGTATCTTGTGGCGTAACCAGTGGCTACGGCTATCCACTTGTTTCCAGTGAGAGAAGCAGGAAATGGTCCAACGAGATCAAGACCGACGCGGTAGAAGGGAATGGTGGGTATGTCTATTGGTTGGAGCAGACCAGCTGGTGGCAAGGTGGAATGTTTGGAGCGCTGGCAGGACTCACATGCAGCAACGTATCGGCGCATAGAACGGTAAAGGCCTGACCAGAAGAATCTACGACGCAAGCGATCGTACGTGTGCGTGACCCCGAGATGTCCCGTGGTTGGGGCGTCGTGAAGCTGTTCAAGTACAGCGGAATGGAGTGTCGCAGGTACTACGAGTAGTAGCTCTGGTCCTTCGGCGCTTGTGTTGCGTCGGTAAAGAATGCCATCACGTAGAACGAAGAAGTGTAGCGACGGGTCTACGGGGGGCAAGCGTAGACTCTGCATGATAGACCGCAAGTGGAGATCGCTGAGCTGTTCCTTGCGTATGTCGGTGAAAGCCGACATGGCGAAGACACAAAGGTCAGAATCTTGTGCTGAAAGGTCAGGTGGGTCCACGGGGTGACGGGTTAGACAGTCGGCATCCTGGTGCATTAGTCCAGATTTGTAGGCCACGTCGAAGCTGTATTCCTGTAGTTTCAAAGCCCGACAGCCAAGTCGTCCTGTTGGATCTTTAAGGCACTACAGCCAGCACAAGGCATGGTGATCTGCAATTACCGAAAAGGTGCGGCCAAACAAGTATGGTCGAAATTTTCCGACTGCCCAGACTAGTGCGAGGCACTCACGCTCTCTGATGGAAAACTTGCTCTCCGAAGGAGAAAGGAGGCGACTGGCATAAGCAATGACGCGATCCTGTCCTCGTTGCCGCTGGGCGAGAACCGCACCAATTCCTTGTCCGCTTGCATCGGTATGAACTTCAGTATGGGCTGACGGGTCGACTTGGGCCAAGATGGGTGGGGAAGTAAGTAATGTTGTGAGGGTGCTGAAGGCAGTTGCTTGGTCAGTACCCCAATAAAAAGGCATGTCCTTCTTCAGTAGCTCCGTAAATGGTCGGGCATTGTCGGCAAAATTCTTCACGAAACGTCGAAAGTTGGAACAAAGGCTGATAAAACTCCGTACATCTTTTGCGGAATGTGGTATGGGAAAATCTTTGACAACTTGAATTTTGTCAGGATTGGGTTGCACACCTCGAGCACTGACAAGGAGGCCAGCACAGTGATTTCCAGACGGCCAAAGTTACATCTGGAAGAATTGAGCTGAAGTCCTGCTTTCCGAAAACCTCAAGAAAAGCCGTTAGGCGACTAAGGCGGCTAATGTTGGTGAAAATACGATGACGTCATCGAGATAGCACAGGCACGTGGTCCATTTGTATCCACGCAGGAGAGAGTTCATCATCCTTTTAAATGTAGCTGGCGCATTACACAATCCATCCGAATGGCATAACCTTGAACTGAAAAAGTTCATCCGGTGTGATAAATGCGGTTTCCTGACGGTCTCGATGATCGACAGAAATCTGCCAGTATCCTGATCGCAAGTCAATAGATGAAAAGTAGCCAGACCCATGTAGGCAGTCGAGAGCATCGTCAATCCGCGGCAGTGGATACACGTCCTTACGTGTTGCTTTGTTTAAGTTACGGTAGTATACGCAGAAGCGCCAGCTGGCATTCTTTTTCTCGACTAGCACGACCGGCGATGCCCATGGACTGCAGGAAGGTTCGATGACGTCTTTTGTGAGCATTTCTTCAACTTCGTGCTGGATAACTTGTCGCTCAGCATTAGACACGCGAAAAGGACGTCATCGGATGGGGCTGGCGTCTCCAGTGCTAATCCTATGAGTTACAAAGGATGTTTGACCCAAAGGGCGGTGAGCAAAATCAAAGATGTCGCGGTAGGATTTCAGCAGGTGCCGGATGTCAGCTGTCTGTAGTGGAAGAACGTCCGGAGCTATCTACTTGTCGATGGTGGCATCCACTGCGCTCTTCGAGGATGAAAACTGAGCAGAGGACGAAGAAGATTCTGCAACGAGCGCCGAAATGGCCGCATCTATAGAAAAAACTTTTGCCAAAGTCTTACCATCTGGCTTAACTTGAGCGCACCAGCTGAAGTTTAGGATCGGAAGAGATGCTGTATTTCCCATGACTGTCAAAAGTGCGTCAGGCACCGCAACATTTTTGGCAAGCAGAACGTCAGCAATAGGTGTCAACATGTAGTCACCATCGGGAACAGGAGGGACAAATCTCAGGTTCGCATAAGTAACGGCTTGAGGTGCTAGGTGAACGTGATCTGCAGAACACAGACGGGGTTGAGCTGGTGTTGGGTCGTCATGGCAACACAGTAAATCAAGTTGAAGCTTGCCGCTTCCACAATGAATAAGAGGTGAGTGGGCGGATAAAACGTCCATGCCGAAGATAAGTTCATGGCAACATTTCTCGAGCATGGTAAATTTATTTATTTATTTATTTATTTTTACCTCAGGGTACACAGTACATTTCAGAGGGGAAGGGCATGCACAACAATGAAAAAAACAAGGAATACAAAGCAAATGTCATAAAAATGTTGTCACTAATTGGGGTACAAAGATTATTACTCCTTACTCACATCATAGTAAAGCGAATGATAACACTAATTTTATTTTTATTACATGGTGAAGGCACAAAGCAATACAAATAAACTGTCCAACAAACATACAGGGGGTAATTAGGTAATCATTGTTTTAAGGACATTCTTTATTGAAAGGGTTCATTGATGCTTGTTATTGATGCAGGCAGGGAATCCAAAAATAGCACTGTCGTGGAGCGACCGGCCACACTTATACGCGCGGAGCACATTCCAATCACGGAAAACGTGCCGCCGTCGGCGACCTTTATGAGTGGCACTGTGGGTAGCGTTAAAACTTTTCTAAGGCGGCAACGAAGTTCTGAATTCATCACTGATATGTGAGCCCCTGTGTCCACAATTGCAACAACGGGTGTGTGATCTGCTTCAATGTCAATAAGGTTGCGTCGAGTCGGCAACATGGTCAGAGGATTTGGCGGGCAAGTGGTCGATGCAGCATGACCTCCAGGAGCTGCATCATCTAGTTTTCCCGTGGCAGGTGGTCAGTCGGCGACGTTATTGGCGAAATTGGGGCGAGCGAGATGATGGGTGACGGGAGAACGCTGAACGGGACTGGTGAGCATGCGGAGATGGAGAGCGACGACGATATGGCGGCATAGAAGGAACGTCTTCACTGGTGGCCTGAGGTGACTCTTGGTAAGTTTGAAAGCGTCCATAATCCCTCTCTGGTCGATGGGGGTACCCATAGGATGCCTGATGCCAGTACCACCGAGTGTTACGATGGCGGGCCACGTGTCCAATACGGTGGCAGTTGAAACCAATCGGGCGATCGTCAGCAATCCTCCACTCGGCTCCTCAATCCTCCAACCGTCGTTCATCAGACGATGAACGACGGTTCATCGGCTGAGAGGGAGCTGTAGTGCACACGGAGGCCAGTCCGGTGTTGGAAAGCTCTTGTCGCACAATGGCATGTACCTCTGGCACCATCTGAGGGCTAGAGTCACAGGCATGGGAGCACGTGGACGCAGGAGAGAGCTTCAAGTTCACGTCTGATGATCTTGGTAACGTGCTCTGCAGTTAACGGCGTCTGTAGCGCAGGCCTCTCTTCGCACGACCAGGTTGCAGCTGTGTTTGGTAGTCGAGTGAAATTATGGGCGATACGTCGACTTTTTTCGGCCTCAAAAAGCTGGCACTCCTTGATGATGGCATCAACCTTGTTGCAGTCCTTGCATATGAGAAGGTTGAATGCATCATCTGCGATGCTTTTCAATATGTGAGCTACTTTTGCGGTTTCTTCCATACCGTTGTCCGCTTTTCGGCAAATGGCAAGCACGTCCTGTATGTAAGTCACGTAGGACTCTGATGATGTTTGCGCACGAGATGCCACCTCCTTCTTGGCCACTGCCTTTCTACCCACAGACTTGCCGAAAAGGGCGCGCATCTTTTCTTTGCACGCATCCCAGCTTCCAATTTCATCTTCGTGGTTCTCGAACCACACTTTTGCTGTTCCTTTCAAGTAGAACAGGATATTGACTAACATAAAAGTTTCATCACAGCGGTAATTCTTACTTGTACGTTCGTAGAACGGCAACCATACTTCGATGTCGACATCATCCGTGCCACAGAACGTGCCAGGATCCTTTAGCTGCGGAAGGACAACTTTTGTTGTTGTAGTCACCTCAGCGGGAGCCGGTCCCTGGTTTGCCATGGTGGAAAAATCCAAGCGTCTGCCACTGCGGAGCTCCGTTATATCGTGTTGTACCCCGCACCACCACCAAATTTCACGGGGGTGAGAGAATGAATGAAATAAATATATTTACAAAATATACAGCGAGAGTCAGAGGCAGCGGCAGCCAAGATGGAAGAACAGCAGCAACAACAACACAAGTACGGTCGCTTTCATCGTCTTTGACATCTATGATGCTCTTTCGTTGCCGATGTCGTGTAACAATATGATTATGAGAGACGCCGTAGTGAAGGGCTCCTGAAATTTCTACCAGCCGGGGATCTTTAACGTGCACCCAAACGTGAGCACACAGGCCTACAGTAAGTATTTTTGCCTCCATCGAAAATGCAGCCCCCACAGCCGACATTCGATCCCGCGACCAGCGGGTCAGCAGCCGAGTACCTTACCACTCGACCACCATGGCTGGGCCCCATACGAACTTAGGTTCACGCCAAGAGGGTGATCACAAGAGCACCCAGATGTAAGCGGCTGGATAGATAGATAGATAGATAGATAGATAGATAGATAGATAGATAGATAGATAGATAGATAGATAGATAGATAGATAGATAGATAGATAGATAGATAGATAGATAGATAGATAGATAGATAGATAAATAGATAGATAGATAGATAGATAGATAGATGCAAAAATTCTTCGTATTTAAACAAGAAAGCGTCTATTTTACGACCGTCGTAGCAATTGTAAAACTAGTTTGCCGAATGGAATGACATTACGCTGCAAACTATTCACTTAAAGGTATCGTCTTTTTTTCGCTTGGCCACGTCCGTTGTGAGCGGGCGTGTTTCCAACACGTAAAGGGACAATATCTACTACTTTGCCGGTGCTTAGCTGTCGAGCGATCGCCGCAGCTTTCATTGTGCTAGCTACTTGCTCGCCTGCTATCTATCGGATCCAGCAGATGATATCTGAGACGCTGTTTTCTGAGCTTGTAAGCGGGCTCGCCCCTTGACTTGCTACCGGTGGCCACTGCTGCTATATCACCCCGTCAAGGTTTCACGCGTCCATGGCTTCTCCAGAGCCCTCCCCACTCCCAACCGAATGAGGATATAGACCTACAGGCTGCCCACATCCTGACTGTCTCAGTCACACCACCGACATCAACGAAGAGCACGGCTGCTGTTACCTGGCCGTCGATTTCATACTTGTGCCAAACACTAACCATTCGCCCCACTCCGTGAGCTCGAGGAAGATATGAGTATAAAGGCAAGTATCACAATACTTCTCCTTGAAGCGCACATAATTTCAACCGCGCCAAATCGAGAGAAACGTGCGTGAGGCTTGCTCTAGTCTACGTCCGAACAAAAGTACACAAGCCCTGGGTCACTTCCACGCGAGAAGGGCGTGTCCCGCACTCCTTGCTTCCGCTCGTCACCAAAACGAAGAGGTTGGTTCGAGACCAGTCGGCTATCGCCAAAAGAAGCTAAACACTGCTGTGGTCGCGGTGATGCCGAGTTTGGTTGCCCCGTGCATTTATCAGCCCACCATCATACTTCGGCCTAAGGGCCGCATCATAGATGAGAAGTTGATACTATTAGATAGAGTAGTAACTCGCCCCATTCGACTCATCTAAACCATAGAGAGAGGGAGAAAGAGAGAGAGATAAAGAGAGATATTGAGGAGAAATGTGGGGAAATAACCGAGACTGAGCCCCGGTAGGCTACGCTCAAGTGCGGAAGGGTAAAGGGGGAAGGAAAGTTATAGAGGACGACAAAAAAGTGACTTACTAGGCTAACGCATAACAATTTCATATTTCTTATCACAAATGAGGAATCAGGCCGGTGTCTTTGAGGAAACGCAACAGCTCTTTTGTTGCCTTTCAGAACGGAGATGGGCAGTGTTACGGTTCCAATTTCGTTTGGACAGTGAAATTACTTTTTTCAGTTCATTTAAAACAGCCCGGAGGTGAAGCCTCTCGTATGCATATGTCGGGTACTAACGCAAAAGGTGTTCAATAGTCTCACTGTTGGTGCTGTCTTTGCACTCCGCGCAGTCCACCATTCCAACCTTAAATAAGAAAGCACTGCTGAGGGCTACGCCAAAATGCAGAGACGGCACAGCGTACCTTCCTCCCTGGAAAGACTACAGGGTAACCGCAGTCCTAGAGATCGGTCTATAGAATACTTTGGACATTTACAACACGCTTCTTCATTACCTGTACATAATCATCATCACAGTGTTCCTCATCTTCATCGTTAGTGGATATAGCTCTTGAGTCTGTTCTGTGCCTCGGAGGTGATTGTTTTTGGTCATATCTCCCAGGCCTAATAAAGGCGTGTGAAGGACTACATTGCAAGTGGTGGAGGTTGCTCCTCGATTCTCCATCCCTGCTCGCCCACTTTCCATCCTGGAGCTTCGCTCAGGTAGCTGTTTGGGCTACGTGTCTGCCAGCATACCGAGGGACGAACCTTCAGATGCTTCTCCCTTTACGTACCCCTCCGGCTACGACTGCAGCGGCTACTCACTCTTCGATCGTCATCGGACCCCCTCGAAAGGCCCTTTTGTTTTTGGACTCCAAAATGAGGAAGTGGACGACCTGCACACCAATATGACATAGTGATTGTAGCGAAACGTTGGGATGATCCGCACAAGCCCTGCCACGTTTCTTTCTACCTTTTCGTCGTGGCAAAGATTTTGTTTTCTAATCACCAGATCAATTTTTCCAACTGGAACGTCTTCAAAGAACATCTGCGACAAGTCTTCACTACTCCGGCAGTTCGATCCAGCCTGGCGAAGAAAACCCTTGATGGCCACAAACAACAACTAGGCAATCATGTGCGAAATGTGATGACTGCCACTTCCGGAATGTCATGTTCTGCGCCAGCCCACTTAAGTATCCAGCTACGTCAATCCATTAGATAAAAGTATGTAAGCAATGTTTTTGTGTACGTGTGCATTTCTGGTAGAATCATAGGTTGTTACCGGAGATAGTGCGATGACTTGGTATCCACTAGAAGGTTTTGTCTTTTTTTGGTCCCATAGTATAGCAATTCTCTGATCTCTCACACTTGTTGTTCGCACGACCCACAACAAGCTGTTAACGATAGACTCTGTAAAGCCGCTAGAATACCACAAGAATGCTATTAGACGATTGTTAATTGATATGATCAATGGCACCTCGCAGGGTAACAATATCTGAGTTTGTCGATGTGCTCACGTGACAGAGCTGGTTAGTGATGTTTAATGCAGTGATTTGATTACGGCTGCGTTGGTGGAGCTAGTCTGGGTGGTAGAGTCATGCGTGTATACATAGATTATGTGAGCATATAAAGAGTGCGAATAGCACAGACCTAATTGCTTCAAGGCCAAGGTAAAACGCTTTGTCTATTTCTTATTCCTAGGACAGAAAAGCGCACATCTGGTTGTCGTAGGCACCACAAGGCGGACTGTGAACGCGCCAATGGTGTGAAACCGGAAGATGGCAAAGCACGACGGGAGCTGACGACATCATAAAACGATGCCTGCAGTCGTTGTTCTTGAAGAAAAGCCACATGAATTGACACTGTTCATAAAATGTTCCTAATATGCGCTTTCTGTATATCAGTTGTGACGTAGGTCGTTGCCGGATGGTGCATAGCCAATATAAGTTTTCAGGCTGTGGAAGTAGTTCTTGGTAGGAAAAGACAAACAAATACTGTCTATGCTTTCACGCTCTGAAGTGCTCAAATGTTTGACTTGAAAGTTTTAGTACGCAGAGGAGAGCAGCAGCGCAGTAGAGCCGTATCAAGTGTTTGGCGTAGCTGTAGCAAGGAACTGAATGATGGACCCCATCTTTTTCAAGCGATAGCGCTCACGCCATAGGCAATAGATACAAATTTTGCTTTCAAGGGAGTCATGTGAAGGCTTCAGGAGAGGCCGTGGTCAATACTGATACCTAAAAAACGATGACTTCGATTGTAAGGGATGGGCTGGCCATTATTTCAAATCGGGTAACTGGTCATCACTTTCCGCGTGAAGGCCACCAGCGCACAATTTTCTGTTTAGATAATTACATCTTACGTGTGAATATAGTCAGATGCTGCCCTCTGTATCCTTCCTCGAACCTGTAGGCGCGTCACTGCTAATGCCTGGGCACAGAACCCATCAGCGTATATTGATACACTGACTTTTTTTCGGGAGAGCTTCTATCAGTCTAATTAGAGCAAGAATGAAAGGAACCGGGCTTGAAACACCGCCTTGATGGATGCCATGACACGTGTCGTGATCTGAGGTCGGGCCATTTTTAGTCAATACGAAAAAGCCTCGTCGTATCAGGTTGCTTTGGATCCATCGAAATATTCGCCTTTCCGGTCCAATTACCAGTAACGTGTCGAATATAGCTTGATGGGAAACGTTGTGATATGCCGCTTTCACATTAAAAAAGAGTGCAACTGCAAGTCATTTCTTTGATTTTTGCTGCTTTACTAATGACACCAAATCGATGATGTTGAAAATCGATTAACGGCCTCATCGAAATCCCGCCATGGAGCCGACGTAAATGTTGTGCCGTGAGATTCATGAGATTCCTAAAGCTGCTGGTGAGAGCTATTGGCCAGCATGATGTCAGAATCATAGAGGATTTTACTGCTTTTGGATGCCGGATACGACGGCTGCATTTCTATTCTTGAGGTACGACGTCATCTTTCCATGACCGATTAGCAGTTGTTGGCCAGCTGTTTGTCCTAGGTGACGCAGAGTCGTAGAGAGCTTATTATAAATACACTATACGGGAACTCTGGTGCTAGAGTCTAAGCCAGCTGCAACACATGGCACTTCAGCGAGCATGAGAATGATTGGTATAGTACATGCACTTGCGTAATCTTCGTACTTTATGCTCCATGTGGCTTCCCATGGCTTGAAGATGCTTTGGCACGAATCAACAATCAGCTTTAGTTTGTCACTTTCGCTTCACCACCTTAATCTTTTTTTATTTACCAATACGAATCGAGCCACGAAGTTCAAAACGGTTTTTTTATACAAAACATGAACACTGCAATAAACGAAGCCGCAACTGCGTTCGAAGCCCGCAAGCACGAAGACTAGGTAAAATCAATCTACTACCCATCAGAAAGCACTGCACGAGCCCGGCCTCGCCCGCGGGCCGGGTTAGGCATTGTTGGGTCGGGCTCGGGCCTGAGTCAGGCCCATATTAGTCCCGGGTCTCATATACAGGGTGTTTCAAGAAATATGTTTACTATTACTTAGAAATGACAAAAAGGAGTCATCTACATGCTACATAAAGTATTGCTTTTACTTTAACTGAAGGCATTTTGATGTGTACAAACAATATTTACAGCGGTAAATAAATTAAAACCAAAATTTCGCAGAATTTCAAACAATTACCTTCGCAATTAGCGCGTTTTCGTAGTGAATGGTAGATGCACTGTTTTGTGTGCCGGTTTCAGCTTCGTGAGCAAAATTAGCCAGATTTCATCGCTCTGAAACGATTACCAGTGCCCACCTTCCAAAAGTTTCAAAGTGGCTATAGACTATACGTAGGAACAACTTTCATTCACCCATTTTACTCGACGAACATTTTCTACTGGTGAAAAGACAGTTGTTTTAATTTCTGTTTTTACTGCCGTAATACCCGCAGTTACAAGCGGACTTCGTTCTTTTTATCTGCGGCGACATCGGTGAATCTTCAAAGACGAATTACCTTCACAAAGTCAACATTGCGGAAGTTAAACCATTGCCGGATGCAGTTGTTTTCGCAAGTGTCACCTGCGAACCCGCAGTATGTCTTCTGATTGGGTCACCCCTATTTCGGAAAGTAATGCCAACTGACAGCGAAGTCCGTCGGGTGGCGGATAACAGAGTGTTAATCACTACAAACACGAAAATTGAATGGGCTCCCCGAGGACCATATATCCGTCGAGGAGGGAAGTGGACTCTATTCGACCGGTCCTGTCTGCGTCCGATCAGAGGTCTATCAAGCGAAGAACTTCTCCGACTCGTCACAACTGGTTTCGGAATACCAGTAGTGTTGCAGGAAAGACATTTCATAAGCAAGACATCGACATAAAGTGTTCAGTGAAGCCATTGGTTTTCGAAATGGTCGCGGTGAAGTTGCGCTACCAAGGACATAAGTGAGGGATCATCACAGTGTTTCAATTTCTTTAAGGAAAAAAAACAGTTACCTTGTGTAAAAAGTAAGAAGTTTCACAAGAAAAACAGACATGCGGAGAAGACTGCATCTGACAAATTGTCAGAAATCATTGGAGAAACAGGTACGATAAGAACCCTAGCTGCGTATGACGCCTCTTCGAACAGAGCAGAATGGTAACTTTCAATGTCCAACTTGAAGAGGTATTTAAAGACACGTACTAATGGCGTCAGCTCTCCCTTCGAACACGACACCTAAGAAGAAGGCAACTGGCCTAAATGGCTGCCACAACATCAGCGTAGCACACACCTAAATTCGATTGACATGCATCGACGCTGTCGTCATGGTGACCTTTAGGGCACTCTCGCTGGGCCATGTGAACGGTTATGGTCACTAAGACACACCCACGTGTTAAACAAGTGCGCTGTAATTTTGATGCATCTACGCAGTTTAGACTGAATGATTCATCAACAACTACAACATCTTTCCAAATGACAGTGTGTCCTGATCGAAGCTGCTACAAGTCAGCAGTGTCGATATGGTGCATGTGGCTGCGGTTGGAGACTGCCGTTGAAGTTGTTAAGCGTGCGCCAGTTGGAACAGTGCACACACATGAGGTGTCATTGAGGCTAACGCGTCTTTGAACGCTTTCTGTACTTTTATCGTGCAGAGTTTGATAGTATGATAAGGAAGTAATGCTGAAGAAAGATAGTCATGAGCTAAAGGAGGGGCTTCTGAAACACACTGTTAAGGACTTCGCTAAAACTCGTGCAAGCAAGGTGAAAATGGTAGCATCATTCGTTCTGAGGCGGATTCGTGGAAGGATTTCACGGGCTCTAAAAGGCTGCCTGTGAAGCATACTGAGGGAAGGTTAGTGAAATTGTCGTAGTGGGAGACTTTCGCGCTACACGGACTGAAGAGACAAGAAGGATAGTGGGGAGAGGCTTGTTTATTCTTGAAGTGTTTGAATGAAAGCCATGTTGTATACGGCACTGCGCTGAGCACCAATAAAGGCTCCAGAGATATTTTCCTACAAAAACATGACAATTTCGAAGATCAAAGGAGTCCCGAGAAGACGACAAAATAGGCATCTTCATGGAACAACGAGAACGGTGGCTCGCTTGCTAATGGGTGTGGGTCACCTTGACAGATTATGGAACTGTGGTGGCCATGACTCGAGGAAGAAGTGTGGGAATATAACTTTTTAGGGGCGAAGCTCCTTATAGCGGCACCCGTTCGTTCCTCGTAGTTGTAGTCGTAGTCGTAGTAAGTAACCAGTCTTACGCTTTGATCTCGAAGGTGGTGCTGGTGGGAGATTTCTCCTGTGCGTTGTTGAACAACAAAAAAAAAATCGCAGCGCGCGCGTTAACTGAAAACCGAATTCTTCTGTCTCTCATTTCCTATTAGCAGCCATTGGAATGTTCCAGTAGGAAACGTTAGTAGAAGTAGAAATGTTCAAATCCGACTTGTGCTGTCTCTCATTCCCAGTAGCAGCCATTGTTTACCTCCAAGATAGTGCCTGGTGAGATTTCTCCTGTGCGTGAATAAACATCGAAAAGTTTTGTTCAAAATGCCGCTGGTTGATGAAATAAACCTACGAAAGACGCCAGATGTTTTCTGATAGCAAAACAAAAAGACGCCAGAAGTGTCTCAAGCAAAACAAAAGAAGACGCCAGCTGCTTAATGAAAGACGCAAGATGTTTTCTAAAGCAATGGTTTTATTATCGAAACCATATCGACAGAGGTTTGTAGTTGCCGAAGCTCGTTGCCGTCGGTGTGTGCTTGTATGGATAAGGATGCCGAAAGGCGGGCGCGCAGGGCAGTGGCGGCGCGTGCTCGCAGACCCTCATGTGAGAGCACGCGAGGCAGAAGCGCGCCAGGAAGCTGCGCGACGTCGTCGCCAAGATCGTGCTGTACGGGAACAAGAAGCCACATCAGCAAGGCAGCGTCGACAAGATCCCGCCGTACGTGAACAAGAAGCTGCTGCGGCTCGTCAGCGTCGGCAATATTGCTGTACGGGAAAAAGAAGCCACATCAACAAGGCAGCGCCGGCAAGATCCCGCAATACGTGAACAAGAAGCTGCAGCGGCACGTCAGCGTCGGCAAGGTCCTTCCGTATAGGAACGAGAGGCCGAGGCAGCACGTCAACGTCACAAAGCAGATCTTGAAAACGTTCGACAATGGGAAGCGGCGAGGAAGCGCGCATATCGCCAGGTGAATTAACGGAAGAAAATTTTACAGTATTGCTTCCAGGAGCTTCGCCCAATCTCATCATCAATCACTTCGTGGATCTGCCGTCAATTTTTTGTTTCGAGCTTGAAAATGTAGTGTACGTTGTAGAAGCCGAAAAGCAAACGCAATAGCTTTATTATATGTAACGCTGTCCAGCCTGGTGTATTCCTCTCAAAAGTAGCTGAAGCGCGTCTTTTATTGCTTTGCATATTTATTGAAGTTCGCCAGAGATTTGGTACTTTTACTCAAAAGCCCTGGCACGCATGAAATTTAGGTAAACTCACAATATAAATGACTGACATATTTCTCACTTTATGAGGGTACCATACTTTGTAATTGTTTTAGAAAAAGCAAGAACAACATTGTGTGGTTAGCATGACGTACATGAGACTTGTAGTTATAACTACAGTTATGTTTTACATTAACCTGCACTTATTTCTCAAAAGTTCTATGAGCTTAATTAGCCGAAAGTTCACAGAGTATGCCAATGAAACGGCATGACCCAGAACGAAATTCCAAAACACTCACTAGAATATATCTTGAGTGAGGAAGTTATCCTAATAATAACCGAAGAATGGACAATGACTCGTTTATGTTCAAGGCATAACTAGCTGAAACAGGATGGGTAGAGCTAGGCCGGGCCGGGCCGGCCTCAAGCCTTTCGGGCCTGGGCAGGGTACGGGCCGTATTTAAAAACACCGTACCATGCTTGGGCTTGCCGGAGCCATATTTTTTCTGGCTGGGCTGGGCTCTGGCCTGCAAAATTGACCCATTTAGTGCTCTAACCTATCATTGCCTTGATCGCTGAACGATCCCAGTGCCAGAGTCACTTCTAGTTATTATTAGAAAAATCAATGATGTCAACCTCTCTGCGAAAGCCACATAGCACACCGGAAAAAATATCACAACTTTTTGCGGCAACATTCACCGGCCTTATTATATATTGTCTATGATATGCTGTCCCTGATAACTGCGTATCTTTGACGACAAGATATGCGACTTATTCGAGTTGTTTTATTCTACCAGATGTTGTTTAGGCCTGGCCGTACACCAGCTTCTTGCATGTCCTAGTTTCGTGTGTTTAAATTCATTCGCTCGAAGGGGTCACAAAACATTTCACAGAAATTTTCACCTACGTGTGTATTCAAAATCCTGGCCATCTATTCGTCATCTGAACACCTTGAAAGTGTGCCATCTTACGGGTACCTAGCATCTACATGACTGACACTCTGTCGTGTAAATCACATACGAAACATATAACGTTCAAGGCTAGCAAAACACTCGGATATCTTCCAAGAAACTTTTTTCTTCCTCCGTCGTCACTAAAATTATTGTTATGTACCATGCATATCCGGCCTCAAACGGAATACGCTTTACATGTATGAGACTCGTTATCAGGTAACATTATGCCACATGTTGTAGTTCGTTCAGAACCATGCAGCTCATTTCATTTTGGCTAATTACCATTGTTCAGGTTGTGTCACCCAAATAAAGGCATCTCAAAACGTCATCCCTCTAGGTGCCCGTCGAAAGAACCGCTGCACTTGTCTATTTGATAAAATATTTAGTCACAATCTGATACATCATTCCCGAGTTATCAAACCTCCTCCCTTCGTTTTACGTCGTCGTAATCACTTACAAAAGGTCAAAGTCATTCATTGCCATACAGTAATAATAAAGGCCCAATCATATGTCCCAAGACTTCTGATGATTGGAATTCTCTGCCTGCATCTGTAACAACCATCACCGACTCCACTAAATTTACCCATATCTTAAAATCAATCATTAACTAATTACCGTTTCTTATGTTTTACTCAACAATGACTTTATAAAGCTCTTAGCACTTATGAGAATAAAAATATTGTTCATTCTTTACTTCTTATTTTGTTTTATAAAGTTGTTAGTTGCGTTACTTTTTTTTGCCTGAATCAATGGCTATATTTGTGTGGCATGCTACATTTACTCCTTGTTTTTGTTATTGTACAATGCCCGTTCCCCTCTAAAATGTACTCTGTGCCCTGAGGGTAAAATAAATGAATGAATACTACAGCTCCATTCGTTTGATAGTTTGCGCTCACTGAATAGCTAAAGAAGCGCAATCTTGGTTTCCAAGCTCACGTTTCCGTCAATTGTGCCACTGATGTCTCTACAAGACAGCTAATGACAACCCTTCATCGTCGATAAAACATAGCGACGCAGCGATGTTGTTGAGCCTCAATTGACCATGGTTCGCAGCATCACACTGTTTCGATTGCGACGCCGTCATCTACACGACTATACCAAAACTTCATGAAAACAGCGTATAATGGCCGACATTGCCAAGCTACAGCGTCATCTGCTAGGGCCGAGTCAGCTGTTGGGCTTTGAGCCGTATGCCGACGCACCCATGCGTATTCGAGGTCGGCCATCGTCAGAGCAAGACCGCGGTGGAGGCGACGATGGCGAAGGCGTCTGCGCCGTGGAAGCACTCCTAACGAGACCGCGTGGCAGAACCTCTACTTGCGGAACCCCAACCATGACGCTCCACTCTCTTTGCCCATATCATCGAGACCATCACGGTTGATAGGCCAAAGCCATACTGCTCTGTGCTGTGGCTCACTGGGCTGCTTGAGAAAACGAACGTTGCTGGCACTTTGATAACTTGTGCTCCACTGCCTGACGACGCCCACGGTGGCATAGCTAAGTCTAAACCACCCATAACACGCAGTAGCATACAACCTGGCGAAACTGTCTGTCTGTCTGTCTGTCTGTCTGTCTGTCTGTCTGTCTGTCTGTCTGTCCGTCCTTCCATCTAGTGAATACTCCAAGTACCACAGTCTCACACCCTTTTATGATATACAAGTACCGCCATCCAGCGGACATTCCAAGGACTAAAGCGAGAGGTGGCTTTACATACAGGAGACACACGACCCACGCCTTCAGGAGCTTCGCCCCAAAATTAAAGAAATTTCAGCAAAGTAAACTTCCATCTCAGGTCAAGACGACGGCGTAGGACGATGGCGTGAGAAGAGAAATGTCGAGTTATCTTCGCTTACTTAACCTCTGGGGGATTTCTGAGGCACCCTCTTTCTCATATTCTCCTTAATTAACGATTCGGCCGCTTCATTAAGGCTCCGATCACGCGAGCACCGTCTTTTACACTCCGGCAAGCATGCCAGACTTCTAAATCCCAGCGGCACGCTAAGGTGCAGAGCCGCTTAGTAAGACCAGGGGGCAATATCATTCACGAGCAAAAAACAAAGTGCGCATGGGCTCCTTTACCCGGGATAATAAGCAACATGCCATATAGGTGTTCTCTGTATGTACGACGAGGAACCTTGCTGTCAAGCACCTTAGCTTGTATCGCAGCAGCACAGGCGGCGTAAGCCCCAGGTAAGTGAGTCGCTATTCCTCTCTCTTTCTCTGTGTCGTGAAAAAAATTTTGCAGGCCTGCTTGCTTATCGCTACAGTTTTCATCCTTACGACCCAACGCAGTGAATTTGGTATCAATATACCCATTTGCGGTTACAAATTAAGAAGATCGATGTTCAGCGACACAAGTTGGAGCGTTGTACTTGTCCGGTATACGCAGTTAGCTACGGAAACATAATGGACATACCCATGCGCCATTAAATTTGTTCGGCCAACAAGGCACTTCCTCGGGTATATAATCTTGGTCCGAGAGGCTGGTACACACACTCTGAAACAGAAGCATCAAGAAAACTGCGTGGTCATGACATTCGCGTCATGCAGCCCAAAATATTTTGTTCGATATACTTCTCGCTTGTGTTGGAGGCCGCAGCAAAGGAGCCTTATCCCCAGAATTTCCGCCATTCTTCCCGCTAGAGACTTGTTTGTAAGAATTCATTTGTTTTTAACTGCTTATGCGCTGTGTCCCACTATTGTTTTTCATTCAAGGCCGGTCAAACGCTTAGTTCTCGTTTTCGCAATATTTAGCATAACAAATTCACCACAGTGGTCTAGTGGCTAAACACTTGGCTGCTCACCCTCTGGTCACGGAATGTAATCCTGGACGCTAAAATGCTTGAGGCCCATGTACCTACCAAGTTCGGTGCGCATTAAAAAACTCCAGGTGGTCGAAATTTTAGAATCCTTCTGTTAGGGCATCTCTCATATACATGTGGTGGTTTTCGGGCTATAAGCCGACAATTTTTTGTTATTAATATTAGAAGAAGTCTACTTAAAAAGAATGTTAACTAGCCCTATATCAATGTTTCTGGTATAAAATAACTTACACTGAATGTTTATTAAATTGCTGCGTAAGTTCACAAATCATAAGAGCTGATAATGAAAATAATTATGAGAATTCTCTGAAAGAACACTGTTTTCTTTCGAACAGCTCAGATCTATGCGTAAACTGGCTGTGTGGTCCGCAAATGCGCAGTGTTTCATGCTTAATTTGGCAGTGCGAAGGCCCACAAGCCAAACTCAAGCAATACGCCATGCACACAGTATATTAACGCCGATACACCAGCACCGCTACAACGCACAATTCACTTGCCTGCTCTGCCCGTGTATCTCTACATATATTAAAGACGATAGTATTTCTTGGGGACTATCAACGAAAAACTTTTAGTCTGTCTGTCTGTTTGTACATTTGTCTGTTTGTCCACTTTTAACGGCGCCGGGTATTCCAAACAGCTTACTCCATCCGCAGCGACCACCGATGTTGCTCAAGGTTTAGTGTTTATACTTGTGCAATTGTCAATTAAAAAGCAATTATTGCGCATGTTTGGGGCACCATAATAACACGTATATTTTGCATATGCGCCTTTTACTCGAAATTACAATTGTGTCGTGAATCCCATGCTCTGTGTAGAGCTCTGTTATTGTCTTGAGATTTTTTTTCTTTGCTATCACTTGTGTAAATTGTTTTACGAAGCAAGCGTCGTGCACTGTATGTTTTTCGTCTTGCATTGTTAGTCTTTTTGTGAATGCCTTGTTATTGTACTTTGTATTTGCCCCTCCTGCATGGGCCAGCTTATTGGCCTGCAGTATCAATAAACAAATAAATAAATAAATAAATAAATAAAAGGCGAAAATAACAATTTTAACGACTGTAGCGCTTATCACGCTGCGCTCACCATGCAGCGCTTGCACGAAACGGCAAGTGCTTGCAACGCTTTCCTAAGACGAGATGGTGATGGCACCTACCCGTAACCTTGCGTTCTACTTCTTAATACCTCAGAGACGGGCGCGCACACCAGTCTCGGAGCCACGCGTTTCGTTTTCCAAGAAAACTGCAGATGGCGCTTATGTCTCACGTGTGACGCGACTTGAGGCGCTCGTTCGCCTCCGCTGCACGCTCGAGACACTCGAACGCAGTGCCTCCAGAATACCATTCACCAATTTTCTTCAGCAGAACATCAAATAAATGTTTTGTTCACTCTCTCCAAACGCAAGGCTATTGTCTTTCGACGACTTTTGCAGATTACATACAGATACGAGGCAATTTTTAACTGAGTAATACCTCTATCCGTCTCGTAACGTTTCGAGCATTTTGAAAATGCCACAGAATAACCTTCTTTATGCACGGTTCGCATGTAATTGATGCCCATGATAAGAGGGATCTGCCGATCTCTTTGTTTTTATTTCTGAATGATGCGCATACAGTGACCCACCCATCCGTGTCTCCTGCCACATGGTGGCATGTGACACTGCTGTGAATAGCGTGTGCCCACTGTTCCTTTTTTTTTTCTTAAGGGGAAGCATCTCAGGCCGTAGGTCATTCCCTTCTACGTTGGTAGTATGTAGCCACCTCTAGATTAAGACTTGCTCGATAGATGGCGTTGTGTGTATATGTCCACACTACCTGAGGCGCTTGGCTTTGTGGATGGCTGTGACGCACCGAATGGAAGCGGCAGCCGAGACACCAATGTGCACTCCCGGGCTGCAACATACTACGCGACGTACGGAAGTATTCTGGCCTGTTGGACCTTGCGTAAGCACCACACAAGTTAAAAGCAATTCTATTATACTTCTTCTGCACCAATATACTTCTTTTGCCACGTATCGAGAAATATTTGTGTTTATACTGTCATGCAAGGCGAATTGTCACACAGAACCTTATCTGTAAAAAAAGATGACCAGTATAGGCGTTGCTGTACTTCACACCAAGCCCACCACTCTCACAAACTAGGTCTTACTCACAAGGTACACAACCACGCTTTCAGGTTGCCAATATGTCTGAATTATATGAGGGGGTTGAGCTGATCATACAAAAATAAACGTGAAAAAAGAACAACTTCAATGACAGCTTCTTTGAACTAGAGTGGGACGGCGACAGCTTACTGCTCTACCATAGTAGAATATTTCATACTATAAATTGTCGAACATTCGCTTTTTACTCACACAAATTGTCCCTCTCTCAAGGGGAGATGATGGCCTTAGAAGAGCCGAATATTGTAAAGAAATACTGACTTTCAGATGTTGCATTTTAAGGCAAATACTGTCCAAAATCTTCTTGGAAAAATTCGATATTATGGGAGAATACTATTTTTTTTTGTTGAAACATGAATCGATAAAATTACATAGGCATTTAAGACTTGAAACGTAATTTTTTAGCATTGGTAATTTTTTGAAATGAATGTGACTTCCGGCAGTTTTGAGGAGGTTTCTCGGGAGATATTTAAACAAACTTGGTACCATTCTTTTTCGAATCACTCGAACTACAGGCTTTAACTTTTCTTTTTATTTGAACCTTGAGAGAACTGTAATTATATGATAAACACCAGCTAATTACTGGAAGCTCGTTTTTACCTTACAGTTTAAAATTATTTCTGGTCTATGAAAAAGCCGTGTTGGCGTCTAGTTTTCATTAGCTTGTAAGGTGGACCTTCTAGAAAAGCCATGTAGTTTTCAACACTTCGTTCATTTATTGCGATATACCATGAAGACCCGTAAGATATAACCTATTTATGATAGGGAAATTTTTCATTACGCTATTTGTAAGTGCGAAACTGGAGATTTTTTGTAGATTTGAAATCTTCATTCAATGATTCACATGCATGGTAAATTTTATTACAATACGACTATAAATAAACTTGTTTCAAGACCCTCAACCCCCTTTACAAGCGGCGATGACAACGTGGAAGATTATGGGCCTCAGCAAAATTTTGGCTTCCCGAAAAGTTAACTATTTCTGTGATCGTGGAGGCAATATCAGAGGTGATTTCAGACAATGACCAACACTACAAAGAAGTTGAAAGACACCACGCCAGTCCCACCCTACAACCATGTTATCGGGAAGGCCACAGCCATAGAGTTCTCGTGGGAATAGCGGAGACGCGGCGGATACTGAGCAAGAGCTATGGTGACCCTCGGCTTTTAGAGATTGTAAGCACATACGCTCCACTGTTTCTCTTTTACGCATTATCTTCGCTGCGACAGTACGCAAGCGGAACAGTGCATTTAGAGAAAGTGCAATCCTCACCGATACGCAACAAGCTATACTGCCAACGAATTGGGCTAGGCCCTATTGGGGGTGTGTTAGGTTCTCGGATCCTATCTTCCCGCAAGCAATTCATCTGGACGCTCTCAGTCTGTGCCTGTCTCCCAAACATTTCGTTCAATGGATACTTTCTGGCCCTACCAGTGTGGTCAGCAAAGTTTACGCAGGATAACCAAGCAGAAGCCCGTTTTTGTATACAGTGCCTCAATAATAAAAAAAACGGAATAGCTGTTACACCGACGAACCATTTTCTCAGAAACTGCGTGAAACGTCATTACATTTATTCATTTTTACTCCTCATCGGAATAGTAATGTTATTCAAATGGTTTTCTCATCATGCAAAAGCTCGAAAAATACAACTTTTAATGAAACAAATATGCTTCGAGAAAATAAATTTTTGAGATGTTTTTTTAAATAATAATGCACAGATTTGAACTCTCATTTGCATTTCCCCAGGCCAGGCTTGTTGCTTTCGAACATGGCCATGGCCAGGTCGACTGTAGTTAGAAAGCTGGGCCTCAAGGCATTGATTAGAGCCACAGCTTTGATTATAGCCACAGTGTCTCGGTCTGTGAAACGAGAGTCTTGTAACTAGCCATAAATGAAGTGGGTTGTATGGAATTCTTTCAATCAGAATGCAGTTTTTATGCTGAAGTTTTCTTGGTGAAGTTTTTATATCAGGTGCTATTTTTCGCGGTTAGCTCGAGTCTCTGCAAATTAGAAGTAAACGTCCGAAGTAGAGAGAGAGAGAGAGATAAAGATACAAGGAAAGGCAGGGAGGTTAACCAGACGCACATCCGGTTTGCTACCCTGCACTGGGGAAGGGATAAAGGGGAGAAAAGAGGTTGCACAAAGATGAGAAAGTACACACAATCACGAGCACACTCGGTGAGCGTCAGAAGTAAACGCAGCAATATTTTATGAGATCGCGCTATTTAAATTATATATAGGTGAGACAAACAAGAAGATAATACCGATTTACATGTCCAAAGATTTGGCAGGGCCGTACCCGTACACGTTCCTGTTCAACAAAGAAAAAAATTGCGGGCACATTAACAATGAGTCTGCGTAGCGTTCATGGCAAAAGAAAAAGCCTTACAATATCCACTGCGGTGATACCATTCTCATTTCACATGCAGAACGTGACACAAAAACATTGGCATGTCAAGTTTTCTTCGTACCTATAGGATTTCAGCACACTTCCTGCTTATGTAAGTTTTTTTTTTTTCGAATAAACTACTTCTACGGGTGCGATTACGGTTACAAAACCTGCAGGGTTAAATTGTACCTGCAGATGATTGGGTTTGAATATTGGCAATGGTGCACGCTAGCTTGCAGAAGACTAACCATAACCAGTGAGAGCTATCACTGCCTATGACAGTGGTTGAACGCTTGATATTTCAAAAATACCATTATCTTTGCCTCACATTTCCTGGCATTTGGAGAAAGGTGAAACAAACGTCGTCCCATCGAAACCCTTCGAAACATCTATTACAAACGTGGTTGAAATGATGCCACCATTTGAGCATCATCCATATAGAAGTCGACATTTTATTCTTGCATTTTTTCACCTTTTTATGAAGTGAACAAAATATTCACTCAGTGGACCCACATTCGCATCTATATATACCATGGTTCCGTCGTCCACATCATTGTGCTCTATTTCTTTTTTTTTTACCTTAATATATTACTAGGCTATCAGCTAAAGTAAGCGCATATAAAATACATCAGCCATACTCTGAATTCTTTTCGCACCACATAAGTAAACCTCAAGGCATCTATTCCATATGTATGGCATCGTCATGCGTAAACTTGATAAAACATTCGTGGCGAGGTAGATGGGGCAAGCCACAGCTCATTTCACATCATTGTTTTAGATATTACTCCAAAAATGAACAGACGTCTCATGAAAGGTTACTTATCGGAGTGTGCAGTATAGTGTTGCAGAATTTGTTTTATGTGCTCGGTGGTGCATGCTCTTAACGAATGAAACCTAGCCACATTCGAATATATTGGTGAAAGCTTTCGTTGGCTTTTGTATTAGGTCCACATAATTATTTACTTTTGTGTGATGAGTGTTTGGTGATCTATATTGAGTCAATGGTAATATTGTTTGGCTCCCTAGCATTGTGCCAATATTTTGCAGACTTGAATATGGTGTTATTATTTTTAAAATAAGACGAAAAGTACTCAGGAACTCCTGACAGTGTCAGCCTGTTAGACAGGCCCACTCTCCTTGTACATAGGCTCGTCCTATGAGGTACACTGGTTGATTATATTTATATTTTAGTTGGAGTTAATTTTACTTATCGATTTCGCTAGTACCCATGCATGATACGTGACTGTTACCGTTTCACCTGTCAGTATGCGTTTATGGTCCGAAATACTTTTATAACATATCTGGGGTTTAACCTAACTTATATTTAAAAAAAAAGTGAACATCTCGGAGATTAGCACTATGTGGCTTAGCAAGTAATTGAAGTAATCGAGTGTAATAATGCATCTTTTCAGAAGATCGTTTCAAATAGAAATGTTGCAAAATTGTATGGTGTTTGCATCGTATTAACGTAGCTGCGCTTCGACTCCATGAGTATTACAAATGGTTCGAATGAAAACAGAGGGCTCTAAAATCACGCGTGTTCGCGTTCTCTAAACAGTGTTCACTTTCTTCGCCTCGACAATACCGGCAATTCCTCGGAAACTCCTCCCACCTGCGGCACTTTCCCGTCATTTTAGGAAAACAATGGCTCGTCTTGATGTCTGGTTTTCCTATGTTACTCTATGAAGGACCTGATACGCACTAAGCATTGCGTCAGGTGGCTGCAAAAGAGCAGCAGAACGAACAGCGCCAATATAGGACTACCGTGCAATCTTTCATGGCACAAAGCGAAGCGCACATGCTGTGCAGTTGATCGTGCACGTAGTGTAGCGAAACACTTCTGTTCCGGCCCCTTGCGTCGCATACTTCAAAACCATCGTTCTTGCTGCGTTTTCTGTACTTCTGAACGCAAGAGTGTCTGCTCCCTCGTCTCAATGCGGATGCCGCATGAGCGCCTATGGAACAAAATACATCATCAGTTCAGGTATAAAGAGCGAGTGTGATCGAATTTAATCCACTAGGCATACGAACTGCAGCCGATATCGTCGCTGTATTCAGAATATACGTTTGACGATGCGTTTGCTTATTGGCTTGTTTGACAATAAGGTTGATTTTTGACCAGGGGGTCAAGCATGCCACATATTAGCCTTTAACTTCTCTTCTGAAGGTGCTTGTCTCTTCTTGAGGACCGCGGTCAATATGCAGACGCATATTAGCCTTTTCGGCTCTGGCGTCCTATAAAAAAAGGCAGAAAGAAATTTTGTTCCTAAGAGTGACATAGTAAAAAAATTGAAAAAAGGTGTTCGAACTAACCTAAAACGAAATGGCAGAATGCGATAACGATGACACTCGCCACAATCGAATAATAATGGACACCTTACTGGTTAACTGTTAGATCAGTATCTATCATATTCTTTCATGTTGTTTTTAAGATGTTTATTTTGCTATTTACAAAGTGGGTATTCCCTACCGCTAACGTACCACCCGCAGCAGCGGACAGTCTTCATGTCCTAAATAGAGGGCACCAGGGCACAGTGATTGTTAGACCTCTGAGTGCATTCAGGCTAATGAAGGTCTTGTAAAAGCTCCCGATTTCTTGTTATTTGAGATGAAAAATCTGCTACATCAATTACATACTATGTAAGAAGTATTTAATTGTGACATATTATATATAAAATTTATTTGGTTTTATGAAATATAATAATTGGGCGTGATGGAGCTAAAAAAAACTACGATGAAGTCTAGTTCAATAAGCTTGCGTTTGTAAGCATGGGCGTTATTAATTCTGGTGCTGTAAAGCTGGATAAGGCAATTTCAGGATCTTGGATATTCGAAAGTGTTCAATAAGTAGAAGGTAGCCATTCAAGTGAAATGAGGATGACGAGCGCAAGGACTTGCTATTGGGCATTTTAGGCACTGTAAATAATACGTGGTTACTCTATATTAGTTTCACAACAATAACTTGCACAAACGGGGTTGAAGAAGTGAATTTACTTTCTTTTAAAATCACTTAACCCTGGTTTAAATAAGAAAGATGGCTCATGAATATATTCAGGACATGGAGCCATTTTTTTTTTGTTTACTTATGGGATGCTCATAAAAAATATTTTCGTATTCTTGAGGTTTTACTTACTCCGAATCAACAAGAAAAATATCTTCTGGTTACAAAACTATTCAGGGCTGAAACGGTCAAACAGAAATACATGTTTTTTCCAATTACAGGCAGCTGATTATTAAACGGTGCGGGTTTCGCCGCCGCAGACCGGGAAATTTCATTTTTACCAGAGGAAGCGTGTCTTCCTTAAGCGGACGCTTTTGATGCAAATATGTTTAGATGCGTGTAAAACCTCGACGAATTATATTGTGAAAAAACACGAATTGAAGATCTACTTTTTTAGACGCTACGTGAAGCTTATGGCCATCTGATTAAAAAAAATGCTTTCAGTTGTGGAAATATGTGACCCATTAGTGATTCAATACAAATATCACTTCTCAAAATTTTTGCAAGATATTCTGAAAGCCAGTATTTTGTAACTCATATCTTCTTTTCCGCCGCGCCGTGGCACCGTGATCTCTGCACGCACAGCGTTGAGAAATGGCATTATGGCACTTTAACGATTGCCTTCCTAGACACATGCATATGCCGTTTCTGTTCAGGCTTCATTTACGGTGAATTTCCTGTACCCCTCTACTCAATGCGATTCGGGGCCTGTGAGGCAAAATGAGTAAATAAATAAATAAATAACATCCTCGGCGCACTACATTAGAGCACCGTTGCATTTTTTCATTTTATTGATCGTTCGTTAGGTTTCTGCGATTGCGGCTTTCTTCGCAGCTTTTAAAAGGAAAGAAAAATTACTACTGGTGCCCCCTTAAACAGGTGTCAGAACTTCAACAAATTGCCAACAACATTCGCTTTCTGTCTTTTAAACGCTTTCACCCTATGCCCTGCTATCAAATCAACTTCCTTAAAATTGGCCAAAAATAAAAACAAGAACTCGAACATTTCTCACCGTCTAAGTCCACCTTATTCCTTGTAGTTTTGTAAGCTACACACGTTTGGCCTGGTGGCCACTTCATACTTCAACACTATTAAGCGCAAGATATTTGGATGAAATACGAGACATATACGGTCGGGCCTGTGTCTGACTGATTTCCCATTCATTTTAAACTTTTGCTGTTGTCTGCGTCGCGGCACCTTTCCCTCAACTTTCCCCCTACGTGTTTTCACGTCGACGACGCGCTTCGAAGCACACACGCATCTGGGAAAAGATGTGCAAGCCATCTCAATCACCGCTGCACGGTGCTCGCTACACGCACATATATGAGAAATGGCGTTGCTGAAACTTTCGCGATTGCCTTCCTAGCGACATCGCACCTCTTTGGCACCGTCGATCTTCCTGGGAATCAAAACAGCCACATTCCCTTGGGCTAAGCCATCTCGTTCCTGTGCGGCATTTAATAAGCCGTCTCTCTTAATGGGCCCATCCCCGTCGGTGACAGCCCGGCATATAGAAATCCCATCAAAGGGTTTCCTCCTCCATTCGGCTTGACGTCTCAGTGTCTGCCCGTCATCCCCTTTATATTTATCCTAAACACCGCTTCATTCTTTTATATTATTGTGTACTTGATCAGTTGTCACATTGTGGCTTGCTGCTCCCGTAGGACTGGCATATTATCATGTGATAACGTCTGACAATATCACATCATCATTTTTGTTGCATCGCTTGAAGTTTACACCGCTGATGGTTAAATTGCGCGTTTCAGGTGGGATGTCTGCTTTGGTTTCAGTATAGTTAAGCAATATACGAATTCGTTGTTTCGGCGACACGAAAACTGACGTAGAACGGGAGTGCTTTGTGTGTGGGGTCAATTAAATATATCGTAGTAGGATGATGCACAACCAACACTGATGTCGTATAGGTCAATCTTTATTGTGAGGTACGAAAAAACCCTCAGCCTCTAACATAATGCAGCAAATGTCAATAAGAAAAAAAGTGAACAGGGCAAAGTCAAGTGAACTTTTGAGGGGAAGAGATGTGCAGGAGAAGCGGACTCCATCCCCAGTCGAACCGGGCGAAAAAAGAAGGTTGAAGGACTCTTGTTTTGGTTTGCAATGTTTTTTTTTTTGCTGCTAACATGTTTGATTGAGTTAATATCAGTGACAGATTGTTGCGATCCGCCGCTTAATAGGGCTGTCTTAGAGTTCTTGCTTTTCTCGTTAGTTGAGAGAGTAGGAGTTGCTTGTTGATTTAAACTTCTCCTCATGAGTGAGTGCTCTGTAAAACCTAATAAAAACTTTTGATTACTGCCCCCGCCCCGTCATTGCCAAGTGTGTTTGCATCATAGTTTCATTACTTTTTCCTAGTAGCAGATGCGGAGTAGGTACGTAGAGTTAGAAATATTCTTGAATGTTAGTTTCAATTTTTGATGTGTGATATTTAGCGGATATAAATTGCGACAAAATGTCGAGTTGCTTACAATATTAGTGGGTGATGTCGTACAGATCAGGAAAATTTGATATTTCAGAAAGCCTAATGCTTAACACGAGTTTTGTAGGTTACGAGGTCTGCACTAAATTGTCCCACTCCAGAGGCCGAGGCCTACAAACGTCCTACAAAACGTCCTTTTATGTCCTACAAAAGAACATAGAAGGTGCAGTGTCAATGCCAGCCGAAAACAAAGTTCTGCGAAGGGCCACAGTGATACTGTTTTCGCAATAAGAATTTACGTTTACATGCTGACATCGCCGCCTTTTTTGCTTTATCGTACGAGAAACATATCGTCACACACCAGTAAAGGGTTTCTGGAAGCAGGCACGAGTGGCGTAAGAACAGCGACGAACGAAAAGGATTTATATGAGCGAACTTGCGCACGTTCGAAGAAAACTGACATGCCACACAGATGTTGACAGGCAGCGGAGAATAAGCACTGCCACGCAAATGTCTGCTGTCGTTTGAGGCCACACCAAAAAAAAACGTAAAGTTTCTTATAAACACACTACAGAGAACTATGATGTTAGTGTTTGTGGGTGCTACAACGCACTGCGCCTGAGCCAGCCGATGGTTGTAGAGTATGAAGAAATGATGGCCACGCACATCAACAAACACGTCGTCGTATATAGGGAGTATAGAGGAAGAAGACGTCGAGAAAAGGTTCATTCTCAAAGATGAGAAGCAAATATCTGGAAGTAAAAGAAGGGGGAGGGGCTTTGCTGGCGAAAATAGCGAAACTATTACCCCTTTGTCGTTGACAAGTTTGTATGAGGGCTTAACCACTATTTCAGTCAGCATGGAAGCTGTCGTCATGGAAAAGCACCTCCTTAGTAGAAAACGAGCCGACGTATGACGCTTTCTGGCATTGTCGAACGACAAAGCCATAAAAGGCCACGTAGACGGTGCAAACACAAAGCTGCGAAGTCTTGTATAGACATGGACATGGTGACATCTTGACGGGTGTCTCGCATCCCAGCTCTCGACGAGGCGCGAATTCTTTCATCCATTGCTTTGAGCCGGGTTATCGTGGATTGTGGGTTGAGCGCAGAACTGGCGTTTGGGGTGTATGGCGACATTCGGTGAAAGAGAAACAGATGCGAGTTCTAGACAACGCATCGTAGCAGTAGTTGAGCTACATACGCCAATAATAATGTTTGTGTTTGGTTAATCAACAAATAAATACAGTAATTACTGAAAGAGTGTGTATCGACTGTTGCTGCACAAAATATCCAGCTTTGAATTGAAATCGTTTTAAAGTTGCCAAATTTTTCGGAGAATCACCACTGGTACCTCACCCGCAATGGGTCCCCAGCGTTTATTGCACACAGTAAAAATAAATACCCTGAAATAAACTCAAAAACTAAGTAAACCACTTGTCATCTAGCGCACTATCTTTTCTTGGGTTTTGTTTACCAGCTAAAAGTCGAAGTAACAATTTACTCGCGCGCTAACTGAGTTTTCAATGTATAGGAAGGGTATTATGTTTACTTCCTTCACAAGATTTTAGAGGTGATCTATGAGAGTTATTTTCAGGAGATAAAAGAAAAGGGGATGGGTGCATTCGCACAGAGAATTGACAAATGTAATAAATTTGAAAACGCGGCAAAATTGATGACACAGATTAACGTGCAAACAAACACGCGCATACGACAAATACAGAACAAAGCACCACCTGCACAGGCTACACGCGTCACCCGACTTTACTGCGACAATCTGGTATATATAGGCATAAAATTTTGACCTGCCTTGTAGTGCCGGTAGGAGAGCTGTTTTTTGGCATTGACCAACCATAAAGGTTCAAAGTGCAAGCGTAAACTTATGATGGCCTGCAAGCCACTGTGAGTCACACCAACCCTTTATTATGAACCCAACCAAAATCATTTTTTTATTATCCAATGAATAGCTGGCACAGCTGATGCAACAGTCCAAAAAGTACACTTATGCATACCCAAGTGGTGGCAGCTCACTAATTTTCATTGAGGGGCGGTGCACAAACACAGTAGCATCTCGTATTTAGGACCATGGGTGTAAAAGAGCGGTGCCACGTCTCGACCATATAGTTTCTTATTAGTCACTAGAGGTAACTCTGGCGCTAGTGTCTATGGGAGCTGCAACGCACGGCGCTTCAGTGAGCATAGGAATGATGGGTAGTAGACACATTAGTCTAAACTTCGTACTTCTGGCCTGCTTTTGTCTCCATGTGTGTTCGTGTAGCTTGGAGCTGTTTTCTCACAAAACAAAAATCAGCAAATGTTCAGCAATTGCGCTTCACCACCCAATTTTTTTTTTCAAATTACCTTTCCAAATCGGGTCACAAAGTTCAAAATGGTTGAATCTTTCTTTCAAAACAAAATCGAAACAGAGCAATAAACGAAGCCGCAAGTACGATTCGCCGCCCGCAAGTACGAAGACCAGGCAAATGTGTGTACTATTCATCAATCCCACAGTTGCTGAACGATCGCAGCGCCAGAGTGCCCTCTAGTTAATTTTGAGAAACTCTATGGTCTCGACGACCTACTAGGCCTTTTTGAGGAGCACGTTTATGCGATGAAAGACAGCTGGTAATCACAGAACACATCTCCTGTGCGAACTTCGTCATCATTTCAGACACAAATGAAAAATGTCACAGCTTTGCCGCAAAGGCGAAGCAATGAACGCGATATCAACAAATAGGAAGGTCACGTGCAGAATGGCAGGCAGAACGATACATGCCTCACGTTCCTCACGCACAAAAGACGCACGAAAGGTAGTAACAGTTACAGGTGAGCACGAATCAGTGTCTCAATTGTTACTTCGTTGTGTGTAAAAGCGTGCCCTTTTCACAAACGAAGCTGTGCAACAATTGCCGTGACCTTTGTGCACCCGGTAACTACAGCATAATCATTCCGGCGAAACGACAAGTCTAGCCAAGACGTACTATCCTCCCCACTGCCAGATAAGGGCGCGTGATCGAGTGTACACTCCCTTAATCTCTACTCGGGCCAAAGTACGCGTGAGAGATGAGAGCCGCCGCGTGCTCACTGCGCCATCTCGCTGATAATACTGAAAACACGATAGTCCCCAACCCCCCGCCGATATGCCTGCCAACAGCAGTAAGTGGTAGATATAAATACTTTGCCGTTTAAACGTTCAACGAGGTACCCCACGGTGGCACAGCGGTTAACGCCTTGCATTCAAGACGCAGAGGTTGCACGTTTGTTTCCGAACGCCAGAGTATTTATTAATTTCTTCTTGCGTTTTTATATATATATAGATACGTATACATGTACGGCGCATGACATTGACGCTAACGCCGACGCCGGTGGCGAATTCCAGCTGAGAGTGCCCATATAAATGCTATCGCAATAAAATGTGTCCACTATCTACGTCGTCTTACGGGGCGATGTACACGTATGTACTTCCAACGACAGAGATGGACCACCATCCCGGTTTTCACCTGTGCTCACCGGCGGCCACTCGTTTGTTCCGTCTGCCTCGTATCAGTGCTCGCGTTCGTGCTAGATATTTGACAATGACTGGAGCATGGAGCGGACAATTCGGGCTGCACTTTAATCCAACAGACATCGTCTTCTCTGGAACAATATCTTTGCTGTGATTCTTTCACCAGCCCCAGCGACGCACTCACACTGGCCACCTGCCAACTTGTTGCCGATAACATATTGAAGGCTCTTGTTTATCGCCTCGAAATTGTAACTGCTCGAAGTTGTAACTTTCTTTTAACCCATTCGTGCTCGCCCTGAAGCCCTTATCACCAGGGTAACTGCTCCCTCTCCAGGAGGCAACCACGGACGATGACACCAGCTTAACTTTGTTACCACTGGCAACTCTTCCCGGTTCAGCCCTGAAACGAGGTATCCACCACGTATAGGTTCGGAAGGTCCCATTCGGAAACGCATGGTCGCTCGATGATGTATGAAGCACGCGAGATCCATCAGCTCAACCAAACACATACAGCATGAGCTTCTTATTCCACCTTTCGCCAGTGCCACCTGACAGTAGAAGCCAACGATTTGCAAAAAGATGTGGTCCCTGCTATACAAGTTTCCAGCAGGTGTTTTTCTTCTTTCTTGGAGCAGGTCTTTTTTTTTCGTTTACAGAATGTTTTTCTCCCTTGTTGTGCTTATATGCTGTTCCCAGTTTCAGCGAAAGTGCGTTGAATCGACTTCAGCCTTGAGGTGCGACAATACCATACAACACTTTGAAAAAAAATAACATCTATGGTCCTCGCATGCTTTCACATTTGCATGAGAGAGTCACTCGTGGAGATGAGGAGGAAAGGAAGGGATGGTGCAAAAGCCACGGAAGCAGCCGCAGCATACAGTTATGTGGTAGAAACTCTGAAACACAGGTTAAAAATCGCGTGATAGAAAATTCCTCAAGAGGTCAAACTGGATTTATACATCCTTTTACTACGTATCTCAGCGGTAGTGGTAAACTTAGTCATGTACCATTTTTTAAACCCATGTGAGGTAGTATTTTAAACGCGGTAGTGTTTTCAGAGGCCATGATCCACAAAAACCCTAAACTCGGATAGTTTTCGCTTACACTACAAGCTCGTTTATGGGCGGTAACAGCGCACAAACGCACGGTACGAAGAGAAAGAACGCAAACACGCTCTAATAATAAATCACCAACTAGCTCAACTATCAGTCTTGCTTCAAGCTTGTTTGTAGAAATTTGCCTAGAATTCCTCCTCCCCTCCCCTTCATTTCATTTTTAGGGTTGATAGGACAGGTATTTTAGTGCGAAGGCTTTATACGCATTATTCAAACGGTAGAAATGACGATTATATTGTTTACACAGCCAAGTAACATCTTAGTACACGAATGGACACTGACATAAATCGAAGCCATCTTTCCATCTCTTCTGTGCACAAACGAGTGATACATGGGACACGTTGACGCTTCCTTAACGTGCACGCTTTTGCAATATTGAAAACCCGTACGTGCAATTAAAATAGCTTGTATACTATAATCGCGCTTACTTCTTGACATTGAATACGAGAAAGTCTGAATTAGAAAAATTCTCTTTATTTAGAGTGCGAGTCAGTCCACAATGCAAGAAAAATTTCTGTAGTGATTAAGTGTGAGCTCCACTTTTTTTGCTGAGCCATGCTCAAACATCGGGGATTGTGTTAATTCATGTGCCACTTGAGTGAACGTCGTGATCTGTCGTGCAAATAAATAAACCGGACCTAGGTGGCCAGCAAAATGAAACGCGTGCTTCTATCTCTGGGATGCAAAAACAGTGCAAAAATAGAGGTTAAAACTGAATAATGGACAACAAGGCGCTGACGCACAACTAAAATTTATTGAAAGGAACACGCACTTATATTAAGTGAGTACTTTGTCACGTGGCACACCCTGGTGCAGACCACATCAAGCAGTTAGATTAATGACTTTCAGCCCATTTTACTTCTCCTGCAGCTCGTTGTTTTCTCAGCTTAACATACTCCCATTGAGACAATTATTTTGTCATAGAATGTCCATTGTCGCCTTTAGACTCATCACGCATGACATTTTTATTGCATGCATTGATCATCGTCACTTAACTAATGGTAACATCACCAGGTTTTCTCAGTGCTATAATCTTCTTTTGCCGGCCGTAAGGACAAACTACGGCAAGTTCTCAACCTTATTTACTAGCATAGCCATTTGGAATTCATTGCCTTTCGAATTGAAATCATCGCATAACATCCATATTTTCACTTCGCGTAGTAAGAAATATTACGTTCAGGAATTAATCAACTCATCCGATTTGTGTAATTAACTGTTAATAGCTCTCCACAGTTCTGTGCTTTTTTACTACTTCAATTTGCCATTGTATAATTGATAACACTGATAATGAAACGTGTTACATTTGTCACGTAGAGTTCATTAATATTGTTTTTTGTCTTAACTTGCTTTTGATTGTTTCCTTGTTATTTTTCAATAGTGAGTATTACCATTATGTTGTGTATTGATCGTGTTTTTATTGTTAATCAAGATTATTCATTAATACTCACAAGACCGTATACTATTGCTGTATTTTTTGTAATTACCCCATCCATGTAGCCATAGGAGGTCCCCCTGTCAGTTTCTCTGAAACTTTGGGACCTCCTGCTGTAATCCATGTAACTCAACTGAACTATTTAATAAACTTGACTTGACTTGACTTGACATGGTGTGCCACGGAACTAAGTTTTATGCTTTATATATGTGACTGTTCTTAACAGAA
Organism: Rhipicephalus microplus; assembly: GCF_043290135.1. Taxonomy (NCBI): domain Eukaryota; kingdom Metazoa; phylum Arthropoda; class Arachnida; order Ixodida; family Ixodidae; genus Rhipicephalus; species Rhipicephalus microplus. The sequence goes on from NW_027464592.1 coordinate 11,026,956, forward strand.
ACCACTAACTTGTCTTGTCTTGTCTTCTAGGAGATCTTGGCTCATACCCACATGGGGGATTGGCCACACTGTACCTCACAATAGATCATTTTTACAACGCTTGCTAAAAAAAGAGAAATTAGATAGGAACAATAATAATATTCCTTTGAAAAAACGTGAAAAATTTCGGAAGAATGCGATAAACCAGATTATATGAAACAAATAAACAAGAATGAGGAAGGGGGGGAAAGAATTGGATATATCTGGCAGCACCACTAGCAGCGTATCCTTCCGGTTGCCTGAATGAATTTATGTAGCGCTGACAGAATAGCACTGCGGCCCACACCGAACTGACTGGCTCGAAACGATAATAGGGTAGATGTATCGACTGGCAATCCGAGCATACCAATCGTTCTTTCAAGAACGATTGGTATGATTGGATTTCAAGAACAGCGCAGTGAGACGAAGCAGCGGCATGTGAGAAGAAAGTGATCTATTGTTTCTGGTTCATTGCAAACTACACATAGGTTAGTTAATGAAAATCCTGATTTGTTGAGATAAAAATTAGGCAGAGGAACTCTACAGCAAAAGCTTGTGAGGGTCACCTCACATTGACGGGAAAGGCGTTTTGCGGTGTCCCATGAATTGCAAGTGCCGAAATTCTTCAGATTGTAGAAGCGACGTTTCGTTGATTTTTAAGATTAACAGGCGTTTAAGTCGTTCGGCAGTAATAAAAGGAAACTGTGGAGCTACTAGCACCACCGGGAAATTTAAAAATGCCGAAGCAAGCGAATCAGCAATTTCATTTAGTTCAATTCCAGCATGCCCGGGGACCCAAATAAACCGAACTTCTGATAAGCTATGCGGTACGAGAGACCAAAATATCCTGAGAAGAGGAGGCTTCTTTGCGGACGTGAGATGTGTACATACAGACAGAGCATCCAAAATAATAATAGCTTTTGATTGCTGATAATTTAGTTTTCGAAGAGCCAATGTAATAGCCAGGAATTCTGCGAGATAAATTGGTGTGAAGTCAGGCAATCGGAGCGCAAAAGACCAATTAAGCTGATGGGAAAAAATACCTACTCCAGCCTTCTGAAGATTTTGCGTTGCGTCCGTCGAAATTACTACGTAATAACTAGCCCAACTTTGGCTTCTACCTCTTCGCTTGGTTCTGTCCTGCTCTGCCACGCGCCGAAATATTTTAGGTGCTCATAAGAAAGACATGTGCTCTTTCAGTGAACTCCTTCAATTAGCGCAATAGCGTTAAAGAGCTAATTTCGTAGAAATTCCAGGGTCGGTGTCGGCGTCGTTAGCAGCGAGCGAAAACTCACCTTCTTAGGCGTGACAGAAAAATTGAGAACAATGCAAATATGAATGATAACAAATCCTGTAGCTGAGTGGGAACCAAACCAAGGTTGTTTGGATCCAAGTGGAGTCGAACCCGAGATGTTTGTGTGGCAAGCGAATGTACTACCACACGGCCGTGCCTGGGCTTGTGTAAACAGTGAAAAAAACTTGCTTTGCTTACATATGCAGTTAAAGTAGCTTTCGTGCTTCACAAACACACGCGTCTTGTAGATATGCTTCAGAATGCAACACGAAACATTGCATTAACATAGCGTGGTACAAGGGCCAATTGCCAACGGGCGTCTGATTATGTGATTGTGTGATTATGTGATTATGTGATTAGTGGCTTCTTGGTTGGAAACTGGTATCCCACAACAAAAGGCACACACCATGCAGCGACCATTGACTTAAGGCCATGTGTACGTGCATAGCAAATATAAAAAAGTTTCGTGCACTACAGTGTTTATAGTACGCATTACGAACACGATGTTGCTATCGCGTTGAACTCCTACAGATGAAGTTTAGTGTTCTTTAGTCCTTATTATTATACATCATGATGGTTACCTGGAGTTCATTATAACTCAGCTCATGCTCCGGCATTATATCTATTCAATGTAACTCTCATGGTGAAATAAAATTATGGATAGATTCCTTACCAGATTTTCTATTAAGAAATTTGCCAATTCCTAGTAGCACCAAAAGACAGTGCTTTAAAAGAAGTTCTTGACTGAGAAATAAAAGTGTCACTCTGGACTCGTGCCAGTAGGAACTGAATGAATTATTACAAAAAATCCTGGAATCTCTACGACGTAAATGATGATGACTGAGTGAAGCAGTGCAATCATTCGGTGTCACCATAAAACACCCACCACGTTAACCACTCACGCATGCAATTGAGTGAAAAGGCCGTTTACAGATATACAGGGTGTTTCAAGAAATGTGTTCAATACTCTTATAAAGTCAGGAAAAGGCACTATTTACTCGCTGTCCACACAGTCTCTTTTTTTATAGTGGTAGGCATCTTAAGAAAGTTAGAGTTGTTATTTGGAACTGTAAATTGAGTAGATAAAGCCTTTTAGTTAGTAAAAATATGCAATTAGGTCAAATGGAGAAGTTCATAAAAAAACGATTGCCACTTTTAGACTTCAGAAAAGTGGCCTGTGATACATCAACGATCAACCGACTTCGTTGTGTGGTTGTGTGGGCTGCACTTGCAATTACAGCATGCTTGACGCACATACAAAAATAAACAGGGAAGACCTGCACCCGGTATCAGCCATTCTGAACAGTGACGTCATTGTAGTTTTCTGCTTGTTGCGCTTTTTGGTTCGTTGATTTTGGTTTCGCCATAAAATTTAAGGGAATTTTGTTAATTCATAGTTATTTATAAAGTCTACTTTTCTGCAATCTTAAAGCCGCAATGGGTTTTTCGCATCAAGGATTTCGATTTTTTTACGTAACGGCCATACCCAACTAAAGAAAAAGTTAAATATTTAACTTTTAATTATTACCATTAAGTTTACGTCTTCTACCATCTTAAGATGCCTGCCACTGCAGAAAAATCACAGCGAGTAAATTGCGCTTTTTGCTGATTTTTAAACAGTATTGCACACATTTCTTGAAAACCCCGGTGTAGAATATTCGTTGGACATAAATGAAGTAATGTTTTCAGTTGTCAATATTGTTTTGCCTTCAATAATACTTCTTTTCGGTATCGCATCTAGCCTGAAGTTTGCGCAGGCAGGGTCTCTCTGTACGTTACCCTGGTGGTTGTTGATTGCCTCCAGTCATGTGAAATTATCTCGTCATTATCTTCACCGTCATCGACGTCATCACCATTGTCAAGGAGTATAGTGGGCAGCTTACATGCTCTTAGCCACGATGGCAGAAGAGAACCTGTGGTCAAGATCATCATTGTCATCGAGGCACGCAGGGCGGACATGGCTCGAACCTAATGACCTCAGACCCTAGAAGCTGCTTACGCACAAATAAATTACTGAAGTGGAGTGTGGCCACGCGCCCTCAGATGGTCATCCCCTTCATCATCTGCTACGTTTCTTTCTCGCCTGCAAGATCAGGCAGCACGGGCGAGTCGTAACCCCGACCGGGAACGATCACACTCAATCTTTGACAAAGATATTTCGATCGACACACAACCGGAGTCACACGTCACATTCCAAACAGTGGCAGGCGTGTTTTGATCACCATGGGCGTTAAGAGGATGACTGTGACATCACCTCGCTACAACACAAATCATCTGGATTCGGTCCTGCCACCTACCGACCAGAGAACGCTGCGTAGTAGCTTTTGTCTGTTATATATATGCTGCACTTCTCGGCTAGGAATAATCTCATCAACAATCGAATGAAACACTGCGATTGCAAACATCTGGTAATAATTCGCCTCTGAGCGAGCAGCATTGGTAAAAAAGGGCATCGCAAATATTTAGCTTGCATCATTGGCGAATAAACTTGAAGTGTCATAGCGTATTGATGAATTTTTCATCTTTTACAGCGAAAGATATTACCAGAACACAAGGGTCATGTGCGGCGCCGTAGTTGTCCACCACCACCGCAGGCTGAAATCACGGGGCAAAAAAACCAAAACGAGGCCATCTACTATTTTGGCCGATGCCTATAAGACAACGCCGCAGCAATGCCTCGGGAAATTCAGTTGCAGGGTATACCACCATCAAAATATATTTATATCCTGATTTTGTCACCACCAAGGACCCCACAATGTCAACGACTCGAAGAAATGGCGCAGTGGTTATAGTAACTGCAGTCATACGTGCTTTTTTGTTTCTCGGGAAGTATACCAGTTTGCTGACAAATGTCACAACTATGAAGTAACATCGCCACATCTCTAAATCAGCCTGGCCAGTCATACTCCCTCAGCAGTCTTGCTTTTATCTTGGCATTTCCAAGATGACCAGGCCAGCCTGCCTACTGGGAAAGCTCCAGTGTGATCTCGCCGTACTTTAGAGGGAGCATGATTAGGTCAGCGCTTGAGTCTTCCTTTCCAAAAAAATCCTGGTAAAAAATATAATCTGTTTGATAGAACGAAGCAATGCCTGCGCTGTTTTGCAACTTATTGGTGGCATTTCGTCAAGGTTACATCTGTTTTCTCTCGCTCGATCAGCGTCACCTTGTTGACCGAAGATAGCACCTGAAAATCACAGCTCGTGGGGGGAATGAAACACGTGGCCTGTTTGCCTTCCTCGTCGGCTAGGCATTCTTGCGCATCGGAGCTTCGATCACCATGATTATTCGATTGGCTGCACTTTAGGGGAGAAGCTCCTTAGGCTGTGGGTCGTTCCCTTCTCCATATGTAGTATGTAGCCACCTGTAGATTATTACTTGCTCAATAGCTGGCGTTGTCTGTTATGTCCTTGTGGATAATATAACAAGATGGCGTTAGTGTTTTAAATGCGAAGCCTTTCTTAGCGAACTTCGGCCACATTGAGCGTCTCTATCTATCTAGCCTCTTACTACTTTTAGCTCTCCTGGCCATTTCGATAATGGTATCAATACCAAACTTAATATGGAATAACGTGGCTGTGTGAAGAACATATTTGACTAGTGATAACATGAAAATCAAGACATGGATGTGATCAATGTCATGATATACATTTCATGGTTCTGGAGCTCTAACAGCGGTTTCGTTCACATGGCATTTTACAAAACTGGTATGGTGTGACATGATTGCATGGCGAACACAAGCTACACACCCTAACATGAAAATCTTGACATGCGTGTCATGTAAACCCATGACTATATGCCACGCTCATGGTGCGCTCGCGGCCGTTTCGCCAGCTTCACTTATACCAAATTTGGTATTACGGGACGTGAATGGTTGACATAGATAAATGACCGATTAAAACATAATAATCACGACATGCGTGTCATGTAACAACATGACTACAAGCCACACTCATGATGTGCTCACAGTCATTTTGCTAGCTTCATATATGACAAATTTGGTATTACTTTACGTCAATAGATGACGAAGGTATGTGACTGGTGCAAACATGATAATCATGAGATGCGTCTAATGCGAAAACATGACTACATGCCCCAGTCAAGGTGCCAACACATCTTGACGTGACTCGCCGCGTCACGCCGGCGTTCCCACGTCAGGCGCCGGTCCTGCCATATACTCGCAGGCGCGCGCCACGCTGCGTTGCTTTGACGAATGCGCGTTTCAGCGAGTTCGGCGTCCTTCTGTCACGAAAAGAGGGAGACGCAGTGTTGTCTGGGTAACGCATCGGCACGAAATGCATCATGTCGCATTTCGCACTAGTTGCCGACGAGCCGAGCCGATGCACGCTGGTCGCGCCAGTCGCGACTGGCGTCAGACTATACAGCGTTCGTGTTTTGCTAACGTAGCGTCGCTGTGCCCAGCGTGCGCGCGCGTCAACGCTACATTGGAGTATATTGGGCCCTTCATGATGCGCTTATGGCCGTTTTGCTTGCTCCACATTAACGAAATTTGGTGTTAAGTGACGTCAATGAATGCAAAAGTATATGTCTGGTACAAACTTGATAATTCTGACACGAGTGTGATGTAAGAACATGACAACCTACCACGCTCATAGCGTGCTCACGGTCATTTTGCTAGCTCCCCATATACTAAATTTCGTATCACATGGCGTGAATAGATCACGAAGGCAAACGACACATTCAAACGTGATAATCATGACACCGAAGTCATTTACGGCATTATTTACCTCCACCTCATAACGTTGTGCTGATTTTAAAATGGCATATCAACCTTTCGCTTTCGTGCTTCGCATATCATCGATTCCCACTGTTCGTGGGATCTGCTAATTTTTTTCACACCATATCTAAGCAGTGTATGAAGATGAGTGGTGTGAAGCGTCTGTCCATTCGTCCATGTGTCCAACCGTTCATTCGTTCATCCGTTCATTCGCCCGTGCTTCCATCCGCCCGTCCATTCGTGCTTCTGTCCTTCTGTCCATGCGGTCGGGCTTCTGCCATCTGTCTGTGAGTTCGTCCATGTGTCCATTCGTCTGTCTGGCTGTGCATGCTTTCATTCGTTCGTCTGTCCGCCCGTCTGTCTGTGCGTGCGTTCATCCGTCCCTGCTTCCGTCCGTTACTTCATCAGTGCGTCCCTCTGTCTGCCTGTCCATCCATGATTTCGTCCTTCCGTCCATCCATCCATACTTCTGTTCCTCCGTCTGTCTGTCCTGCCATGCTTCCGTTCGTGTGTCCGTCCGTTGTTCTGTCCATCCATCCATGCTTTCGTTCATCCATGCATCCGTCCGTACGTGCCTATGTCCGACCATCCGTCTGTCCAGACGCACAGACAGATAAACGTATGAACGGATGGATGGATGGGTGCTTCGCCCAACTCACGACCATTCACTCCATGGATATGCTGTGATTTTTATCCTGGGCACTGACAATGCGTGACTATGGCTCTCGGTGAGCGGCAGTACCTTTCACCATCGACCTTGTGACAGCCATCACCAGGCTCATATCAGATGCGACGCCTGCGTTCCGCCATTCCTTCGTCGTTATGTTTCATAACAAATATGGACACTGGCGTTACGCTATTCAAGACATCTGCTTCGGTCTCGACTTCACCAAATGCCCCTCTCAATGTTACTTTAAGCTCTAAGTTTCTTTTTCCAAGGCTTAACTTAAACACAAAGTTGCCTCTGAAGTTATCGGCATTCCCTAGGGAAGAGTGCAATGCGTCATACGTTGTACCCGCGCCACGTAAAGAGAGAGAGAGAAATAATTAAAAGGAAGAGACAGGGAGGCTAACCTAGACAAACTGGTTTGCTATCCTGCACGAGGGTGGAGAAAAGGGTCGGAAAGAGGATAGCTATAGAGATATATAAAATAAATTAGAAAAAAACACATGCGCACACATTCAAGGAGTTCCGATCACAGTCGTTTGGATAGGCCGGTTGAACGCAAGAAGCGCATGAGCGCCTTCACAGCCTTCTTCTGCGACATAAAGTCCTGTCGGCAGCGCAGGAGTCTTTCTTCCGAAAAAGGCTGGTTGTCCAGTTCATCTAGTGCATTGCAGAGTGACTGTCTCTGCGAGCAGTATTGTGGGCATTCACACGGAATGTGCCAAGTTGTTTCATCACTGCCACAATGGTCGCATGCAGCAGTGTCAGCCATTCCTATGCGGAACGCGTACGCATTGGTAAATGCGATGCCCAACCATAATCTGCACAGCATAGTAGCGTCGCGTCGGCGTAATTCCGGAGGAATCCGAAGACTAAGGGTTGGGTCTAAAGTACCTAACCGTGCATGGAAGATATGTGACTCGTTCCATTGTAACGTGGTGCGCTTGCGAGTAAGCATGCGGAGTTTCCGTGCAGCGTCAGTTCTGGAAAGCGGAATTGATATTTCATCGCTTTCAGTATGGGCAGAATGGGCAGCTCAATTGGCCCGTTCATTGCCAATTATTCTACAATAACTTGGCAGCCATTGAAAGGCTATTTCATGTCCTTCCTCAATTATTGGTGAGTCTTTTCTGCAATCTCGAATACCAGCTGTTCGTACGGGCCGTGGCGTAAAGGGGATAGAAGGGATTGCAGTGCCGCCTTTGAGTAACTGCAAATTGTCCATTTTTGTGGCTGTTAACCGTTGATAAATCGCAATGCGGCACGAAGAGCTGTTAGCTCTGCTCCCGTTGATGTCGTAAGGTGGGTGGTCTTGAATTTTCTTGTCGTGGCATTTATCGGTATAACAAATGATTCCATTGAACTCTTCTGTAAAACAGAGCCGTCGGTGTATACGTGTATACAGCCTTGTGACGTCTCGTATAACAAGAGCAGAGCAAGCTGTCGAAGAGCAGGTGACGACATATCTGCTTTTTTCTTGATGCCAGGTATAGTTGGCCTGATATTAGCCTGAGTCAGGCACCAGGGAGGAGTCAAAGGCCTGGCGGTGGGTGTGAAGCGTGTTGGCAAAGAATCGTGGTATGTGGTGACCGTTTGGCAAAATGACGAACGTGGTCTGTCTGCTGGTAAAGAGGCTAGGTGGTGGCAGGGTGTCCGAGAAATATGCCTTATATGTGTCCGGAGTGCCTCAACGTCGATATGTGTCGTGATGAGGAGGTCACCAGCGATAGCTATAGTAGCCATTGTTGACGCACTACGAGGCAAGCCGAGGCAAATCCGGAGTGCCTGGGACGGAACACTCTGTAGCGTTCGAAGGCTTGTTTTGCTTGCATTGGTAAATGCCGGTAAACTGTACCGCAGGAAACCGAGAAAAAGTACTCTGTACAGCTGTAGCATTGCACTGGGAGACATTCCCCAAGTCTTCCCTGCAAAGAACTTCAGTATATTGCAGATGTCCATTAACCGTTTCTTCATGTACGAAACGTGATCGCTCCATAATAGATTCCATGACGCCCAAAAACTTGTGCGATCGAACGTATGGTACAGTTTGACCATTGATGCTTATAGTGTACTTATCCATAGGCTTTCGTGTAAAAGCTACGAGGACGCATTTCTCGGAAGAAATTTCCAAGCCTCGATTTCGGAGGTAGCGTAATGTTTCAGTGGCAGCTTTTTGAATTCTTCCTCGTAACTGCAGGCGTGTTACAGCCGATGCCCAAACGCAGATGTCATCTGCGTACATTGATAGCCTGGCCGTGCTTGGAAGATGCTCAGTGAGAGCAATTAACGTAAGATTGAACAGCACAGGGCTGAGTACGCCACCCTGGGAGACGCCACAGTGGCTGTAATGTGGAGAGGTTGGACCGTCTTCAGTGCTCACAAAGAAGGATCGCATTGATAAATAACTACGTACGCAGCGATACATCCGACCACCTACTCCTATATCTTCGAGAGCGGTGAGAACAGCTTCATGCGTAACGTTGCCATACGCCCCTTTGACGTCTAGGAACAAAGATGCGCAGAGACGCTTACGGCCTTTCTCGTGTTGGACATAAGTGACCAGGTCGACTACGTCGTCAATCGATGCTCGACCACTCCGAAAACCTGCCATGGCATCTGGGTAGATGTTGTTACACTCCAAGAACCACTCCAGGCGTCCCAGGATCATCAAGTGTTGTGTGGTTCCTCGCTTCGTCCTTTGTGTTTTCTCTGCGCTCCCACTTCGCTGAACGAAGAAAATGAATTACCAACTGGCCCACATTTTCATCCTATTCCATTGAGTAATCGCTGCTTTTCGGACCTCTTCTCTGAAAGACAGTGGCTGGTGAGCCATTATTTACTCAAGCGCTGTGAGTACTGGACTCAAAGCGTCCAGTAATTGCAATGCACTTCTTGCTGACGGTGTGTGCAAGTTGCTTAACAACAAGCGGATGGCGTTAATTAATGGTCGCAAAAGAGCTATCACTTGCTGATCTGTGTTCCGCAAGTCCTCCATTACAGCAGGTTGCTCTGAAGAAGACGGCTTCTGCTGCGGCTCTTCTGAGCGTTGTGTACGCGTAAGTGGAGGCCACTCTTCTGTAGAGACTGGTCTGCCCCTTTTCTCTTTTACAACGTCTGTGTTTGCCGTGCTGTAAACTGAAGCTGGCGATCTTTCCTGATGCGTCGACTTATCGCCTGAAGTTGGCGCTCTCCGACGTGAAGACCTTCGACGGTGACGTCGTCGCGCTGGATTTTCTCGGCAGCTTCTTTGTGGGTTGAGCTGTTTTGTACCATTTGCCTTAGAATAGAAAATTCTTTCTTTGTGTGCGGACATTCTTTAGAAGAAGCCTTGTGAGCACCCTGACAGTTAGGACACTTCAGTGTGGTAGCGCTACAGTTGTCTTCCGCGTGTGGTTTGGCGCACCGGGGGCACGCTGGGGAGCTCCTGCAAACACCCTTTACATGGCCGATCTTCTGACAATTGAAGCATTGCAGGGTTTAGGAATGAACGGTCAAACTTGTTGACGAAAGTGGCCAACCTTCACGTATGCGGGAAGACAGTCACCTTTAAACGTTACTCTCACACAGCGTGTGTTTCCAAGCCGTCCAACGCTGACAATGACGTTGTCTTGACTCGCTGGTTTTATAAGTATTGGAAGGTCTGCGGTTGGTATTTCCGTGTTAATGTCGTAAATGACTCCTGATGTGGTCGCACCATCGGCTGGTATGATGGACCTGACTGCAATGTTTCCCAGTTGCGTTACTTGTTGCAGCGTGCTCAGCGCACTCGGGTGCCGCACATCGACAGCCAGGATGCTTCTTCTTGTATTAAGCCGTAGGTCTTTAATCTCGTTCGGCACAGTGTTCTCAAAATAGAGCGAAAGCGCTTGCCTGTTCAAAACACGCAGACTTTCGGTAGCGTTCTTTGGCACAAACAGGATGGAATGAGGCCATCGCTGGGGCACCGTTTTCACGGTGGCTGTACTTCACACCGGCGATGAATTGATGATCCGTCGCTTGGCCTTGCGGTGCAGGACAGTTTGAAAGCCGTCGTCTGAGGACTCGTCGCAAGATGCGGAATACAGCTCAGTGTCATCGCTCTCACTGGATGTGTTTCGTCGCTTCTTCGAGGTAGTGGCCGCGGTCGAACCGGAGTCAGACGTTGCCTCGTGAGGTTGTACATCTATTACCGCAACCTACGGGGCAATACACCCCACAACTGCAGCGAAAAATCCAGAAAAGCACTGAGACGAGCAAGATGTGTTCTACGAAAAATCACTTCATCTTCCTTCTTATCGTAAAACTTTACATTCTGGGTCATTACCTCCTATTTGATGCAGGTAAAGCTGCAGAATATGTGCACCAACTCGCCTGACGTGTTTCTAGTTTTTTTTTTTGCACCTTGTTAGCAAGCTCATTTGAGTAGCTTTTGCGGTGGTTATGTCATTGTGTGGCTTGATTCCACAGTTCATAGTTCAACACACAAGTGTAATTGGCATAAATGGGTCCTCAGTGTGGCAGCTTAAGCTAGTTGGTGTGACATGACGATAGTTATAGCACGAAAACAGAACGACGACAAAGAGTCCTTCATGTCCTTTTTGTCTCTTTGTCGTCGTTCTGTCCTCGCCCTATAACTATCGTCAGGCTCCTCAGTGTTACCCGCAGTTCGCTGCATCTTATTAAGTGTTTCTGATATAAGAAGTGTATTCGCATACTTCCACATGCGTTTTTTAAAAAACTAAATCAAAATTCTGGAGCTGTGGTACTGCGAAACCTGATGAAGAACGTCGCGCAGTTATCCAGAGACTCTTGTTGCGGTGTTGTTATTTTTTTGCTAGTATTTAGAATTGTTGCTATTGCAGTATGGTATGATAGTATCGTTAGATTTTGTCGTTAGGTGATGTGCAGTGCCGGGTAACGACAAAAAAAGGTTGTTATTATATGTATTTGTGGATGGAGGTGGTCTTGTTCTTGTAGCGCCTTTGAGTTGCGTGGCAGCTACTTTAGCGCCTTACCACGCATAGTACCTGGATTAGTGGGGCGATTCACTTGGCCTTGCTTTACGTGAGTTTAAGTTTGGCTTGCCCGCCCTGATGAGCAGCTGCAGACTGAACGTTGACGATGTCTGCATTGCCTTGTTCCTTACTTTCGGCAGCTGCTCCCTGCATTTTCACTTGCAACGGCTCTAGCTGTGTTCGCTTGGCTTGCCACGCTTGCGAAGAGGAGGTTCCTCTCAGAGCCTTCAGCTTGCGCTTTCTAAATAGCGTAGCCACGCGGAGCAGCCGGAGGATTGCTGGTGGGAGGCAGAATTAGAAAAATAGCGAGACCATGGTGGGCTGTCTTGTGTGATGTACGCATCACCGCCATAATTACGATGCGGCGTTACCAATTAGGTAATTACTGGAATTGCTTCTTAGTTATTTGTGTTGATTATATTGTTTTATACCTGGTCATTTATTTCAACACGCATGTTCTGAAGATTGATGGCGTTGTTTTTGGCCTGCATATAGCGCATGATTGTGGGTGCGATGAGGACCCTTTAGATCTAAAAGTGAACAAGATGTCAGGCCCCGAAAATGATACGCCCCTAAAGAATCAAGCTTTCTTCCGCATTATGCAGGAATCCTGGTGATTGCATATCCATTAATTAAGATATTTGAAGCATAGCTTTGCTGCTTGAGAGAAATAATTCCTTACTGTAATTCGCAACAGGCCATGTTTCTGCCGCCAGCCTTTTCTCTATAGGATTTTTTTATTTCTGCCTGCGTTTCTGTGCGTGTCTGTGTCTGTGTGCGTTCGCGCGTGTGCATATATTGGCAAATGAATAAATAAAATTTCAAAAAATGTTTATTTTGATAATCATCTGGGCGGTTATTGATGTTTCAGTCGGTGTGCTCTCAGGAAACAGAAGAGAAGGAGCGCACAGTCTCCACAGTGAAGCCGAGGTCACCGTTGTGGCATATGCAGGAAATGTGTGACCCTCACGTATTTCTGAACGTCGCCCGAGGAGCTTCAGTGTACCATTATATCTTGGTGTCCCTATGAATGATCCATGTTTGGCGAGTAACATTGCGATTTTCAGCTTAACGCAGGAATGCTGCAACACACCGTCTTGTATATTTTTATATTTCTACGCCATTGTTGAAAAAGCCCCTTACACGAAAGTGTTCGTATAAGGACATATCAGGATCAGCCATTCCCGATGTGGGACGCACTCGTTGCGTGTTTTAGAAAACAGGCACTTAGAAAGGATAAGCTTTGCCAATTCAACTCATATTCCTCATCTTTGCTGGCATTTCACGATTTCATCGAGCGAGGTTTCTGTGAAATGCAGTTACTCGACCTCCCATGTTTCTCACCTGAGCTTTTCTCTCAATATATTTTTTTCATGAACATTGCCCATGCCAGATTTTCAAAATTCCCTCGAGAACAGAACGAAACAACGTGAAAAACACTGTGACTTGACTCGAAGCGTCTGAAGCACCACAACAAAAATATTTTAGGAAATCCAACATAGTTGCGCTAGCAGTATAGCATAAGCTAGTTACAAGCGCCTTTTTTCATTGACAGGGCTGTCGAATGCGCCGCCTCGAACATTGCCTCATCCGGACTCTTCTCCTCGGAGCATGTTTCGTTCCGGTGTCCATGCGCCTCTGTTTTACATAGTGTCAAACGCACCACGTCATCCCAATTCCTTGAACATGTCGGGATCTCCACTGCAAAAGGAGTCTTTTTATCTTGTTCTGTGTTCGCCATGTAAAAAAACATCAACGCTACTCTGTCCACTACACTGCTTGCAGCAAGCATCCACTTTTTTTCATGTGACAGCTTCAAGCTGCAATCGGACACTACGCTTGACGCTTTGCGTTTCTTGTGTACTTCACCTCGACACCAAGCTAAGCTAGCTTCGCGTCTTGTCTTTGTCCTTTGTGAACTTTTTTCTGCCAAGACCTCTTACATACCACCCGTTTACCATAGCAGCGCGGCCTCGCCCTTTTTTGCTTATGCACTTTTCGACAGATGCAGTTTGATTTCATGCCGTGGCATGTTTGTTGAACTTATACACAGGATCGTATCGGGCAAGATTCGTTGTTTTATTGGTACATTATTGTGAAAATAATTGCCCGCAGAAAAGCAAAAGAATCCAGTGCGGTTTCACAGGCTTACAGTTCAATCGAAACTCAGCAAAAAAGAGAAGAGCAACAGCTAAGTTGTTGTGTGTGAGCTCCTTAACAAAAATGACAGTCGATGTGGATGTTGTATTGCAACGCTGAAGGGCTCCCGGAAAGCGTTTGTCAGTTTACCGGTAGAAGGTTCAGTGAACCTTTGGAGATTAGGAAACCAACTGCAAGTGTGCATGCAAAAAAATGAAACTTGGGAAAAACTACAGAAAAGACAAGGCACCCAATTAGTTGATCACCATTAGTCGACCCTTCAAATTACTTGTATATTTTGCATCTGTAGATTTCATCTGCTTACTGGGTTGCGCCAGCAAATAACACGTGATATACGGGCTTGATTGTCTGTAGTTTGTTATTAATAAAGTGCAAAAGTATATTGTAATAATATATTTAGTTTGCTCATAAACGCGAAAGACTTGGAAAATAACGGACGTCTGTTAAGGTTTCGTGTGCGACCGCAGTATCCTTCGAATCGTCGTAATACTTTTTTCTGTAACGTAAGGTCTTATAAATCTGTGCTGTAATTGATCTGCAACACAAGACACAATAACTTAGCATGGAGTAGAACAAAGTATAATATAATGCTTTCTTGACCCAAAGGGGTAATAAAGGACAAATTCTGTATATACATCCAACGTTTCTACTTAGATATGCTGCTAGTTTTATTGTGTTCATTCTAAGAAAGCTTTTTCTAGAACCACACGCCCAAGAATTTTCATACCTTTACTTGTTCTGAAGGCTGACTCTCAAACGAGACACATAGACTAATGTTTCGTGGCTTGTTGATAGGTGCAAAAAACACAAATTTATTTTTACTACCAATGGGTCACAGCTTGTTTAGCTTAAGCCAGCAAAACAGCTTATTTAGATATGTGTTTACAGTACTTTCAAGTTCAGAGATTGAGTAACTAGAAAAAAAACATTGCTGTTGTCAGCATACATGAATGATTTGGGAGAACCCTGAATATCACATAGGTCGTTACGTAAACTATAACAAAGAGAGGGCCAAGTGCCAATTCTTTGGCACACTTTTGTTAGCATTGGCACACGGGGATATCTCTTGATTGATAGCAGAATGTCGATAGCGGTCTGTTAGGTAATTTCGTGGTAAGCTATTAGCAACGCCACGCACATCGTAGTTATTAACTTTTTCTAAAAGAGCCCTACGATGCACGGTGTCGAATGCTTTTCGAAAATCAACAAAATGTTCGAGCGTATAAAGCTTTTTCTCAAAACTGCTTAATATCTCATTTTTATTAAGTAATGCAAACTCGTTAGATTTACATGGGGAAAGCCGAATCGCTGTAGTGTACAGATAACGCCAGTCGGTCTGCTAAGAGTTAAATCACCGCTTATGAGAAGGGGGTTGCGGCTCTTGATGCAGTGAGTTCTCGGCAGTAGAACATCGATAGTGACCGTGGCCTGGCGTGGAGTGTGGTAGTTATAAATGTTAGAGGTGTGCCGAGTTTTGTGAGGATGATCTCTCTAAGCATGCATGAGGTGGACGAGGTGATGGTGTGCCCTTGGTGTGTGAACGTGCGGTGAATGAGTGGGGACACTCGGGGAGCGTCGGTGGTGTCTGAATGTACTGCACGGTAACTGGGAAATTTAGCTTCTGGTTGCGTGTCTTGTAACAAAATAAGTTTAGGTATGGCAGGAACGCTTTGTACTGTAACGGGTATGAGGTGGATGGCAGGTACGGCGTTTTCTTTAAGGGTAGCTGGCTCCTCGCCATCGTCCACACAGCCGATCTTCGCAAGTGAGGAGACGCGTTCTTGGAGATGGAACAGATGTTTATTTACATGATGAGAAAAATGAAACTGTACAGAGATTCAGCTCTTTTCCAAAAGGCTTCGGCTTTTATAGCCCGTCAATTCCTTACACGACAGTCCGAAGGATTCGGTGGCCACTGTCGCCACGAATCAGGTGACGTTAAGTCTCAGTGATCCACACACCAGAAAGAGTGCAGATAATGGACCACACGGCTGATAAGCAACGCGGGTGCAAATGTCCACTGAGTAACACGAGCGCACAACACAATGACGCACCCGGCCGACGCCATGAAGACATTGCAGTGCAAAGGGGTGGAGTCCGGTGGAGAGGGAAAGTGAAGCTCCTCTAGGGAGAAGATGGCCGCTGACACGAACGTGATCAGCAGTCCATGGCTGCCTTCAGCTACCGTGTGTCCAGAAGTTTCTCGAACTCGGCAGGCCAGGTGGTCGATCTCTAAGAACTGCGACTGCGACTCCTTCCCAAACTTCTGAACTGTTGGTTCTTTGTCATGACCTTGCGTAGGGGAGAATGACTGTCTGGAGAGGTTGACTTCATGAGAACTGCAACAGTAACGTTGTCTCATGCTTTTCGACCCTGTTCAACAAAAGGGGTTTTCGCGATGATTCCGTCGAGTTCCTCGTAACCCGACCACTACGAACTGCCTGGAACACCTACAGGACAGTATTGTGCATGGTGCTTCTGACCGAGCGTTCATGGGCTTAAAGCATTCTAGTAGACCAGCTTATGCACAATGGCGTCTGCTGGGATGAACTACCCGGCCAAGCATAACAGCTCCTCCACCACCCGGAAAATCTCGGCTGGCCGGCGCTCCCAACCGCTGGGCCCGAAGAGAATGGCTGGTTACGGAGTCAAGGGCCAGGCCAAGAACCTCCATATGCAAACTCGCAACCAACTTCCAAACCACCTCAAATTGACGGACAGCAGCAAAACAAACCATACAACGCAATGCCATGCCACAGTCAAGTGCAATAGACTTACTCAAATCCCTCCAGGCTCCTCAAAAAACGCAGTCAAATGAAAAACACGCTACTCTCAAAATTTGCCACAATTTCGCGCTGCTAAAGTTACAACAATCATGAATGCAGAGATGCATACTGAAGATGGATCAATTTGCCATGCGAAAAAAGCACAAAGGCAATTACAATTTGGCCCCAGATAAACATAAACAACCTCTTTCAAAAACTAACTCCCATTATCCTCGCTAATACGCTGTAACGTACATCTGCCATTTTCATCACTTAACATTACGAAACGCAACCAACTCGAATGCTGCCAGGCCCTATCTTATTGCAAAAACCAGCGCCACTGGGTACCAGCGTCCAGCTCCATGCCTGATTATGGGCCCAGTATAGCGCTGGTACCAGCACCTCCCAGTGCAGGTACTGGGACGCTGTAGCGGCAGCGTCCCAGCACTCTGCGCAAAATGGCTTCCCAGGGATGAAACGGGGGTGCCCATTCACCATAAACAAATAAATATACAAGTAAAATAACGCGCATCCAGAACAAGAAAATTAAAATACAAGAAAATAAAACATTGCTTGACGGGACTCGAACTTCCTACCTCCTGAACTCTAACCCAGTACGCTACCCACTACGCCACGCCAGGACGTGCTTGTGAGGTTGTAAAAGGACTATTTATCGTAAGAACGCGCCGTTCAACTTCATGTTTACAAGTCGCACAGTCAAGACTGACATGATATTCCTTTCCAAATAACAATTGCGTCTTGATTCGACAGTGACGAATGGCTTCTGGGCACTCAAAGACGTCAGATATTAGCAAGAGCGCAAAGTTTTTTGAAGCATCTACATCTTAACTATGAAAAATCTCAATTTGACTGGAGGAGCAGTCAAAGATTGTCAGCTGTTGCTGCCGATATTTTTCTTTCCTTTGATAGTTGTTTCTAGCACTTGCTACTGGTCAACAAGAACAGATAATATACATGTTTTGTTTGGTAGATATCCACGCACACGAGTGAATATTTAGTTTTTTTTTCGCGCAAGCGACATTGTAGCAGTACACATCTGGCGTGCCAGAATACATAATTGCAGTTATATCGATACCTGCAACTAAGAAACCACCAAAAAAAATGACTAATGCAATCCGCTGAAGAAGAATGCCAATATGTTAGTTCACTAACGCGTACCAAATTACCAACTCAAAATTGCGCGTGCTTACGTACGAGTCAGAGAAGTACCGGCTCCTGCGCTCAGAAGGAAGCTTTCGGTGACAGCCAGTTTAACGAAAGATTTGAGGTGTAAACAAAAGACACATAAAAAATGCTGGCTGATTGCTCTATATGGGAATCGGTATAACAAGAAAGTGAATTGTGCCTTTAAACAGGTAGTTCATCGTTTATTGTGCATTGTTTCAGCAGCAGCAACAAATTTTAAAGTAAGGTTCGGAAAGGAAGCAGCTCGGAACTTGCAGCGCACACCAAGAGCAGAAAGCACGCCCGTATTTTCAATACACAGGACGAACGTCGACTAACAACTGCTACAGCTTGACACCTTAATCGCGCTGTTCAAATAGAAAAAAACAGGCACGAAACAAGTGCGCAAGTATAAACGGGACAAGCGTGAACAACTGTCACAATTATTTCTGCGTCGTGTACTCCTTTCGTAAACGTGGCCGTGGCAGCGCGTTGAGCGACCTCCATCCTGTGTAGGCTTTTTTTTAATGCACATCTTAGCGAACTTCTGCGCCTTTGAGCGTATCTATCTATCTATCTATGACTTTTAGTTAATAGCAGGTTTAGTTTAGCCACCTATGACTTCTAGTTCTCGTGGTCGTTTCGATAAGGGTATCAATACCAAAGTTGGTATGGCATAACACGACTGTATGAAGACTATAAGTCACTAGTAATAACATGAAAATCATGACTTGTATGTCAAGAATGTGTGGCGACACACTGCGCACGAACCGGCGCACCCAGCATGACTCGTCGGCATGCTGGAACGCCCATCTGATAAGGGACAGTGCCGCAGCTGTTCTACCGGAGGCTGACGTCACCACAGGTAGCTATAAGGCCAAAGCTGCCTGGCTCATTTCCCTCATTGTTTTCTCAAACCGTTCGAGCGCTGCATCGGCATGCTTGCCCTGCTGCTGCTACGTTAAAAAATAATCGTTACGTTTTATGTTAGGACTCGTTCTTCATCGACCTGGCATCCACACAAGTGTTATGATTCATTGGCTCGGTGCACTTGCAGCGGTTTTGTTCACGTGAAATATTGCAAAACTCTTATGGTATGACATGACCCTAACATAGAAATCATGACATGCATGTCATGTGTGTCATAAGCATGACTACACGCCACACTCAAGATGCACTCGCGGTCCTTGTGTTAGCTTCACGTATACCAAGTTTGATGTTACGGGTCATCGACCCTGTTCTATAGAATGGGTCACGAAGGTATATGACTGGTGCAAAGATGATGATCGTGAGATGTGTGTCATGCAAAAACATGACTACATACCACGCTCATCATGCACTCGAGACCGATTCGCTAGCTTCACATGTACTAAATTTGGTATACGTGACGTGAATGGACGACAAATGTAAATGACACATTCAAACATAATAACCGCGATATTCGTGTCCTGTAAAGCATGACCACATGCTACACTCATTGCGTGTGCGCGGCTTATCTCCACATATAGATATTTGAAACCATGCATAACGTGAATAGACGACGAAGGTAAATGACACGTCCAAACGTGATAATTCCGACACGGATGTCATGTATGGCATATCTTACTTAAGCCTCGTAAGGTTGTGCTGATTTAAAAGTGACTTATCAACTTTGCTTATTTGTGCTTCACATATAATCGATTTGCTCTGTACGTGGGATCTGCCAATCGTTTCTTTGCAATCTGTCAGTATAAATTTTTCAATGTCAG
Organism: Rhipicephalus microplus; assembly: GCF_043290135.1. Classification (NCBI taxonomy): domain Eukaryota; kingdom Metazoa; phylum Arthropoda; class Arachnida; order Ixodida; family Ixodidae; genus Rhipicephalus; species Rhipicephalus microplus. The sequence goes on from NW_027464592.1 coordinate 11,046,523, forward strand.
TTGCGTGACGGAATTACATCTGCATAGCCGTGATGGACCCCGACGTAAAACACCGGCGCGCTAAAAAAGTGACTCGAACGCGCCAACATCTGGCGTGTTCAAGTTCGAACGCGGCAACATCCGGCGTCATACATCGTGTACTGTTGCTGTTTCTCCCTTTGCGTTAGGATTGAATAGGTTACCTAAATATTGCATTTCCTGAAAATACTCACAATGGTCGTACGTTCATATGACTGAATAAGTAAAACACTCTCGCAAATCAACACAACCCAAGCCTGCGCAGAATGCGCAGCACAGTCACAGCGTAAGTTGGAAGAGCAGCTTTTATAGCGCCTTTTGAATGTGGTGCATTTTTATTCCTACTACGGCGATTTGAGTATCTATCTATCTATCTATCTATCTATCTATCTATCTATCTATCTATCTATCTATCTATCTGTCTGTCTGTCTGTCTGTCTGTCTGTCTGTCTGTCTGTCTGTCTGTCTGTCTGTCTGTCTGTCTGTCTGTCCGTCCGTCCGTCCGTCCGTCTGTCTGTCTGTCTGTCTGTCTGTCTGTCTTTTTAAATAAATATCAGTCTAGCTGGCTACGTCTGGGTGCCTTTGATATCTTGGTTCACTTCGGTATAACCAAAATTATTATGGCAGGGTAAGATGGTATGACGAATACGAGTCACTCGCATGACAACAATGTCTAAATGCCGTTGCGTACGTCGTAGAACACTTTGCGCAAGACAGTGACACACATGCGTGGTCGGGTGTGTGCCACTATTATGTGGGTATGTGCCACATGTAATCGACACTTTATTTCTACCGAGGAATGGTAGGAACACACATTAGTATTTTAAGTGCGTCATCATTAAGAAAATGCTCATATCGGCACTGTTGGCCCGATGAATGCAAACAACAAATGGCAGGCTCCCAGAAGTAATCTACCCCAGCATTATCCATGGCAATCAAGTATTCTGCCACAGAGTCACGCCATGTCTTGTAACTACTTCTCACGCAATAGTGTTAAAGAGCTCGTTTCATGCAAATTCCGGCATCGACGGCAGTGTCGGAGTTGTTAGTTGCGAGCGTAAATTTCATCATCTTATGCGTGATCGAAAAATCTAGACCGTTGCAAATAAAATAGATATTTGATAAAAGAAATTTCTCGAGCACAGTTCGGGACGGAACCAGGGTTGTTTGCGTCTGAATGGGCACTGAACCCTGATCGTTTGCCTGGCAAGCGGATGTTCTACCACACGTCCACGCCTCTGCTTGTGAAAACACTGAAAATAACTTCCTTTGATTTCAAATTTAGTGAACGTAGCATTCACGATTCACAAACACACACATCCTGCATATAGATGCTTCAGAATGCAACTTGACATCTTGAAGAAAATATATGTCTGGTACAAGCTTCCATTGCCAACGGGCGTCAATATATGTGATGATCATAATGGCTTCGCGGTTGAAAGCTGGTACTGCAATACAAAAGGAACCCACTCTACTGCACCTATTCCCTTGAGATCACGTAGTGGGTGCATAGCAATTACGAATTGGTTTTGTGCACTAAGTGTTAGAAGTTCACACTGCCAACAGGATGCCTATCACATCTAAAGCCCAAAGGCTAAGCTTTAGGGGCCCTTGATGTTTTCAAATATATCCCAATGCTTGGAAATTTTCAATTCTGGTTACTGTGCTTGCTATCCAATTTTATATACTATACATACGTACTCATATATTTGACACAGCCGCCACGTCGTATCAAGATCAATTGTAGTTAGGTGCTATCCGATTTACTTTATATGTGCAGCGTTTAGGGAGCAACGTTCCCGGGAGCACCAGCACTTGATAACATCTTGTTGCTTCTAGTGTATCTAATACACATCTTGCTGTAGACATTATTACGCAACTGTACACAACTGGTAATATAAAAATTATGCAGCTGGTTAACTTAGGTCTGTGCATGCACTTGCACATATCTTTAGCTCCACTTCGTGACGTTTCGCTCAATAAAAAAATATTACAACAATCCCCTTTCATGGGCTTGCTTCGCATTATATCGATACCGAAGGTACGTGCTATTCGATTTTTGACTCTTTTTGGGTAACTGCTACAAGCACACTTGGAGAGTACCCACTCCGTGAAGAACCATCATAGCTTTCCTTTTGTCTGGGGTTATTTACTATGCCATTCTGGGTCATTTTTCGTTGAAGCGTGATAACCGGGACAAACTTGCATGCAATTATGTGCAATTTTTTTTATTTTGTTGCTGACTACATTGAAGCCTGAATATTTTGTGATGGGCTGCAGGAATAATAGTCTTTTACCTATTTTATTCGTAGGTAACCTTATGATTGTCTAATGTTATATTCCCTAGATGTCATAATAAATACAGTTCTGCATCGAAACTTACATATTTGTTTTTCCCGTTACAATACCTGCCGGTTTATTAATCCCCCGTGGTGGGTACAAGTCACAGCATATAAGTACAATCGAGCAAGCAAGCAATTCGACGACCCACTCGTTATGCGATTCGGATGATGTGATGCCTGGTTCTCCCTCTGATGTTCTAAAACAGTCTATTACTCGTATTGGCGGCATTCTTTCTCAACATGAAGCCTGCCAAAGGTTATTTTGCAATGGGTTATAAACAATGGAGTGGCTCCGCGGTCGACTACTGGACTTGCAAGCAGGAGACGTGCATTTAAATCTCAATGTGTCCTTGGTGTTTTCTATTTAAAATTTGACGTGTTTGAGAACGCGAACGGTGGTAGCGGCTCACAACTACGGCGCCAAAAACGCTCCTTGTTGTGGTGGAATAAGTGATTTTGTTGTAAAAATGCACTCAAACAGCCGTAGTGCGATGGAGAGCTTTCACGAAGATCATATTGCCACATTAAATAAACAGCGCCAAGAGAACAACGAAGAACACGCGCAGCGGGAGAAGAAGACGAGGTTCTCTTCCGATCAGTTTGCCAGTGTTCTGGTACAATTAAAGTGAGTTTCCTGGATTCGACTGCTGCTGTTTCTGCATTGTGACACTGGTGGAGGCGCTGGGTACATGTTCGGGACGCCTGACAACAGCCCCGCATCTGGTCAAGAAAGACTTCCGCGCATCGACACCCCCGTTCACCGCAGCAGCCGGCGCCTGTTAGGCCTCAGCCCGGAGTTTGGTCCATTGCCGGAAAGCATGACTGTGCCAGAAAGCATGACGGCGCCTGGAAGCACTGGCCCCAACATGTCCAGCCCCAGCACGACACAGGTGACTGTTTTGAACCCTCGACTTCCGGTTGACTTCCACGGAAACGCATATGAAGATGCACATGACTGGCTCGAGGAATTCGAGCACACAGCGAATGTTAACGGTTGGAACACCACACAGAAATTGGGCTACGTTTATTTTCCGCTTCAAGACGGAGCCCGAACGTGGTTCACGAATCGCGTGTGGTCGTCTTGGGACGAGTTCCGTCAGAAGTTTCTCGACACGTTCGCGAGCACTGAAAGACGAGAAATTGCACAGCGTCTCCTCGAGTCACGGATTCAGAAACCAAATGAATCCGTTACGATGTTTGTTGAGGACATGGCGCGGCTATTTCGTCGAGCAGATCCTAATATGCCCGAAGCCAAAAAGGTTAGCCACCTCATGCGGGGCATTAAGGAGCAGCTGTTCGCTGGCCTCGTGCGAAACCCGCCTACAAGTGTGGATGAATTCTCCAAGGAGGCGACATCTATCGAACACGCACTGCATCTACGTTATCGCCAGTATGACCGCCCAACGCACAGTGCACCGATCAGCGTGGCAGCCACTACCACAGCAACAACACCCGACGAAGGTTCTTTGCGCCAACTAATACGAGAAATCGTACAAGAAGAGGTCAAGAAACTCGTCGCCAAACCGAACGACTGCGCGATCGCCTCAGTAACGGAAGTTGTACGCCAGGAGATCAGGCAAGCGCTCTCGCTTCCTGAGCCGAACACGAGCACTCCCGGGGCAAGCTATGCAGACGTAGTCCGCCGACAGCCAGCGAACGTGCCGACACCACATCAGTACCACCAGCAACATCCACCGACAATGCCTTGGTACTACAGAGAAGCTTCGATGCGGAGGCGGCCACCACTTCGCAAAACAGACATCTGGCGTACCCCTGATCATAGGCCCCTGTGCTTTCACTGTGGGGAAGCAGGCCACATCGTTCGGTATTGCCCGTATCGCGCCGCAGGGTACCAAGGGTTTCCTCCTACGGTTCCTCGGCGCCATTTCAACGGAACACCTGACGTCGACACGAATGTCATGACCCCGCGGGATGTTCCTCCTGGGTTTCGGTCACGCTCACCCTCTCCTGGGCGTTATTCTCCATCTTCTAGACGGAGCACCACTGACATGCCAAGAGGGAGATCTCCTAGTCCACGCCGGGGAAACTAAAAGCAGCGACCTCGGGGGGGGAAGGTTGCGAATCGTCGAAGTGCTGAAAATCCCCCATTACTGCCGAGCGAAGAGAGACACATTTTCAATGAATCGACGAAGGATGGGGTTGTTACTGCCGAAGTTGCAATTACGATTGACGGACATGACGTCAAGGCATTGGTCGACACTGGCGCGGACTTCTCAATAATGAGTGAGAGTCTGGCAGACACGCTCAGGAAGGTTAGAATGGAATGGACAGGACCGCAGATTAGAGGAGCTGGAGGGCAGCTACTCACACCTACCGGAAAGTGCACCGCAAGAATGAAGATAGGGGATGCATCCTTCGTCGCAACTTTTGTTATCCTTTCTGAGTGTTGCAAACAGGCAATCTTGGGGATGGATTTCTTGCGGGAATATGGTGCCATCATAAATATTCCGGACGGTGTACCGCCCTTTTCAGCGGATCAAAGCGCAGCGCTACACCGAAAATCCCTACGAGTCATTGACGATGTGACCGTACCTCCGTTATCGTGCCGCCTTGTTTCAGTCACGTGCAGCGAGCAGAATACTGGAGAAGGAATCGCTGAACAAGTATTGACGCTCCTACTCTCTCGTGGTGTTGCAATTGCCAGAAGTATCGTCAATGTTGTGTGCGGTGAAGCAGAGGTTCTGTTGACGAATTTTACCAACGAGCGACGACACATTACACAAGGCACTACAGTTGCCTACTTTGACGAGATCACCGAAATCCGCAAGTGCTGTGTAGTACAACAGGACGAGCCGCAAGCCACGTCAGCCCCACCACCTATTGACGTAAGCTCAGATTTGTCACCAGCGCAGAGACAGCGTCTATTAAATCTTCTGCACCAGTTCAAAGACTGTTTTTCATCGACCTCGAGGGTCAGTCAAACGCCACTGACGAAACATCGGATAATAACGGAGGAGACGGCAAGGCCAATACGACAGAATCCATACCGCGTAGCACCGAAAGAGCGTGAAGCAATCCAAGAACAAGTGAAGAAAATGCTCGATGATGACGTCATCCAGCCGTCAAGAAGTCCTTGGGCGTCGCCGGTAGTGCTGGTTAAAAAGAAAGACGGAAGCTTGCGATTTTGTGTCGACTACCGCAAGCTGAACCGTGTGACAAAGAAAGACGTATACCCATTACCGCGCATCGATGATTCACTCGACAGGCTGAGGTATGCACGCTACTTTTCGTCAATGGACCTCAAAAGTGGGTATTGGCAAATTGAGGTCGACGAGCGAGATAGAGAAAAAACGGCTTTTGTAACGCTTGACGGGCTTTATGAATTTAAAGTCTTGCCATTTGGATTGTGCTCAGCCCCCGCAACATTTCAGAGACTGATGGATACCGTTCTGTCAGGCCTTAAGTGGCAGACATGTCTGGTCTATCTGGACGACGTCATTGTTTTTTCAAAAACATTTGAGGAACACCTGAGCAGGCTGCTATCGGTATTCAGGGCAATAAGATCTGCCGGCCTGACACTGAAACCCGAGAAGTGCCACTTCGGTTTCAAGGAGCTTCAATTTTTAGGTCATGTGGTGAGCCATGAAGGTGTTCGACCTGATCCCGATAAGATTGCGGCCGTCAGAAAATTTCCGGTACCAAAAGACAAGAAAGCAGTCAGGCGTTTCCTTGGCCTATGCGCATACTACCGAAGGTTTATTGCCAATTTCTCCCACATAGCCTCGCCGTTAACACGACTCACAAGAGAAGACGTTTCGTTCACATGGGGCGACGATCAACAGGTGGCATTTGACGATCTCCGACAACGCCTGCAGACTCCCCCTGTGCTTGCTCACTTTGATGAGGATGCTCCTACCATGGTCCATACAGATGCCAGCAACGTGGGTTTAGGCGCTGTACTCGTCCAGTGGCAAGACTCAGCCGAGCGTGTGATCGCATATGCTAGTAGGACGCTTTCCCGCGCCGAGTCCAACTACTCTACAACGGAAAAAGAGTGTCTTGCTGTCGTATGGGCGGTTATGAAGTTTCGTCCGTACCTCTATGGTCGTTCCTTCCACGTAGTCAGCGACCATCATTCTCTCTGCTGGCTGACCAACTTGAAAGACCCGTCTGGTCGGCTCGCACGGTGGAGCTTACGCCTTCAAGAGTTCGATATGACGGTCGTGTATAAGTCCGGACGGCAGCACGCCGACGCCGATTGCTTATCAAGGTCACCGATAAAGCGCGATGATGACACAGACGATGAGAGCATGGCGTTTGTAGGAGTCGTTGACACCACTACGATTTCGTGCAAGCAGAAAGAAGACAGTGAGTTGCTTCCTCTTATTGAATTTTTGAATGGCCGGACAACAACCGTCCCTAGAAGATTTGCAAGGAGCCTGCCGTCATTCTGCTTACGTAGTGGTGTTCTCTATAAGAAGAACTTTTCCCCCAGAGGAAGCACCCACCTACTTGTCGTTCCGACGTCACTTCGTGAGGAGATACTTTGTGCTTGCCACGATGAGCCAACGTCTGGTCATCTCGGATACACACGCACATTGGCAAGAATCCAACAGAAATACTACTGGCCAAGACTTCCAGCTATTGTGAAGCATTACGTTCGCACGTGCCTCGATTGCCAACGACGAAAATCGCCACCGTTAAAACCAGCTGGACTATTACAACCAATTCAAGTGCCCACGGTACCTTTTGCCCAAATTGGAATGGATCTCCTTGGACCATATCCGACTTCCCATGCTGGCAACAAGTGGGTAATAGTCGCCACTGATTATCTTACGCGCTATGCGGAAACAAAGGCTTTGTCAAGTGGCACCGCCGTTGAAACCGCACGATTCTTCGTAGAAAATATCGTCCTGAGGCACGGTGCTCCAACAATCATAATAACGGATCGAGGTGCCGCTTTCACGGCCGCGCTCCTGAAGACAGTGCTTGAGCTCAGTGGAACAGCCCATCGGAAAACCACTTCCTATCATCCACAAACCAACGTTTTAACAGAACGCCTCAACAAGACTCTTGCGGACATGTTGAGTATGTACGTGGACGTGGATCACAAGAACTGGGACGACATTCTACCGTACATCACGTTCGCCTATAATACAGCGCAGCAAGAAACTACACGAAGAACGCCGTTCAGTCTCCTTCATGGCCGTGAAGTGACGACGATGCTTGACGCCATGTTACTGCACGACTGCAATGACATTGATTTGGACGCTGCATCTTTTACCCAACGAGCAGAAGAAGCGAGGCAGCTTGCGCGCGTCCGAATCACCCAGCAGCAAAATTATGACGCCCAACGTTATAATTTGCGACACCGACATGTCGTCTATCGGGCCGGCGACAAAGTCTGGGTATGGAGTCCAATCCGCCGCCGGGGACTGTCCGAAAAATTGCTGAAGAAGTATTTTGGCCCCTACAGAGTTTTACAACGCCTGAGCGACGTTACTTACGTGGTCGTTCCAGACAACCCCTCGACAACTCGCCAGCAAAAACCAGAAATCGTGCACGTTGTGCGAATGAAGCTCTACTTTTCGGACTGATTTACACCATGCATCTACTCCACCGTCTTTTGTAGAAGAGCATCGGGACGCTGCTCTCTGGAGGGGGGGGGGGCAAATGCCACATTAAATAAGCAGCGCCAAGAGAACAACGAAGAACACGCGCAGCGGGAGAAGAAGACGAGGTTCTCTTCCGATCAGTTTGCCAGTGTTCTGGTACAATTAAAGTGAGTTTCCTGGATTCGACTCCTGCTGTTTCTGCATTGTGACAATATAAACATAAATAGTTTCCTGGTATTCACATGACTGCTGCCGCACAGTTTCAATAGAAACGATCTCACGCGATGTCGTACGGACCCAGTGTTTGCGTAAGCGTGAGCTGTTTGCTCATCTGCCGGGCCAAATACTTCTGATTGCTTGGCTGTGTTCTACACTGTTGTTGTTCAAGTTCAGACTTATCGGGACTGTTTTCTTTTGTGTACACATATCATGAGCAGGTTGATAGTGGTGTGGGGATTTTTATGAACCCCATGTACTGACCCTGTTATGATTTCTTTGTGTTTGTTGGTACGGACCAGCCAAACCAGCTTTGTGACCACACGTTCGTACACACTCTTCTGTTACCAGCGCTCATATTAGAGGTATCGTCATGTTCCCTTGCCCTAATCCCTTCACCCCAGCTCTATATATGCTGCAGCGGTGCTATCAATAAACGTTGTTCCACCACCAGCTAGCCTGTCGTTCATGCTGCGGCTGCCTGTCTCAGTAGGTTACTACCGAGGTTACGAGTGTCATGGATGTCGACCATGTGGTGAAGGTAGCCCAACACAGCGGCGCAACTGGACTACCACTACGGGAAGCACCAAAGAAAAAAAAAGCACAGCCCGTTTTTAGCTACCCTTCTTCGATAATACAAGAGATAAGATGAAACCATACCTTTTAAGGGCAAAAGCATATATTTGAAGCCAATGACACTACCAACTCGAAAAAGCAACACGTGCTTCTGTTCGCTGCTCTCAGCACGTAGACAGTTCAAGTGCTAGCGGGTCGAATTGCGCCGGGAGCCCCCAGTTCGCTCATGTAGGCCGAAACAGTTGTAGCCATAAATAGCAACTACAACCCCAAGCGACACAAAACCACTGAGAGCTACAAGTTTTTTACGCGCTACCATCAGGAAGGGGGGTGGGTTCGAGCGTTCCTCGTCGACATAGAGCGCATAGCGGATAACTGCAATTTTGGTAGTGCACTCGACAGATTATTAAGGGATCGTACTATTTGCTGCATACGTTCAAACAGTCTGCGCAAGCAGCTGCTGACAAAAAAATGGTTGATGCTGAAAGAGGCACAAGCTATGGTCATTCCAGCGGAAGCAGCACAAATCGACGCTAAAGAGAAGAGCGTAGGATCACCGACAGTGCTTAAAGTGCAAGCCCGTCACTGGTTCTTTCACGATAACCACAACAGAAGCGCAGAGCTGATGTGCGGAAGATGCGGAAACACGAGGCATGATGACAACGTCTGCCAGTGGGCTAAAGCACGTTGTTTTCGTTGCGCGCGGCACGGGAACTTGGCTAGAATATGCCATGAGGCGACCAAAGCAGAAAGGCAGAGCGTAAAACGGGCTCAAAGTGTAAAAGCTTTGACAGCCATGCAAACCACATCTGGCCATGACGAGAGTGACGAAGCCAGTGCAGCACACGTTCGGACTATCATCATCATCATCATTATCATCATCATCATCAGCCTCAGCACGTTCACTGCAGGACAAAGGCCTCTCCCATGTTCCGCCACTCAACTTGGTCCTGTGCTTGCTGCTGCCAATATATACCCGCAAACTTCTTAATCTCATCTGCCCACCTAACCTTCTGTCTCCCCTTTACCCTCTTGCTTTCTCTAAGAATCCAGTTAGTTACCCTTAATGACCAGTGGCTATCCTGTCTACGTGCTACATGCCCGGCCCATGTCCATTTTCTCTTCTTGATTTCAACTATTCCTTAACCCCGGTTAGTTCCCTAATTCACTCTGGTCTCTTCTTGCCTCTTATGGTTACACCTACAATTTTCCTTTCAATTGCTCGCTGCGTATTCCTCAATTTAAGCTGTACACAAGAAGGATTAAAGAAAGAATTTTTTTTAATCCTCTTTGGCTGTACCTTTTTTGGGAGTTTCCAGGTTTCTGCTCCGTAGCTAAGTACCGGCAAGATGCAGCTGTTATATACCTTCCTCTTGAGGAATAGTGACAATCTACCTGTGATTACATGAGAGTGCTTGCCAAATATGCTCCACCCCATTCTTATTCTTCTATATACTTCAGTCTCGGGGTTCGGCTCAACGGTTATTACGTGTCCTAAGTAAACATAGTCTTCTACAACTTCAAGTGCCCTATTGCCTATCTCGAACACTGTTCTCTTCCGAGGTTGTTGTACATTATTTTCGTTTTCTGCAGATTAATCTGCAGACCATTATCTCGCAAAGGAAAAACGAATTGAAACTGCCAATATGGCGTAAGTTTTGTTGAGGAGACGTTGAACTACCAGTGGAAATTGACACAGGGTCACCAGTGTGCGTCATATTGTGCCAAATCTACGAGTGACACGGCGCGCAGTGGCCACACCTAAAGGATTCTCAAATGAAGTTGTCGTGGTACACGAGAAAACTACCCGTGCTGGAAAAGCTGGAATTGTCTGTGCATTACCCAAATGTGTCAGTCATGTGTCCGCTAATAGTGCTTGACTCTGCAAGACCGAGCCTCTGGGGACGTTACCTTACAACAGCGCTCACGAAGAAAGGCGTACCATTCGAACAGCTGATGGCACCAGATTCACCTGCCAACCTTAGCTCGGCCACATGCAGGGTGAACAGCCACCTTGCTGAGTATAGAGACGTGTTTTCAGCAGACCTGTAGCTCATAAAACGTCCTCCTGGCAGCCTAAAGCGCAAGCCGGTGGCGACACCAAAGTTCTGTAATGCTAGATTCATTCCTTATGCACTTTTAGATAAGGTCTCAAACGAGATTGATTGGTTGGTGTCTCTGGGAGCGTTATCGCGGGTGCAGCCTGCGGCCTGGGCTGCGCGTATTGTAGTGGTCTTGAAAAAAGACGGTATTGTGCGCATTTCTGGAGGCTGTAGCGTAACCCTTAACCCAGCTTGGGATGTGGAGCATTACCCGCTTTCAGTAGTCGAGGGCATGTTTGCTAACCTATATGGGCGTGAGCAGTTTAGAACTTTGGACTTGAAGGACGCGTATAATCAAGTGCCACTGGACAATGAGTCACGCAAGCTGTGTGTCATTAAGACTCATCGTGGCCTATACTGTTATAACATATTGCCGTTTGGCATAGCTTCATCGCCAGCTATGTTTCAAAGGAAGATGGATCTCATACTTAGCGGGTTACCTGGCGTACCTTGACGACGTGCTAGTGGCAGAGAGTACAAGCGATGGCGGAAAGCGGCTCAAGGAAGTGTTGGAACAATTTCAAGACCACGGCGTGAGACTTAGTTCCGACAAATGCAAGTTCAGGCAATCTTCAATCATGCACCTTGGGCATCGCATAGATAGAAAAGGATTGCACCCCGTTGAGGACAAGTTGAAGAAAAAGAACAAACATGTGCATCCTAAGTCTGCGAGAGAAGACGAGCAAGTTGAGCATGTGAAGGGCAAGATGGCTCATTGTCTGATTTCTCGCGTTAGCACATAGTTTTCTTACATTTTATGGTGCGGAACGTACCCCCTTCTACGCACTACTCAATGGATCTTCTACTCGTCCACGTCGCGTCGTGGGTGGCGAGGATCGACCGACTGACGAGCGCTTCGCTGGTCGTTATTGGAAGAGGTGGATGCCTGCCTACTCGCAGCCGAAAAGCTTGCATCATGGATTGCCTCAATACCAAGAGGGCAGCTCGACGCACACACAATACCAAGCAATTGCGGGAGGCTGGAATGTTGATCAACAATACCAATACCGACATTAACATGCTCACTGGTATTCTCGACCACCTGAGCGCGAGTAATTTGGAACTATCAAGCATCAATGCCGCTCTCGAAGAGCACATTCCTGACGACGAGCTTGAGGCAGAATATAGCGCTGCGGCGAAGTGCAACGACCAGGCGATAGGCATGCTTACTGAATCACGCTGTCAGATCGCCGCTTTAGGGCGTCTTAGAAGCCAGGCGCAAGCAGCAGTATCAGCTCAGACTACCGCGCATGGCGGAAGCTAATGATCAGCCTGGGCTTATTCCGCCTTACCATTGCCTAAGCTCAGCCTTCCGACTTTTAACGGCGATATTCACAATTGAACAGGATTTTGGGAACAGTTTGAGCAGAGGGTTCATTGTAACAAAGCATTGTCTCCGACAACACAGTTTTACTACTTACGTAATTGCCTTGTGGGAGATGCAGAGGCTTCTATTGCGGGGCTACCAACTTCAGAATCATGCTATGCGGATGCCGTCGAAATTCTCAGAGAAAGGTTTGGGGACCAGAAAAAAAAGAACAGTAACGCCTGTCAGTTTTAAGATATTTTCCTCACGTCATATTGGGAAACGATGTAAGAGGTCTTCAGAAGTTGTACGACGCCGCGCAACTCCACATTTGTTGCCTGAAAGCTTCAAACATAACGACATTCAGATTTTCTGCAATGCTTGTCAATATCCTGCGCGACACCTTACCGGGTGACATTTTCCTAGCGTTCGTTCGCGAAAAACGGAGAAAGACAATAAGAAACACTCCCATTGCAGAACCTGTAGGTAATGTGTCGCAACAGGCACTCGCGATCACGTCTTCAAAAGGCGAGCTGAATGACCTGCTCAGTTCCGCAAGAGTTGAATTAGAAAGCCGAGAGCAGTGCTTTACGACGCCAAGAGAGCGAAAGGAAAATGTTGAAAAATTTAGAGGCTGCAGTAGTCCGTCAGTGTTGCATAACACTACTGGGGCAAAGCACGAAGAATGGCTCTTTTGCGGACAAGAAAAACATGGCAGCCATTCATGTCACTCCGACATTGCTCCCGAGTCGAAGACTCAACAGCTAAGTGAAGACAATCGTTGCTTCAGGTGTACATCCCTAGGTCATCAGGTACGGCCCAAGCCATGTGAAGCTTACTTGTTCGCGTTGCCATGGAAGACACGCCTCAAGCATGTGGGACCCAAACTATAAGAGGCAAAAAGGTAAACTAACATATGACAGCATGACAGCATTTGTGTCAGCCAACACTGTACTCCGGCATAATGAGTAATCATGCATTCTAACGATGACAGGCAACGCAGTATACCTTCAGACATTCCGTGGTTAGGCAGGTCACGACGATTACTGTAGATACATGAGCGGTATACTAGACCGTGGCAGACAACAGTCATTTATCAAGAAGGATCTCGCCACTAAGCTACGATTCAAGGTTGTTCGGGAGACCAGAATCGCATTCAACGTTTTTGGAAGAACAACTTCCAGAGCTGAAAAGCTGAAGGTTGTGGAAGTGTTTCTTCGTAGCCAGCATAACTCGCAAGTTTGGTTTATTCAAGCAGTCACCGTGCTATTTATTTGCCACGATGTTTGTACATTATCCGACAACAACAAATTCATGAGACAGCTGCGAGTTGAAGGAAAATTCAAAAATTCAACACTGACGAACGATGCTTCCTTGAAGCAGATGCAGAACCCGTGCTGTGTTTAGTCATCGGATCAGATATCGACTGGCGAATTCCCACGCAGCACAGATATCTATGATTTGGTCGCTATGAATTCACTATTTTCATGGACTTTCCAAGGACCAACCCAGCGAGCGCCATCCACCGCAAGCAATGCGAATTTGGTCATCTGTGCACTAAACGTGAGTACTCAGTCTAACACAGAAGTGACATCACAGAGATTACAGTCTTCTGGGATACTCGGGGCAAATGGTATCACGGACCAAAGTGACTCTGCACAATTCAAGACTCTCGACGCACTCCGTCAGACAACAGGTGAATCGCATGAGAGGTGTACAGCTGAGCCACCAAGGAATGAAGATAACTATAGAAAACCTCTCACTCGACTACCGAAGCAAGGCGGAAGGCTTTTTCTAAACGGACAGCTTTAGCGATACAACGTGGTCATAACATAATATCCTTTGCCTGAAGATTTTTTTGAGTGCCGACATGTCTACGGTATACTTCACAGAAAAGCGACACAAGAATCGCTGACTACAAAGCTGAGCGCATTTTACGCATCGTCTCATACACAATCTACACCATCTCTCAATGACTTTCTGAACAAAAAGGACAGGTGCAAGGGTCCTAGATCACTAGATCAGCTAAGGTCGACAAGGCCTACTGAACCAGAGTGACATCCTTCTTCCGACAAAAACGTCTCGCCATTTTATGAACCAACGACCCGTTTTCTTCCCACAGCAGAACCTACGCCAATATGCTCCACCCATTTCCTGGTCGAATGTTCATTGATTGCTTCTTCAGGGCCACACAGCTTCGAGTATGGATCTCGATGCGCACAAGCAACAACGAATGGCTTTACGAAGAAGTTTAGGTATCGTCTGCAACTGCTTGATCACCGCTGGATGCGATAGAGAAAGGAGTGCCTGCTGCAGCTTCGAGCCCTTCATTGGTATTCATCGCTGATTAGCAAGAACCTAAATGTGCATACAACCTTCTTTTCAAGCAGTCATTTGTTTCAAGGTGCAGATGTCCTCTTGGCCGTGTGGCAAAACTTGTTCTTGGTCCAGACGGTGTAGTGCGGGCCTGTCGAATTAAGACACAACAAGGCAACATTGTGCGGCGACCAGCAAAGAAGCTCTATAAACTAGAGATAGCCTGCAACTTCTTCGGGTGGGAGGTTGAAGAAAAAGAATAAACGTGCACAGCCTAGGTCTGCGAGAGAAGAACACAAAGTTCAGGATGCCAAAAGTAAGTTGGCTCCTTGCCTGATTTCTCACATTAGCGCATAGTTTTCTTTCAGACGCTATCATGCAAACGCCATGACCACGTAATGTCAAAAATTTGCGCTCTTTCTTGAGCAGGATCACGTATTATGCAAGAATTTCGCCGAATATGTCCTCACTCCTGTCTCCGCTGTATCGGCTAATAGAAAAGAAATCGCGCTGAGAGTAGCTGCCACCGCATCAGGTGGCATTCGAAAGAGCCAAGAAAAGCCTTTAAAATGCGCAACTGTTGGTGCATTTTGATCGCAAGAAGGAGCTCAAGCTATAATGTGACGCATATACAAATGGTGTGGGAGCTGTTCTGTTTTATTGAGAAGGAAATGAATATAGGCCAAGTAGATTCCGCTCCAGAACGCTAACAAAGGCAAAAAAGAATCATTCGCAGCTGCAGCGAGAGGCACTGGCACTTATTTTGGACGTGTCTCGTTTTCAGGATTACCTTTCATGTCGCCAGTTTACCCTGATTCCGACCATCAACCCCTGCTCGGCCTACTGAGGTCCGACCGCCAAACACCAACGATGGCAGCAGCTCGCATTCAACAGTGGGCACTGTTCTTTGGCGGCTACCAGTGCAAGCTACAGCACGTGCCGAGAAAGCAACTGCTGAGAGTAGACGTCCTCAGCAGACTTCCAGAAGAGGTGACAGGGTCAGCGTTAGATGGTGACGCACCCGAGTACGTCTTGTCGTTGGAGGCCCTGCACGAAGGTATTGTAACCACTCATGAATTACAAGAGCTCACTTCAAAGGATACTGTAAAACTCCGTGTCACGCGCTGTATATTACATAACTGGCCCGGAACTGCTAACAGAATGAAAAACTCTCGGCTGCCAATTTTGCGACCGCAAGTTAAAACTGTCATGAGCCCACAAGCAAATACACCAGGAAAGTAGGGTTGTCATACCGTCGGCCGCACGAGAAAGAATGTTACAGCTAATACACGAAACGCACCAGGGTTCCTCATCCACGAAGTTGGTCGCATGGTCATTGTTCTGGTGGCCAGGTGTAGACAGGGTCATAGAAGCCGTGTCAGCTTAGTTTATAAATTTCGTGCAAAATCTACCCATTAATTGGCAGTCCCGCCAGTAAGTTGGCCCAAAACATCTGAAGGTGGTCCCGTATCCACATTGATTTTGCTGGGCCAATAGCAGGTCAGTTGATACTCATGGTGTTTCACACACTTACCAAGTGGATTGAAGCGGTTCCCACAAAACACGCGAATACAGCTTGTACTGTTGGCTTCTCGCGAAACATGTTTTGCTGCTTCGAAGTACCATACAATATCGTCTCGGATAATGCCAATCAATTCACAAGTCAGGAGTTCGCCACGTTCGTAAGGAGGAATAATATTGTGCACCTGCGGACAGCACCATTTAATCCTTGATCGAATGGAGCAGCCAAAAGAGACGTTCGAAGTGTCAAGGATGGGTTCCGTAAGGTGACTGAAGGGGCGCTGGAAGATAACCTGTTGCAATTGTAGTTCAATTACAGACGTACTCTCCAATAGAAGGAAAGTCTCTGTCGGAGCTGCTACTGGGCTACAAGCTACGTTCGCGCCTAGATACGTGTTTGCCGACCAGACCTGCGTATTCATCAACAGGCACAGCCGAGTAGGCTGTCTCGCCAGGCAGCAGTGTATATGTGCACAGTTATGGCACCGGACAATAGTGGACACCTCGGCACGTGCAATGAACATCTGGAGCCACGATTGCAAAGGTGGAAACTCAAGCCGAATTTGTGCAACGTCATCTTGACCAAGTATGCCACTGTCATGAAGGCACGCCCAGAAGTACTGCTATTTAAACCTCAACAAGTAAAAAAATGGCCCGAATATGCATGTTACACTGCAATTGTCGTCCAAAGACAATAGTCTTGCGTTTGAAGAGAGTGAACAAAACGTTTATTAGATGTTTGCGTAAGAAAATTGGTGAATGATATTCTGAAGGTGCTGCGTTACAGTGCCTCGAGCGTGTAGTGGAGGCGAACGAGTACATCGAGGCACATTAGAAACGAGCGCCATGTGGAAGTTATTTCTGAAAACGAAGGCGCGCGCACGCGTAGAAAGATGCACGCATGTCTCGGAGGTGATAAGTGTAGAACGCAAAGCGACGGGGTGGTGCCACCACTGTGTCGTCGTACCAAAGCGTTGGAATCACTTACCTTTTTGAGCATCGCATTGCACTGTCCGCGCAGCGCGATAAACGATACACTTCTTAGTGTTACTTGTGTGTGCCTCTTCTAGTATAAAGGCAGACTACAAAACATCGACTTCTTGTTATGTCGCCTCAGATATGCACAATGATTGGTTTTAATTGACAATCGCCCAAATATGAACGCTATACCTTGAGCAATATTGGTGGGTGCTGCGGATGGGGTTTGCCATTTAGTGCCTTTTGATGTAGCCTTAAGGGCGGACAAACAGACGAATGTAATGACAAACAGATATACCAAAATGTTTCTGTCGAAGGTGCCCAAGAATGACTATCGTCTTTAAAGTCGGACGGGTGAACCAACACTAGCACTGCCGCTTCGACTGGCGCGACGAGCGAGGCCCTGCAAGCGCCAGAGAATCATGCAGCAGATGTACAGAGTTCGACTGAACAGCCCCTGACGGACCTGAATAATTACTCAGCTCAACTGCCACAGCATAATCCTGACGTTCACGTAACCACAGAGACAACTGATCTTGCACAACTATCTTCACGAAGATCGAGACGAATTCGGAAACGGATACAGCGGTTCTAAATGAAAAGAAAACGAATGTTATGTTTTCTTTGTGTTCGTTTCTGCCGACCATCCAATCCAGCTGTGCGCGCGCACGTTCATGCACACTCTTCTGTTGCCAACACTCGTAGCAGAGATATCATCATGTTTACTTGCCCTGATCCCGTCACCCCTGCATTATATATACTGCAGAGGTGCTATCAATAAACGGGGTGCCAACACCAGCTAGCGTGTCTTTCATAATACGCCTGCCGGTCGCAGTAGGCTAGTACAGAACCATACCTGTCTTTTGTGCGCATTTTATGAAGTGTAGTTTGCAGTAATATGAGAAGTGCATGGCTAACGCTCCAATAAATAAAAATTGTGGCTAGCTATATTGAAACTTGGTTCTGCCACAATTCCATACCTGAATAAATTATTGCACAAGCTCATGTGCAATTACTTCTTATCTTTGGGCAAAAGAAAAGCAGCTAGAAGGACTAAGCTGAGATGTATGACCTTGTGATTTCGGGGTTATTTTGGCACGCAGGTTGAACTCAACTATTTATTTCTATTTTAAGTGATAGTGGTACAATGTGGTACAGTGGAGCAGCTGCGTAATATATCATGCAGTCATCCTAAGTTTCACATCACAGACTCATTTTGTTGTTGGTAAAAGTCTTCACAAGAATTTTCCCTATTCAGCGCATGCCACAATACCGGGGTCGCACAACCGTGTCTTACTTTATTTCTCTATTTCCCATTATAGTGTTTTTCTTCGAAAACCTGGGGATCGCTCAATGACGCAAGCATCTTTTCGAAGGTACAGAAAAGCAGCGCGCAAGAATGTTGTCTTGCCAGGAGGCGTAAGACTTGGCCGTGCACCCGGTGGCAGCGTAAGTGCTGCGTGTGGGGAAAATTATTGTTGGAGCAACTCGGCAAACATCTGGTGCTTCGGAAAACTGCAGGAGGGGCAGCTCGAAATCCCCGAAAGATGGTAGCTCCACAAAATATAAACCTCCGACCACGCATGTGCCCGAATATTCCTTCTGAAACACCCGCCTTTATCTGGGTGCATTTTTCTCACGTCAGCTGTTCTTTGCTGCCTCGTTTCGTTGTTAGAGCCCATAATTCGGCTAAAGCAAGAAAAGAAAATGATCGTATCTAGTGGCATTCCGAAAGGCCAAAATTCAGATGATAACGCAGGGCACGTTCACAAGTCCCTTACAGGCAAACTTTTTCGCCTATTCTTGCATCTTCTTTATCTGTTATTTAGAAGTACTTTCGTGTATCGGCGGATATATGCGAGGACACTAAACAAACGTATATGTGCTAAATGGGAATTGCGAATGCGAACATCTGCACAAGGCCACCTGTGAATCGTTTACTGTGGCCGAAATATACATGGTTGTAAGTGCTTCTTGGACACCGTTTAAGCTTTGTTAATCATCTCATATTTTATTAAAAAGCACATTTTGTTGCACCAACGTGTGCTTGGACACTGTCAGCGTGTTTTAACGCGCTGGTGTTGAAGACCTCGCTTCGACGAGATGCTCGTGTCGGTAGCCGCATCGGTGTCGTCGTAGGTGTTAGAATAGTTGATTGCTAGCTAATAATAAACGTTGCCGTTACCGGAAAATTGAGAGACCTGCAATAATAAATAATAATAAAGTTGGCCAATTGCACGACTTTTGCAAATAGGTGTCATTCGAAGCAGGCAGCGGCGAGTTCGAAGCGGTATTTGCTGGCTTCGAGCCAAGCTTTATGAAGTGGTTCGACGTATTTTTGAAAGTGGAGTAGTTCGTTGCTATCGTGGGCTTACCGGACACAACTATGGCGTTTAAAGGTCGACTTATACTTTCACTTAACTTCAGCATTTACAGCAAAGCACAAGCGTAAATATTGTTACGGAGCTCGCAAACACACGGAAGAGAGGAATGAGCGTATTTCCTATATTTACATGCCAAAGTGACGCTTCAGAGCTGCCAGTCTCTCGCGCGGCGAGTCCACTTCTTTTTCATCGAACTGTTGTCCACGACGGTAGAGCCATGCCCACTGCCTCGTAATATCACCCCCGGCGAACAAAGCGCCGTCACGGCGCCCCTAAGTCAATCAGGACTGGCAGTATAGTAGGGCTTTAGGCGCGACACATGAACAACATCAGTAGATGGTGTAGCAGAGGATGAGTGCGGTTGAACGGGAGTGATGAGGTAGTCGACGTCGGTGACCTTGCGGAGAACTTTGTAGGGTCCTGTGTATCGTGGGAGGAGCTTCTCGCACAAACCTTCACGTCGATACGGCGTCCAGAGTAGGACAAGAGAGTCATCAGGGTAGTCAACGTCGCGGTGCGAGTCATCGTAGCGGACTTTTTGTGCGGCCTGAGAAGCACTGAGCCGAGTGTGCGCGATTTGGCGAGCGACGCGGGCTCGAGAAGCAGCGTCCTGCGCATACACCGTTGGTTGGATAGTAGCAGAAGGAAGGAGTGTGTCGAATGGCAACGCAGGGTTGCAGCCGTACAAAAGAAAGAATGGAGAGTAGCCGGCGGTGTCATGTCTTGACGAATTATATGCAAATGTAACGTAGGGGAGCATTGCGTCCCAGTCACGGTGGTCAGCAGAGACGTACATAGACAACATGTCTGTAAGAGTTCGGTTGAGACGCTCCGTGAGACCGTTAGTCTGGGGATGGTAGGCAGTAGTAAGGTGATGTTCGGTAGAGCAGCTCCGGAGGATTTCGTCGATAACTTTTGCGAGGAAGCAGCGGCCCCGATCCGTCAAAAGCTGGCGCGGAGCTCCATGCCGCAGAATGACGTCATTTAGGAGAAAGTCTGCGACGTCTGTAGCGCAGCTAGTTGGCAATGCACGAGTTATCGCGTATCTGGTCGCATAGTCGGTTGCGACAGCGATCCACTTGTTGCCTGACACGGACGTCGGGAAAGGTCCGAGCAAGTCGAGGCCGATGCGGAAGAATGGTTCCGGGGGAATGTCGATAGGTTGGAGCAGGCCAGCCGGACGGAGAGCAGGACGTTTCCGACGCTGGCAGCGCTCGCAAGCAGCGACATAACGGCGCACAAATTTATACATGCCAGGCCAAAAGAACCGTTGCCGCACGCGGTGATAGGTGCGTGAAAAACCCAGGTGTCCCGCCGTCGGTGCGTCATGCAGATGTTGAAGAATAGTGGCACGCATGTGTTGGGGAATAACTAACAAATATTCCGGGCCATCAGACTTCATGTTGCGACGATACAGAATGTCGTTGCGAAGGACATATTGACGGAGAGAAGGGTCGGAATGTCCTGAAGATACTCGCTGAATGACCTTCTTGAGGGTTGCGTCCCGGCGCTGCTCTGTGCCGATGTCGTGCAAATCAGATATGGCGAGCACACAAGAATCGCCTTCATGGACAGCGAGGCTAGCAGGGTCCACCGGATAACGCGAGAGACAATCAGCATCTTGGTGCAACCTGCCCGACTTATAAATTACGTCGAAGTTATACTCCTGGAGACGTAGAGCCCAGCGACCTAGGCGACCAGTTGGGTCCTTGAGCGACGACAGCCAACACAGAGCGTGGTGGTCCGTAATAACTGAAAACTCGCGGCCATACAAGTAGGGGCGAAATTTCGCTACAGCCCAGACCAACGCAAGACACTCGCGCTCTGTTATCGAATAGTTTCGCTCAGATGTGGAGAGAAGGCGGCTGGCATACGCAATAACACGCGTTTGGCCTCCCTGGTGTTGAGCGAGGACGGCGCCGATTCCGTGAGCACTGGCGTCTGTGCGTACTTCAGTCGTCGCAGACGGGTCAAAGTGAGCCAGTATTGGTGGTGAAATGAGCAGGTCGATCAGCGTGGAAAACGCAGCTGCTTGGTCTTGGCCCCACGAGAAGGGCACGTTCTTTTTGAGAAGATCAGTTAGTGGTCGTGCAATTGTAGCGAAATCGCGTATAAAGCGGCGGAAGTACGAGCATAAGCCCACAAAACTCCGAACATCTTTGGTTGAAGAAGGCAGAGGGAAATTCTTGACAGCGCTAATCTTGTCAGGGTCAGGTCGGACGCCAGCAGCACTTACAAGATGACCAAGGATCGTGATTTGTTGTCGGCCGAAATTGCACTTTTTCGAGTTCAGCTGGAGTCCTGCTCGACGAAAAACGGCTAAAATGGTCGACAAACGAGTTAAGTGAGTTTCAAATGTTGGGGAAAAAACAATCACATCGTCGAGGTAGCAAAGACAGATGGACCATTTATAACCACGAAGAAGAGAGTCCATCATGCGTTCGAACGTTGCCGGGGCGTTGCACAGCCCAAAAGGCATAACCTTGAACTGATAAAGGCCGTCCGGTGTGATGAAGGCAGTCTTTTCTCGGTCTAAGTCGTCGACAGAAATTTGCCAGTAGCCCGAACGCAGATCAATAGATGAGAAGTATCGCGCGCCATGAAGGCAATCAAGGGCGTCGTCGATTCGTGGCAGCGGATATACGTCTTTGCGGGTTATCTTGTTCAAGGCACGGTAGTCAACGCAAAATCTCCAGCTGCCATCCTTCTTTTTCACTAAAACAACAGGTGACGCCCATGGACTTGAAGAGGCCTCTATGACTCCTTTGGAGAGCATTTTCTCGACTTCTCGTTGTATGACCTGGCGTTCGGACTGGGAAACACGATACGGTCGCCGTCTAACAGGATTAGCATCGCCGGTATGTATTTGATGACGCACGAAGGACGTTTGCCCTAAAGGGCGGTCATCGAAGTCGAAAATATCTCGGTAGGTAGTCAGAACGTGGTGAAGTTGCGCCAATTGACAGGGCAGAAGATCAGGGGCGATCATCATCGTGATTTCGTCGCTAGGTGCGTTTGCTCGGCTGGCTGCAGTAGGGGACGAACAGTCTTCAGGGTCCAATGCCACGATGCTACATGCATCAAGTGGGGAAACGTGGGCTAACGAAATGCCTTGCGGGAGAACTTGGGTCGAACTACTGAAGTTAAGGAGCGGAAGCTGAACGTAGTTGTCCACAATAGTCACGATTGTATGCGGCACAGCAACACTTCGAGCCAAGAGCACATCCACCAATGGAGACACTATGTAGTCACCGTCAGGAAGAGCTGGTGATATCGTTAAGGCAACACACGTGGTGGCTTGCGGTGACAGCCGAACATAATCAACAGCGCACAAGCGGTGTGACGGTGAGGACGGCACAGGTCCAAGTCGAGGCAGTTCAAGTTGAAGAACGCCGGTTGCACAGTCGATGAGAGCAGCATGGGTGGACAAGAAATCTAAACCAAGAATTAGGTCATTTGGGCACTGCTCAATAACTGCAAAGAGAACAGATGTGGGGTGATCGGCGATAGTGATGCGTGCTGTGCACATTCCTGTGATGGCAAGACTTCTTCCGTCGGCGACACGAATAACGCCAGGGGCAGCCGGTGTGAGCACTTTCTTCAGGCGGCGACGAAGTCGGGCACTCATCACAGAAATATGCGCCCCAGTGTCAACAAGTGCAGAAACAGTCAGGCCGTCAACGTCGACGTCGATCAAATTTCGTCGTGTCGGCAGTACAAGGAGAGGATTTGAGGTCGGTACCGAGGATGCAGCTTCACCTCCAAGAGCTGCACCGCTTAGTTTCCCTGGTGAGAATTGAGCGGGGAGGTCGGGCGTCGTCGTAGAGGAGAAGGGGACGACGGGCGACGTCCTGGCGGCGAACGAGACTGGTGACGTCGAGGCGACGGTGAGCGGCTGTGCTGCGTATCAGGGGCATCGCAGGCGTAGGAATCGACGGGCAGAGGCCGGCGGTAGTTGTCGGCGATCGGCTCAGGAGGTTGGAAACGACGGTAGCTATCGGTGCGGCGAGCAGTGTTATACTGGTTTCGGGACGAAGACCAATGGTTGTGGCAATACCGTGCGACGTGACCTATGCGGCGGCAGTTAAAGCAGATAGGCCGATCATCCGCAGTTCTCCATTCGGCCGGATTGCGAGAGCGTGGATAAGACCTTTCTTGGGGTGGTGACCTGGGGCGAGGCGGCGACCTTGAACGGAAGCCAATTGGTCGAGACTGAGCAACGGCGCAGACATCGAAGCCCAAATTGCTCAGTTCTTCCCGCACAATCGACTGTACCAAGCAAACCTGAGGTACTTGCAAATCGACGTGGCCGTTGGCGGGAAGAGTAGGTGTAATTGCTTCGATTTCCCGCCGGACAATTCGCGTAATTTCAGACGCTGGTGAAGACTGCCGATGGGAGGACAGTCCATCTTCGCAGGAGGACGTCGCTGCGGTGTTCGGCAGTCGAGTAAATGATCTTGAAATCCGCCTGCTTTTGGCCAGTTCAAAACGCCGGCATTCCTCAATAATTTCGTCGACGGTCGCACAGTTCCGGCACATTAGCAGGTTGAACGCGTCGTCCGCTATGCCCTTGAGGACGTGGCCAACCTTGTCAGACTCCGACATGTCGTTGTCAACTTTACGACATAGAGCCAGCACGTCCTGTATATATGAGATATACGGCTCTGTGGACGTCTGAGCACGTATAGACAACTCCTTCTTTGCAGCCGCCTTTCGACCGATGGGCTTCCCAAATAAGTCGCGAAGCTTTTCCTTGAAGGTGTCCCAACTGCCGATCTCCTCCTCATGGTTCTCGTACCAGACTTTGGCCGTGCCTTTCAGGTAAAACAGCACATTGGCCAGCATAAGAGTCGGATCATACCGGTTGAGAGCACTGGTGCGTTCGTAGTCGGCTATCCAGTCGTCGACATCAACTTGGTCCGTACCGCAGAACGTTCCAGGATGCTTCGGATGCGTCAGCACGTACGTGGGTGGGGGTGGGGCCAGTGGAGGCGTTGCCGTGGATGGTGCGGGCGTCGCCGAAGCCGATGGAGAGGTGGCCGTGGGATCAGTCCCGTGTTCCATCACGGAAACTCCGATTTGACGACCACTGCGGAGCTCCGTTGTATGGCGCTTCGTTACCCAGCACTCCCACCAATTTGTTACGGAGCTCGCAAACACACGGAAGAGAGGAATGAGCGTATTTCCTATATTTACATGCCAAAGTGACGCTTCAGAGCTGCCAGTCTCTCGCGCGGCGAGTCCACTTCTTTTTCATCGAACTGTTGTCCACGACGGTAGAGCCATGCCCACTGCCTCGTAATAATATTATCAAAGTGAAGAGCACCGATGTGAACATCAAGATTGTATACCATCATCGCGTCGGTGCAACCTGAATTGTGGTTGCAGTGCTGATTGATATGTATGGTTTATAGTCCCCAAACTACCATATGATTATGAGAGACGCCGTAGTGGAGGTTTCCGGGAATTTTCACTGCCTGGGGTTCTTTACCTTTTACCCGATTTTCAGCAAACTGGCCTACAGCATTTTCGCCTCCATCGAAAATGCAGCTGCCGCAGCCGCGAATAGATCCGGCGACCTCCATATCTGCAGCCGAGTACCTTAGCGACTAGACCACCATGGCGGCGCGTGGTTACTATGCTGGCTATTTAATTCTATAACAACATTCTATAACAACAACATTTAGTTCTATAATAACATTTGTAAACTTATAACCCAGATGTCCCAACTAATTAACGTAAATTTTTTCAGTCTTGACTTCAGTTTTATAATAGTGTAATTAGCATTACACTTGCATGCCAATGAATCAGGAATCTATATTCCAGCGTTGCTTTACTTAGCGGTAATAGACTTATGAAAGTTACGTGTGATCATACTGTAGAGCACTGTTACTTTTGATAATACTGTCATCTGGGCTCTAGCATGACGGCTGATGTCATGTCATACCGTATGTTACGCCAGGAGACACTTGTAGGCGCCATTGTAACGGAGACCCTTGGTCAGCCTATAATGTTCACACTACTGCGGCATAAATTCACAACATTCGTTCTTGTAACTCTTCCCTAAAGCCAAAAAATAATAAATTCAATATATACTTCTTCATTACACTTGCCGAAGAGCACATAATTAAAAACGAGAAACACCGGTAACACGTAGACAGACTTGGATGGCTGGCTCAGCCTAATTCAAAGCCAGCGCTTCTATACCAGTGCTAGCAAGCTTTTTTGCAGTGTGCTCACCATTATGCCAGGGAATCGGAGCATGTGCCAGTGTTCCTTGTGCGACTTTATGAAGATAAAAAAGACGTACAGGTATCACGCAGGAGGTACTGGAGGGCGTTCCTTATGGCAATAGTGGGCCTAAGCATCTCGATAAATAGCTTCTTACTGATGGGTGGTCAGTCCAGAAGTGCGAGTTCCTAATGTTGCAACTAAACTGTGTTCTTTTAAATATGTATCTCCATTCTAATATGCTGTTTATTACTGCCATCATTTAGTAGCCCTTGTATAGTTAATGTAAACAACATATGAATTGTCTGATTCAACCTTACCTACGTACACGCCTACTTGAAGATGCCCCCTTTCCTGCAACAGCCTCAGATGTGAGGCTAGCAGTATCTTCAAGTAAATGAATAAATAAATAACTCAGGTAGGGTGTGGAGCAGACGATTTTGTGCGACGCTGTTCACACTCTGGAAGCCTGGATTCACGAGATGGTCTCGATGCTGCCTCAACAGAGCTGGCCAATCGCATCATGTGTTCTTTGGCTTCGATATGTTTACGCGCATGTGGAGGCTAGTGTAGGTGAAAACAAAATAAATATAAAAATCAACTACCCTTTTGCTACGGGTCCAACCAGTTTTGGTATTTCTGTAATTTACACGTAAAAATAAGAAGTGAATTGAATTGAAAAAAAAAGGTGAGGGGCTGGGTGGCTGTTTCGGTGGCTTGGATGTGTTGTCCACGTGACCCGTTCCGCAAGTATTCCATCTTTCGTGCATCAGAGAGGTCAAAGTGGCAATGCTCTATTATACTTAACTTGGCAAAAGCATACTGGTGCAATCTTTTGGATGTGGGCTTGGTTCTATTCATGATTTTTTTTCTTATGCTTTGATGAGGCAGACTTTTGAAGAAAATTGGTACTTCAGGGTCACACGCCCCTTGGTCTAACTGGTTTATTACTTACAGTTTAGCACGGTACATTTCAGCTTGCTACCCCGCAGGGGCGCCTGCGCAAGTAGGCGTTTGGTGTGTAGCGACACCACGGACCCGAGCTAACGGGGGAGTTTCTACTCCCTCCCACGCCTAGCCGTGCGTGGCTTTGCCATGTCCGGAGAAAAGGCGATCCTGGGGGTTGAGCCAAAGCTGGGTGATTGGACCTCGAAGGCCCCCCGGCAGAGGCAACACACCTCTTTGGCCCCGGCTTCACGTAGACGGCACCCCTGGGCTGACCCACCCAGGGGAAATCGGCAGTCGCCTTTTCCTATCTCTCTCTTCCTACATCTTAGTCTTTTCTCGTCTTTAAATCTGTCCTGTCTTCTTCTCTCTTCCATTTACTTCCGATTTTTCATGGCGGCAAGGGTTAACCTTGTGTAATTACTCAACCTTGAGTAGTTATATTTGGTTATAGTGGCAATGTACGGCTGGCGTCTGCAGCCTTATGCTATTAAGTGCTTCAGCGTCCCCTGGTTGGACTCCATGGTGGGTGGTCGCCATTGCTGCAGAACAAAAAGTACACTACTATGGGAACACCTGCATTTCCCCGTCTCCTAGATCGTCTCCCGCCTAAGAGGGGACGCACCGATGACATATCAATTTTCAGCCAACCCAGACAATGCTTTCCCAAATTCCATGTTGTGCACAGCGAAAACCCAACAAAACAAGCCAGAGCAATATCTCCATTTCTTGTTGCTAAATCCCTGACAGAGGTCTTGGGCCCAGGATACAAGGTTACAAAGATGGCTAGCGGAGACCTTGAGCTCCCTGAAAAACACCACTATGAAAAACTTGGCAGTCTCGTAGCATTTGGTAATATCCCAGTATCTATTTCACCTCATAGATCAACGAACACCTCACGCGGAGTTGTTTCAGAAGCAGACCTTCTTGAAATGTCTGAACAGGAACTGCTTGAAGGGTGGAAAGAGCAAAATGTCACAGATGTGAAACGAATCGTCATCAGACGAGACAACAAAGAAATACCTACCAAACATTTAATACTCACCTTCGCATCTAGCACACTGCCTTCATCTATAGACACAGGATACATCAAACTCTCTGTCCGTCCCTACATTCCCAATCCAAGACGGTGTTATAAATGTCAACGATTTGGTCATGGCTCGCAGAACTGCCGGGGTCAGGAAACTTGTGCAATATGTCGTAGCCACGGCCACCCATCTGATAACTGTGTTACTACGCCTCACTGCGTGAATTGTGACGGGGAACACGCCGCGTATTCGCGTTCATGTCCTAACTGGAAGAAAGAAAAAGAAATAATCACTCTTAAAGTCAAAGAAAACATCACATTTAAAGAAGCAAGACGAAGAGTGTCGCCATTTTACGGCGCAACATATGCTGATGTGGCGCGTCAGGGGGCAACGCCGCAGCAGCCCTCGCCACCCCTTCGGCCTGCGCAGAGCGAGCCGTCGGCTGTGGCACCTGCCCCCAAGGCGGCTGTAGCCCAGGCTACACCGCCTACTTCCAAACAGAGACCGGAGACTCCAGAGTCTTTGGGTCTCAAGGCCTCCCCTCACCAGGCGAGGCCCAAAATCCAAACTAACAGCCCGCACGTGCGGGCATCCAGTGCCTCCGAGGAGGCAATGGATACGTCGGCACCCTTGGTGCCGAAAGAGCGGCGTGGCTCCTTGGAGCGCGCCAAGAAAACAAAAAAGCAAATAACAGGGCCTGGTGACGGCCCTGTTAAGTGAACTCAAATTCCCCGTCTAAACAGACACTCGCTTTTTGTACACACAGCATTATTTTACATTCACCATGAACACTCAAATTATACAATGGAACGTCAGGGGCCTTCTCAGAAACCTTGACGACATCCAAGAACTCCTACACGAACACTCACCAAAAGTGCTGTGTGTAAAAGAAACACACCTTAATTCAAAACACACAAATTTTCTTCGCAAATACGTTATTTTTCGAAAGGACCGTGATGATGCCATGACATCATCCGGAGGTGTTGCCATCATAGTGAATCAAGGAATTGCATGCACACACTTACAACTCCAAACATCCTTTGAGGCAGTGGCTGTTTGAGCGGTTCTTTTTGATAAGCTAATCACAATCTGCACTATTTACATCCCTCCTAGCTATCAGCTGCAAAAACGTGATTTACACTCTTTAATTGATGAACTTCCGGAGCCTTATGTTCTCCTTGGAGACTTCAATGCGCATAGCAGGCTATGGGGAGACTCTCGTTGCGACGCGCGAGGTCGACTTATTGAACAATTCCTTCTCTCGTCGAACGCATGTCTCCTAAATAGAAAAGAACCAACCTATTATAATCTCGCACATAACACCTACTCCTCCATAGACCTAAGCATAGTGTCTCCATCTCTTGTGCCTCTACTCCAGTGGAAAGTCGTCAGTAATCTGTACGGAAGTGACCACTTTCCCGTAGTTTTGAGCACAACTACAGCAACTGAGTGTACACCCCGTGTTCCCAAATGGCTCATAAACAGAGCCGACTGGGAACGGTTTCTTACCCTCGCTCGTATAGATTGGAGTGACATATGTACTTTAAGCATTGATGTTGCTGTCGACTACTTCACAGCTTTTTTGATTGATGCTGCAACAAAATGCATCCCACAAACAAATGAGCACCAAGGAAAACGGCGTGTGCCATGGTGGAACTCTGAATGCCGAAACGCGCGCAAACAGCAAAACAGAGCTTGGAGGCTGCTTCGGAACTCACCGACAGCCGAAAATCTTGAAACCTTCAAGAAAATAAAGTCTCAAGGCAGAAGAACGCGTCGGCAGGCCAGAAGAGAAAGCTGGCAGAAGCTTTTGTCAGGGATCACTTCATACACACAGGAGGCTAAAGTCTGGAACATGGTCGGTAGGATGGAAGGAAAACAAGTACACACACTTCCACTCGTGGACACTCGGGGTGATACCTTGGAAGATCAGGCAAACTTCCTCGGTGCACACTTCGAACAGGTGTCCAGCTCATCCCACTATACTGACACTTTCCAAAAATACAGAACAAGAATAGAAAAGCAGAAACTTGAACACAAATGGACTAGATCCGAGGCATATAACCAAGCTTTCAGTCTAGCTGAGCTGCAAATGTCTCTAAACTCCTGCAGTACTTCTGCCCCAGGTTCTGACAGTGTTGTGTATGAAATGTTAAAAAACCTACCAATCGAAACACGAAAAGCCTTACTTTGTTTGTACAATGCTATCTGGTTTTCTGGCGCTATCCCTACCTCCTGGAAAGAGGCTATTATTATTCCCATTTTGAAAGAGGGCAAAGACCCTTCTTTACCCTCGA
Organism: Rhipicephalus microplus; assembly: GCF_043290135.1. Classification (NCBI taxonomy): domain Eukaryota; kingdom Metazoa; phylum Arthropoda; class Arachnida; order Ixodida; family Ixodidae; genus Rhipicephalus; species Rhipicephalus microplus. Next base: position 11,076,359 of record NW_027464592.1, read on the forward strand.
GTTATAGGCCTATAGCACTTACAAGCTGCTTGTGCAAAGTCTTCGAAAAAATGATAAACTGCCGACTTGTACATTTCCTTGAAACAAATAATTTGCTCGACCCATTTCAGTGCGGGTTTCGAGAAGGTAGATCCACCACAGACCACCTTGTTCGTATCTAGGCACAGATCAGAGACGCCTTCGTCCATAAACAATATTTTCTCTCTGTGTTCCTCGATATCGAAAAGGCTTATGATACAACATGGCGTTTCGGCATTCTAAGAGACCTTTCCCACCTTGGCGTGCGCGGAAGAATGTTTCACATAATAAAAAGTTACCTGTCAAACCGGACATTCCGTGTCCGAGTGGGCACGGTTCTTTCCCAAACATTTGTTCAGGAAACAGGCGTGCCACAAGGTGGTGTACTTAGCTGCACACTTTTTCTCATAAAAATGAATTCCTTGCGCTTGTCCATCCCTCGCAATATGTTTTATTGCACATATGTCGATGACGTCCAGCTTGGCTTTAGGTCTTGCAATCTGCCATTGTGTGAGCGGCAGGTTCAGTTAGGTTTAAACAAGCTCTCCAAATTGGCAGAGGAAAACGGATTCCGACTGAACCCTCAAAAAAGCACGTGTGTTTTGTTCTCTCGAAAGAGAGGCATGCACTCGGAACCTGACATTCGACTGAACGGGCAACGTCTGTCCGTCAAAGCCGAGCATAAATTCTTAGGCCTAATCTTGGACAACAAGTTGTCCTTCGTGCCGTACATCAAGTATCTAAAAACAAAATGTTTAAAAGCCATGAATGTTTTAAAAGTGTTGTCACGTACTACTTGGGGTAGTGATAGGCAATGCCTCATGAACCTCTATAGAAGCCTCATTCGCACCCGCTTAGATTATGGGGCCGTTGTCTATCAGTCTGCTACTCAAAGTGCCTTGAAGATGCTGGACCCCGTGCACCATTTGGGCATCCGCCTTTCTACGGGTGCTTTTCGCACCAGCCCCGTAGAAAGCCTTTACGTTGAGTCAAATGAGTGGTCGCTTCATCTGCAAAGAACCTACATGTCCTTTGTTTACTTCCTTAAGGTGAAAGCAGACAAGGAGCACCCCTCATACTCTACAATTAATGATTTGTCGAGCTCAACTCTGTTTCAAAACAGGCCTTCGATGAGGCAGCCCTTCTCAGTTCGCCTGAAGTGTGTAGCTCAAGAAACTGCAGTGTCACTTGAACACAGTTTAATGGCTCCTGTAGCATACCCGCCACCGTGGCAGTGGCAGAGTATAGACTGCGATGTGTCTTTCCTAGAAGTTACAAAACATGCACCTATTGCCCATATCCGAACATACTTTTTGGAACTTCAACACAAATACACATGTCCTGAGTTCTTCACAGATGCCTCCAAGACTAACTCCTCTGTGTCCTACGCTGCTGTCGGCCCATCCTTTTCGGATGCTGGCCCTCTACATCCACGCACAAGTATCTTCACAGCGGAAGCTTACGCGATACTTGTGGCAGCTAAACACATAAAACAATTACAAATACAAAAAGCAGTAATTTATACAGACTCCCTCAGTGTAGTAACGGCTCTGCACACTCTTAAAAAACACAAAAACCCAGTCCTTGTCTCACTTTACTCCATTTTATGCACACTCAAACAACATGTTGTAGTGTGCTGGGTGCCAGGGCACCATGAGATTCAAGGCAACGTGAGGGCGGATCAGCTCGCTGCATCCGTCCATGAGAGCACCGCCATTACATCCATATCAATCCCGGCCCTTGATCTTAAGCTGTCTCTCAAGCGAAACCTCCGGGACTACTGGCAGAGCAAGTGGGATACACACACACAAAACAAACTACACGTTATCAAGCCACACCTTGGCCATTGGCCACCAGTATCAAAATCACGTCTAACAGAGGTAACACTAACAAGACTCAGGATAGGACACATATACACGACACACACACATCTTTTGTCCGGTGGTGATCCACCATTGTGTGATAAATGTGGTGAGACATTAACGGTTCTTCACGTTTTAATTCAATGTAAACATTTAGACACTCTAAGAAGACAACACTTCCCACTATCCTACCGACAACATATACCTTTACACCCTTCAATGTTCGTCGGTAGGGAACCGCTTTTTAGTCACAAATCATTATTAGCGTTTTTAAAGGAAATTCATAATTTTCATATCATATACCCGGGCATACCGTAGCACGACCTCTCTAGAGAGGTTTTTGCTGCGGTGGCTACACAGCAAAGCACTTGCCTCACGGCGCTTGCACGCAAGGGTACTAACGTGTGAGGTACTTGTGCTAATGCCATACATATCCACCATCGTCTTATTATCACCAACTTTTGTCATCATTCACACCACACACATCTTTCACGGCATGGTCATCATTTTATTACTTGTATGTTTTTACCCGCCTTATCGCGAAGAATTTTATGGCCCTTATACAGCCGCTTATCACAATCATTGTCCATATTTTCAGTAAGATTAAATGGCGCTCTTTGGCCAACAAATGGCCCTTGCGCCAAAAACACCATACATCATCATCATCATTTCAGCTTGCTAGCGGTGATGAAACGCCTAGTGGCTCCATCCCACGAAGCAAGATGCTGCAATAATAGCTTTTGGCTTATAGCTGTTTTCATGTTCCAAAGGCCTCCGTTAAATCAGTGTTCCCTGGAAAGCATGCTGCACCAGCTCTTATATCTTCATCATTGAAGGCTGCCTTAGAAACACTCTTCTCTTTGCGCTTAGAGGTATGTTGTAGTAGCCAAGCTGTGACATGGTTGGCGGAGTTTGCACAGAGACGGCGTGATGACCACTCACTATCTCTGCAAGTAAGCCGTCCAAGCCTAGCCCACAAGGCAAAGGATGCTCTTCTTGTTAAAAATCAGCAGTCGTCTGCTTTACGGGGTTATGTTTCCTATTATCTGAGGAAGACATCAACCTGCCATTTAAGCAGTGTAAGCGAGATGTCATATGCAGGATGAAGGGTTTCTTGTCGGTCTTTTGCTGAATGAATTCATCAGTGTTTTTCTCACTACACGATAATACGCCGGCGTCAGTGTGCCCAAGCAGTCTCAAGGCTTTTGGCACATATTTCCATTAGCGATACTAAACTGTGGGGGTCCCGTAGACTTCATTCCAATAACAAGTGGATCGTCCAAAGCCCCATTTTGTAACTTCACAGAGGCATATGATATCTCGCCGGCTTACGATCGCTGTAGGGACACGATTTCGACTGAAGCATCTTCTGGGTCTTCATTGTACGTGTTCTCACTTCCCTCTGATTCTAATTTCATGATTTGCAAGTCCACATAATTCTCTGTATTCTTACGGTTTATCACTTCGGCTTTCACTACGATGACCTCGTTGCAGTGCATGGCGGTTGCGCAAGAGGTTGCTAGTTCATGTAGCGTCAAGCCTAAGAAAGTCTTCTCTGCTTTTAGTCCATTTTCTAAATCGTCGATGACATTAGTGACAGAAGACCAGTAATAGTCACTGCGGATTCAAACGTCAACAGCGTTTAGGCTCTCAGCTTAGTCTATGTCGGGGTAGTAAAGTCCTTGGTGTGCGAGCTTTTCGACGAAATCTCTTGTTGGTGTGGAATTGATTGGTGGCTGATATTCACCGTGACGGGAGCTTCTACCTGCTGTGACTTGCAACCACGCACTGAACTCAAGGTGAGTTACACGTGTGAAAAGAACTTCTCTTCATGTAGTTCTCCTAGATAGCCCACTCAAAGATTTTCATAACCGAGTAATCAACAAGCAATTTTTCAGCCAGTGGCTTCGTCCAAAAACTGCGCTGACTGCCTGCGCCGAATAAAACTTGAACGATCACTTTGCTTTCTTCGTCTGCTGCCCAAACTACAGCAGTTTGAAGGTACACGCTCGGTTTTGAGTTTTCCGTTTTAAATATTTTGCATTGGGCCGATTTTGATAACTTCTGGGTATCGGTAGGCGATTTCATCATCCGTATCCGCATGGCGCTGTATCCACATGGCATCGATAGCACTTTGCACATTTGACCTTTCCCCTACAATATTTTATCATATGGTTTTTCAAGGTGCAGCGGAAGCCGCCGTTGGCAGCTATTAGGCGCCTTTTTTTTCTTCTGCTGCTCAGTATACTGCGTAGCTGAATCATAGAAAAAGCCGGGGTTCTTTCGAGTAGCTGGTTTTACGGATGAGGTCAAACACTCCGTGCTGGATCGATGTCGTGACGATGACGTCGTGCTAGTGTGAAAATCTTTAGCTAGGTTTTTCGAAGTGTCCTCTCTCACAGAAAGGCGCAGGGCTGTTAGCCCTCGAGCTTCGATTTCTGTTTGAACAAAAATCAGTAAAGACTTAATACTCGCCCGTGGTTGGCATTGCAGGTCTGTGGGCTCTGTATGCTAACGCGTGATGGTCTTGTTGAAGTTCAGAACGATGTCGTGAGGAAGTGACTCGAGCAGGATGGAGTATAACATAGCAGAGTAACGGTCCTCGGATACCCCGAGAGTCTTGAGGACACACATCTGGGTTCGGACCGCGTCTTAAAGGCATAGAAGTGCTCAAACATCGGTGGAGGACTGCATGGGTTGCATGTCGATGAGTTGCTGCATGTGAGCCTGAATTATGAAGTTGGTCTTAGCGAAGCGTTGGTTTAAAATGTCCAGGGCTTCTGAATAGCACCTTGCCGTTGCTGGAAGTCCGGCGATTCTGCGTCACCGGACAAAGCGCAAGGTAGATAGGTGAGGCGGTCTACGTCGGTGAGCGCACCATTGTTGTAGATCTGTTGACTGAACTGTTCCCAAAAAGGCGTCCACGATGATGGTTGGCCATCGAACTTCTTAAGGTAAATATTTTCGGAAGTTGGATGGCGGGCTGGGGCGTGCGTGACACGGGTTAAGTAGGTGCTGCCGGTGGTAGAGCACGGTTCCGGAAATCTTGAAGTTGGCGTAGCCCACACTTCAGCTTAGCTGACTTAGTGCAGCCGTGGCCTCGTGGCAAAGTGTTCGCTTCGGCTGCGGGAGGTCGTGGGCTTGATTCCCGTGGCCTACGGATACCCACAGGTTTCTGCAAAATGGGCGCAAGCACTTCCCCGGCCTGGAACTTCGCTATTCAGTGGTTACGTCGCTTGGGAAAGGAGCCTGCGCCTTGAAAACTCGTCGAAACGCACGTGAGCACAAAACGTGAGACCTGCTCGAGTGGGGAAATCAAGTGGCTTTGAGTCGTATGTCTCTTGGCTTAGTCACAGGTTTCAGCCCCACTTGTAGAAAATCTAGGCCCCCTTTGAGAAGAAAGAAGGGGTTTATTTACAATAAACCGCAGCCCAACTCTGTGGGTTGCCGCTGTAGCGCATGATCCCAAGGCAAGCTTTCCTCGTTGTATTCTTCGTCAATCGTTTTCTAAAAAACCTGGCGATACCCGCGTCACTTTGCTGGCCTGCGACGCGTTGAGCCATGAACTGAGAATCTTCGGAAAAAAAGTGCAATATAGAGTTTCTGTAAAGTTATGCGTGGCAAGTTGCTTTCGTTCACAGAACAATCCCATGAAGACAGTAGATGTTCTATTTTCTCGTCACTATCACACGACTCGCATCTGGAGTTATCCTCCGTTTCTATGGGAAAAGATAACGCCTTCGTGAAAGCTACTTCTAACGGCAGGTGGCGCAGTAAAGTTGCATCCCGGCAATTGCGGATTGGGCAGTGTGGCTGCAGGGTGAGCGTGCTGCTGAAACAGCAGGGCAACACTCTGTAGTGTGACTGGGTCTACTGTCAAAGGCATACCAGTGGTCACGGCGCATGCATTCGTTCCTACAGAAGGATAGCGGGGTTGCTTTACCATGCTGCTGAATGTCGGCTTGTAGTCACTGAATGAGCTCATCTTTTAAACCTGCAGTGTTCAGCTTCTAGTTATCAAAACACCTCGCACATGATGGCAATTTCTTGGTGCCACTTTGGCACTGCGTGGAGATGCTCCCACACAGTTCCAGGCATGACGCTCTGGATAGCCAACTGTAGGTTGGCGTTCATGTACGGAACACTGTCTTGTCGAGCAAGTCCACGAGCAAGCACACCCAGTTGCGCACTCACCGGCAATTGACCCACTGGAAACGTTCCCATGAGAACGAAGAGAAAAACGACACACTGAATGCCTAAATGTGAAGGCTGGCTTGATTACCAAGTCCTGCTAAAACTGCTGAGTCATGACAGTAAACAAAAGAAGAAGAAAATTTATTAAGCCCAGAGGAATAACGAATGGCTCTACGTGCAAAATCACTGCGGAGTGAAATAACAAAAGATCCTCTTAGCAGAAATCATCGGAATGCAGCCAGAAACTTTCTCTGGTACTTCTTCATGAAGGAAAAAAACAAGGAAAAGGAAAGAGAAGTATAAATAAGCGTAAAATTAGAAAGCTACAGAGTCATTGCATTCCTCGTCGATGAAGGGACATGCAAAACAAGTGGCCAGAAAGGGCTTTAAAGAGGTCTTGTAGACAAAGTTTTGTAATATTTTTGTTCCTTTTCACATGTCCTATACAGGCAAAAAGAATGTAGTGATAAAAAGTGGCCCAAAAAAGCTAAAAAAATATTTACGGTGGCATGACGGTGAAGAAATTGTTTCTAAATAAAAAAGAGCGATTTGCGGAATAATTGGCGTGATAGGTACGAATGGTCATTGTGGCTTCGAAAAGAAAATAAACTACAGCTTCACTGAGAAATAGGCAGAAGAATCAAGCAGATGTGCTTGCTGTCTTGCTTATGACTGAAGCGCAAGACTGATAAGAGGAAAATTACCGGTGAAAGAAGCAAGACGATGATGCAGTATATATTTTTCTGTAGATGGCATAACCTGATTTTGTTGCCATTGTTCACTTTGAAACTATAGCTTTCGGAAGATATCTGTTCTCGCATGCAATACTGATATACCTGATGGTGCTAAGTGATGAAGCTTTCAAGCGCAATCCGGTCACACTTTTATAATTTTTCACAGCACACTGCTCACAAGAGTATTTTTTCCGATGGTCGAATGAAAAGCGTGATGGTTTTTCTAAAAAGTGTTTAATTTTTTTTCATTACTCACGAAAAACGTATTTCATTAAACACGAATAGTTTATTTGGTATATAGTAGCAGATCTCAATTATTAAACTGTCGCTTTATTCATGAAGCGGTGCGCCAATTTCATCCCAGGCTGAAATATTCAATTTTCTAGAACTTTTATGTGCCCTTCTCTTTTATTTCACTGCTTTGTTACAAAACATTCTATTGTTTTTCAGCAGGTGTCTTCAGCTAGTCTTCGCGAACGGCCCACCCTAGGTAGGAGGAAGTTACTTCGCAGGCTGCTCCGAATACCAACTTTCACATAGCGATCATGACAAATCATGACTTGTCACAACTCCAAATAACGTTGCAGGGATGAACTGAAGCTTCAATCCATGTACCTAGACATTTTATGAACAGGTACTTTTCTCTGTATTTCAATTGCAAGAAAACAAGTATTCATAGTAAGCATAAGCCGCCGAAAATCGATTATGAGCAATGTGTACGCCCTGCTTAGAGGATTCTTAGTATGAATAACAATGACCCGAGTCCCACGCCACTGGCTATTGTTTAGCGACACTATTTTTGGTCTTCATTCATAGCGAGCCTCGGACCCATTGCGACAGTCACGCGAAGTCTCGCTTTATCACACGGACGAAACAGAAAGCCATTACGGCGGGGTGCATTCAGCCGTGAACAGCATCCGCGAGACGACAATATCCATATGCATATGACTGGTTCCCAACTACTCTCCCAGTCGTCAGAGAGTTTCTTTTCTTTTTCTGTTGGTTTGTCCAGCGTGGTGAAGATTTTGGCTTACTATAAATAAAAAAAATCTGGATCAAAACAGTGTAACCTAACCTGCATGTAAGTTACTGGCTGCGTCTCAAACACTGATCTCGTGGTCTGTGGACGTAAAACACCAGATATTAGGTTATTGGCTTCCTTAACCTCATACCTGGGATTTAAATATGAGTAGCATGCATATTGAATTGAATTGAATTGAATTGAATTGGGTTTATTGGCCCCGCCGCGGTGGTCCAGTGGCTAAGGTACTCGGCTGCTGACCCGCAGATAGCGGGATCAAATCCCGGCTTCGGCGGCTGCATTTTCGATGGAGGCGAAAATGTTGTAGGCCCCTATGCTCAGATTTGGGGGCACTTTAAAGAACCCCAGGTGGTCGAAGTTTCCGGAGCCCTTCACTACGGCGTCTCTAATTATCATATGGTGGTTTTGGAACGTTAAACCCCACATATCATCAATTGGGTTTATTGCGCGACAACGTTGCGAGAAGACTAGGCGGAAAAGCTTGATTGAGCAGCTTACCTAGCCACCTCACACACTGACTTCTTACATTAATTGAAAGCATGTCATATACATAATGCATGAACAAAACAGCAAAAAGTGTAAACAAACATGGTAAAAAGAAATGAACAAGGGTATGGTGTGAACATTTAAAAAAACCAAGAGAAAAAAATGCCCGTAGTGATGAAAAAAGCACAAACAAAAAACAACAAATGAACCTGTTGGCGCAATTCATCACACGAATATGTTAGGTAGGCTTTTCAGCGACGGAGTGGATCATCGAGATCATTTTCTTTATGTAACCGATTCAAAATAGTCGGTAAACAAAACTGTAGCATTTTATTATCGTATACAGTTCTGGTTTTGTTGACAATCCAAGGACAATCCAATTCTAAATACGTAATTTAAAAAATACTTATCTTGCAGTGAGGATGCCATTGGTAATAAATAGTCGTCATTCTTAACTTTTCCCAGTCAATACATGCGACAAATTATATGTGTACAAAAATTTAATTTGTATGGTACTAAGCTATGTGAACAAAGCAGGAGTATGCCAAAGATACGGCACCCTGGAAATAAGGCGTATGGCTCTTTTTTTTGTAGTACCACGAGTCAGCAAATATTTCTCGGTGTAGTGGTCCCCCACTTAAGAATTTACCATCGAACCAGAAAAAAGATAAAGATACGTAACATATTCCTAATTGATGTAGGAAGATCAGTGCAATGGCGGCACATATTACCCATAGCTCTGAAAATTTTAAAAGTGATTCACTTAGTAAATTCATGACATAGTTTCAGAATACGCGCCATGTTATTTGAAAGGCGACAGTATTTGTACTTAATTATTGTTCAATTTATTTTGGTTTAGCTGAAATAGTTTATTGCGCGAACGAAACATTACTGCCTTTGTTTCTCCTACATTAATCCTAAGATTATTAGTAGTCACCCACATGTGTATGTTTGCAAGCGCCTTATTGGCTCGGTATGACATTTCAGAACCTAAGTCACCGTAAAAAAATATGGCTGTATTGTTTGCAGTAATTACGCATAACTGCAGTAAGCTAAGCATAGAAAGATACCATCGCTTATATTCCTGAAAAAAATTACGGCATATTCACGGGGTGAATGATGATGAATGGGCGAAGCTCCGGAGGGATTCATCGGTAAACTGTGAATCTTCCGTGTAATTCGCCCAGTCGATCATCATGTAAAGACGTGAGAAACGCTGTGTGTGTATATACACAAATCAACTTTTATTTGTTCTTAGACGACGGATGGCTTGCGATGTCCCTTCATTATGACGGCTTTATGGTCTGTGAAATGAAGGGAGAGCGGTTCCTGTATGGGTTGCAGTGGGAAATTTGCAAATACTAGGTCTATCCATGTTCCTCGGATCGTGGTAGGTTTCATATGGTCAAACGATATACGTCTGAGTGCATATCTAGAAGCCATATGTTGGATAAGCCAATTATTGTCTATGATAGCCACGTTAAAGTCTTCAAGTAGTACAAATGGTCCATTCTTGTATTTGTTCTCATAATTTCGTAACGCAGTGTCTATGAATGTCTTGATGTTCCCGGTCGACAGGTTGGGTGCGAGGTACATGGTCATGAGGACGATTCCAGAGTGAGAGAGTTTGATGGCTGTATATTCTCCGCACTAAATCGAACGATTGCCTTCAACCAATGACACGCGCCATATGTGACATCATTCCTATTTTATAAGATCTCGCGTCTTTCATCAACTACAAGTACCGCTTTCTAGTTTATAACATCTTGCATCTTTTCATCATCAGCTACAAGTACCACCATCTGGTAAACACTACAAGAACTAAACGAGAGGTGGCTACATACAGGAGACGGTACCGCCATCTAGTGAACACTGCAAGAACTAAACTAGAGGTGGCTACATACAGGGGACGGTACCGCCATCTAGTGAACACTGCAAGAACTAAACTAGAGGTGGCTACATACAGGCTACAGGGGACGCACAGCCCACGCCCTAAGGAGCTTCGCCCCTAAAAAGTAAAAATGAAAATATTTCTTACGAGAAACAAAGTATTGTAATCATCAAGACGATAAAGTCGTGCAATAATACATAAACATCCACAGTTTTGTAACAAACACGAAATAACTAATGTGGTAGCAAGACACTGGAATGTAATATTAATATGATCTGTGATTCAACGTCCCGACACTACTATATCATTATGAGAAATGCCATAGTGAAGGTATCCGGAAATTGTGACCACTTGGGGTTCTTCAACGTCCACCTGGATCTAATTCTCAAATCGTCGAACCTTTTCGCCTCAATCGAAAATGCAGGCGGCAAAGCTGGGATTCGAACTCGTAACCTTCGGGTTAGCAGTCGAGCGCCGTAATCGCTAGACCACCGTGGCGGGGCACACTGGATTGTAATACGATGAGAGACTAACGGGTCATTTTTTTAGCAAACACGTGAAACACGTGTGCTGCAGCGTAGAACGTGAACTTCCTGTGGTCAATGGTTTCAACGCAAGCATTTTGTTAAAAGAGTTACGCGTCGCAGCCAGCAACCACTTCGTTTGGGGCACGGATTTCAATTCACTTCAGCCAGAGGGCCACACTCACTCAGTCTGTCCGCCGCACGGGGTGTTTTAATGTAGAGCGTAAAAATGGTGTTTAAGGGGAGGGGGGTAGGTACAAATTTTGTGTAAACATCTTTTCTGTAGCTCATATACAGATCATATCTGCTGAAAAAAGATTTGTGCCACGATTCTAACAGCGTGTCGATTCCTATCTCCAAAACGACTTTCTCGATGCCCCTTCTGAATTGTAGTTTTGGTTTCACGGTTAACTTTCAGCACATAACCATGTGGGTTACATCAAGAAAACAATTCTTCAAACTAACAACGCCTGCAGTAGCTTACTAAAATACTTAAGCTACAGTAGAAAATTAGGGTAACTGGAACATTTTAATCGCGGTCAGTGCACAAAAATGACAAAAACACAAGAAAAAAGAGACACAAGAGACGCAGTACTTGTAACATGCACTTTATTGTGTTTTAGGGACGAAGCTTTCTTGAGGCGTGGGTTGTGCATCACCTGTTTGTACTAGTCATCTCTAGTTTGAGTCCTTGGAATGTCCGCTGGATGGCGGTATTTGTAATGATGAATATATGATGAAAATATGCCAGATGACGAGAACCTGAAGTGTGCACTGGATGCATGGACGCACGGGGTGAAAGACATACGGACATGCGTATAGACGGATCGACGGACGAATAGACGGGTGGGTGGGTGGGCGGGCGGGCAGACAGACAGACAGACAGACAGACAGACAGACAGACAGACAGACAGACAGACAGACAGACAGACAGACAGACAGACAGACAGACAGACAGATGGGCAGGCAGGCAGGCCGACAGACGGGCAGGCAGGCGGACAGATGAATGGACAGACGAATGAGCAGACAGATAAACAGACAAACATACATACATACAGACAGACAGATAGACAAACGGACTGACGGACGCAGCGAGCGGATGATATGCCGTGAATATGCTTTGATTTTTTTAATACCATACTATACCGTGATTCAGGTGTACTGATTTTCTAAATGTTCTCGTTTGCAATCTTCACCAGTCTGTTTCTTGAGATCTGTCTAGCTGTTTGTGTGGTGGCTTATATTGTTCTCGTTGTTGCTTATGATGTGCCTAGATTTTCGTGGAACATGACCAGTCAATTTATGTCACCTGGTATCATATATTCGTCAAAGTCGCCGCCTCCACCATCTCCATCGCCTCTGCCGGAGTTGTCCTCCCTTCCATGGTGGGTGCGAGGTGTCGGGCCGTCGCTGTCTGAGCCGTACTGGGTTAATTACTGTGCCTTTCAGTGGCCCTTTTCGCTGAAGTGGAAGGTACGCTCGTGTCGCGTATGTTGAGTTCATTTATATGCACCATCTTCAACAGATATTTCAGTATGATTTTGCCATTCCGAAAGTTCTCTACTGTGCGGTTCAAGACTTTGCCTGCTTCGGTAAAGACTCATTCCTACGTGAAATTCGTAACGGTCATCTTGGAGGAAGTGATAATTAATCTCAATAAAGCTGCAAACATTGTTGTGGGAGATTTGTTGTTGCTGCCGTTGTTACCACTCTTGCAGACGTCATACCAAATTCGATGAGGCCATCTGTCAGGACACTCCTATTAAAGGCAGCCATATACGAAGACAGTTTTCGAGCCTTGTCCTCGCACTGGGCTTTGTTACTAGCCAGAGAACGAATGTTGCTGATAACCGTGCCATAAATTTTATTTTTGCTCAGTCGAGCACAAGAATGGTTGCCCTAAATTGTATATGCTGGCAGAGCCTATATCTAGAATGCCACCACCTTCTAATGGTGTGAGCGAAGTTCCGTGCATTTCTTCGCCTTGCATATACAGCTGTACAAATGAAGGTTTGTGCAAACGATGAACACGGTTTATACCTATCATGATTATTAGCGATTTATTCTACCAAGCCATTCCTAAGATAGTCAGTCAAAAATTTTCGGGCTCACTGTTTCAGAGTTGAGTTGAGTTGGATAAACACTATTTGTCCAACGGTTGTTCCTGTGCCCGGGGCTAGGCTGCCAGGGACACATCGTTCGAGGAACATCTTGCGAGGTCCTCGGCGACGGCTCTGGCCCGCTGGATGGCCCACACCTGGTCTTCGAGCGCCTCGCTGAGAAGGGCGGCTTGTCATCGCTCAGCAAGGTGCCTCATTTTGGAGAGTCCCTCAGTTGACGTCATCCTTTCTCGTGACCCATCTTCATCTCTTGCGCATTGCCAAAGTATATGTGCAATATCGGCCCGTTCGTGCGCGCACCACGGGCAGCCAGGCGACGGTTGCAGTGTGGGCCATAGGCAGTGCAGATGGTAGGGGTTGGTGAACGTGCCCGCCTGCAGCCTGCGACCTGTGAAGGTGCACGTGGCGTTGCGGAAATTTCGCCCGGTCTTTCCTATAATGCTCAAGCACGTCGTGGTACGCAGCAGGAAATTCTTCTGCATAGCAGTCCGTGCACCTCTGCTGCCTTGCCTCTTCTGCACTAACTTCAGTTGCCGCAACAATGGAGGTAGTGGGGGTGGCAATTGCGGCAGTGCTGGTGCCTGTGGCCATCACCGTGCCTCGGTCGATGCTCCTCCCAATCATGGTGACGGCTGTCCCTTTGTGGCTGCGTCGCGGCCGGTAAGTTGTCTCGGGCAGAGGTGGGCGCGCTCATTTTATGGTTGGGCATGATGCCGGGAAGCCTTAGGCTGTTGTCTTTGCGGCTGCTAGTTTTACGGCTGCTAGTATTGATAGTTGAAATGTCCCCCATGTGTATTCTAGTGTAATGAAGAACCACTGTGAAGAAATACAGTAAAGTTTCAAACCTAGTTATCGCGAACGAAAGCAGGCGCGCTGTCACGCGTACGTTTCGGTTGTCACTCGGAGTAGTGGACCCTACTGTGGTTGTCACTCGAAGTAGTAGACCGACAAGCCGACGAGCGTAGCTCAGCGAAGAGAAGAGCCAAACTGACGAGGTTCGTGATTCGTTTATCGGATGCGTGTAACATCAATAACGTTCGCTCTAAACTCGCCTACAACTGCAATGCCACAACTTAATACTGACATCTGGGTGCTTCAAGGGCCATTTCATCCTACGTTTGGTTCAATGTCACCGCATAGGCGAGGTTAGACATCTCCGCGGCGGATCACGTGCGGTTAAGTTTTGCCTGCCACACTTGCGTGGCGGCACGTCACACTCCGGCGGCTCAAGGTAATTGAGACGGAATTGGTTACTTTGAGAGGCGTGGAGTAGTATGTCTCACCCTAAAAGCAGTTACCAGAACCATCATACTTAGTGTCCCCATCTTTCTTTCTACGCATGCAACAAACTTCGGAACGCCGGATGCAAAGTTCATTTTTTTTTCAGTTTTCTGACCTAATCAGCTTCGTTGCTACTTGACATAGCAAATTCAGGAAGTATTTCTGGAAGACCACGTAAACTGAGGCTCGGTATATACATAGCGTGCACGAAACGAACAATACGTACAAGCCCCGTCAGAATGCGTCTCCGTGGTCAACAGACAGATTCAGCTGTGCATCTGCAGCAGCCGTGCGGACGCAACCTGCCAATGGAAATGGCTAGCAGGCTGCGTCCGTACGGCTGCTGCGTTCACGTGGCTAATGGTGTCATCTATTGGCAAATTCGGAGCACTTCCGGTAATAGTTTATTCTGCTCCATGCAGAGCAAGTCTATTTCATTTGCAGATTGACAGTGCTCCCTGTATGTTCAATTGGCAGACCCGGACGAGCTCCCTCACCACGGTCACTTCTCGGAGCAACTTTTAAATCCGAAGCATTTCTTAGCAAACTTCGTGGAGACTGAGCGTATCTATCTATCTATCTATCTATCTATCTATCTATCTATCTATCTATCTATCTATCTAGCCGCCGACGACATTTAGCTCTCCTGGCCGTTTCGATAATGGTATCGACACCAAACTTAGTATGGCATAACATGACTGCAAGACTTGCATAAATGACTAGTCATAACATGAAAATCGTGCTGTGTATGCTAATATTTTCATAATTTACATTTCATGGTCTTGGTGCTCTTGTGGTTATTTCGTTCACGTGACATGTTGCAAAACTGGTATGGTTGACATGACCAAATGGCGAACACAAAGAACAAACTCAAACATGGAAATCATGACATACGGGTCATGTAACAACCTGACTATATGCTACGCTCATGATGCGCTCGTGGCAATTTCGCACACTTCATATATGCGAAATTTGGTATTAAGGGACGTGAATAGATGACGAAGGAATGTGACTGGTGCACACATAATAATCATAAGGTGTGTGTCATATGAAAACATGACTACATGCCACACTCAAGGCACGATACGCTTCGACGTGAACCGGTGCATGTGCGCGCCAGCGTTCGTTTTGTCGCGTCACACCGGCGCCTCTATGCCAGGCGCCGATTTGGTGCTGGGTCGCGTTCATGCATGCACGTTCGAGTGCACTCGGCGTCCCTCCGTCACGAAAAGATGCAGACGCAATGTTGTTTGGGTAACGTTATGTCACACCGGTTGCCGCTGGGCAGCGCCGACGAACGATGGTCGCGCCGGTCACGCCTGGCGTCAGACTATAGAGTGCTCGCGTTTTGCTAGGGTAGCGTCGCTGCGCCCAGCGTGCGCGCACGTCAACGTTACGTCAGAGTATATTGGGCCCTTCACGAGGCCCTCGTGGCCGTTTCGCTAGTTCCACATAAACCAAATTTGGTGTTACGTGACGTCAATGAATTACGACAGTATATGACTGGTGCAAACATGATAGTCCTGACATGCGTGTCATGTAAGAACACGACAACATACCATGCACGTGATGTGCTCACGGCCATCTCGCCAACTACACATATACTAAATTTGGTATCACGGGACTGAAAAAACGAAGACGATGAATGTCGAAACATGATAATCATAATTTCCTTCTCATGAAAAGCATGACTACATGCTACGCTGATAGCGTGCTCACTGTGGCTTTGCTAGCTCGACATACACTAAATTTGACATCACGTGATGTGAATAGATGGGGAAGGTAAACGACACGTTCAAGCGTGATAACCATGGAGTGGAAGGCATGTATGGCACGATTCACTTCCACCTTGTAACGTTGTGCTGATTTCAATGTGTAAATCAACCTTGCTGAATCGTGCTTCAACCTTGCTGAATCTGTCTAATGTTAATTGCAACACAGCAATATTTCAAGGTCTGGAGCTGCGCTCATGAGCACTAGATTATTCCTAAAGGAGGCTCATACAGATTGGCTCACTTGCACATACTAATACTATTATGTGGCCTAATCATTGAAATTATACCTCAGCATTGGTTCACACTAACTATTCGAATATTACCTGCATTTACAATTTAGAAAATATTGAGCTTTCTGCACTTCGGAGTGATCAGGGTGTTCCGAATCTTGATAAAACAGATAACTACCTAATAAAAGATATAGAATTCTAAAAAATGGTATGTTACCAATGCTTTGAGGTTTAAACCTTAAGTTGTATGCGATAAATATATGTATAACGAGTTAGTATTTAGTGTTTTTTATTGCATTTTCACTATGTCTTTTCCTTTTTTATCTAAATACTGACTTCTCTGCAAAATGTAAAACCTCTCACTTTTATTTCAACTTCTAAGCGAATGCACAGCTATGAGGGTACGCAATACTGGTTTGTATAGTCACCTCGCAGACATTGCGAGGTTATTAGTGTAAACTCAAACTGTATCGATGGACTCTATCAGTAAAGAACTATGTTTATTCTTTTCCGCACTTTCCTTTAGTGTGTAAACCTTACACGTTTTTAACTGGAATCCTCATTTGAAGATATTAGGGGCGAAGCTCCTTATAGCGTGGGTCTGTCGTCATCTATATGCATGCCTGTATGTAGAAACCACCTCACAGCATATCCACGGAGTGAATGTTGATGAGTGGGGTGAAGCGTCAGTCAGTCCATCAGTTGCTTTCGTCCGTCCATGCGTTCGTCCGTTCGCGCGCCCGTCTGTCCGTCTGTTCATGCGTCCACCTGTCTGTCCACTCATGCCTCCATTCATGCTTCCGTCTGTTCATCCGTCTTCGCGTCCATCTGTACGTCTATCCATGCGTCCATCCATGCGTCTGTTCGTGCTTCCATCCGTTCGTGTGTCGAATGAACGTACGGACGGACGGACGGACGGACAAACAAGCGGGCGGGCGGGCGGGCATACAGACAGACAGACAGTAAGACAGAGAGACAGATGATGGATGGACGCGGCCAGAGGAGGACTTATGGTTTGCCGATGAAACCCTCCGAAGCTCCATGTGTATGCTGTGAATTTTCGGTTCATTTTTGGCGTGCATCGGGATGAATTCCTAAGCTTGGCTAGCGCTTGTAAAGACGGTGCAAGGGACCCGCTTAGAGTATCCTGTTCAACTCTTGATCGCGAATTTGAAGAGTCTTTGAAGTTTTTTTGGCGAGAAAGTTGTGTGAGCTTACGCATTTGTTATATGTGATACTGGAAGGGTTCTTCAGTGATATTTCAGAGTGCTGTCTTGATGGCTTTTGTAACCGCGCATTCGCCTTAAAACTAAGCCATTCTCAATGTATTGTTGCGTATTGCAAATGCTTGTAATGATGGAAGTTGTAGAGGCAGAAATTAGCTGTACGTCGCTGTCTACTACTTTCAGCAGATATTGACATTCTGAGAGCCTCCCAATGCCTCTCAAAGTGTGCGTTAATAGTTTGTGTCGTATGATTGCGCACAGAATGCACAATAAGCGGTATCAAATTCATAATAAGCTTAAATAATCTTACCTACCGGGCCAAGTAAAAGAAGCTTAATAAATATTACAACATCTGAGGTTTCACGTCCTAAAACCACGATAAGATTATCGGAGGCACCGTAGTGGAGGGCTACATAAAGTTTGACCATCTGGTGTTCTTTATCCTGCACTGACACCGCGCAGTACACAGGCCCCTGCCATTTCGTCTCCATCAAGATGCGACTGCCGTGGCTGGGATCGAAAACGCGACCGACGGGCCAGCAGCCGATTACCATAACCACTGAATCATTACGATGGACAAGCAATGAAATCGATCTTGAACGGTTTTTGTTGTGCCCGCCTATAACTCCGCAATATCTTTCCAAGGAATCGCCGCAACAACCTTCCGCTACAACATTTGGGCAAGGGTGCGCTTTTTTTTTCACGTTCTTCGTGCATTTCCAAAATAAATCTTATAGTAGAATCCTTATAAGCGCGTATACCTACACACATGCACCATTCGCAACATGCGGCTCAGTCTTAGATTTCAAGCACAGTACACACACAATGTCAAAACTACGACCTCTAGACGGACGAGATAAAAGAGAATGCTTTGAAGTTCGCCGCAGCCACATGCAAACTTCACGAATGGTGAAATGATTGCGGTGGCCAAAAATTGGTACAGGAAGCATGGCTGGCAGTCACCTCTTTTATATACACCTTTGGGCAACTCTACAAAACGCTAGTGTTAGAGAACGCGGCGAAAAAAATGGCGCAGCGAAAGTGGTTTCTGGGAAAGGAATGCACAAGTTTGCTGCGTGCACTCCTTTGGTAGGCCGACGTGGGGCCCAAAGAATGCGGCAATTTCGTTTCTGCTTGCTTGGCTGCTTTGTCGAGTGACAATTCCGTTCTTCTTTCTTTTTAACACGCACATACGCAACCTCCAGAGATAGTTGTAGCTCGTACGTAGAAATGCCCTGAGATGGTTCTTGATATGAAAACAAAAAAAATGAATAAAGTGAGTGGAGCATGGAATCAGAATACCCGGACGACTATTCGTTCGAAGCAGCGGCAACGGTCGATGAGGAAGCGCTGAGCGAGTCACGGCGTCCATTGTTGCCTAGAGATCTAGTAGACACATTATCCAGGATACGCTGCGGGTGCATTAATTACTCTGAGCAGCGCCCGCACGTTCGTATATTGCCGAGCATTCAATTGAGGTGATGTGATGCGCTGATGCCGGGATTCTGCTTTCTGAAATGTGCAACAGCAAGATGTCAAAGATAGAGGAACAGTACAGCATTTATTTTGGTAGCAAATTAGTTTGTCATTGAACCACTGAATCTCTCAGCACCTGCAGTTTTTTTTCGCTTTATCCTGCGCAGGAGGTCCCTCTCTTCTGTGTGCATTTCTCACTGTTGAAGAGGCAGTAACTGCACCAACGGTTTCGACATGGTTCGGACACTATGGACACGTTGGTTTCGAAAGATGCTAAGTAGGAATTTCACTAAAGGTATGAAATTTGCGGATAACGTAGAAGTGGACGTGCGTGGCAAAATGGCCACTTACCTTCCTCTATAATTTAATGGCCGGTAGTTTTTCACTTCACTTTATTTTTCCTTAAAGACCCCGCACTGGAGGTATTACATAAGGGGTGGGGTTAACACACATTTTTTTACAAAATAGTGGCTACATACATTTATTGAAAAACAGCAGATTTTAGTTTTACCGAAAATGATGATGAGCAGGTGGTTTCGACGATATGGCGGGGCAGGCCGTTCCAGTCAACTGATGATCGACAAAAGAAAGATGCAGAAAATGTTGTAGTGCGGCTGCGTGGACGAGAAACTTGCAAGTGGTGCCCTGTGCGCAGCGATGTGCGCGGTGGCGGGGCCAAAATATAAGGGGCATGATGAAGTGAGCTGTAGAAAAACTTGTGAAAAAGGATTAATGAATCAATGCGGCGCCGGTATGATAGCGTGTTTAAACCAGACTGTGTTTTTAGTAATGATATGCTGATGTTATAGGAATATGACGATTGAATAAACCTTACTGCGCGATTCTGAATGGCTTCTAGGGTATTGATAAGACATGCTTGATGAGGTGACCATATGGGAGAAGCGTATTCTAGTTTCGGGAGTACGAGTGACTTATATGCTAGAAGTTTTACGTGGCGTGGTGCATGACGCAGGTGGCGTTTTAGAAATCCCAGGGTTTGGTTGGCCGAGGCGGTAATGCATGCTATATGAGGCGACCAGTTTAAGTCATGTGAGAGTGTGACACCAAGGTACTTGAATGTATCCACTGTTTCTAATGAAGTGTTAGCAATAGTGTAAGGTGTGTATAATGGCTGAAGACGGCGAGTGAAACATACTACCTTGCATTTGTTGGGGTTGAGGGTCATCAGCCATTCGTTGCACCAATCCTGAATATTGTTGAGATCTTCTTGCAGAATAGCGTGGTCAGCATTGTTAGTGATTGTACGGTAGATGACACAATCATCTGCGAACATTCGGATTTGAGAGGAAACATGTAGAGGGAGGTCATTTATATAAATAAGAAACAACAGAGGGCCTAAGACGCTGCCCTGTGGAACGCCAGATGTTACAGGGAGGGGGGCGGAAATGGAATTATTGATATGTACTGACTGTGATCGGCTAGCAAGAAATTCCTTAATCCAATGGAAAATATCGGGATGTAGATTCAACTGAGAGAGCTTAAGTAACAGCCGTTGGTGGGGTAACTTATCAAAAGCTTTTGCGTAATCAAGAAAAATGGCATCTACCTGTTTGTTAGTATCGAGGTTGATGTGCAAGTCGTGGATGAACATGGCAAGTTGCGTTTCGCATGAGAGGCCCTTCCGGAATCCATGTTGAGATGCGTGAAAAAAGTTGTGCCTGTCAAGAAACTGCATGATTTGCGTGTAGATGACGTGATCCATTATCTTGCAAGGTACACTAGTCAGGGAAATCGGTCGATAGTTGAGAGGAGAGCTTTTGTTGCCTGATTTGAAGATTGGAACGACCTGCCCTTCCTTCCAGGAGAGGGGGATGCTACCGGATGATAAGGACTGCTCGAAAATAATTCTGAAATAGGCTGCGCAGATGTTCTTGGTGTTTTTTAACAGTTTTGTATTGATATCATCTGCCCCTGAAGTTGATGAAAGTTTAAGATTTTCAATTATGGCTATTATTCCTTGTTCGCTGAATTGGATTGCTGGCATGACACCTTGGACAGGGGGTGGGGGCACTGGTAGAGGAGCATCAGGTTCAGTGGTAAATACAGATGAAAAAGCAAGGTTAAATACATCAGCACATTCTTGCTCAGGAATCGCAATGTCGTTATGGTCGGTAATGACAACAGCAGTAGGTGGCTTGGGGTTTAAAATTTGCCAGAATTTTTGGGGGTTGCTCTTGAGTACACAGGGTAAGATGTCATAAAAGAAGGAGTGCTTGTCATGACGTATAGCTGATAAGTAAACTTTCTCAGCTACGTAATATTTTTCCCAGGCCGTGGTACAATTTTGTTGCCTTGCGAATCGGTAAAGTCGTTTTTTCTTATTTTCTAGAGATTTTAATTTCCCATTGAACCAAGGTTTATTGCGGTTAGCTTGTACTGAAGTAACTGGAATGTGGTTGGTGGCGAGCTCAGTAAACTTTTGTTGGAAGATCGACCAGTTTGCATGAAGTGTGCGGCTGTGAAAATCGGTGCAAAAAGTCGAGTAAAAAGCGATAAGTTCGTTGTTTATGGCATCGTAGTTGCCTTTGCCGTATAAGCGTATTGTTTTTCTCCACGATTCTCGTTTCAGCAAGGTAAAGCTAAAGACTGCGTGGATTATTTTATGGTCGCTAATTTCGCGGAGGTAAGACATCGAAGATAGGCTATTTGGACTATTGGTTAGTATAAGATCTAAAACGCTGGCTGAGCCATGCGCAACGCGTGTTGGTTGTAACACAAGCTGACTTAAATTGAAGTTAAAACAGAGATCGAGGAAATCATTATCGGCTTTACTCAGTGATGAAGGCGGATTACTATTCCAATTTATGTGAGGGAAGTTAAAATCCCCAAAGAACAATATCTGAGCGTTAATGTATTTTGTCGTGAGTGTGTTCAAGACGCAGCTTAGCTTTTCAATGAAGTCCGTATCTGTTCGCGGCGGGCGGTAGCATACACCAAGTAAAATAGTATGAGGAGAGGAACGGAAAAGTAGCCATAGTATTTCAAGATCACTGGGTGTATGAACAATGGTGCAAGGCAAGGTATCACTGACGGCAATGAGCACACCACCACCTCTGGAGTTCTGACGATCTTTGCGGAAAACATGAAAGCCCGGTAGGTCATCCATAACCTCTGCGTCGGATACGTCGGCAGTAAGCCATGTTTCGGTAAGTATTAACAAATTACACCCAGACGATAGGGCAATATTACATACGACGTCGCGTTTAGGAAGAAAACTCCGTATGTTAGTAAAAATTGCTGAAATAGCAGTGCTTGGGCGTATTGTTATCGAGCGCTGTGATGGCTGTCGATGATGTGGCAATTGCTATCTGATTTCTTTAACACGCTTCGCTGCGTCATCGTACATATACTTCGCGGATCCTATGTACAGGGTTTTATAACGTAGAAAAAAGGCGACAGCTTTCGCCTTTGCAAAAGCAAGAAGGTGTTTCCGGGCGTTTTGTACTGCGCGGGAGTAGTCCTGACCAATTCTGCAGTTACTGCCTTTGAGCTTGGGTCCATTAGACAGGATTTTTTCTTTGGTTTTAAAGCGAGCAAATTTCGCAATTATGGGGCGGTTACGGCTAGTATTGTGGCGGCCGAGACGATGCGCACGCTCAATCTCGTCGGGATTCACAGTTAAGCCCAACTGATCTGAGCAAAGGCGAATGATTTTTTCTTCTATCTGAGAGGCAGATTCCGATGCGCCAGGGTCGGGAATACCGAAAAAGATTAGATTGTTGCGGCGGGCTCGATTTTCGGCGTCATCAATTCGTGCTTCTATGTCTGAGATTGCCTGGGTTGTCTCGGCAGTAGTAGACGTGATGGTTTTGACCTGTTGTTGCAGGGATTCGATGCGTTGACAGTGGCTCTCAACGATATTGATTCTTCTGCTAAGTTCACCTATTATGCTGCTATTTTCGGCGAGTTCGGTTTTTAAACCCTTCAGTTCGATTATTAGCTGTGATTGCCCTGCTGACAGTTTTTGCAATTCGGTTAGTATAGCGTTAGATTCCGGGCCGGGGTTAGTTTCAATGTCGCCTGACAGCAATAGCAAGGCACACAAGACATCAATACACTCTACAATAATGGATAACAAACACTGGGGGCTCGGCAGCAGTACCAGAAACAAGTCGCTCGATTTCTTAGCGTAAAGACTCAAAGGTCGACTAACCTGCATATTGAAAAGTAGCAGCTTAGGCAACTGTCCCGTGGCACAGCCGCCGAGCCCACAGTTGGGCGCGCGAGGGTGTCGCTCCTTTATAGCCGAAGAGGCGATTGATGTTGCTGACATAGGCGTATCCCAGGTGGCAATGGTGACGAAATCCGTGTCAGGGGCGGTTAGCTTATCATATGAGAAAGCAACCGATATACGGCCAATGCATGGTTCCACACAGGTTGAGGGTGCGTGCGGGATGGCCAGTATGGTAGCGGGCAGAGCTGCGCAGATCACTGCGATGGCGACGACCTGCATATTGAAAAGTAGCAGCTTAGGCAACTGTCCCGTGGCACAGCCGCCGAGCCCAGCAGTCAGCAGTCAGGACTTTTTCAAGACTTCGTCATTTTTATGTATAAGTCCGCATTGTTGTACGTTCGTTTTGCAGCACCATGCTAAAGAAACCGCAGTTCCTAACCATGGCGTGAGTGTTATTCTTAACGTTAAGGGCTTCCCAGAGAGGTAACTTTCGAGCGCGCTCTACAGACTGAGGACCGGTCTATAGGTGAAGGATACTCAACATTTGCTCAAGGGCGAAGGCGTAGCCGGCACCTTACTTGTGCACCGATATCTACTTGTATATCATGTCAGCAAAAAGTAATAATACGCGCATTATACAAAAAAGTTGGTATTGTAGAAAACTCATTCAAAACGAGACAAAATTGCATGAAAGCATCGCTTTTTTAATGTGGGACATGACAGCATGAAGTATTTTACGAAATTGTACATCCACGAATAACACTCAAGCGCAAATGCGTGATGTGACAGCTCCAAAAATTGCGCCCTAATAAATGGGGTGATGAACAAGCACACATACGGGACAAAGACACGCGAAAGTTTTATCCCAATAGGATATAAAAATAGGTGTACGAAACAGATTCAGTCATTCAACATTAGCAAAAATTATGATTTTTCCGGGTAGTCTCAACCGATACACGAAAACCACGCACAGCACGGTTACATCACTTCTAATCGACGTTATAAACACATCAGTTGGGATGATTGCGCGTCGGCAAGCATTAGTATTCATGAAATCCGTGAACACACACAAATAACGAGACGATTACACAGTGAGACAACTTCCTACAAAAAAATACTACCCTTGCTAGGCTCTGGTGAAGTAAGGCGATGCAAATACCGACTCCTGCAAGCTCATCCAGCAGTCAGGACTCCACTATGCAGCTAAGTGGAAGGAAGGCAACATAAACATTGTTGACACGATAAACACCTACCATGCGCCATTAACACCACGTTTTTGTTACGGCTACGTAAGGTGCTCGAAAGCCTCTTAAAGTTCTATATTCTCGGGCAGTCTGTGTACTTCCTACAAAGGGCACATACGCAAACTCTTGAGCCAATAAAATACCATGGGCAACAACTAGCACGCAATCGTACAAGGAATGTGATGACACTGCCTCCGGTGGCGACATACAGACATCATTAACTTTATTATAAACCTGAGAACCGACTGACCAATATTTGGTAGATTGACCTCTGGGGGGCTTTTCACTCCAACGTATCACAAGTATAAACTTGAGTAATGGTTTATTTTTTAATGTGGCGAAGCTAATGGTATACGCCTTGTGGCCAAACACACATATCCTTTTGCGATGCTTTGAGCGCCACGACGGTAAAAGAAATTCTGGACCATATCTACAAACTGAAACCTGATGGGATGCGAAGCAGCAGCGGTGCGCACGGCGCTGACCAGGTTGAAACGGGCGTTGACGCGGGCTCTGAAAGAACGGTTTGAAGCGAAACTCGGTGTAGCGTTTACTCGAGTGAACGCTCTTTTGAAACGCAAAGACACGGTAGATGGGTTTGGTATTGTGCAAGTTTTATTGCAGATAAACGAGCCGAGAGATTAGACAGACTAACCCCCGCGTTCAGAAACGCTGCTTGACTTCAACTTCACTTGCCACAGACTTCAATGCAGCACGAGCACGTTGCGAACGTGCTGTCCTTAGGCGGTGCCAAGGCAACACAAACGCGCTACATTAGGCGGTTTGAAGTCAACTTCAAGTCGAGGACCTTTTCTGATTGCGGGGGTTAGTCACGTGCCCACAGCACCCATACGGGCGCAGCCTGCTGGCCATTTACAATGGCCGGCCACGCCCGTACGGTAGCCGCAGACCCATAACTAAATAGGCCTAGAGTTTCAACTCGACGTGCGCTCGAGCATTGCGTGTGGTGGAAAAGGTGAAGTGAGGAGAAGTTTGTTGCAAGCCGGTGGAGGAGCTGAAAGCTACTGAAGGTGAGGAAGAGAGTAACGTCAACGCGCAGCTGCACCTTGACCAATTTGGCACCGCTCCAACACCTCTGGTGTGGGGGTTGTGCAGAAACACGGTCAGCGTTACGCAGGCTAGTCAAGGAGTGGCATCGCATCCAACAGCTATTGTCGCACTCTGCCACCACATGCTGCTGTTTACAAGCACACTTCTGAACTATTATGTGCTACTGTCAGTGCTTCTGATAGCGGCTAGACACCGTGGAGTATTACGAACAGTTTTTAGCGTTTGTGGCACCGCAGTCTTACGGAAAAAACCTAAGAAACTTGGTAAGATTAGGTCTAGCAACATCTTGGTGTGCTGTGCTGCTCCTGTGCCATGCAATTTTCATGGACCTGGAGATGTTAAAAACAACGAAAAAGAGTCAACTGCTAATTCGTAAAAACATCACAAATGATAAGAAAAATAATGCCAGGAAAACCCGTCACAGGGCAATAGTACAAGGGTAAAAAAAAGAACGCAGACACAAACAGACACAGACAAATAGAAGAAGACAGCAAGAACACGGCGTTTGTGTTGTCTTGACTCTTCTTTTGTGTGTCTACATGTGTACATTATTTATGACAAATCTGCATTAACTAGTTGAACTTCCTGCCGTTCTAAGCACGATGCTGCCACTCCTCTCGTTCTCTCCCAAGAAACAAATATTCCACTTTACATTCGCAGACATTGAGCAGCTCGAGACAACTGACTTCATTACGTCCTGTAAATCCGAACATACACAGGTTTTCCAGATACGTTGTAGGTCACGGAAACACGCTGAACGTTACGCGCACTGCGATGCGATGATTACGTCAGACATTTTTCGCGAGATCTCCTTGTATTGTTCCGGTGCTGCATTCCGACTTTACTTGATTCGTAAACATTTATAACACGACGCACACAACGACACAGTAACAGGAACCACATCTGAGCAAATCTGTCACACTTTGAGAGAGTTACATTGTGATAGATAACCCACAAAAAACTCTGACAATCAGAAATCTATAGGCACGTTGTTGCATAGACTTATGCCACTACTCGAAGAAGTGGTACTTTTCACTACAGCAAACCGCATAGATACTGACAAAGAGGGTGAAGACAAGTAGGTTGACACACATGCTACATTCAGTAATACATTCATTCAGTGTTGTCGTCTATTTTTTTTCATTTCTTCTCAATGGCGTAGAAAGAAAACTACATAAAAAGAGGATCGTAGTAGACATCCACTTTTTGTGTTGATATTAAAACTCCACGTGAACAATCTAAACGTTTTCGTGCATCAGAAATCTGGGCAAAAAATCCAGTGCATTACTATTTTTTTTCTTGAACCAAAAAACGAAATTCTCTGGAAGTATTTTTGAAGTCTTATATGTTAACAGGGGCAAATAGTTAACGTGCGAACATTGAACATTAACATTGTGAGACGAGTTCATAGTGTAGTATCACAATTATTCCATAAAAACTACTGTGCGACATCACGTACTTTCAACAGGCATATATAGGGCACAGGTTTTCGCCAATTGGAAAAAACAGAGTGTCCCGGTGTCTGAAAAATACCTATTCACAAGATATCAACCTTATTAATAAAAAACTAAAAGTTTCACAATTTCTTTTCGTTATCAGCACTGTGGAATAGGACGGGGTGTTTGAAGCATGAATGACGCAGTGCATACACCTATAACACGAACTGCTACTTAGGAGTCAAGATACGATCATTCTGCACTTCGAGCTAATTAAACGGAATGTGTGCCTGCTCACTGGTAAAGTTTAGGGAACACGTGAAGCCACTTGAAAAGGCATAGCGTGAATGTATATATGCCGATAGGTGGCGCGGTAATTGCACTCCGACGAAGCTCCAGCACTAAACGCAGTCGTAGAAGGGCAGTGGCCTAGTGATTCGTCGCCTCAACTTGGCCATGTTGTCTACGATGAGCTTGTTCTTTGGATCCAGAGAGAGGGCCACTTGGTAGTGTCGAAATGCAGCTGGGTAGTCACTCTGGAAAATAACATGTAGCATAAAATCTCTGATAGAATAACCTGCACAATGAGCTCTGCATTTATAAGCAGTCACTTAAGCCCAAGTGTGGCAACTAAGTATTACGTGTTTCGGTGAAGGCAATAAATATTAACGCATGATGAAACCAGTTATTGCAATGCGTTGCTATATCTCGCAACAACAAAGCTAACCTCCAAGTGCCTGATCACCGCAAGGTTCAGATGAGCGTGAGCAAGATCAGGATCCAGACGAATGGCAACTTCATAGCTCTGAAACAGAAAACGAAATGGCACATTAAATATTTTATGTATTTTATGCATGTTATTGACATAAAAAGCAGCAGATATTTGGTGCAGTAGAGTAGGCATTTCAAGCAGGGGTTTCTATAAGCATGCCTTATAAGTAGTGACTCAGCCACGGGAAAGACTTTATAAGCAATTTACAATCGTTTGCCAAATATTTCTGAATTTCTTTGAAAAATATCCTGAGAAAACTTTTTAATAGCATTTACATGCTTAACCACACAACATAAGTGCGTATAATAAACGGGGAGGGATATTGATCCTGCTGTTAAGGTGCGATACCAATAAATGTCTCCAATTAGGTAAGAAATTTATATTTACAAAAAGTAAGTACATAAATACTGATATATATATATATATATATATATATATATATATAGAAGAACTTGAAGGGAAGGCACGACAGGTCCGGGTATTTTCTATATTGAATTAACTTGCAGATAGCACATAAGAAAAGGATCGTGTTTACTAACGTTTCGGCCGTGGCACGGCCTTCGTCAGAGTAAGTAGGTATGATACAATGCAGCCGCTTTTATAGGCTCACGTGATGAACTCTCGGTATAACAGCTAGGACAATCAAAGTAAAAAATGGTAATCTGTCAGAACCTTGTGTTGACATGACTGACATGTGACGGGTGCATGAATATACAAGTCTCAAATTTCCTTGCGCATCGACACGCGGGGCACATTATGGTTGGCAGGACATGCAAAAGAGCTATGAAGTAGAGAAACCACGGTTGACTAATATACATTCTAATATACATTAAAATATTTTATTAATCTAAGAAGTCGTGTTGTTATAGTGCGAGGCAGGTGAGCTTTCCTACGTTTTCATTGATACCTGAACGAATGGTGTTAAATTTATGGATCAAGAAGGATGCCCTCACTTCCCTATCGTGATTTGTCTTGAAACCGGACTGAATAATAGTGGCCCTAATTTTGTCGAAACCATGGCCAGGCATACTGACGTGCTTCGACAGCGGTAGATTAGGGAGGCTTACGGTATGTGCACGGTGATTATTAAAACGAATTCTGAAACTTGTCTCTGTTTGACCTATGTACTGAGCTCCGCATGTTGAACACTCTAGAAGATAGATGACGTTTATACTATCACACGTGTAGTTCCCATTTATCTTTAAAGATGATTGATTGATTTGTGGGGTTTAACGTCCCAAAACCACCATATGATTATGAGAGACGCCGTAGTGGAGGCCTCCGGAAATTTTGACCACCTGGGGTTCTTTAACGTGCACCCAAATCTGAGCACACGGGCCTCGACATTTCCGCCTCCATCGGAAATGCAGCCGCCGCAGCCGGGATATGAACCCACGACCGGCGGGTCAGCAGCCGAGTACCTTAGCCACTAGACCACCGCGGCAGGGCTATCTTTAAAGAAAAACTCGACGATGTACTTAAAACTGTTTTAGATGTCGTCATGTGCGCGCACACTTTGCAACGTGGTTTGTTGCAGGGATGGCAGCCTTCATGATGTGAACACGTGGTTTTAGATGAGGTTAGTAAATCACGAAGGTTCCGCGACCGCCGGTAGACCACGCGTGGTTGTTCTGTAACGATTTCTTTGAGCCGCTCGCTCTGTATCAATATGTTAAAATGCTTCTTTAAGATATGGTTCACATTTGGAGCTGAGGCCGCATGTGTCAAAGTTAGATTAGTCCGCGAACAGTCTTTGGGTCTTTTGTTAGTACTCAGCAGTTCTGAACGGTCAAGCTCTTCGGCACGTTTGATGGCGTCTGTGATTATGCTGGCCGGATAGCTCTGTTTTTCGAGCGCACTCCGAAGTTGTTCGCAGTGGCGGGAAAATTCGCTGCTATCAGAGCATATTATTTTAAAACGGACTGCTTGGCTGTAGGGAATACTAGTTTTGTTGTGTTTCACGTGACTACTGCTAAAGTGAAGATATTGCTGCCTATCCGTGGGTTTTCTGTAAAGATTAGTTATCAGCTTCCCGTTACGTAGAGTGACCATGACATCAAGGAAGTTTATGTTCACAGGTGAATATGAGGGCGAAAAAGAAATCGCCGGATGGGCGTTGTTAAGATCTGCTATGAAAGAAAGAAGTTGCGATTCACTATGGTGCCAGATTAGGAAAATGTCGTCAATGAACCGCTTATAGTAAAATGGCTTATAAAATGGCGTGACTTACTGGATCTTGTGCCCCGCTCAGCATCCTGTCTTATTCTTCATGTTGGGACGGTCGATGTGGCTTCGAGTTCGGGACACGAGGCGTTTGCAAAATACCGCGATCTACTTGAAAGCATTGCAAAAGACCGCCCAGAAGTTCGGCGAATTTACGCCACGCTGATACTGCCTAGAAGTGGAAACCGTCGACAAAGGAACTGTAACCTGACATTCGTCCGGCGCTGCAACAGAGAAGCATCAGTGTTCAACAACATGCTTCGGAATTTTTGCCGCTATTCCCGGCTAGTTTGCTACCTCGATCATGAAATCGAATGGTTACCACCCACACGCGTCCTCGCAGCAGACGGCCTTCATATGAGCTTCGAGGGTGTGTTGTTGCTTGCAAGCCACATCCGCCACCTGTGCTTTAGGAGACCGGTGGATGCGACATCAGCTGCCTGGTGCGATTCATCAACGAATGACGACTCTCCGCATCGAGTGGATCGAGCTGGGCGACCTTCAGCACCCAGTCATCCTACAACACAGTCAAACTCAAGAAACAACACCGCGCCGACAGCAACCTTCACCCTGACGAACAAGCCTTCCGTAGCAGAGAACGTCACCTCGAAAGCATCGCGCGCCCACATGAACAAGTTGCAATCTACACAGCCTACGTCTTGCCTACCACCGCCTGCGGTCGTTGCATCACTTTCGCCGTCTCTACCACGCTACGGACTCCGGAACAGGGGCACAACCACGAGAGGAACGAACTGACCAACACAACGCCACCTGGGTGAGAGTACTTTATCTGTTGGCTCAATGAACTTTTTAAGGACCAGGAAGGTTATAGAAAAACGTACTCGTTGTGAATCGCACATTTCTATGCTTAGAATGTATGTCGCGGCAACAAGTGCTCCTAAAGGTTTACAACTAAAACTGCAGCCGGCCACATCAGAGATGTCAAAGAAAAACCTGTCAAGGTGGCACAACACCTTAAATCGGGCGTCTGTTGAACTAACCAGCATACTTATTAGCCATTATGAATCATCAGAAAAAGGTCTGCGGAATCAGGAAAAACAGCTTGTGCAATCCTCTCAGTTTACGACTGAAGAATTAAAAACTCTCGAATTATATCGGTCACAGAAGTTAGCCGAGCTGGATGCTAAAAGTCAAAAAAGGTCGCGCGTGATAACTTAGGAAAAAAGGAATGCTCCCGACGAGGAAACATTCCAACTACAGCTGAAATGCGCCAGCCCGAGCTGGAAAGTAAATCATCTGGACAGGATAACATTATAAATTTGTCATGTTACGATCTATCAATTGAGGAACGTAGTGTGTTATCTCGAGGACTTAATTTTTGCCCTGCAACAGGAGGCTATAGTGAATTTAAGTTGGTGAAGGATCTTCACAATTTCGAACGTAACATGCGCCTCCGTGAGTACTTTTATGATCGCTCCTCGGCTCACAATACCGATAGCCCATCATTGCCATCTTACAAGCATTGGACACCCCCCTCCCAAAGAGACAAATGTCTGGACCTTTATATCAGAGCTGTACAACGCGATGTCATGCAGGCATATAAAGAACGTACACCATTGCACCGCAACCTTACTGACAGAGAGCAACAAGCAATTGAATCCATCACTAGTCTTAATGACATAATTATAAAACCTGCAGATAAAGGAGGCGCCATTGTTGTAATGAACAGAAGCAAATATATCAGCGAAGGCCATAGGCAGCTCAGTGATGCATCATATTACAAGCGGCAAGATCATGACCCAACAAACGAGTTCAAAGATATTGTTCGTGATACTTTGACTACGCTCTTTAATAATAAAGAAATGAGCTATGGCACTCTGAAATCCCTAATACCGTTGAGCCCAGTAGCTGGCAGGTTTTACCTTCTTCCCAAAATTCATAAGAGAGATAATCCCGGTAGACCGATAATTTCTGGAATTTGAACAGTGACTGAGAACCTTTCCCGTTATGTAGACAGCCTCATCAACACCATTCCGTCCAGCTTTTCTTCTTACATTAAAGATACCAATCACTTTCTATCAGATATTGTTGACCTACAGGTTCCTCAAAATTCGTTTCTCGTTACGTTAGATGTCACGTCACTATATACTAATATCCCTCACTCAGATGGCATCGAGGCAGTTATCTGTGCGTACAACGATTGCGACGCCAACAAACCAGTTTCTGCATCTACGTTAGCTACGTTGCTTAAGCTCATTCTTGAACTTAACAATTTCGAATTTGATGGGACACATTATGTTCAAGTTAGTGGTACATCTATGGGCACAAGAATTGGACCAAACTACGCAAACATATTTATGGGACTCCTTGAAAACAAATTTCTTGCAAATTGTGAATATAAGCCATTTTACTATAAGCGGTTCATTGACGACATTTTTCTAATCTGGCACCATAGTGAATCGCAACTTCTTTCTTTCATAGCAGATCTTAACAACGCCCATCCGGCGATTTCTTTTTCGCACTCATATTCACCTGTGAACATAAACTTCCTTCATGTCATGGTCACTCTACGTAACGGGAAGCTGATAACTAATCTTTACAGAAAACCCACGGATAGGCAGCAATATCTTCACTTTAGCAGTAGTCACGTGAAACACAACAAAACTGGTATTCCCTACAGCCAAGCAGTCCGTTTTAAAAGAATATGCTCTGATAGCAGCGAATTTTCCCGCCACTGCGAACAACTTCGGAGCGCGCTCGAAAAACAGAGCTATCCGGCCAGCATAATCACAGACGCCATCAAACTTGCCGAAGAGCTTGACCGTTCAGAACTGCTGAGTACTAACAAAAGACCCAAAGACTGTTCGCGGACTAATCTAACTTTGACACATGCGGCCTCAGCTCCAAATGTGAACCATATCATAAAGAAGCATTTTAACATATTATTACAGAGCGAGCGGCTCAAAGGAATCTTTACAGAACAACCACGCATGGTCTACCGGCGGTCGCGGAACCTTCGTGATTTACTAACCTCATCTAAAACCACGTGTTCACATCATGAAGGCTGTCATCCCTGCAACAAACCACGTTGCAAAGTGTGCGCGCACATGACGACATCTAAAACAGTTTCAAGTACATCGTCCAGTTTTTCTTTAAAGATAAATGGGAACTACACGTGTGATAGTATAAACGTCATCTATCTTCTCGAGTGTTCAACATGCGGAGCTCAGTACATAGGTCAAACAGAGACAAGTTTCAGAATTCGTTTTAATAATCACCTTGCACATACCGTAAGCCTCCCTAATCTACCGCTGTCGAAGCACGTCAGTATGCCTGGCCATGGTTTCGACAAAATTAGGGCCACTATTATTCAGTCCGGTTTCAAGACAAATCACGATAGGGAAGTGAGGGAATCCTTCTTGATCCATAAATTTAACACCATTCGTTCAGGTATCAATGAAAACGTAGGAAAGCTCACCTGCCTCGCACTATAACAACACGACTTCTTAGATTAATAAAATATTTTAATGTATATTAGAATGTATATTAGTCAACCGTGGTTTCTCTACTTCATAGCTCTTTTGCATGTCCTGCCAACCATAATGTGCCCCGCGTGTCGATGCGCAAGGAAATTTGAGACTTGTATATTCATGCACCCGTCACATGTCAGTCATGTCAACACAAGGTTCTGACAGATTACCATTTTTTTACTTTGATTGTCCTAGCTGTTATACCGAGAGTTCATCACGTGAGCCTATAAAAGCGGCTGCATTGTATCATACCTACTTACTCTGACGAAGGCCGTGCCACGGCCGAAACGTTAGTAAATACGATCCTTTTCTTATGTGCTATCTGCAAGTTAATTCAATATATATATATATATATATATATATATATATATATATATATTTATATATAATTACTCTCAGATCGCGTGCTGTATAGAACAGCTATTTTTGTTTTTTACTTTAACTTATTCCGCATCATCATGCCAGAAAATTGATTAGCTCCGTGTAAAATTGAGGTAAAGTGTAAAATATCAAATTATTTTAATACATGCTCCTGGGACTATAACGTGCTTTTATATTACTTCAACTCAAAATGCTACTATCTAGGCACACCTAATCTACGGGAAATTATGTCCAAACAATTGCAATATTATGCGTGTTGGCATAATTTACAGACACAAAGTGAAGAACTAAAACAAAAGAGGGTGTTTATTTCGGCTTTCAGAACATCATTATTCTGCCCAAGCTATGTCATCGAGTTTTAAAAAATGGTTCATTACTCTGATAAAAGCGCGTGCCTTGTACGAACCTGTGCCGATGAGCTGAAGTCATTTAGGTCCTTCAGTATGTCACCGTGGTCGCTGTGTATTTTTGCACATAGGTGGTCGTCAACAGCGCACAACTTTAGAGCCTTTAATACGTATTCCAGTGCCTGAAAGATTAAGAAAGACTCACTAATCTATCGATCATATTTATAGTACAAGAACGCACAGCGGTTCATACAATCTTCAATTGTATTCAGGGCTACTGAGGGAACTCTCAGTGGGGACGCAGCAAGTGCCCCATAATTATGTAAATTCGTAACATCCCCTTGAGAGCTGAGGCAGTATAATGGCATGTAAAGCTTGTAGTCAGGAATATTAAAAAATAAATCACATTGATTCAAAGCAAAGTTCTGCAAGCGTGCTGTGAACAAGTAGCAGTAAAAATTACCAGATGAAGAAAATGCGCAGCATGTTCGCTAATTATAGAAATGAATTTCAGCACCATTCACAGTTAGCCTATTTTGTATGCATTTAAAATATGAACCCAGTTCTTGTAGTGAAACACGGTTAATACAGTAATATTCACAAGTTAAAGTAATTTGTAGTTCAGGCCCTTTATACGGTCTGTTCAACAGTACGGTAGCGGTAGAGCATCCCTACTGATTATATGATGTCATTCAATGTACCCAGTAGCCATCCACCCTTGTGTATTAGGCGGATCTGATAAACAATTATATCTTGAATATAAAGCTGGAAAAAATAAAAATTGGGAGCCATTCAGCTTCGCTTTCAACAGTTGAACGCAATAGCGATAATTTTTTATTAGTGCGCAATTCAAACCTTTAGTTTTGGAAATCTTTATAAGTTGTGTAGGAATCGAGACCGCCCTCCTACCTGGCGCCTCATTCCCCAGCTGCCGCACGCGCGCCACCAGCGTAGCCCGGGCGCGCATAAGCACCGGCATCCACTAAGATGGCTGCCAGGGCGCCTCTTGGTCTGGGCCAGTCAACCGTCGGCTTCTTCCCGCGCTGGCATGTCCGGGCACGCTACGCGGGCCTACGTCACAACGCAGTGCCATTTCCCATTGGGCGCGCGCGACATCCTCCTCTCCTGCGAGCTGTGTTGCGCCCAACGATTCGCTCGTCGCGGCAGATGCTCTCAGGCCTCCACGAGAGGTTTACGCGCTGCTTAGCAGGCGGCTTCTCGTTCGAGCGTTCGACTTCGGTCCTTGTGCGGGAGTCGTAGCGCCCTAGGCAAACGCACTTGCTCGGACTTGCGGAGTTTGCTATACGGCCTGCAAGCCAGTGAGTGTTGCACTGTGCTGCATCTTGGGTTAATAAACCCGTTGTTGTTGTTATCCTGCCTCGTACGAGGTTTCTGCGCCGTGCCGGAGAAAACGACGAACATCTTCGCACGCAGCGGCAGTGGAGGACGTCGCATCCCTACACGGTTGCGCATAGTAGGTAAGCCTTGTGCAAACCTATCTCCACAGTTGCTATGAACCCACAACATGGCCTTCAGAAAGCAGTAACATGAGTGCTTTTTGCAGTGGGTGACTGACTTCAAGCTATGAAGTCATTACGATAATATCATGTCCTGACGGCCAATGGTGCTTGTACCACGCAATATTCTTGCAATAATTCATGCTCTATTATGAAGCATGTATGTGTGTTTGGTGAAGCGTGAAACTTACTCTAACTGTATTTCCAAGAGGAGGAAGTTATTTCCACTGTATGCGCAAGCAGAAGCGTGGCTGTGTTTTTTTTTTTTAAAGAAGAAGCTTGGCTGTGTGGTAGAACACCCGCTTGCCACGTAAACAACCCAGTTTCGATCCCCACTCAGACCGAGAGTTTTTAGTTATTCATTTCTTTTGCGTCTTTCTCGATTCTTCGGTCACATAAAGATCACGATTTTTCACTCACAACCAACGACACTGACACCAATGCGGACGCCACAATTTCCACGAAATCAGCTCTTTTATCTCGTTGAAACATGGCTGCTCCATACTAAAAGCTACGATTTATAAGCCCTTATACTCCTTGCTTTCTGAAGCAGATGTGAAATTAAAAACAAATTGTTCTATGTGTGCGCAAAATACTCTTTTCAGACGTCTAAAGTACATTTGGGAACTGTTAAACTCTTGCGAGAAATTAAGTTACTTGAGTCATAAGCATTAAAGGTACGATTTACACAAGGACCGCAAGATTGCCCACACTATTATGTTATGCAATTCGTTAAACAGCTAAGGGGCAGTAATCAATCAGTCAAGCTAAAGGAGAAATAAATAACAGTAATTTTAAGTTGACGCAGCCAGCAAATAGAGCAACCAGCGACTCATTTTCTATGCAGAGTCAAATACATCGTTTGCACACAGAATAAGTGATTGATAGACTTGACGAAATGCAACAAGTACCTCGACTGTTTGGTTGATGTGGTGGTATAACAGGGCAGCCGTGTGCAAGGCACCTCTGTCAGTGCTGTTGTGGTCGATCACGTCGAGCAGAAGGTCCTCAGCAGCTCGAAAACTTCGAAGTTGAATTAGGAGCTGAGCCTGAAAATGGAGTTGAAACGAAACACTGTATGCTGCTTTCTACAATACCTTAAATCCAGAACAGTATTGATTGAATGCTTTCACCTAACAAAGCAGGAATACAACCCCGTTTACTTAGAGAAAAAAAGAAATTTTGCCTCTATAGATTCAGCAGTGCCTACACAGTATACAGCCACGCAACTTCTGCCCACATTTGACGTCTCTCAATATATCTTTAAAAATACGTTAGCGTCAACCCCAACACTCTGAAAATTGTGCCTCTTCTTTGACACTCTCTTGACTTTTCTTCTATATTAAAATGAATGTGCCATTCTTTTCTCGTAACATTATTCTTGCGAGTATGTCAGGTGATCGAAAAGCACGCAGGTGATTGAAAAGCAAGCAAGCACGTCTTGTACTCTTATAACTACTTAGCTGGTAATACGTAAGCAGCTTTCCGAGACGTACTTTTGCATAAATTTTGCGGTAATAACCTAATAATTTTATTTGTATGTATAATGCCGGAGTCATAAAAATTGAACGTTAAACCACTTCACACGAAAGACATTTATTATTGTAAAATACTATCCTTGTCTGGTTATATTAGGCTTTATTATACTATTTGTGTTTAGTTTGTCAACGAGGGGCGTACTCACGCGGTGGTACAGCAGGCCCGTGCCCCGTCTCCTACCAAAATTGTTTTTCGCCATGGCACAGAGAGCAAAAATGACCATTTCAAGGATGCGCCCACCCCAAAATCGAAGAAGTGCCCCACCCCCCCTCCGAAAAAAAATTTCTGCCTACGTGCCTGTTTTCAGCAAGTGCTTCATAGCTTCTTTTTAATGAGGGACAACCAAACTACAGTGCATATAAAAACCTCTGCTAAATTTTTTTATACCGTGCATTCTGCCTAATGGTAAATAGCATAAAATATGGACAAACAATTTTATCGAAGCCAAGAAGTAATAAAAAATATAGCGCGAATTGTCTCTCGTGATTAGTTCGAATTTTCTCTCACGTGAAAAGAAGCAGTCTACACTGTCCAAGAGTGCCAACAGACCAGCTATTACAAATTATTACTCCCTAACGAACATTTCTGTTCGTCATTTCCTACTCACATAGTGAACCTTGCTGTCACGGTGGTCCGGGAAACGCTTATCTATATCCTCGAACAGCTCTCTTGCTTCATCCAGTCGCCCAGCGCTGACGTAGAACACAGCGAGGTTGTCCATCACCAGTGGATCTGGCTCAGCAGCAAGGGCTCTGTCCGTCATAAACCAAACTTCATCATGGGCAGTGAATTTGAGAGAAATCAACTAGTATTTCTAATTCACGTGTTGCATAAACGGTGTTAGTTTAACAGCAACGTGTGTTTTTTCAGGCTGCTTCTGATGGATTCAGCTGCTTGTTGTTTGTTTTAAGAGCATCAGCCGCAAAATTGTCATGCACAGTCGTTCATTACACAGATTACAAACAACGCTAAGAAGGTGTGCCCCAAAATGATTTTGTAGGAAGTCTAGGCTAACAAGAAAAGTGTGTTAAAAAGGTTGGAAAATTCACTTTCTGATATCTGAGACGTCATATGATGTAGGATGTCTCTCCGCAAGATCTTACATTCAAATGCACACCTTGAACACACAATGGTGTTACTCCACTAAGTACAACTGAGGCGATCTTTCGAACGATAGCGCCACAGCTCTGCCTCACTAATGCGTCCACTGCTATCTGAAAGGCTTACACGAATTAGGGTGGCTGAAACGCATTTTAGGTTTATGCTCACTTCTTTTAAAGTCCTCCCTGTTGTGACTTCTCCTGTCGGATTGAACAGGTGAGAAAGTAATTATTTGAGGCATCGTACATGGTCTTGGCGGGTTTAGGATTACCTAATGTGGACATGCTGTAAAAGAAAGGGTGGGTAAATGGAATCAAATTGACATATTCTTTCTTTAGGTCGCCTCTTATGTCATCGCGGCGGAGCATTGTCACAACACCACGGAGGTTCGTTGGTTAACTTTGTTCTAAGAAGGGTGGTCGGCTGTAGGTATAACCTCGTAGCTAACCTCTTGTAGAGGCTTTCGGCCTGCATGTTTAGATTCATGCTCCGAAGGCTCTTAGCTGCGTTCAGAAGTGCCATGGTGTGGTTTTCTTGAATGTCGAGAGCATGATGATACTGTGCCATGGCCTCTTCAACGCGGCCTGTAAAGAAAAGAGCACATGCTTACCTGAATAAGATCATTGAAAAGCAGAAAATGCCAACAAGTAATCTAGGTTGAATTAGAGATGAAAATTGATGGAAGAGGGTTGTCATTGGAGTTGAACAACACCCATTGCCGTACTAGTGACATTCTTAGTTCAACCGTTTCACGCTTCGTCTTCTGCAGAATTTTCGCAGTATTCAAATTTTAAACTACCTGTTTTTTTGTGTAGACAATCATGCTAGGCAGCCACACCTCATAACGCTTAATTATTTACCCATCCTTGCAACATATCTTGTTTATATTGTTGATAACTTCAGAAGTCCTGCAAGATAACGATGTAATCTCTTAAAATTGTACAGCGAAACATATCCAGTCATTTCATTACGCTCGACATAATGTTTATACTTTGAGACCAGAGGTCGGGAAACTTAAAAGTTGCAGTAGCGATTTTTAGTGCTATAGCTGATTTGAATAACATATAGTTTATTAAACAGGTGACAAGTTACTTAGCTGCCGGAAAGTACATATCTTGTCACTACGTGGCACGACTTGAGCCTAATATAGAGGAGTAGAAGTTACTCTAAAGACGGCCTCACCCTGTGACTGAAGGAATGTGCCGTAGTTATTCCGGGCGTCGGCATTTCTGTCATCGCTCTTTAACGCCATCTCGTGCAGCCTCTCGGCTTCAGCTAGGTCACCTCTGTCAGCCGCGAGGACAGCAAGCGACGAGTAGGCCTCGCAGAAATCGGGGTCAAGCTCCACCGCACGCTTCAGCAGGGCTCTTGCGACATCTTTTTGGCCTTGCTTACTGTACGGGAAAAACAAAGGATATTTATTTTTGTTATTCATGGGCAAACTGTTTACTGCAGGATAGATTGATTTCTGGCAAACAATGAGCGAAAGATTACCCTGGAAGCATGTACAGAAGATGAGAGGTCGAGCATATGCTGAAGTGCGAGGCGTGGTCATGACAACAGACAAAATAACAAACGATAGGCACAGTTGGGTTGGTAAGGCTTTTATTACGACCCTACCAATGCATTACCAATATGCGTTGAAAGAGTCTGTTTTGTTTTTTCTCGGTTTTCTTTCTCGTTATTGTGGTTCACTGCAGCTTGGCTGTGCTAACTGTACTGCTTAACTGCCTCAAAAGTAGGGAAACCCTATGTACCTGTAGATATTGGCCAGGTTGAAATGAGCTCCTGGGTGGTTTGGGTTGACGTGCAAGGCGTATCGAAAGTGATGTTCAGATTCTTCCGCCGATGTAAGCACAGTGCCCAAGTTATTGTGAGCGCTGGCGTGATCTGGCCACAACCTGGGGTGCGAAAAGCAGAAGGAATAAATCAAATATCACCCTGTTTTACTACGCCCAATTTTCTGCTGCAATAAACACTTAACGCCATCACCAGCGCAAGCGATGGCCTCATCAATCATTATAAGAATAAATCTTTGCTTAAATTCTTTTCACCTCAACCTGCTTACGTAATGCGGTCCTGTCAAAGAATAGTGGCCAGACACCATTTTGTTAAAAGTAAAGTTTAAAAGACAAGGTTTAAGGGCTGTTTGGCCGGCGTATCACCTTAGAAATCCCGCGCTGTACCGTTTGAAAATCTCGATGCCTCGTTTAAGGACTCGAATGGTCTTATTTGAGTGCCCATGTAACGGTGGTAGCTTTTCGCTGAATGTCACTTTGTTCTGCTGACCAGCGTAGCTTAAAAATACTTCTAACTTGAATAACGAATAAATAATAAACAAAGCGTCAAGACAAGAATACCCCTAATTAGGAGCGTCGAATAAACATTGGCCCCGTATCTGCATGTTAATCTGCAAATGTTGTCGAAAGACGATAGTCTTGCGTCTGGAAAGATTGAACAAAACGTTTATTTGATGTTTTGCGCAAGAAAATCGGAGAATGGTATTCTGGAAGCGCTGCGCTAGAGTGCCTCGAGCAGGCAGCACAGGCGAACGAGCGCACGAAGACACGTCACACCTGAGACATAATCGCTATCTGGCAGTTATATTGGAAAACGAAATGCATGGCTCTTAGATGGGTGTGCACGCCCGTCTCAGAGGTGGTAAGGTGTAGAACGCAAGGTGACGGATAGGTGGCACTACCGTGTCGTCTTAGCAAGGCGTTATAAACACATCCCTTTTCATGCAAGCGTTGCATGGTCAGCGCCGCGTGATAAACGCTAGCGCTACAAGTATGAACGGTGAGCCTTGAGCAACATTGATGGGTGCTGCGGATGAGGTCGCGCATTTAGGGTATCCGCTGGTGCCGTGTCTGGTACCGTTAGGAATGGACGAACAGACAAATAGACAGACCAAAATTTTTGCATCGAAGGTCCCCAAGAAAGACTATCGTCTTTAAAACTACAACAACAAAGAACTCACTCGATTGCTAGCCTGTAGTGTTTGATGGCCAAGTCCGAGTTTCCTGTGTCCTTCTGCAAATTAGCGTAATTGTAATGCATCTTTGCGTTTCCCGGAAGGTCTCTTATACCAGATCTGGAATAAACAAAATGTCTTGTTCACATAATTTACACATATTGAACACAAACACAAAAAAGACAGTAAATAGACTCACATTCAGCATATGACTAACAGGGAATGTAGAAGTAACTTGAACTTCACGCGAAAACAGTATGAATTTCACCCACTCAAACAGGGCTTTCCTGGATGTCCAAACGCCGTTCCGGTTCCAGGTGCGTGCCACGAAGAGCACCACTAGAATGAAGCAGACGCTCGTGGGGCACCACCGGAGCACTCTAGAGCACCACGTGTGGAGGCGGGACATCCCTTCAGCCACCAGCAGAGTGACGCCTATGCTGCAATAGGAAGAAATCCACTGCAGCAAGGTTTGCAGCATCTTATATTTAGTTGGAAGATCAAACAAAAAACCTTGAATTTGCTACGGTGAAGAAATAAAGGCTGAAATTTTTGTCAGTGATGTGCATTTCACAAGATGAGAAACGCGTGTCTCTGAAAGGCTGTTGATTGATTGGCGGGCCAAGTGCGAAGTAAAAAGTTAAAGGATACACAGCGTTTTTCGCGAAGAAAGTAGTGTGGTTGAAGCCACGAACTAAAGGAATCGCTGCGATGCAAAGCAGTCAGTACAGATGCGCGTACATTACCTAGTTTGTATCTGAGGCAAATGAAGGTTATGAAGTCTGAACATTTATTTCGCTATATGTATCGCGTGCTTGACATACACGGATGTATGTACAATATAGTACATACTATACTCATGAAACTCGCATGGTATATTCAATACATGACCTGTCATTTACGTACATCATCCATTCCTGTCACGCTGTACCAATATTGGTATATATACAGCAAGTATAAAAGTAGAAAGCTCACCAAAGAAGAGTATTGTATATAATTTCATATATGACGCGCGTTTTATAACCTATATATGTTTGCCCTCGTCATTTATGTTCATCAGCCACGTCTATTGTTATCAATGTTTGTGCATATGAACCTAGTGAACCGGTCGTGAGAGCACCCTGAGCATGGCATTTTAATGATGCCGTACAAGACATGAATATCATTATTTTCTTGTGACCACCTGTCAGTTACGTTCGTTTCAACGTCACGTCTCGCAATACAAGTTTTGGTGTATCTCAGTGTAGCTTTTCGTTTGCCAGATAGTTTGCCACCCAAATCTACGCACACAGCCCCTCTGCACTTTCGCCTCCATCAAAAATGCAGCCGCCACATCCGGAATTACATCCTGCGACCTCACGTAACGGTGCTTAGTGACCTGACTACAATCAGAACATAAAGTAACCGATAGTAGCGTGACATGTCTGTCTGGCATGTTTAGGCATACTTAGTACTACCAGTGAAAATATAGGATCTCTGGCAAAATTTGGCATTACGAGCATAACTTAGCTAGTTCGAAAAGTAGCACCACTGATAGTTCTAGCCTTTCACCACTAGTTCAAGGTTGGAACGTTTTTTTTAGAAAGACGTAATTTGCACAGTTCAATCCATACTAAAAACTTGCTTTTCAGATATCATATTTGATCAAATCACTCCGTCTTAGGAACACCACTCGATTTCGGCTAACATAGGTACACATGCAACCACTGTAATTTGCACTGTTAATGGTATTACCTAGGAATGTAGAGGACTCTCTCAGCTACAACGAAGCCAACGGTCACGAATAAGTTGGATGCCGGAAGGAATGGCAGCACTGTCAGGAACAGGGGCACCAGTAGTCTTAATGAATGGCCGCGCAGCCGCTCATTATTGTTGTAGCAACACAGTTGTTCTCTTGATCCACCGGCAGGCTACATGCGTCACGTGGAATAACAATCACTTCAAACTCTCCACCTATCTTAGTATACAGCTATCAATAACAATTTCGTGCAGCGCATATGATTACAGAACGTTTCTCCCGAAGACACACATGCAAGCACACAAATACACTCATGCGCATGTGCACAAATGTTAAAGGTAATACATAAAGTGGCTGAAAGTCGAGCTTCTTTGTAAGGACTCATAATGAAGGAGGTAACGCATGCAGAATGGAACGCAACAGAAGGAACCCAGAGTGGGTTTGTGTTGTATTCATCCCTTTATTTGTGTTTGTGTTTGCACCCCCTGCCTTCATGATTACTTTCGCTTTTAAACTTTCCTTCTGTATCAGGTAGTAATTCTGTGGTGCTTGCGTCTATTTGATGATGTGTAAGCACGATATAAGTCTTCAATGATGAAGCTTTATTAGGTCATATCGAGAGTTGGGACTGTCACTACAAGAAAGCCCAATATATAATTTTTTGAACAAACGTATGAAGTTTGGCTAGTTGAATGTTGTTTATGGCAGAGGGAATAAAATAGTGGAGAACACAAGGACACGAATTTCGCACCAATATAAATGCGTGTCTATAGTCATTCGTGTTTATTAATTTATGTCTGTAAAGACAGAACAGTGAACCGCGTCTTAACGGGCTATTGAGACTACTCGTCCCGTTACAGAGGAACTCGTTCTCAGGTTTTGATAGATAATCCAGCTGATAGACATTATAACTCGCGTCCTTGTGAAAGGACAAGTATCGTATAGCCATCTGCAAATAAATATAGCAATGTCAAGCTTCCTTAGAATGCAACATACGAAAAAAGTTGCGCAAGTAGGTTTAGGCGTCATCGCCCTCAGATGTGAGGAGAATAAAAATACTGGTCCCCTCGACTTCTTACAAGTTGGCTACAAGACCAAACACA
Source organism: Rhipicephalus microplus (assembly GCF_043290135.1). Lineage (NCBI taxonomy): Eukaryota > Metazoa > Arthropoda > Arachnida > Ixodida > Ixodidae > Rhipicephalus > Rhipicephalus microplus. The sequence continues at coordinate 11,120,350 of NW_027464592.1, forward strand.
AGTTGACCTCGTGATGCTAATTAATTCTAAATTTCTCAGAAATTGACGCCATATAGTGCTTTCTAGACTCGAAATTTGATCGTCTTCGAAACCAACACAATATTTTTTGTGGCGGAAATATACCATTTTATGTCCATGCATGATCAACACAAACAATTGCATTTTAGTATCTCCCTCCCTCAAAAAAATGGCATAAATGAAATTAAAGTAAATGATCATTGTCCCAGTTTTAGGCAATGCGCGCAGGATGAGAATTACGAAACATTATGTGAACTCACGCTGCTTTTTATTTTTATTGTCGTCAAAGCCCGCCAGCCGAGAGTCAATAGCGAAGCGAGTAACGCCAGTGTAGCCAGATTCCTGCAGTCACTCGGTGACGTCACCAGAGGTATACTGCCCATCTGCCAATCGTATGACAGGGTGTGTGGACACAGCACTAGCCAGGCGTTGAAGGCACACAGGTAGCTGTAAGTCAGCAGCCTGTCATAAAGGAAAGATAGGAATCAGAATGGGCGACGTACAATGCGCATTTGTAAGGCTTATTTTAAAATCAACGTCGTCGTCCACAATTGTTTCCGCAGTGCTGCACACCTGCTCTGTCCTCGTTCTGAAGTGAAGAGAAGTTGTTAGCATGTGCTCAATTTTTTTTGTTTACGTGCCAATGATTGGGCAACAATTTGTGATGGAATATTGGTTCCCGCAGTTAGTAGTGACGAAACACTCTAGTATTTTTACAACTCAAAACACTATACACAGACATATACGTTAGATAAATAATAAAAGCTGCAGCATAATTAACATTGTTTTCTGAGGAGTTAGGATTTATTTGGAACTGTGTAGTTATTACATAAACATGCATAAATATTATGTACAGCATTTTCTTCGCGTTTTTCAATGTGTGGTTTCGTTTGTTCGCCCTTCTTGAGCAACTTTTTCTCACTGTTTTTTTATTGTGAAACTTCATGTTCGATATAGCGGAACGAACAATGAACCGGCAAAACATTATTCAACCTGTGCAGTAATTTAAAAGGCTGATCTCATTCTTATGTTGCTCTTCTCTGTAATTTCGAAATAGCCACTTATACCAAGTAGTTCAACACCTGCATTTCAATGTGACACGCCAGTTGTCAAGGTGTTCTCAGTGTTTGAGATAACTATACGGGACTTCAAAATGAATACGAAAGAAACATCTTAATAATTTAGTTTTCAACTATCTACAACATTGTAATCTTGTTCTATTCTAGGTTGTACAAGCAACCGCTTGCCCCTATAAAGACCACCTATCTCAATTATTCTGCTAAGCGAAGGGTCTTCGATACGCTGATTCAATGGACTTTTTAGGGGCGAAGCTCCTTATAGCGGCAACCGTTCGTCCCCCGTAGTATATAACAAGTATAACATATTGACCTCCAAGGTGGTGCCGGTGAGAGACTTCTTCTGTGCGTTGTTGCACAATGAAAAATAGTGCTCAATATACATGTCAATGGCTGCTAATGGGGAATGAGAGACAGGAGCATTCGGCTTTTAGTTACCACCCAGGCTTCGATCCCCATTAGCAGCCATTGGCATGTACATTGAGCACTATCTGACAAGAAAGGTTGCTACGTTATACTCGCTCGGTGTGACCTCCTTAGCTTTAGAAAGGTTTAGCGAGCGTTGAGCCACAGTGCCATGAATACAATGGACTTGTATATACCATGAATGAACTCGATGTGGTTAAAAATGGGAAGTAGATACGAAGCGCAAGCCGTAAGAATGTAAAAGCCAAATTCTCCGCCTCTCATTTCCCATTAGCAGCCATTGGCATGTACATTGAGCAATATCTGACTGAAAAAGTTTGCTACGTCATACTCGCTGGGCGTAACCTCCTTGGTTTTCGAAGGTTTAGCGAGCGTTCGGCCGCAGTGCCATGAATACAGTGAACTAGTATATACCATGACCTCGAAGTGGTTAAAGGTGGGAAGTGGACCCGAAGCGCAAGCCATAAGAAAGTGTGCGTGTGCCACCTCTCGTTTAGTCCTTGGAATGTCGGCTGGATGGCGGTGCTTCTATATGGGGAATATATGATGAAAAGATGCGAGACGGTGGTACTTGGAGTGTTGAATAGATGGACGAACGGACACATAGACAGATGCATGGATGGACGCATGGACGAACGCAGGGACGGACGCATGAACAGACGCGCGCACGGACGGGCTGATGGACGCATGGACGGTCACACAGACGGACGCATGGACGGACGGAAGCAAGAACGACGAATTCTTCGCCCCACTCTCCATCATTCACTCCGTGGATATGCTGCCATTTTTTTTTTCATAATTGTAAAGCAAGCCTTCCAGCTATGTAGCCAGTTAATGCTGATTAGGCAGTTACTACAAAGAGGTTGTTCTTGCGCAGTTTATTTGCACTATGACATGAGAAATGTAGGCTCTCCTCCCTTGACATAAACAGGCATAACAGACAAGCCGCAGTGCGTACAACTAGGAGCTTGTCTCGACTTGAAACTTAGCAGGTGCTGCCATTAGTTCAGGGAATGTAAATGCGGAGAAGCGCACTTACTGATTAATAAAGGGGGTATAATAGCTAGAAGCCATTACTGCATTTTCAATTAGCCTAATGATATAGAATAGTGTATAAATACCACTAGTGCTATTTGAAAGATATGGTCACCTGGTTGCACTCGCCGACGAGAAGGATGCAGGGTTGTCCATCTCTGAGAATTCGGGTAAACTTCCTTGCAAAATACATAGCCTGAAGCACAGAAGCAATATCGTCTGTACAGGGAAGCAAAACATAAGATATTAGCCCAATATAAGTTATATTAAAGTTTTTTTACTTTAGTTTCTGCCAGTGATTACATCGAGGACGTCAATAATTTTGCCGTTTCATGCAAGAAAACGATTGCCATCCACCGACTAAACAGTAGCACGAAGCAAAGGATTAAACAAATAGATGCTTCTCACATTGAAAGCTTAGGCAGTTGAAGATTACGGCATTTGAACGATTAATCGGAGGGGCGGCACGTTAGTGAGTTGAACACTATTCGCTCTGAAAACCTGAATTATAGGGCAGAAACTAAAGCTACGTTTATTTTGAGAAGCCTTCATGATTTCCTTTGAAATACAAAACAACACTCCTTTATTTTGTTTGCTGGCACTTCACTCGTATTTTTGTTGTGACAGCATTGCACTTTACGGCGCAGCACATGTATAGCAATCACTGTGATTGTCATTATTCTTGTCGCTTCGTTTATCTACATCTTTGTCAATTTTTCAGCATTAGCAAATTCTCATTTTTGTTTTTTGGAAACAATGTATTACACCGACACCGACACTGGAGTAAATGCGAAACGATTTCGTTCACACTGTGGCCTTATTAGAACGCGAGAAAGCACAGAAAAATATGGCGAGAGAAGATCGGAGGCGAGACCGTTGCTCCATGCTAGGATTGTGATATCGCCGTGCAATTCTTACTTTTCCGGAAGTGACTATGCCTCACTCGCACGTACTGGACATACAATAAAGCAAGATACAGAACAAGTAGTGTCATTCCACGCCAACTGTCCCCACCAGAGCACTCCATAAAAATTTATTTCTACGAAATAGTTTGACAAAATTACACACATATGGACAATAGTTTCAAAGTAATTTCTCGAGATATTTTGAGAGGCAAAAACTTTTCCCGCCCGTGACCACCCTTTACAATTCGCGAAATGATGGAAAACAGGTACGAAAGAAATTTACGTTATTTGATTGTTTCGCACAGTATTTCAATACTTGCTTTTTACGTTTCTACAGCAACATGCTGGTACTATTAAACAGTTCCTTATCATTGCTTAACAATTTGCACTCTTCAGAGTGTACCAAAAAATAAGCAAATTGTTGTGTTTCGAGAATTTTGCTGCGAAACACGACCCTTATTAGAATGCGTAAATTACTTTTTTTAGCTCCAGGTAAAATTTATTATATACATATACGTTTGTTTTGTCGGATTGTGACACGTAGACTCTATAATAAATCTCTAAACTTGGCGAAAACGCCACTTCAGTCTAATTTGTGACGTCTGTAGCACCCTAAGGTGGTAATCGTAGCTATTTTGTTCACAAAAGTATAATCTAAGCCATTTTTATTTAGTGAAAGAAACATTTTTGAAGTTTATTCAACCATCATTACCAGTGAGGTTATATTAAACAGAGGTAAGGATATAAAAATGCGAAGGAACTGCACGTCACTACGCTCCCAATGATGAATTGCGTTACTTACTCCATTAGCACAAATCACAGGCGGCGGCTGACGACTACGCCATATAAGAATCTGATATTATCTCATGATAGCTGTGAGTCAGTGCATGTTACCAGACTGACGATTCCTACTTTAATCAATATCTGTTGCCAGCAGCCACACGAACAAGCTGAGAAAAAGCAGCTTAGCATAATCTTTCGTGACATATGGACGCCATGCGGTAGGCGCGAATGCACAGGACGTCGTCACATCGTGCGCCGTTTGCGAAATACACAGGTGAATTTTGTGTGGATCAGCTTGTGCGATCGTGCGAAGGGGTCGTGAGCGCGGTTATTTACTACGATCATGCCCCTTCGCACGATCTATATGAACGTTGCGACATCTTTTTTTTTTACGTCAATGGAGTCTCATAGCCACATGCAATAAATGCAAAGCGTTTCATTATTTGGAGTGTAGTGACGTAAAATCATTTGCATTGTTATATCTTTACCACAATATGTGGTATACAAAATAGAGTACTAATAAGCTGAACATTAAAGCATGTTTTGCAAGTGCACTACCACTTAATTATGCGGCGAATTCAGTTGGTTTGTATTGCCCCCAAAACAATACAATGGAATAACAAGTATAAACTTCAAAAATGTATTTCTCTACTAATACAAAAAATGACTTCGAATAAACTTTTTGTGAACAAAGTTGCTATGATCATCAATCTTATTCATTTTTCACCAGACTTTTTTGTGGAGCACTTAAGAGTACTACAGACGTCTCAACTTAGACCAAACGGGCGTTTTTGCCAAGTTCAAAGTTTTATTTTTGGTGCTATGTGCCACACACTGGCAAAACAAAAATATTTCTACACAGTAAATATTACGCAGAGTTTTATGATAATGATTTATTCTTTCTATTGAAGGTTTTTATTGTAGCGAAGTTCTGCGAAAACACAGCAATTTGCTTAGTTTTGTGTGCGCTTTGAAGATTTTGAAGCTATGATGAGTAACTGTCTTATGTGATACGAGCACGTTGCTCAAAAAACGCCCAAAAGCAAGTATTGAAATAATGTGCGAAACAGTGAATTTATGGGAATTTTTTTTATTCCTAGTTTTCCGCCATTTCTTGAACTTCAAATGGCGGCCACGGACGCAAAAATGTTTTGACGCCGCAAATACCTTGGAAAAAGTTCTTAGGGTTAATGCATATATTTGTGTAATTTTCTCAAACTATTTGACATAAAGTTATTATTGGTGAGGGCACGGTTGGGATAGTTGGCATGGAATTACCCGATATAAGTAAGCGCGGAGGCGTACTCATTGAGAGAAGCCTGACGAAAACAGTATAAAGACTGTTAAGGTTTGTTCTATCACTCCTGCGCAGCGTGGCAACGCTATTGTTCTGGTCCAAGGCAGACTTATTGGCACCAAACTGCGCTGTTTATCAATCGCCGTTCTTTGCTTTATAAAAGCCTGTAGCCCGCCTACGCGATAAAAAATCCGCACGCACACTGTGACGGGCCCTATTTATTATGTACTTCACCGCTTAGTGGCATTTGTTGAGAAAATAGGCGACCAGTTAAGCGTCGACCTGTGTAGTACAGTGGCAACAGTTTTTCGCTCCTGAAACGAAAGGTCCGTGTCGGCCGAAGTGGTCACATTTCAATGCAGGTGAAATGCCAGGCGCCTGTGTAGGTAACTGTGTGATGTCAGTTACAAGGAAACGAACCCCACATGATAAAAACTTTAAGAGCTCAACGTGTCTCATATTCATGGCGCGGTTCCAGCTCGTAAACGTCCACATACTATACCCTTACTTGGCAGAGAGCTGTGAGAATGACAAGTCTAGATGTGCTAGAACAAATTGTCGGTTTTGTCATTATGTATGTGGATGTGGGAGAGTTTACAAGTTCTCAACACGCCGAAAAGATCTCCTGTTAAATACTAACCATAGCCCCAATGGTTGCTTCAAATAATTTTTTACTTTCATAATACCAACATTGCCAATGGAATAAGACGTGTAATGTAATAAGTTTTCTGCCTATACAGCACGACACTATCAGTGATTTTAAATGTGAAGCATTTCTTAGTGAACTTCGGTGACTTTGAGCGTATCTATCTATCTATCTATTTATCTATCTAACTAACTATCCGCCACAAATTTTGGTTCTCCTGGCTGTTCTGATAATGGTATCGATACCAAACTGGGTATGGCATAACATGGCTGCATGACGAGCATACTTGACTTGTCACAACATGAAAATCATGACTTACATTACGTGGTCCTTACTCTTGCAGTGATTTCGTTCCCATGACTTGTTGCAAAACTGTTATGGCATGACATGTTTGCATGGCAAACACAAGCGACAGACCCTAGCATGAAACTCATGGCATGCGTGTCATGTAACATCATGGCTACGTTCCACGCTCACGTTACGCTCACGGCTAATTCGCTAGCGTCACATATACCAAATTTCGTGTTACGGTATGTGTATAAATGACAAATGCATGTGACTGGTGCAAGCACGATAAACATGAGATGCGTGTGATGTAACAACATGACTACATAGCATGCTCATGATGCACTCGCGGCCGTTTCGCTAGCTTCACATCTACCAAACTCGGTATTACGCAACGCCAATCGATGACGAAAATATGTGACTGGTGCAAATATGATAACCTTGAGATGCGTGTCATGTGAGAACATTACTACACGTCATGTGAGAACATGACTACGCCACTACATTTTGACGTGACGCCGTGCGCGTGCTCGCCGGCGTTCATTTCGTCGCGTCACGCCAGCGTTGCGACGCCAGGCGCTGGTCCTGCCATACACTAGCAGGCGCCGCCGCGCTGCGTTGCTTTGACGCATGCTCATTTCAGTGCGTCTGGCGTCCCTCTGTCACAGAGAGAGGTAGACGCAGTGCAGTCTAGGTAAGCTTTGGCGCGAAATGCAGCACGCATTTCGCACTGGTTGCCGTTGGGCCGCGCCGACAGACGCTGGTCACGCCTGTCGCGCCTGGAGTCAGACTATAGACTGCTCGCGTTTTGCTAACGAAGCGTCGCTGTGCCCAGCGTGCGCATGCGCGTGCGTCAACGCTACATTGGAGTATATTGGGCCCTTCACGATGCGATGCGTTCGTGGCCATTTTGCTAGCTCCACATGTAGCAAATTTGGTTTTACGTGACGTCCACGTATGACGAAAATATACGACTGGTGCAAGCATGATAACCCTGAAACGAGTGTCGTCTAAGAACAAGACAACAAACCACGATTATAGCGTGCTCGCGTCCGTTTCTCTAGCTCCACATACACTAAATTTAGTATCACGTGATGTGAATAGATGACAAAAGTAAACAACACATCGAAACTTAATAATCAAGACACGGAAGTCATGTACGTCATATTTCCCTTCACCTTTTAACGTTGTGCTGATTTTAAAGTGACATATAACTGTATTTCATTCGTGCTTCACATATCATCGATTGCAACTGTGCGTGGGATCTGCTAAAATTTTTTCATTTCGAAACAATATGAAAGTTAGATAGGGCCAAATTTCCATAGGACTGAGTTGCCGCCAATAGACGTACCTCTTGGTGAGCTTCCTGTCGATTCAGCAATTGAACTGCACCTAAGTGCTTTCCTGCTTGAAGATTCGGCAAGGCCTTTTAATAAATTACAACCTTGGGGACCGCAATATGAACTTGTAAAGCAACATTGCCTCTTCATGCTCGTCATGCTTTTTCTCTTCTTCAAATATGCACTGTAGAGTGCGTGGTACAGTGATAGTCATTTTGCTTATGACCCATATTACGGCTCCAAGCACACCAGTCCTCGCACGAACTAGACATACGCCGAGGTATACGGGTATATATGCTTCTCTTGCCATATAAACCACAGCACTTCGTTGGATATGTCAGTGGCAAATATACATAAAACATTTCGAGTTTTCAAGTGTAAGAGAAGAAAGCACAATGCGCCTTGAGTAAACACTTCAATTTTTTAGCAAGTTTGAGCATTACTACATGAATACAGATGTCCAGATAACTATGTTTAGAAGTCTTATACAGCGCTTCCTTTACGCAGGCAAGTGTGAAGCAAGTGATCACTTACCAGTGCCGTGAGCTTCACAAGCTCACAATCCGTGATGCATCGGTAGGCAATGTCTCGTATACAGTATCTGCAGACTGGCCTGAAAGTTACAGACGCTAACTTTTTCATGTGTTTAAAGCTGTCATTGAAAATTTCGTGCGCAGATCTCTTGCACTTTTTCAAAGACATGCTCAATGACGCTCGTATATTGAAATTGAGCAACAATGTTTGAGATCACAAGATCTACTTTCGAGAGAGAACCATGGCTGGCATTGAAGCCGAGGGTATGACGGAAGCCCATCCGGTCAGCATGAAACATTAGGCTAATGTTTGTCAACCAGAAGTCCAGACGTAACCCACATGTTGTTGTGGCCCAGTAAAAGGGCTGCAACAACACAAGGGTTAACACTTGCTGCCCGAGAATATGGCTACCACGGCTCGAAAGCGGTGCTAAAAGCCTTCTTTAAACTTTCTGATAAATCAGAATCAAACGGCACATCTGTCAGGACCAGCTGGGATCGACCTCCTCACCTTGTTCCATCTTGTTCTGACGTTCAGAACGCTGTCTGATGCACTGTTTGATTTAATGCCGAACAGCAAGTTCACTGTGGCATGCCAATGCATTTATATGAAGGTTGATGCTAAACTCTTTTATTCCTGAACATTTGTTTGTTTGTTTTCTCGAAATGTAGAAGTGAGCTCACAAAGCTTTATTGAATGCACGAGTTTGTGAAGTAGCTGTGAACCATGCGTGGTGATTGTCGAGAAGGTTTGGAAACAATAATCAGGCACACATGTTTGTGCGTTCAAAATGTGCAAACAGGTTATCTCCATCTGGTACATCTCCACATGCTGAAAGGACGCAATAAAAGATATTTAAAGGGACCCTGAAACAGTTTTTACAATTTTTCGCAAACAAATTGGTCCGGTACACCAAGTTCCAAGGCTAACTTAGAGATCAATTTCAGCTCTTTGCGTAAACTGTGTAATTTATTACAACGCTTTAAAGCTGCGAATCGCTCCAGATCGCTGCGACTCCGCCAAACGGGTTTTCAACCACCCATACACCAAGCGACACGCTCTGCCTCAGTGACGTCATCATTTCCAGCTGGTCTGATTGGCTGTGGAACGTGCAGCACAGACTGCCGGTATCCAATCGGCTGCAAAATTTGCGCGTATGCGGTCTCATGCCACATCGTGACGTAGGCGCCGTCAAGGCGGAGCTTAGGCACGAGCGCTCGAAGAAAGAGTTGAGGGCAGTTGAGAGTGAAAGGCGGAGCGGAGGAGGAAGGTACTTTTTCAATACTCGTAGTTCCGTTAATATTGAGTGTTTTTTTTTTTTGAACTCTGGTGCCAATGATGCTTCAGTAGTGGTCTGATAAAAAAAGGAATGTTAAAAAACTGTTTTAGGGGACCCTTTATTTCAAGTGACGGTAAAAAGATATAGAGCTTACCACTTCCGGCACTGAGCTTTATGGCACCGAGTCTCTTGTTCCGCGTGCATATAATCACACACTAATGTGCACACTCTGAGAGCCATGCACAGCGGCAGTACTGTGATGCCTTGCTCTTTCGAGAGGAGCGCACACACGGAGAGCAGGCCACAAGCTGCGAGCCACTTTGACCTTTCATGGCCTCCTTGTACATCTCGAGAACGTTGGCAGCTGTTCCGAGAAAAAAGCGAATTAGAACGCGTATCTCAGGATTGTCTTAAACTCTGGACTCTCGTACCTGTTGAAAATAGGAGCGCGAGTATTTCAGAACGTTCTTTTTTAGAGTACGCAGTCTGCGTGCAAATTGTAACGAGATGCTCATGCGACAACAAAATTACTTCGCTTATGAGATATGCAATCTGTAATTCTCTCGCCATATTCGTACATTTGTGACAAAGCAGGAGCGCACTATTTGTGGAAAGGATGGCTGGGTAAGATGCAGTATCTGTAGTTTGACTGACCCAACATGCCGCACCGAAACGGTTTCAGTAATATTAAACCTAAAGTCACATAGCAAGGTTCATAAAAATAACCGAAAACTAAACCTCTCATATTTACATCAGATTGCAAAACCAACAGAGGCACTATATCCAAAAATAATTGTAAAAGATCACTCGTTTATGTAGTCTGTTGAAATACCTTGGTAAGGTTGGAAGGCAGAATTATGGTAGCTGTATTTACAATTTTTACGTGGCCTGGTAGTGTGCCAGTGAAGAACATTTTGTTGAACTTCTAGAGCCCATTTAGACGTAAGTTCTCTAAACTCAGTAATGATAAATTACGCAATAATAGATGTTTATTTGAAATATGTTGACAGCCAATGTTGAGTGCACTGAGTTACTCTTAATATCACACAGCCTCTCAATCTGCACTAATGTGCCGATCATGCTCATGGCCATCTTTGTTTCATGAGAACCCGAGACCCTTCACATTATTTCTATTTTGGGATATTCTGAGCGCTATCACATTTTCGGTGCAGAAGTATGTAGCAAAAATCTCCTCAGTGGCACAGAAGAGCGCGTTAATACTTATCCTACGCATTCCCGTGTCTTTATCACTACGCCTTCACGAAAAAAAAAGCGAATAACCAACTAACAACGTTCTTGCGAAACACTCATAACTCACAATTGACTGATTGGGCAGTCTTTTCATTCAAAATTGAAAGCACCTCTCCTAAATTAAGGCGGCGATCAGGATCCAATTATTACGCTATGTAAAGTTGCTAACAATCCCCGTGCTTTACCCACCGAACCTTCATATTGGTCATTTGTACTTGACATTAAAGGTCCGTGCTTAAGCGCGAAACTGCAGCGTCCGTTCCTAGAGTCAGGTATGCCTAACAAGACTGCTGAGACAAGGCATGCGTAGGCAGCTTGTATATGAGCGGGGGTGACCTTTTTCGGAAGAAAATTACGTGCGAATCGGCAACACTGCAGCAGGGCAATTGTGCCCCGAACATTCGGCGCACATCTGATGCAATGCCTGGTGAGAAGCACACTGCTATCGAAAACGCATAAATCAGGCAACAGCTGAAGGTGAACATTTCAAAGCGTTTTTACGTAAGACTTAATTGGAGCACTATCAGTATTCTTCTTTTTCGTACTTCTTTGTTGACTGAAAGCAGGAAAGAAACACAAATAAATGCAGTAACGCCAAGAGACTTTATTTGATTATCGCAGTTCATAGTTCATAGTTCTCCAACTGAACGCTATTAAACACACTTACTCTCCAATCTTAAATAGTTCGCAAATACAAGGACTGTAACCATGGTCATTGCTTCAGGTAAATCACGAGATTGTTTTTTGATACAAGGTCACAGCTTAATATTTCTTCTCTTTTATGAGATACAGGTGTTATTCATCTCATTACGCAAGGTAAGAAACTCTGTCGTCAACTTTCCGCACGGATCTTTGGCATTAGGATCTACATGGTAGAATTAGTAGAATAATATAAAGTATGCAAATAACATACTGTGGAAAAAAGAAAGAATATAGAAAAATATTAAAAAAACGAAATAAGTTAAAGTCTCCCACACGCACATATACGTCCCACGGGGACATTAGTGGCAAACCGCATATCTGCATCTTATCTCACCACGGTGCTCTAGTGGTTTCCAATTCCTGCCATGGCGGTCCATTTTCGATGGTGGTGAAAAACGTTTGATGCGCTGCGCTAAGATATAGGTGGATGTTAGATCACTCCAGGTGTTCGGTAATTCTAGAGCCCTGTACGGCCTTCCTGATATCTTGTAGTAACGTGGTGTACTGGTCGAGTGTGTAAACTCATGGTGACACGTAGCGCGAGGAAAACAAGACGCAGGGAAGAACACACGGCACAGGCGCTGTCTCGCGTGTTTTTCTCTTTGTCCTAATTTTCTCGTGCTAAGTCTGGCCATCAGTCCATCATTATTATATCGTGGTTCTGGAACGTTAGGCTATGATAATTTTTATTATTGCCAAACACTAAAATAGTCAAGCCGCCGCTGACAGTAATCGTGTCTGTGACGTGAGTTTTCAAATAAACCACATTGCGTCTATTTCAACACAGTTTGGTTCAGTTAGAAAACTTAAGCTTCCTACTCACAATGACACGTGAATTGACGACATTTGGCTGCAATAAAGTACCACGTTCTCATCAGGCGTCTGTGGTACACACATAAAATTGAACCTAGTGGTTGGACAACTTGACCGCGTGCTTTGTTTTCTCTTTATACTGCGAAGGAAGTCTGCTGCACCGCAACGCTATGCTTCAACAAAACTCATCGTGGCAAGTGAAGCGGAATGACTATCAACCAAAAATTATGTAAAGCAATGAGTATGAAAGCTTGTTCGGCAGGATATGAAAAAAAATTCTTTCGGAATCATACGCGCATCGATGAAGTAGCTGCATCTTTTACAGAAGTAATTGATTGTTTTTTTCCAAAGCGAGAATAGTTTATTCCGAATTTATCCTTATCTTCGTATATTCTAAAAAATGATTCATATGTGTATTTTGTGACGTAGCAAGATCAGACAGTGCGACAACTGCGGGGATCTGTAATGCCGAAATATTTATGCTGTTAATCAATCTATGCCACTCCTCGGTCTCTCATTTTTGGGCTTAAAGAATAATACCTAATGTCAAAAAATGTCCCACAATCACATAGAAAAAAAAACCTTTTATTGAAAGACCGGTTGTCTACTTGAAGAAGTTTGTGACGAAAGCCGATAGTAAAATTGACAACACAGAATTTTACTTTTGTCAATTTATTACTAAAAAGCCGCACATCAGTCTGTCACTGAGGCACGACCGGAAAGTAAAAGATCCCGCACTTTGCCGGACAAAATATCTCGAAAAATAAATGCGCGGTGATTTTTCTCCATGGCCGAGTAAGTAAATATATCCGTCATCTCTCCTTTCTTCTTAGTACAGCTGCAAGATAGACGCCCGCAAAGTTTGCCAAAGGTAAGTCAACCTTTCGCGGTCAGTAAAAGGGCCTCATACATAGAAATGTCATTTTTATTGCGGCAATACACCCGATAGGTATTTAGCAACTCATGTATTGCATGAGGCTATTAAAAGGCGATTTCAAAGTGATTTTGAAAATCTATGCCGAGAACTTGGAAGTGAAAGAGTTCAGATTCTTCGCTGGAGCAGAAGAAAGGCTAGAAACTCATATTTAAAAGCACTGTTTGAAGAACTCTGGGGAATCGCATCTCAACTATGTGTTTTAATTATGATAAAGTTACAACACAGCGTTTCATTTATGGCCATTGCAAGGCAAGTCTTTTAAGTGACGACCACGGTTAGAAAATATGTCTCATATCTCTGCAATCGAGAATATAAAGTCGAATAACTGAGACCACAAAACTTCACGATGATTACAAGGTTGATCACAGTATTTCATTCCAAGAAACATTTTACGAATTACTCTGTTGCGTAATTTGGGAGAAATACGGATGTTCCCCTAGACACAATCAACGAACCTACTTTCAAGATCGACTGTATTTTTTTTCGATTTTTATGTATTTTATTTTGGCTTATGCTAGTTGTACAAGAAGTTTTGAAGTGTTCTGTATCACCTTTGCGTTCAACTGTGGAGATTTTATATATAGATAACGTAATGTGACAATGAAATGAGCACGAATGTTTTAAAGCTTCTGAGTACAAGATTATCAATAGACTTCACAAATCTTACCGCGTGGGAAACTTAAGCGTGCAATCAGTGGAAATGCATTTGGTGCGAAAAATAATTATGTGTAACTAAATAAAATGAATTGTGCCCGAACAAAATCTTAGATATATAAATGGAGCTCTTTCTTTCTAAATCAAACCACTATCGATACCAGAAAAACAGACAGGTTTTGGAGACATCTCTGTGCTTGAGTGCAACACAATAATATCGTGGCATTTTCTGACGTCAGAGTAGCAGAATAATCACGTGCATTAATATTATTCGTGTAAGTGCACGACCAATGACCACTCATACGTATTCTTACCGGTGGTAGCAGAGGAGAGACAGCAAAAAGAAGAGGCAGCACAGCACCTCGGCGCGGCCCACTATACTCGATACCTGCGCCAGGGTGACAGATATGAATAAACAAGCACGTTCTATATAGCACACTACACGACGAAAATAATCATAAAGGGCTCAGTGTGGCATATTGCTGGAACTTATACAATGCAGAAATAGAAAACAAAACAAGGAAAGAAAAGAAATGAAAAATCGAGGGGCCGCAACAGTCTTAGAAGGTCTTGGCGAGACTGCACTCTTGCTTCTGCTGCACACCACAACGAGACACGTAGAAGATAAGAAAAAGAAAAAAAACTTGTCCAGAACACAACACCATTGGTTGAAGTATAGAAATAAGCAGTTGGAGTAATCGATATATAAAACCAATCAGAGCAGGCGCTCTAGTCTTGAGAAACAAGAGAGTACTCACGGCCTCGGTGTGCACTGGATGAGCAGCGAACAGCATAGCGGCCAGGCACGCATGGAGCGCAGCTATTCTCATCACACGGCGTCCGACGACAGCCACCAACACTGAGCATGCGCAGTGCAGGGTGACATTAACCACGTGGTAGCCACGCACCTGCCGCCCATTGACGTAGTAGTTGGCTCTGTGAGAGAATACAAGAAGACGTGCACATGAAGAGTTTCCAGCGTAACCCACCACTGTGAAAGTCTTTGACCAACCACCTGGCATAGACCAAATAAATCAATGTGATGCTGCAACTGCCTCTGCAATAAGCTCTCTATTCTGTCAAAGCGGAATTGCTGCGTAAAGTCTGATCAAGTGACGAGTGAATATCCTTTAGGTGGTTGTATGGCGTCGATGCAAATGCATGTCGTAGAGAATATAACGCAACTCCCTGAAAAATAACATTAGCTGTTCATTAGTGTTATAAGCGGCACGAGCAGAAAGTGACGCTCTCTTACCTTTTGTAAGCACTTCCGTCACAATACTCATTTTCGGTTTTCAGAATATTAAAAACAACCCTTTCTCAATATCTAGTATAGAATTACCAGTTCTGGTCAATATTAAAGGTTATTTCGAATTCATATATTATCAGACCATAGGTATACTTAAGTTAAAAATGCTTTGAATTTAAGGATAAATCATAGTTATAAACTGAAATAATTTTTTGAAAGGCAAGCTGTTTTCTTTAGAGCATTTGCGATCACTGCGGTAGCTGGCGGACAAGGTATTTTAACCAAGCGCTACTTTCTACGTCTTGAAAGAAAGACTTGCAAGAAAGACGAAGGCACCGCCACGGTGGTCTAGTGGCTAAGGTACTCGGCTGCTGACCCGAAGGTCGCGGGATCAAATCCCGGCTGTGGCGGCTGCATTTCCGATGGAGGCGGAAATGTTGTAGGCCCGTGTACTCAGATTTGGGTGCACGTTAAAGAACCTCAGGTAGTCGAAATTTCCGGAGCCCTCCACTACGGCGTCTCTCATAATCATACAGTGGTTTTGGGACGTTAAACCCCACAAATCGTCATCATCATCAAGAAAGACGAAGAGCAGGTCAGGCCAGAACGCGCGACGCTTCTCTGCCCTAACTTTTTAGCCAGTACAAAAAACTACAAAATTTTAATGCAGTATACCCTCTGCATAGCCTGTCACGTAAGAAAGGTCGTCTCATTAGTTTACGTAGTAATTTTTGAAGCGAACTGTAAGCCATTTCTGTCTCCTCCAGCGGTACAGTGGTTACAGTGTTCGGCTGCTGATCCAAGGTCCCGAGCCATGTCCCGAAAGCTTCAGTCACACTTCGATGGATGCTATGTCTCAGGTGGCTGTTTACTCGGCGGTACCAAGGCAGGTTAAATATCAACATATTGTAAAAATCCGTGGAACCCTCCGCACCGCTTGCCTCATAGATTACACAATGCTTTCAGCAGATAGAGCCTCAAATAATAAATTTTATTAAGACATGTAGCTCTGTATCTCTACACGTTGGATAGATACAGCAATACAAAACTGGAAATGAGAGTTCAGTGCACCGGCGATTAGTAAGTCAGCTGCTAAAAAAACACCACCCCAATAATCCTACATCAGATTTTTGTCGCCCCTTTTTCATTTTCATTCATACATATATATATATATATATATACATATATATATATATATATATATATATATATATATATATATATATATATCAGTAACACTTTTGTTTTCTAACGCACGTACTTAAAGAGCAAGCTTCATCAGGAGCAGCACCTTCTATGTTTTTTTTTAATATTATGATCCCTGCAGACGATGCATGTCGTATTCTTTGAGCGCGCTAGTTCTTTTTGAATAGCATGATTCATTCGCTATCAGCAGAGGACAGACTCCGCACATTACCGCTGCACTTCGCTGTTCTTTTTGTTGATTGCAAGTACACCCTCGAAAAGATTGAAGCAGCAGAGGATCTGCATGTGCTAAACCTTCTCTGCTCAAAAGGACGGACGTCGCAAGTAGAAGGGTTGACTCACCAAGAGCGTCATTAAGCAAAAAACTAAGATGGTTTTTGGTGATAAATTCGGTCGGTTTTACTGTTTCTTTCTTTTTTGGTTTTCTTTTCTTGTGTGTTGGCAGGAGCAGCACGGCCCGGTAAAAGAGACATGTGTAGATGCATATATAGAGACATAATTTAATACTCGATATGTTGAAAACTACACTCGCGACGTCTTTGAAGAGGAAGATCTATTTTTTCTTGTAACACCTACTTTTCTCAGTGATGCTGAATGAGTGAGCGTATTCTAGCTGCTTAGCATTAAAAAAAAAGAGGTGTGCAGACTTCGTTTCAAATACATATATCTCTCCTTGTTAAACAAGGTTTTAAGCCCTGCATGCCTATTTAGATTCCCAGCGCAGAGAATACAATACGGACAGCGGTGGACAAACACATCTTTCCACTCTCTCAAAAAAAAACACGAATCGTTCGGAGCTGCACGTATAAATATTATTTAGCCATTCTTAAACAGCGCCCCGGCACGAAATTACTCCTTTTTTTCATCTAAACGAACTTTGCAAATCCCTGCAGAACTCGTTGCAAGTGCTAGTGTGCCGGCATGAGCAGTTGTGTGTCAACTTTTTGTGCATTTTTTATTTAGGCCACATTACCTATCTGCCTGTCACATCAATGCGGAAAGATTATCTGTTATACGCACACGAGTTGTTTTCCGCGACACATCTCGGAATATTCATATCACGGGGGGCTACGACACTGTTATGAACAAAGTACATATCTTGAAACAAATGTTAGTTTATCTCGATGTCTTCTTTATTGAATAAACATTGTCTAATATTAGGAAAGAAACAGCTGTGTAAGGACACTTCTACCTGTTAGATGAAATGGCTGTTTCATTTTAAACCCTGACGTAAGCTTTCGTTTCTTCCTTGTGCAAAATGTTAGCGTCACTCAGGGAATATAGACACCTTGTTTTTTACACCAAAGCTACGTGCAAAAATTGAGCAGTTCCTGCCTATCTGATAACCTCATGACTTGGTCAGAAAACAGCGGCATGCTTAGCACGTTCGATGCTTCCCCCCCTCCTTTTTTTTTGCTTCAACGCAATTCATCATAGCAAAACAGCGCAAAAAAAAAACACGAGCACACAGGAAGAAGACAAAGCAAGTGTCTTCTTCCTGTGTCCACGTGCTTTTCGCGCTATTTTACAATGTAGTACCAACTAGCTCGACTTCCTGTATAATGTATCATTCTCACTGCTTTTTACATCTGCAATTATCTGAAATATCAAACCTGAAGCAGCATTTTCGTGTCATGCTGACATACATAACCTTTCGTGAGAGCCCGGACCCCTGACGCTTAAAAGCCCATATCGCCCTTCACCGAGCAGCGGGAGAGAAGTGCACCCTCCTGGGGTGGTGTAGATGTGAGCACCGCGGGTATCGATTAATCCCCGGCACTTGTTATAAAAGACGACGGGGTTCATATCGAAGGCTTAACCTCCAAGCGTTTCCTAGGGTGTCCTCTCTTCCCCCTGTCGACTTCTCCCTAGAGCTGCGGTACGAAATCAGATTCCCCTCATCACTCTCTTCGTTTACATTTTTTTCTTCCTTATCTCATACCGACACGCTAACGACCTGTTCGCTGCGATTTTGTTCATTACTTCCTATGTGATGGATAAACGAAGAAAAAAAGAAGCTCTTGTAGAAAACGGGGCCCGCAGGGGCACCCACAAAGCAAGCCGGTATGAAGAGGAGGAAACGGTCGATAATAATTCAGCTTATGGCTTTCTACTGACGAGTCAACAAAGTGCAAGGCGCTTGCTGCATAGCCGATTTCTCGTTTGTCTGTTACGGGAAATGCAGTTATGGTGTACGAAGGGCCCCATTAAAGACGTTGTTTTGCGTCAGTAATAACTGCTCTGCAAAGAATAAAGAGCATGGCTGCAATGAAAAAAAAAATCTTTCTCAGAAGGTACATGCAGCAAAATAGGACTTGAGAATCCATAATATTAAGTAGATATAAGATGTGTCAAGAGAAATACAACAGTCCTCAATAATCAGGCAAATGCGATATTTGTTCTATTCCTACACAATTACTACTTCGGCGGCTCCAGGCATCCTAATATTGCTGAAAATATCATTTCGAACTGTAGCTACGAGGTAAAGTTATTTTATAAAATAGTGGAGTCAAGCGATTATATCAAGTTGGAGAATTAAATTAATTCACTCGAAAAACCCTTTGCTGCTTTCAGATTTCAAAAAAAGCAGCTTGAAGAAATATTTACGAAGCAATTAAATTCGGTCGAGTTCATTGGGAAAACTCTAAGCAAAACGTGTTAGAACGCAAGTGACATATTCTGCTGCAAAGCTCAAAAAGAGTTATCTTCGTTATATCAAACATCCATCGACTTTTTTGCGTGAGTGTGCGAACTGCGCTAGCAATTATAGGATGCGTGACGCACATATGTTAACAAACGAGGAATAAATGCACATTTGTAATTGTTTTCGTCAACAGTGAAGTCATTCTAGTCGTATCCATGTTTTCGGGTATGCCAATTAGCATGAAAATCAATTTCGTTTGTGCCATTGAATTTTGTTGAATTTTAATGGGCACCATAAATACAACAGGAAGATTTGTCGACATAGACGAGAGCACGCCGATCTCGCAACCAGGCGCCTTTGGCGGTATACCCTCACTCGCATAGACGCCATAATTTGTTTGCAACTGCCAAGGCGCACCTCGCTAGCGTGGATTGCAGTGGCCCTGGGAGTTTAAAATGCGGAAAAGCGCCTGTTCACGCTGCCCCCGCTTATAACAATTCATCTGGATACCACTGCGCTGTCATCTGATGCGACAACAACCAGCGCAAGAGGAATAGATTGATAAGCACTGCCTTTGAAGTTCACAGCGCATCGCGGGAATCGTGCTGGTGCGGTGTTTTGCGATTGCACAAACTTCCATCCGCACCGAAAAACGCCGAGCTCCGCCACCGGTGGATATGATGTCAATCGGCAGGAAAAACTATGAGTCCAGTAAAGGTGTACGAGTAAATATAAATAATGCGTTTACTCAAGCGCAACGCCAGCTGTTCTGCTTCACAGCATTTTGCGTGCAGTATGACTGTATAGTATGCAGCACCGAATCATTATCGTACTCTTTCGCAGGCTGCATGCCAGTAATTGGATATATTACGACTCACGCGTGGATGCAAGCACCGCGCAGTTATACTTCTGTAACGGCGTACTATAGCAATGCAAAGCGACGTGAATGGCGTGAAAAGCATAGCTTTCAACTCAGTCGAACTGCGGCATGCCTTCACTCCCTAGGCGAATCTGTGCTTTCTGTCGGCGTCACCGTAGCATTTTAAAATCTTGTTCTGGTTGGCAGTTTTGCAACGCGTGTGTTCTGAGTGCCCGGAATGAGTGGCAAATGATCAACACAGTGAATGAGTGCAAGTTGGAGCGAGATTCTAGCACTACCCTACTGAAAAATGCCGTTTGAAATCTTACTGAAAACACTTGGACTCCATACAATTTTCTTATGAGCTATACGGAAAGTGTACGGATTTTTATGGAAACATACGGAAGTTGTATGGCGTATACGCAAATTTTTTTAAGGAAAATATGGAAGGATGTGGAAATTATATGGAACATACGGAAAATTTCTTAGGAAGATATGGAAAGATACAGAAGGCATGTGGTATATACGAAAAATTACTTAAGGAAAATGTGGAAAGGTGTGAAAATATGGAAAGCTTTATGGAGTATACGGAAACTTCCTTAAGGAAGTGCTACGGAGCATACGGAAATATGGAAGAATAAGGAGTGCGAGCAGACTAATAAGACCGGAGATAATCATGTCACTAGATTCAAATGGCAGTCTGAGATACGAATACCATTCGATCCATGGTGGCGCTACATCGCGTCCAGAAAAAGTAATGTCATTGCGATTGTACGTGATGTCAATGTCGACAATTCAGAAATAAATGGCCGCGAAAATTTAAGAAGGAAAATGTAGAGTGATAAAAAAGTGAATATATACAGAAATATTTAGTCCCGTGCCAAAATGACCAGCACATAAACGAAAAAAAAACTTCTACAGGACAAGGGCTCACTTGCAAAGTTTATTCCTTGAGTTATTCATCTTAAAAACATGCTAATTCGCTAAATAAATACGCATAGAAATTTTATATCGCAGAATAAATGGTGACCATGAGCCAAGACAACCCGCTGAACCAGTACACACACAGCCGATAAAATAACCACAAGCAACAAGGCGTGCGCGGCGTGACAAAAAAAAACTAAACGGTTGACGCCGACTTACAACACAAATTCTTCCTTGCCACAGCCAAGGCACGCTGCAGAGCAACTGAGTCGAAAGCAACGCTTTCCGCTAAGCGTGTTTTTTTTCAGTCGCAATAGTAAGCACTTGATGAAGTTGCTTACGAAGTCTGCCATGCACGTGCTGTAGACATTCCGGGCTGTCGAGGAAGGTCTCCTCGACGTTTTACACAAGTTCAGCAGAAAATTCCAGGAGAGCGAAACATTCTTGCAGGTGAAACGCGAAACATTCTTGCAGCCGAACTCGGGTTGTGCAGTTTCGCGTTTGGTTTGCGCAGCGTCTGCTCGCGTGGCAGTGCATGGGTGTTGCTTCACCACGCTTGAAACAGATGGCGCGACGTGCTTTTGAACATGTCAGCACTCTCGGAACTCGCTGTGTTCTGGTGTATATCTTTAGGCTGCAATTTGTTCTGCGCAAGCAAAACTTCAACCTCTCTATTTCAAATAAAGGTCCAACTCCCATATTCAAAAAGCTAATAAATTTAACATCTCGATGGCTTCCCCAAAAGATGCGTTTAATGGTCTTAATATGCCTAGTGCTAAAGAAAAGTGAGTTGTGATGACAGAAAGCAAATATCACATTTTCCTGATTGTTTCCTAATTTCTTGAATTACACAGTATACGTCCAAGTTAAGCCAACACTGTGCCTGCTTCAATCGATCAGCGGGAACAGACGTGTCAATTCAGCGCAAGAAGCTCAATTGGCCACTGTCCAAGGCCTGGCAATAAGCACCACTTCATTGCAAATAAATTTTAAAAAAAGACACACACCACTTGGTTCCACATTACGAAAGAAAAAGTTCTGCAAACAGCTAGGTGATGGTTATCAGCAAAAATATATACGGCGATGAAAAAATGTGATGCATGCGCATCAGAACAGTGAACGTTCATGAACGGTATCTTCGGAGACGCTGCTCGCTCTTTGACCTGGTTAGGTTGCGCTAGTAAAGCATGCTTGACCGAATACGTAAAGGCGTAGGTGACGCTGAACTGAGGAACGCCGCTACGCACGATCGCGTCCCGCAACGTCCAACGCAACCTCAATTTACCCCAATTACTCTCTTGCGGGTCACTCTCTCTGAATGCATTATGCGTTTGTATGCCCACGTATTATAGAAATAACCGGGGGCTTGTGCTTTCGGATTTGCCAAAAATACCATCACGTTCCCCTTGACGACCAATCTTGGTAGGAGCGCGGATTCGCTCAAGCCACAATTAAGGTAAGCATCAAATATCAGAATTGCTCAGCCAGAAATGCGGACGCATGAACTCTTACTATCTGCTTCAATAGCGTACTGCTGCGCATCATCTGAAAGAGTTTAGCCAAGTTTGGCCACACTCTGCGTACTCTGTTTGACATATGGGGCAGCTTTACATAAACCAGAAATAGAACAATAGAGCAAGCCTCAAATGCGAAACACTGGCAACGAAGCCTCCAGCACGCTGCACCTAACTACTTTATTATCCCCTGCAGTGCACTGCTCCTCAGTTTTGCGAGTGCCAGTTCACGCTTTCAGCGCTAGCTAGCTTGTTCATGCAACCGTAGGCGTCATAGACGTTCGTGACATGAAAGACAAGCGAACGGACGAAGCCCATTCTCTTCCTCTGTTGTGAAGATAGCCAGAAAACCGGACTCTCTTTTTTCCCTTTAGTTAAGTTGCTGCTCAAAGCAAAGACAGCAACAGTTGCGCACCGAAGGAGCACATGTGACATTTTAGGGGCGAAGCTTCTTAAAGGGGCACCCGTTCGTCCCTCGTCGTAGTACGTATCATGTCTTACGCTTTGAACTGCAAGGTGGTGCCGGTGGGAGATTTCTCCTGTGCGTTGTTGAACAATACAAAACACGCAACGTGCGTGTTAACTAAAAGCCGAATTCTCCTGTCTCTCATTCCCCATTAGTAGCCATTGGCGTGTACATAAAACACTATCTGACAAAAAACGGTTGCTACGTTATACTCGCCGGGCGTAATCTTCTTGGCTTTAGAAAGGTTTAGCGGGCGTTGGGCTGCAGTGTCATGAATCCAGTGAACAAGCATATACCATAAACTCAAAGTGGTTAAAGGTGGGAAGAAGGCACGAAGCGCAAGCAGTAAGAAAGTGTGCGTGTGCAAACTCTCCTTTAGTCCTTGGAATGTCCGCTGGATGGCGCTGCTTCGATATGTGGAATATATGATGAAAAGATGCGAGACGGTGGTACTTGGAGTGTTGAATATATGGACGAACGGATACCCAGACAGGTGCGTTGACGGACGCACGGGTGGCTGCACGGACGGATGGACGCATGGACGGACGTACAGATAGACGTGCGGATGCACGAACAGACGCACGCACGGACGGGCGGATGGACGCATAGGCGGCCACACAGACACAGGCATGGACGAACAGAAGCAAGAACTAATGGACGGACGGATGCTTCGCCCTACTCTCCATCATTCACTCCGTGGATATGCTGCTATTTTTTTTCTGTTGGCGAGGAGCAGTCGGTTCTATGGCTTCCAAACTTAAACAGGAAAAACTTGTTATCTTCCGCGGGTACTCGGGTATGTTCAGAGCACTTGCTGTCAGGCGAACGAACCGCGACGACTTCGACACCGATGCTCTACATCCGCTATGAACGGAAAGTACGCAGCCTATACAGCTATTCGAATGATGACAATATTTCCCCGGTAAACAACACAATTTAAGTTTTCTTTCTATCGTCGGTCAAAGTACCGTGGCACCGAGAGTTAAATATCACGATTTAAAAAAAGAATATAAAAAATTGGCAGATCCCACGTGAAATAGGAATCGATGATAAGTTAACAACGAATGAGAAATGTTGATGTCACTTTAAAATCAGCACAACGTTACGACGTGGAGGTGAATGTTTCCATACAAGATTTCCGTGTCATGATTATCACGTTTGAATGTGTCGTTTATCTTCGTCATTCACGTCGCGTGGTACCTGATTTAGTATATGTGGAGCCAGTGAAACGGCCGCAAGCATGCTATGAGCGTGTATGTTGTCATGTTCTTACATGACACGCGTGTCAGGATTGTCATGTTTGCACCAGGCATATATTTCGCCATCCATTGATGTCACGTAAAACCAAACTTGGTGTATGTAAAACTGGAAAACGGCCGCGAGCGCATTAAGAATGGCCCAATATACTCCAATAGCGTAGACGCGCGCGCACACTGCGCACAGCAATGCTACGTTGGCAAAACACGAGTACTCTATAGTCTGACGCCAGGCGCGACCATCGTCCCTCGGCGCGGCCAGACGGCAGCCAGCACGAAATGCGATATGCTGAATTTTGCGCCGATGCGTTACCCAGACAACACTGCGTCTCCCTCTTTTCGTGACGAAGGGACGCCGGGCGCAATGAAACGCGCATGCTTCAAGGCCACGCAGCGCGGCATGCGCCTGCGAGTATATGGCAGGACCGGCGCCTGGCGTGGCAACGTCGGCGCGACGAGCCGAAATGAACGCCGGCCACCTCGCCCACCGCGTCACGTCGAAATCTGTTGGAGCCTTGGCAGTGGCATGTAATCATACTCTCACATTGCATGCATCTCTTGATTATTATGTTTGCACCGGTCACACATATTTATCATCCATTGCCGTCACATAATACCGAATATGGAATATGTGAAGCTAGCGAAACGGCCGTGACCGCGTCAGAAGTGTGGCATGTAGTAATGTCGTTATACGACACGCATGTCGCGATTATCGTGTTTGGATGTGTCATTTACCTATTTCGTCCGTACGCGTCACATAATACCGAGTTTGGTAAATGTGAAGCTAGCGAAATGACCATCAGCCCAATTATGAGCGTAGCATGTAGTCATGTTGTTACATGACACGCCTCTCAAGTTTATCATGTTTGCATCAGTATCTTACCTTCGTCATCTATTCACGTCCCGTAATACCAAACTTAATATAAATGAAGCTAGCGTAATGGCCGCCAGCACATCATGAGCGTGGCATGTGGTCATGTTGTTAAAGAAAACGCATCTAATGATTATCATGTTTGCACCAGTCACATATCTTCGTCCTCCATTCAGGTACCGTAATATCAAATTTGGTATATGTGACGCTAGCGAAACGGCCACGAGCACGTCGTTAGCGTGGCATGTAGTCATGTTGTTACATGACACACATGTCATGATTTTCATGTTAGGGTTTGCCGCTTGTGTTCGCCATGCAATCTTGTCATACCATACCAGTTTTGCGACATGCCAAGTGAACGAACTCAACGCAAGAACAGCAAGATCATGAAATGTAAATCATGACATTGATGACAATCATGTCATGAGTTTTATGTTATGACTAGTCAAATACTATTTTCATCGAGTTTTGTTATGTCATGATAAGTTTGGTAACGATACCATTATCGAAACGACCAGGAGAGCTGAACGTCGTAAGCGAATAGATAGATAGATAGATAGATAGATAGATAGATAGATAGATAGATAGATAGATAGATAGATAGATAGATAGATAGATAGATAGATAGATAGATAGATAGATAGATAGATAGATAGATAGATAGATAGATAGATAGATACGCTCAAAGTCGCCAAATTTCGCTAAAAAATGCCTCGCATTTGAAAATGGGACGCGCAGCTACGTCACCTTCGTTCGATGTAAGAGTGGTATTGAAGTGGACACCTATAGAACCAATTGATTGATTGATTTGTGGGGTTTAACGTCCCAAAACCCCCATATGATTATGAGAGACGCCGTAGTGGAAGGCTCCGGAAATTTTGAGCACCTGGGGTTCTTTAACGTGCACCCAAATCTGAGCACACGGGCCTACAACATTTCCGCCTCCATCGGAAATGCAGCCGCCGCCGCCGGGATTTGATACCGCGACCTGCGGGTCAGCAGCCGAGTACCTTAGCCACTAGACCACTGCGGCAGGGCACCTGTAAAACCAAACCAGCGAGTAAGATATGTTGACTTCTCCCCAGTTGAGAAACAATCTGAACAACAGCTAGTGTGCAGTTGACAAGAACTGTCAGAGCAGCGAAATGAAGCCGAACCACTACACTTCAACACATGGCTTCATGCAAGAGCGGTAGCCGATGCCACGGCGTGGCGTAAAAAAATATTGTTGAAAAAGCAGACTACTACAGCTCAAGAAAGATAACCGTTGTGCTCGCGAAGTGCTGTTGCTCAAAATACTGCGCATTCTTCGAGCAGAAAGTTGGTGGACTGGACTCGTTCGCGGAACTGTATAATAAAACAATTGGCCCTTAACGACTTGAACCTTGTCAGAATGTCTCTAAGACTTCTTTTTTACAGAACCTGTGTCACTTCAGTTGAAATTCACCTGCTAAAAACTAGCGTGGAACGATAAAAATGCAGCCGATAATACTGCAGATGGGTTGCCAGACAAGAAAAAGGCCGCCCGTTAAAAAGATGGCGGAATATGTAACTGAAAATATGTAACTGAAGGAAAATATGTAACTGAAGAAATATGTTACTGAAGAAATAGTTTTGCGGTAAAGCACAAACAGTCACAACACGGATGTCCAAACTCCAGACACAGGAACTCATGCTGAAACCAAGAGTTCGCAGTTCTCACGGATCTACGGGCCTAGCGTCACTTCGGGCGTCTTTTCGCAGCCACCGTTGGCATGTCGTTAACTGTCTTTGTTCTTGATTTTGCCTCCTTTTTTTTTTCTTAACAGACCAGTGGGAAGCAACAAAACTCACCCAACATATATATCATACTGACAGCTTACGAGAATGACATTTCTCATACACCGCAAGATTTTCTATGACAAATACCTGTTTGTTGGGCTAAGTTTCGGCGTATTTATTTTTTCGGGACCAGCAGTTAGCATGCAAAGCGATTTACCCATGTTATTTGGCACATAAGTGATAGGTGGCGCAGTGCAGGCCACAAAGGGTAGGCCCCACAAATCACTGCTGCCTTAAGGTGGTAGTCCCACTCTGGACGCAACCACTCCACATGTTACGCAATGTTTGCGGATGCACTGGGCGTGCTGCGCTTCACAAAGAAAACTGAATTGGGCTTCTGCAGAAAGCTTATTATCCTCTTTTTTGAAAGACATCTGATTTTAATGCCTGGTTGAAAGCGATACCCTGTAGCAATGAAAATAGTGTGAGCCGCAAAAGCATTTTTGCTGTACAAGCCTCCATTGTACTGAGTACGGCAAAACGTCTTTCTTATTCACTACAAACTTAACAAAGCGAAATTTACTATGCGTTTAGACTGAGTGCTATTCAAGGTTTCTATGAAAAGATATTGGACGTAAAGTAATTAGTAATTTATTTACGTTCCAATGAATATGGGCAAAACAATGAAGGTTTGTGTAAGAATATCTTTTTTTCTTTACATAGCACAACCATTATATTGAGTGACTATGTAAACTACATTAGAATTATTTTTTATGTAAAATCGCTTAGTGCTCCGATGAAAACTTGATTAATTATAATTGTGCCAATGGGGCAGTATATGGCTGTACTTGGTCATGCATTACCAACTAAGCGACAAAACTTTACTAGCTGATCCTCTAAAATTCTATATAACGAAGCAGAAAGATCGCTGCTGTGATTTTATGAAGAAAAAAAATTCTTTATTTTTATGCCAGAACCTAAGAAACAGCATTGATTATAGCTAATTTTTCTGCTGGCCAGTTCCGTAGAGACTCGCTTTTTTCATTTTACACGCTAACTACCAACGAGTATTGCACATTTGCAGATGCATATTGCGTCTAGTATATATTTTTTTGCACTAACCTGACCACTCAGTGCTTCAAACAATGTATTTTCAATGAATCATAAATCTCACAGGCGTTTTTTGGTGGTAGCTCTATCTATCAAATGAAAAATCAAGTTGCATTATGTCACTTCAAATGTTTGCCAAAGGTGGTGCAATTAAACATAACGAAACAGGTGAAACAGGTATGGATTATATGTCCAAGCTTCATCGTTTGCCTCACAAGGTGAGTATAATCACCACTCGTAAGCAATACAACCCGTAAAAGGAGGAGGGCTGAGTAATGAATCATTTCCAGTGCCACCACGTCCGCAGGGTGGCGGCGTCGTCAAGTGGCAAATGGTTTCAGTACGCAGTATAATTGCGCGTTGGTCACGCGTTCGCCGAACCAGCGTTCCCCGCCGCGTCTTTAGTAATGTGCGTCTCTTCCTGGTACAGCTGCTCGTGTTTCGCACGTTCTTTTGAGCTTTTTATGCCTGTGAGCTTCGAATTATTGAAAGGATAGACGATGACATGCCGTGCGAATGATATGTATGTAGTGCCACTTCAAATGAGACAAGATGTTTTTTTTTCTTTTTTGCCTTGCATATGAAAACTGTGCAGATTTCACATACTCGACAAAATACAAAAGTACCACAAAATACGATGAAGAACCATTCGGTCTGAACAGACTATTGGTCAATACTTTGGCATTCGTACCAATGCATGATTCGATGTTCACAGTCCACTCTGCTACATCCTCTTCTACCTTCACTACTTCAAGAAACTGGCGCACTTATTCGCAGAAATACTGTCACACAGATCGCCCTTCTACATCCGCATTTTCTGTGGACCTTCTCAAATTTTGTAACTGCCGAGAGTTTCAGTGTAAGCATGTATGGTCATCGAAGAACAACCTGACTTCGACGCCCATGAGAATGGCCACATGAAAAAAAAATAGTGCTGTTACATGTACTGTAGCACCAACAGACATTTTTATTGCGAAGCATTTCTTTGCGTAGTGCAAGCACTTTTGGCGTGTATCAACGTATCTATCTATCTATCTATCTATCTATCTATCTCTCTATCTATCTATCTATCTATCTATCTATCTATCTATCTATCTATCTATCTATTTATCTGTCTATCTATCTATCTATCTCTTTGTCTATCTAGCCGCTTACGTCTAGGTGCTTGCGCGATCGCATGAACCAAAATTAGTGTAGGAAAATAAGAAAATTTTATGAATATGACGCGATAGTCAAGACATGAATACTTTCATAATCCCATCGCGAAGAGCTGGGCCCAGACGTGCAGTTTAATGACCCACTACTCACCTTCCATGAAATTACCTCCCACTACCGACACAACAGAAGCCGATACCCTTTACCCCATTCAAAACTCGAACGCGCGCAAGAAGTAGCCTTTAGAATGTTACAAACGAGATCGTACCCATCACGGGGCCGACTCAGCCATTATAATTCAGACATAAATTCACAGTGCCCAGATTGCACAGAAGTGTACTGTTCACTCGCGCACATGCTCTGGCAATGTCCCGCGTTACCTCAGGGACCTCTCACCAGTGAGTCCGACTGGGAGGAGGCACTCAGGAGCCCCAATCTCCGAAACCAACTTAAGGCAGTCCAGAGGGCCCAAGAACTGGCGGAACGCCACCACGTTCCCGCCCCGACTCGGGCGTCGCCTACGGTAGCGGCTGCTAGGATGTCCCACGTGGGCACCCTGGTGGCTTAAACTCCTCAGGACCATATATTAAAGTTCTTGACTGACTGAATGGTGTCAAACACCTCCCACTTCAGTGTGGCACGAACCTGCGGGCGGGTATGTGCCACAGCTGATCGACACTTGGAATCATGCAGCAACGACGAGAACACATAGGAACAGTTTTAACACGTGAGCATTAGGAAAAACTTGATATAGGCAAAGCTGATCCGATAAACACAAAGAATAAATGTCAATGTCGCAGCAGGAATTAAACCCAAGATTTGTACTTGGCAATCAAACAATCTACCACTAAGCCGCGCCAGGTTTAAGAACAACTTTTCATATAGACCGTAATGTTCGTGTAACGTTAATTGTGGTTATCGTGCTGGCTATCCAATTATATCACGATTACATAGGTGCACCTGCGATACAGTCGTCACGACGGGTTAACGTCAATTGCAGTTAGATGCCATGCACTGAAGTTAATTTATGTAAGAGCGTTCAGGGGTACCATCCTCGCGAGCACCAGTGCTTCATATCAGCTTATCGCTTTTGGTGTTACTAATACTCATGTTTCCGTTGAAATCATCGCGCAAGTGCGAAAAACTGATTATACAAACATCTGCAACCTGTTTCTGTGCGTGCAAAGATTTGTACATATATTTAGCGTCATTTCATGATGTGTCGCGATATAAAGATTGCGACATGGTAACTTTCCCTACACATGCTTAGCATAACGTCAATTAACAAGGTACGTAGAATATGCCGGTTTATTTTTTGAAAAACTGTTGCAGCAACCTAAATGGCAATCTTGTCGATGGTGCCTGTAAGTCAATATAAAGAAAAGCCACAACTTTCCAGAACAAACAGGTGTAAGATTTGTACATGGCAATCAAACATTCTACCACTAAGCCGCGCCAGGTTTCAGAACTACTTTTCATATAGACCGTAATTTTCGTGTAACGTTAATTGTGGTTATCGCCACTGAAGGAAGAAGAATGACAGAAACGTTGCAACACGTGATTTTAGGGGCGAAGCTTTATATAGCGGCACCCGTTCGTCCCTCATAGCCGTTTTACTATGTAACAAGTATAACATTTTGACCTCCATGTTGGTGCCTGTGAGAAATTTCTTCTCTGCATTGTTGAACAATAAAAAACCGTGCTCAATGTACATGCCAATGGCTGCGATGGAGCTTGCGTCTACAGGAATTTGATGTGACCATCGTATATAAGACTGGACGGAAGCATGAAGTCGCTGGTACGCTGTCGCGTGCACCTATAAATTTATTCAATCAAGAAGAAGAAGACGAGGATGGTTTCCTGGGCGCCCTTAGCTCATCTGACTTGAGCAGACGCCAGCGAGAGGATGAAGAGATTCGACCGCT
This sequence comes from Rhipicephalus microplus, assembly GCF_043290135.1. Taxonomy (NCBI): domain Eukaryota; kingdom Metazoa; phylum Arthropoda; class Arachnida; order Ixodida; family Ixodidae; genus Rhipicephalus; species Rhipicephalus microplus. Next base: position 11,151,271 of record NW_027464592.1, read on the forward strand.
CATCGACTATCTGGAGGGTCATAGCGCGGTTATACCTCGCCATCTATCTCACGTCGTGACGTCTTTCTGCCACCGAGATAATGTCCTGTACAAAAAAAGACGCCCGTTCTACGAGCCGCGCTTACCTCCTCGTCATTCCGAAGGACATGCGGGACGAAGTCCTCTCCGCGTGTCATGACGAGCCCACATCTGGTCATCTAGGTTACTCGAGAACGCTCGCCAGAGTAAGTGAGGCGTACTACTGGCCCGGACTTTCGGCAAGCGTGAAGCAGTACGTTAAAAGCTGTCATGTATTCCAGCGTCGAAAGTCGCCACCAAGCAAGCCGGCAGGATTACTTCAGCCAATCGATCCACCCCACAAGCCGTTTGACCAAGTCGGCTTGGACATTCTCGGCCCATTTCCTTCATCGTCCGACGGCAAAAAATGGGTCATTGTTGCAACTGACTATTTGACCCGCTATACTGAGACACAGGCGATACCACGAGCCACGTCTTCTGAGGTAGCACAGTTCTTCATGTGCCACATTGTTCTGCGCCACGGTGCTCCATCTACAGTGATAACCGACAGAGGAACAGCGTTCACTGCACAGCTTATTGATAAAGTTTTTCGACTAAGTAATACTAGGCATCGAACGACAACTGCTTACCATCCGCAGAGCAACGGCTTAACCGAGCGACTAAATAAGACAGTCACAAACATGATCTCCATGTACATCGACGTTCAAAACAATACATAGGATCGCATTTTGCCTTATGTGACGTTCGCTTATAACACCGGCATTCAAGAAACTACCCAATTTACACCGTTTCGCCTTCTATACGGCCGCGAAGTTCAAACCATGCTGGATGAGATGCTTCCCTGTGAAGACGCCATCAATTAACAACTGACGCAGAAGAATTCGCAGAGCGTGCCGAGGAAACTCGTCAGCTCACCCGGCTACACATTGGTCAGCAGCAACAGGTCGATGCACGACGTTACAATATGCGTCACAATGACGTATCTTACTGTCCTGGAGACCAAGTTTGGGTTCGGACCCCTGTTTGTCGCCGTGGCCTCTCCGAAAAGTTGCTCAGCAGATACTTCGGTTCGTATAAAGTATTACGCCGCGTGAGTGACGTAAACTACGAAGTGATTCTGGACGCTACGTCATCACGATGGGTACAACGAAGACAACCGACCTCTGACATAGTTCACGTGGTGCGCATGAAGCCGCATTTTGCGCGTTCCTAAAAGACCACTTTTCCTGTTGTTTTGTGCTCCGACGATTGCCTCATCATTGGTGAACTTATTGCGTCTAACATTTGATTATTGGTGCTCTTTTTCATTGTTTAAGCTACTTTGTTTTGCTTTTTTGCAGTAACTTTACAGCATCGGGACGATGCTTTTTCTTTATTTTTGTTGAGGAGGAATATTGCCACCTACTTCTAGTAGTGGGTCGTATGCCAAGGTGAAGGCTCCACCACATAGAAGAAAGAAGTGCGCGTGGGCCCCCACTCTGGCAAACAAGCCTAACTGACGCGCTTGGTTAGAGCCCTGTTGCTCAGACGTCAATAAACCTTGTCGACACCCCCTGGAGCGACGTGACCATTGGTGGAGGTGCTGAGTAGCCCCTCACGGATGTTTCAGACCCTCCCTGGAAGCGGCACCACAAGTCCAGTGCGAGTCAACACTCCCATTCATCGGACAAGCCGCAGGATCAGGGGATTACTACCCGAAGCTGACCCTACAGTTCACACCAGTATGACGAGCAAGTCCGTTCAAACTACTTTAACAGGTACAGATACCCCCCCCCCCCCCGGTGACACGGTACACTTTCAAAAGTCTACAGGTTCCGACACCATTTCAAGGCACCGAGCTCGAAGACGTCGAGGACTGGTTGGTCGACTTCGAGCGCGTGGCTGCTTTGAACGACTGGAACGACGCGGCCAAACTACGGCGTGTGTACTTCTATTTGGAGGATGGAGCACGTACCTGGTACATGAATTATGAGGAACAGATGACATCGTGGCCCGAATTCCGCCGCCGGCTGTTGAATACTTACAGAAGTGCTGATCGCCACGAACGAGCGGAGCGAGCGATCTAGGCCCGCATCCAGATGTCCGATGAAACTGTTATGACCAATGTGGAAGATATTGATACAAAAATGCGGCTAAACACGGCTGCAAGAAAGAAGAGGACGAAGTGGGTTTTTCCGTTGGATGCTGGTCTGACGCCATCTTGCTCGTCGGGTTCTCTGCGCTGTAAATAACTCATTAAACAAGTTACTCGTAACATTATTGGTGGAGGTGGACGACCCCCGTACCTCGATGGAGACGCGCAGCGGTCGCACCATTTGCGACCTTTCGACTGCTTCGACTGCTGGTACTTCCTCTACGCCGCCCTCATCAGTCCAAGCCACCACCTACGTCACAATACCGCACCTCCGGGATCCCGGCACTTTCTCCGGTGATGGTACGATCGATGTCGACACTTGGCTGAAGCGGTACGAGTGCGTCAGTGCTACTCACCGATGGGATCCTACGCTCATGCTCGCCAACGTGCTTTTCTACCTGGACGGCACTCCCCGAACATGGTTTGAAAGCCACGAAGCAGACATAACGAGCTGGGATCTCTTCAAAGAAAAGATACGTGACCTGTTTGGCGATTCATCTGGTCGTCAGCTCGCTGCGAAGAAGACTCTTGCCACACGGGCCCAGTCTTCTACCGAATCGTACGTATCTTACATTCTTGACGTCTTGGCCCTTTGTTCCAAGGCCGACCAGTCCATGTCGGAAGACGAAAAGGTTAACCACGTCTTGAAAGGCATTGCTGACGATGCTTTCAACCTGCTGGTTTTTAACAACATCTCGAGCATCGACACAATCCTTAAAGAATGCCGACGTCTCGAAAAAGGTAAAGCCCGCCACGTAGCCCAAAGCATCGTGCGCCTTCCGAACACAGCGGCCATTTCTTCGTGTGACGACGCCTTCCACCAGGCCCCTCGATGTGACAACCTTACACGCATCATCCGTCGAGAGGTCGAGGCAGCACAACCGGTAGCCACGACATTACCGACGCCTGCGCCTTCCCCGACCACGATCTCTTTAATACAAGCGGTCGTTCGTCAGGAGCTATCGAATGTCGGCCTACATCCTGTTCCTACCGTATACTCTGCTGAGCCTTCTTATCGTACCCCTTCTGCACCTCACATACAACGCAATCCGTCCGAATGGCGGACTCTTGATGACAGGCCAATATGTTTTAACTGTCGACGCGTTGGCCATATCGCTCGTCACTGCCGCAGCCGCTGGGCTCCACCGTCCCATTATGCACCTCAGTATCACACCACTTCTGCTCGCCAGGCGTCCCCACCGCTTTCTCCATCAACGCCGACCACATTTTCCGCTCCTACAGCACCTCTGAGCAGACCTCGTTACGACCGGTCATCATCCCCTGCTCGTCGTCAGTCCCGGTCGCCCCCACAACGCCGCGCTGCCTCCCCGACCTATTCGCAGCATCTCCGACCGGAAAACTAGGCCGTGCAGCTTCTGGAGGTGGAGCTGCGTTGACGACCTTCGTAAGAAATCTTCGATTAACATTAACAACGAACCGGAACCTTTTGGACGTTACTGTCGACAATGTTCGTGTCAGTGCATTGATAGATACTGGCGCGCATGTGTCCATTATGAGTGCTAACCTTCGCCGCCGACTTAGAAAAGTTGTCACGCCCGCCCTCAACCGAGCTGTACGAGTCGCCGATGGGGGAACTGCTGCAATTCTTGGCATGTGCTCTGCGCGAGTGTCTATTGGGGAGAGAAGCACTGTCGTTCTTTTCACCGTCATCGAACATTGCCCTCATGAACTCGTACTCGGTATGAATTTTCTAGCCACGCACTCTGCCCTCATAGACTGTTCAGCTGGTTCTCTCCATCTCGATTTACCCCTCTTTTCCGACCCGACCAGTCCTCCGCAAACCAGCCTCTGCTGCATTGATTTCACGCGCCTCCCTCCTAACTCTGTCAATCATGTCGACTTATCCTCCACGCCGCCAGTACCTGATGGTGATTACATGGTGGCCCCGATTCCTGCAGTGATGCTTACGCATGGGGTTGCTGTGCCGCATATGATTCTGACGATTAAGAGAAACCGCACCTTCCTTCCACTGGTGAACTTTTCACTCACCACCCAAGTTCTGCCACAGGGTATCTCCGTGGCAAAAATTACTGCTCTCCAAGATGACCATGTCGAACCCTTCAGAGTTGACAATTGCTGCAGCTCAGTCAGTGGTCTCACTCCATCACGTTCTTGGGGAGCCGAAATCGAGCGAATGGTGTCATCGGACCTTACGTCTGAGCAATCTGCGGCGCTTTGCCAAGTTCTTGAGGGCTATCGTAGCATTTTCGACTTTGCCAGCAACTCTTTGGGCCAAACGACCATTGTCACCCATCGCATAAATACTGGCCATGCAACCCCCATTCGCCGACGCCCCTACCGTGTGTCGGCGTCGGAGCGTGCAATATTACAACACGAAGTCGACAAAATGCTTGCGAAAAACTTTATCGAGTCTTCATGCAGCCCCTGGGCTTCTCCAGTCGTCCTTGTTAAAAAGAAAGATGGAACATGGCGCTTTTGTGTCGATTACCGTCACCTTAACAAAATTACAAAAAAGACGTTTATCCTTTACCTCGCATCGACGACGCCCTCGACTGCCTGTACGGTGCCATTTAATTTTCAACTATTGACCTTCGATCAGGGTACTGACAGATAGCCGTCGACGAGATGGACCGCGAGAAGACCGCATTCATCACTCCTGATGGTCTTTATCAGTTTAAGGTGATGCCCTTTGGACTCTGCAATGCACCAGCCACATTTGAAAGAATTATGGACTCATTGCTCCAAGGGCTGAAATGGTCCACCTGCTTGTGTTACCTTGACGATGTTATCATCTTTTCGCCCACATTCGACTCGCATCTTGATCGTTTGTCAGCTATTCTGGACGTTTTTCGTCGAGCCGGACTCAAGCTTAACGCCTCCAAGTGCCGCTTCGCTCGTCGTCAAATTTCCGTGCTCGGTCACCTTGTCGATGCCCAAGGCGTGCGTCCAGACCCAGAGAAAATTCACGCAGTCATGAACTTTCCCGTTCCGAAGACCACAAAGGATGTCCGCAGTTTTGTGGGGTTGTGCTCATATTTCAGACGCTGTGTTAAGAACTTTGCGACCATTGCACGCCAACTCACAGAGCTCTTGAAGAAAGACGTCTCGTTTACATGGGGCCATGACCAAGCGTCATCGTTTTCACAACTTACGACATTGCTTACAACGCCACCAATCTTGGCTCACTTTGATCCATTAGCTCCGACCGAGGTTCACACGGACGCCAGTGGACATGGCATAGGAGCTGTGCTATTGCAGGAACAACGCGGACACGACCGTGTTATAGCCTACGCAAGTCGACTGCTATCTCCAGCCGAGCGCAACTATTCTATCACGGAGCGTGAGTGCCTCGCCCTTGTATGGGCAGTCGCCAAGTTTCGCCCATACCTGTACGGGCGCTCATTCCGTGTTGTCACGGATCATCACGCGCTCTGCTGGCTAGCCTCCCTGAAGGACCCCACGGGACGTCTCACTCGTTGGGCTCTACGCCTTCAAGAGTACACGTTCTCTGTAATGTACAAACAGGGCGATTACATCAGGATGCGGATTGTTTATCCCGCTACCCTGTTGACGAAGCAACCGATACTGACGCTATCACGGACGTTTTTTTCGTGTCGCAGCTGTTAAACATTGGCGAAGAGCAACGTCGGGATGCTTCTTTACGGGCCATCATTGACAAACTGGAGTCAGCGCCACGTGACCCGTCCCTACGAATGTTTTTGGTGAAAGACGGGATCCTATATCGCCGCAACCTTGATTCCTTCGGATCAGACTTACTTTCTGTCATCCCAGCGCACCTGCGTTCCACTGTCCTGCATCAACTTCATGACGCTCCCATGACGGGCCATTTGGGCGTTTCTCGCACATACGATCGGGTACGACGTCGGTTTTTTTGGCCTGGACTTGCCCACTCGGTTCGACGCTATGTCGCCGCTTGTGAGCCCTGTCAGCGTCGCAAAACGCCGTCTGCCCTCCCAGCCGGCTACCTTCAGCCGATCGACGTTCCCAACGAGCCTTTTTTTCGAGTTGGTCTCGACCTGTTGGGCCCTTTCCCACTCTCCACAGCCGGAAATAAATGGATTGCTGTTGCCACGGACTACGCGACGCAGTACGCAATCACACGAGCACTCCTGACCAGCTGCGCTACCGACGTTGCGGACTTTCTGCTGTACGACATATTATTAGCGCATGGTGCTCCCCGACAACTTCTCACCGACCGTGGCCGCACGTTCTTATCAGCTGTCGTTCATGATATCCTGAGGTCTTGCCATACCAAGCACAAATTTACTACTTCGTACCATCCACAGTCAAATGGTCTCATGGAGCGCCTTAACAGGACCCTAACCGATATGCTTGCCAAATACGTTGCGCCAGACCACCATGATTGGGACATTCATTTGCCGTATGTGACGTTCGCCCACAACTCATCTCGTCACAACACTGCCGGATATTCACCCTTCTATCTACTATATGGCCGGGACCCAACTCTACCTTTAGACACATTACTACCTGCGGCCACTGAATATGCTGGTGAAGCCCGCGCTGACCACGCGCGCCAAGTCGCCCGTAACCGTCTACAGGCTTCACAGGCGCGCCAACAACAGCTCTACAATTCTCACCATAGGGACGTGCACTTTTCTCCGGGATCTCTCGTGCTCCTCTGGTCACCTACTTGGCGTGTGGGACTGTCGGAAAAACTGTTGTCGTCCTACACTGGACCATTCCGTATCGTTTGCCAAGTGACAGACGTCACGTACGAGATTGTTCCAACTGATCCAACAAGGTCATCGTCAGCTCCGAGCGACACCGTTCACGTGGCTCGGCTAAAGCCCTATTACCCCCCTTCGACATCATCTGCGTAAATTTAGCACCGGGACGGTGCTTCTACCGCCGGGGGTTATGATACAAAAATGCGGCTAAACACGGCTGCAAGAAAGAAGAGGACGAAGTGGGTTTTTTTCTTGGATGCTGGTCTGACGCCATCTTGCTCGTCGGGTTCTCTGCGCTGTAAATAGCTCATTAAACAAGTTACTCGTAACAATATGACGCGCCTGTTCCGACGGGCTGATCCGAGTATGACAGAGGAAAAGAAGTTGCGTCACCTGATGCGTGGAGTTAAGGGGCAACTTTTCGCTGGCCTTGTACGGAGCCCTCCGAACACGATGGCCGAGTTTTTGTCCGAAGCCGTCACGATGGAAAAGATGCTTCAGCACCGATCCACCCTGTATGAGCGGCAAGTGAACACGTCCACTGCTCAAGTTCTCATGGCTATTGGGGGCAACACTGAGTGTCTGCGCGACCTTATCCGCTCTATAGTACGCGAGGAGCTCCAAAAGGCTGCCAAACCACAACCACCTACAGTGTGTTCCATTGCAAGCATCGTCAAGGACGAGCTGCATCATGTCATTCGTGACCCTGTGAGTCTGGATAACGCCACACCCGCCCCGGCTGATTACCACCGTGCGACCTATGCGGAAGCCTTGAAGCGCCCAGCTTCCCCTTCCCCGCTGTTTGTTCAGGCACCTTCTACGGTTTCCCTTCAGTCGGCGCAGCCTCTACGGTATTACGAGAACACACGCATGCCCCCAGCCCTCGTTTACGCCAGTCCTGTGCATCTTGTGGAACGACCAGCACACTACCTTGACGACAGACGCGTTTCACCTCGGAAATCTGATGCTTGGCGCACTCCTGATCGCCGACCTGCATGCTTCCACTGCGGTGAAGCGGACCATTTGTACCGCCAGTGTCCATACCGGCGCCTCGGGCTGCGCGGCTTTTCAGTATATTCAGCACCTCCTTGGTATGGCCAGCCACCCCGGGACATTGAGGACTACCTGACTCAACAGCGCATTTCACCGCCTTCTGGACGGCAGTCGCGCTCACCGTCACCGAGGCGCTTTGCATCTTCGCCCCAGCGCCATGCTGGCGCACGGCCCCCCAGTCCACGCCGGGAAAACTAACGCAAGCGACCCTTGGAGGCAAGGTCGCTGGCAGTCGACGTGCTTAAGACCTCCGATCAATGCTAACAGTAAAGAGTGTAGATTCGACTGAGCGATATGTGCAGCTTTCTCTGGATATACCGGTGCTGATGGACGGCTACGCAGTAGGTGCTTTAGTTGATACCGGGGCTGACTATTCGATACTAGGCGGGAAAATGACCGGACTACTAAAGAAGGTAATCACGCCCTGGCATGGCTCCGTGATTTGAACGGCCGGTGGCCACACCGTCTCTCCGCTTGGAACCTGCACGATTAGAGTTCGGCTCTGCGGTTATAATTTTGTAGCAAGTTTCCTTGTGCTTCATGAATGTTCATGCGACGTTATTCTTGGTGTTGACTTCCTGCAGGAGCATGGAGCTGTCATTGATCTTCAAGAAAATCCCATCACCTTTTCAGCCGACCGAGCAATCGACAAGCAGGACGACCAACAACGTACCAACGTTCTTCGTGTTTCTGCTGAAAGTATAACGCTTCCTCCAAGAGCCAGTGTTATAGTCGACGTCACATGCTGTGGATTGCGAGATGGTGGAGCGATTGTAGAAAGTAATTTTGAACACCTGCTGACTCAAGGTGTTTGTGTGGCTAGGAGTATCATACAGCTACGTGATAGCCGATCCCAACTGCTCGTTACAAATTTCAGCAACGAACACCGACACCTTTTCCGTGGCACTTCGTTAGCGTTTGCAGATGAATTAGGAATCGTTCCCATCTGCTTCTCGTCGGACGCAGTGGAGGCCGCCGTTACGTCTCTAAACAATATCTTTATTATTTCTAACCTCAAACCAGAAAACCAGACAGCACTGCGAAAACTCTTGCTTGAATTCAAGTCATGCTTCGCTACTTCCTCTAAGGTGCGCCAGACTTCGATCACTAGGCACAGAATCATCACTTACGACGATGCCCGCCGAGTACACCAACAGCCTTATCGCGTGTCAGCGAAGAAACGAGAAGTCATTTGTACGCAAGTTCGAGAAATGCTTGACGACGGCATCTTCGAGCCTTCCAACAGTGCGTGATCCTCTCCGGTCGTCCTAGTCAAGAAGAAAGACGGAACGCTACATTTTTGCGTCGATTACCGGAAGTTGAACAGCGTGACTAAAAAGGACGTGTACCCGCTGCCACGCGTCGACGACTCGTTAGACAGATTACGCCGCGCCCACTATTTTTCCTCTTTGGATTTAAAAAGCGGGTACTCGCAGGTTGAGGTTGACGAGCGAGACCGCGAGAAAATGGCCTTTGTGACCCCTGATGGCCTGTATGAATTTCGAGTCCTTTTTTTTGGTTTGTGCTCAGCGCCCGCAACCTTCCAGCGAATGATGGACACTGTGCATACTAGTCTGAAGTGGCAAACTTGTCCCGTATACCTTGATGATGTTGCCGTTTTTTCTGAAACCTTCCAGCAACATCTTCACTGCCTCAGGAGTGTGCTACAGGCTATTCAATCAGCAGATCTTACACTCAAACCGCAGAAGTGTCACTTTGGTTATGAAGAGCTCAAATTCCTTCGCCATGTAGTCAACGTGAAAAAAGTCCGATCCGACCCCGACAAACGTGCCGCTGTAGCCGCGTTTCCGCATCCTACAGACAAGAAGACTATTCGGCGCTTTCTGGGCCTGTGCGCCTACTATCGACAATTTATTAGAGGGTTTTCGAAGATAGCTGAACCCTTGACTCGCCTGACACGCGACGACACACCGTTTGTATGGGCTACCAAGCAACAGGCTGTTTTTGCCTAGCTACGACAGCGGATGCAGTCAGCCCCTGTTCTTGCACATTTAGACGATGATGCTAACACAGAGGTGCACAGTGACGCCAGTAACATCGGCCTCGGCACAGTGCTCGTCCAGCATCAACACGGCAAAGAACGAGTCATAGCCTATGCCAGCCGCTCACTGTCCCGTACCGAGGTGAATTACGCGACCACAGAGAAAGAGTATCTCGCAGTAGTGTGGGCGATCACCAAGTTGCGCCTGTACCTCTACGGTCGTCTATTTAAAGTGGTGACGGACCACCATGCCCTCTGGTGGTTGGTAAACATACGTGATCCCTCTGGACGACTGGCCCGATGGAGCTTGCGTCTACAGGAATTTGATGTGACCATCGTATATAAGTCTGGACGGAAGCATGAAGTCGCTGATACGCTGTCGCGTGCACCCATACATTTAGTCAATCAAGAAGAAGAAGACAATGACGGTTTCCTGGGCGCCCTTAGCTCATCTGACTTGAGCAGACGCCAGCGAGAGGATGAAGAGATTCAACCGCTCATCGACTATCTGGAAGGTCATAGCGCGGTTATACCTCGCCATCTATCTCACGTCGTGACGTCTTTCTGCCTCCGAGATAATGTCCTGTACAAAAAAAGACGCCCGTTCTACGAGCCGCGCTTACCTCCCCGTCATTCCGAAGGACATGCGGGACGAAGTCCTCTCCGCGTGTCATGACGAGCCCACATCTGGTCATCTAGGTTACTCGAGAACGCTCGCCAGAGTAAGTGAGGCGTACTACTGGCCCGGACTTTCGGCAACCGTGAAGCAGTACGTTAAAAGCTGTCGTGAATTCCAGCGTCGAAAGTCGCCACCAAGCAAGCCGGCAGGATTACTTCAGCCAATCGATCCACCCCACAAGCCGTTTGACCAAGTCGGCTTGGACATTCTCGGCCCATTTCCTTTATCGTCCGACGGCAAAAAATGGGTCATTGTTGCAACTGACTATTTGACCCGCTATACTGAGACACAGGCGATATCACGAGCCACGTCTTCTGAGGTAGCACAGTTCTTCATGTGCCACATTGTTCTGCGCCACGGTGCTCCATCTACAGTGATAACCGACAGAGGAACAGCGTTCACTGCACAGCTTATTGATAAAGTTTTTCGACTAAGTAATACTAGGCATCGAACGACAACTGCTTACCATCCGCAGAGCAACGGCTTAACCGAGCGACTAAATAAGACAGTCACAAACATGATCTCCATGTACATCGACGTCCAAAACAATACATAGGATCGCATTTTGCCTTATGTGACGTTCGCTTATAACACCGGCGTTCAAGAAACTACCCGATTTACACCGTTTCGCCTTCTATACGGCCGAGAAGTTCAGACCATGCTGGATGCGATGCTTCCTTGTGAAGACGCCATCAATTAACAACTGACGCAGAAGAATTCGCAGAGCGTGCCGAGGAAACTCGTCAGCTCACCCGGCTACACATTGGTCAGCAGCAACAGGTCGATGCACGACGTTACAATATGCGTCACAATGACGTATCTTACTGTCCGGGAGACCAAGTTTGGGTTTGGACCCCTGTTTGTCGCCGTGGCCTCTCCGAAAAGTTGCTCAGCAGATACTTCGGTTCGTATAAAGTATTACGCCGCGTGAGTGACGTAAACTACGAAGTGGTTCGGGACGCTACGTCATCACGATGGGTACAACGAAGACAACCGACCTCTGACATAGTTCACGTGGTGCGCATGAAGCCGCATTTCGCGCGTTCCTAAAAGACCACTTTTCCTGTTTTTTTTTGTGCTCCGACGATTGCCTCATCATTGGTGAACTTATTGCGTCTAACATTTGATTATCGGTGCCCTTTTTCATTGTTTAAGCTACTTTGTTTTGCTTTTTTGCAGTAACTTTACAGCATCGGGACGATGCTTTTTCTTTATTTTTGTTGAGGAGGAATATTGCCACATACTTCTAGTAGTGGGTCGTATGCCAAGGTGAAGGCTCCACCACAAACAAGAAAGAAGTGCGCGTGGGCCCCCGCTCTGGCAAACAAGCCCAACCGACGCGCTTGGTTAGAGCCCTGTTGCTCAGACGTCAATAAGCCTTGTCGACACCCCCTGGAGCGACGTGACAGTATGGTACTGGTGCAAACATGATAAACATGTGATGCGTGTCATGTAACAGCATGACTACATGCTACGCGCATGTTGCGCTCATGGCCGTTTCACTAGCTTCACATGTACCAAACTCGGTATTACTGGACACCAATTGACCACATAGGCAAATGACACATCGAAACATGATAATCACGACATGCGTGTCATGTAACAACATGAATACATGCCACAGTGATGATGCGCTCGCCGCCGTTTCGCTAGCTGCACATATGCCAAATTTGGTATGACGTGACGCCAGTGGATGACGATTATATGACTGGTGCAAACATGATAATCCTAACACGCGTGTCATGTAGAAACATGACACCATACCACACTCATAGAGTGCTCGCTGCCGTTTCGCTAGCTCCACATATATACTAAATTTGGTATCACGGGTTGTGATTAGATGAAGAAGGTAAACGACACACCCGAACATGATAATTGTGACATGGAAGTCATGTACAACATCATTTACTTCCACCTCGTAACGTTGTGCTGATTTTGAAAAGACATATCAACATTTCCCATTCGTGCTTCACATATCATTGATTCCACTGTACACGGGATCTGCCAATTTTTTTATCTCCAACGCACAAAGCAGAAAGAAGAAAACAAGTCATGTCTAAGATGCGAAAAAAAATTCTACTATTTCTTAGTGCCAACACAATCATTGCAAGAATTCTCACTAGCCTTCACAGCGTTGCACTTGATGAGGGAAACGGAGTATAGGAAAAAGACATTCGTAGAACACATGAACATGGGGTCAGAGGTGTGGCTCCTATGTGGGTGTCGCCATAATGCCTTATGATTTTCGAATATGCATAACCCCCTTTCCTCCCGCCCTCCCACTAAGTGTGACGCTGAGCTCGATTGTGCTGCCATTTTATATTCTGTGTGTGTGCAATTACGTCGCATTTGGAAATATACTTTTGATGAAAATGAAGAATTTTTTCAAGCAAACACTTCATGAGAGCTTATTTACCATAATTTAGTTAGTAGCATAAAAATGGCGAAAGCAAGACGGGAAACAGCGTGAACGAACCTATGGATTATCCCACGTCATCCCATGCACTAGGTGGTCCACGTAATACTCATAAAAAGTTTTAGAAAAAACCACGGGCTCTAGAAGCTTCCACCTCCTCTATATAAGTGTAAATAAGCTGTTTATCTAATCATCAACCAGATGCACTTCATTCAGGTAAACATTTTATAATCTAGTTGGAAAGGGTGAAACTCAGCAAATAACCTCAGAATCCTCAGTTTATCTTGTGCTGAAATGTGTTTGGCTGTTTTTGTAGCGTAAGCTAATTGGCTGGGGTTGAGCAGTTTCAGTGGCAAGAAATAAACAAGAAAATATTTGACCCAATTCTGCATGTTGCATTGCAAATGTCGTCGAGAGACGATAGTCTTGCGTCTGGAGAGAGTGAACAAAACGTTTATTTGATGTTGTGCGGAAGAAAATTGGTGAATGGAATTGTGTAGGCGCTGCGTTAGAGTGCCTCGAGCGTGTAGTGGAGGCGAACGAGTGCTTGAAGGCACGTTAGACTCGAGTGCCATCTCGCAGTTATCTTCAAAAACAAAGGCGTGCACGCTTGCGGAGAAAGATGTCCGCCTGTCTCAGAGGTGATAAGATGTAGAACGCAAAGCGATGGGCAGGTGCCACCACTATGTTGTCGTAGCAAAGCATTGGCAACACTTGCCTCTTTGAGCATCGCGTTGCACTGTCAGTACAGCGTGATAAACGCTACGGTCCTTAGAGTTACTTGTGTCTGCCTTCTCAAGTATGAAGGAACACATACATAGACATGTTGTTATGGTGCCTCAGATATGCGTAATGATTGCTTTTTAGTTGACAATCGCACAAGTATGAACGCTGAATCATGAGCAATATTGGTAGGCACTGCGGATGGGGTCGGCCGATTGGTGGCGTTTCAGGTATCGTTAGGGTGGACAAACAGACAAATGTACATACATACAACAGAGAGACAGACAGACAGACAGACAGACAGACAGACAGACAGACAGACAGACAGACAGACAGACAGACAGACAGACAGAGACAGACAGACAGGCAGGCAGACTAAATTTTTTCTGTCGAAGGTCCCAAAGGAAAACAATCGTCTTTAAAAATGATGCACTCGTGCGCCGCTAAATCCAGCCAATGGCAAGGTCGCTACATCAAAAAGAAGGTTAGCGGTGATGCCAGTGCGCTCAAACACTTCGAAGTATTTGTTGACGTCCTGATCAATCGTTATTCCATAAACGTGAGTGAGTTGGAAAGACAAAGAGAGTGTGTGTTTGTGTACGTGGGTGCGTACGCACGTGTGTTTACACTTTAGTGAAACAACGCTGGTTTCAGTCTGCCAGCTGTCACTGGGGAACCTTTTGCCGTGTCGTTGAAACGACGGCCACAGTTGACGGATTGTAGGTTTTTGTTCAGTGGTTTTCTTCGGCCAATATCTGCCACCTCGCGTGACCGGCGATGCTGAATGTACTTGCAGGAGTAATTTTCTTGCTTTTTACAAGCGTGGGTAAGTGGCGTCGTCTGGTGCATCCTTTTAAACTATTGGGAGAAGGAGGGCATGTAACCGCCACCTTAAGCAGTTGTCGGTCAAGCTGACCTACGCCTGAAACTACTGCAGGCACCAGGTGTAATAAGAGACATAAAGAAAGAAAAGCAGGCGCGTCCTCGCTTCGTTCTCAACTGGATGCTTATTTATCCCAACAACAGCAAAATAAAGTAAATTCGCCAGCTGCGTATTTTCTTCCTTTCATCCTCTTCACGTACTTTACGCAAGCAACAATGTGGAGGCTGCATTACGGCCCACATTATAGTTGTACAAAAGGCATGGCTTTCAAGGCTGGCCGCCAAAACGAGGACGCATATTTTGCACACCTCGACATGTACGTTTCTTTTTTTTCTCGCCTATTTCAAGGTCTTTCAGCGAAAACAAGGGCTGGTGTAAGAAAGAGAAAATAAGAAAATCTCTTGGAAGATAAATAGCCGCCGAGGTAGTCGAGGGACGAGCAAGAGCTCGCCTGGGGTGCTGAGCTACGCATTCATTTTCTGCCGGTACAAAGTTTCTGAGCAGCCGTGGCGAGGGGTCTTTGTCGGCAACTTTGTCATGCAGCTTGTAATCATTTTTACTCTCCACGTGGGTGGCATTTCCGACTGTCTGTAGTTGTTTCGTTCCCTCTGTTTCGTCCTCTATTTATTCCGATAGTCTTTCTTAGGTTACTTGGACGCAAAACGTTTCGTGTGTCTGTCGGTCTATTTGTCTGTCCATTTTTCTGTTTGTCCATCGAAACCCCTACCCGAAACGGCCAAAATCTAACTCCATCCACAGCGCCCACCAATATTGCTCAAGTTCAAGCGTTCATCCTTGTGCGATTGTCAATTAAAAAGCAATTATTGCACATATCTGAGGCACAATGAAAACACGTCAATATTCTCTGGTGTTTTTCTACACTAGAGAAGGCATACAGAAGTAATTCTAAGGATCGTAGCGTTTATTACGCTGCGCTGATAATGCAACGCTATGCCAAAACGGCAACTGTTTCCAACTATTTGTTAGGACGACAAGGTGGTGGCACCTACCCGTCACTTTGCGTTCTACGCCTTATCGCCTCCGAGACAGGCGCACACGCAATCCTTCGTTTTCGAAGATAACTACCAGATAGCACTCATGTCTCCCGTACCTCGATGAGCTCGTTCGCCTGTGCTGCACGCATCGAGGTACACTAACGCTGCGCCTACAGAATACCAATCACCAATTTTCACGCGCAAAACATCAGATAAACGTATTCTTCACTCTCTTCAGACTCAAGACTATAGTCTTTCGACGACATTTGGAGTGAAACATACAGATACGGGGCCAATTGTTTTCTGAAGCTCGTATTAGGTGCTCCGCAGTGAATTTGGTCAAGATCAAAACTTGAAAGAAAGTGACTCTGTCTCGCACATTAATATTGCCTCTCTGCCACCGACTTCGCCGAAAACTACGCCACGTCGAAGCTTGCAATTCTCAGAAACGCCCGGCGAGTCAGTCGTACAACAACCGACAACTACTGAGTTCGTATGAATCAGTCAATGAAGCAATGTGGGTGCCCAATAGCCATAAGCATGTATACATTATCTTATTAAGATGAAAATAGAACTAAAGATCCGGCACATATGCTTCGGCAACGCTAACGTTTCAGCTCCTATGCATGTCGTGTATGAGAAAAGTCAACATTCCACTTCATTCTTCTTCCTAGTTTAGTCCTCTAACAAAGTTACGGCTGGGAGATCGCGTAAAAACTTCCCGAGTCTGCAGATCTTGAAATAAGCGTGAGCTCGATAATTGTACCAAACTATTTAATGCATCTCTTCTTTTATATGTCTGCCATCATTGGGATCCCCGCACTTCGTGGGGTGTCAGTCGACTTCCATTACCGCCTTCTTTCAATAGAAACAACATAAACAAATCATGTCCCTTTCCATTCAATTTTTCGCACTTACTTTCAATGCATATTGGTGGTAGTGTAAAGAGGTTCAGTGAGCAGCAGTGAGCTGTGCGCGCAGGTGAAGCCTCTCCACATAGCGCGAATTGTAAATCAAGTTCACTGCACACTACATGCTATAGTTGACAAAGAGGGACGCCGCATTCGGTCAGCCAATACTAGACGCACAAACACTGGTACAGAAATGTGTGCGCCGTGTCTTTTTATAGCACGCCCACCTCTACATCCATGGCTGAGGAGAATGGGCTGCGCATGACAAATGCAAACGAGCTGTTTGTTGGGGCATCGTGTTGTGCAAGGTCCCATATTATGGTGTATACTCGTGAACTGAAACGCACGTCGAAACTTACAGAGTAAGGGCACAGTGGGAAAGCAAGATGGAGGGCTCTCGTTTACTTAAATTTTAGTAAGCACGTTGTAAGAAAGGGGCCATGTTTGTGGAGGATGTCCGGTCGAAGTCTCTTTCCACAGAACTTTGTTACGGTATTGCTGTTCTGTCGAGTTTCATTGACTACTAATGCTGCAAGCTTATAGACTGGCGCATGTTGGTGGACGACAGACATGAAGTGCGGAAGAAAAGAACGCGTATTTGTTGAAATAACGAAGCTAATATCATTTCTGCATTCAGCACGTGGTTAGGTTTCTGTCGCCTAAAAAACAAGTTCCATCTAGCTTGCCGCATCAGGCAATTTTCTCAAAAGGCGAATGCATGCACTTGAGCTTTTTTTTCTTTTTGATGTCCCGCCTTCTATCGCCCTTTTTATTTTTACTCATGTGCCGTCACAGAAAGAAACAAAAACTTTTTGTCACTCTTTACGCAACGCCTTCTTTCAAGTCAGATATCTCTCACAGGCGCCGATCCTAGATACAGGTCTCTTGGCAGTCTGAGTGGCTTTGAAAAAGAAGAGAAAAGAAGAATACCACGTTGTAACTGTATTTCACATAGGAGGTCATTATAACTCGCAGTCTTCCCAACAGAATGCCCATGCCAGTGAGTTTTCTCAACATGTCGAGAAGAGACGAGGAATTAAATAAACAAACCCAACACGAAAGGTACACACAGGTAAAGTATGATCGTCTCTTCTGCAGTTCTATTTCTAATATTATTTTTGCTTCGACAAAAACTTTCGCGGCGCAAGCGCTTGTAGTGCCATCATCACCATCGTCATTTTTTCTATCACCGCGCCGCGTCTCTCGCGCAGCTGGCGCGAGCTCGAGCTGCGCGAGGATTGGAACGAGCTGACACGCCTGGCGTGGCGGACGCTGGTAGCCGACGTGGCTCCGCTTCAGGCCTGCAATAAAGTGGCGAGATCGGCACGGCCCCATCGGCCGCCTTCGACGTCATCTCACGTCTCTCCTTCTCTCGCCGCTACATTGGTGACCCGGAGAACACGCCCTTCGCCGAGCGGCCCGCGGCCATGTTCCCGCAACTCTGCCCACCAGTGCCACCGTACCAATCGACTTACCCCAAGGTATGGTTTATGCAGCTCGACGCTGTTCTTGCGCTGAATGGCATCACGGACCAGCTGCTGATGCACGCCATTCTTCTCGACACCCTACCGGTAGAGTTGCGCCATCTCGCTGCCACTTCAGGCACCAGCCCACAGGCTTACGATGCCCTCTGCACTGCGGTGCTCGCCCGCAGCGGCAACACATACCGTCCGCTTCCGTTTACCCGCACCAGGCAGGTTTCCCCGGCGTCGCAGAGCAAGGTACGCACGCAAGCGCACGCAGAGCAAGCGACGGCACGTGACACCGTGGCCCTCGCCGTTTCCGCGACCACCAGCTCAGACGTCTCGGCCTCCTCCTCCTCCTCCTCCTCGCCGCAGCTGCTGGTCAGCTCCTCGACGGTGCCCCCTGCCGCTCCGCCACCTGCCACTGGTGCCAGCAATGGCCTGCCGGGTGCCTCGCCACATTCCACTCGCACCTCCCCGGCCAGCAGCCGACCACCCTCGGCGTCCCCGCTCCCCGCCCCTGTCCCTGTCTCTGTTTCGTGGTCTACGACGGGCCCCAGCGCCGTGCCTTCGCGGAGCCAGAGCCTGCCCTCATCGTCGGCGTCGACACCGGCAACCACCAAAGCAACTGCCACCGTCGCCCTTCTGCCCGTGGCGCCGCAGCAGGCACCTGCGTCGAGACCCGGCGTCGCACAGGTGGTTTCGGCCAGCCCCAGTCCTCGCCCCTCTGGTGCCCCCCGGCTCATCCAGCCGAAACAGCCACAGATCCTGCCCAAGCTGTCGAGCGGCAGCGTGAACATGACGACGCATTCGGCAGCGGCGACCACCCGGTCCCAGTCTCCCCGGGCGGCCCAGCACAAGGCCACACCACGGCCCGCGCCTGTACCGGTGCCGCAGCCTGCGACCACGGTGCAGCGCGGAGCCACGATGAGGCTCAACACGGGGAGTCCGCTGCTCATCGGGATCCCCGCGGCAGCGCAGCCGGGCATGTTTCCGGCTGGACCTGCGCACGGCACTTTCCTGCTGAGCCAGTATATTCCGGGCCTGGGCCACAGCCCGATTCTGATAAAAGGCGCACTGGGGCAGACCCAGAGCTCTCTGGGACAGATACAGGGGGTCCAGCTGGCCCTGCGGCCACACCATGCCACGGGCCTGACCCTGGGACCTCAGACGGGGCCCAGGCCCCATGGGGAACATCCAGGACCGCCTGGCACCCCAACGCTTGTCATTCCACAGAACCTGGGGCCAAGGCCCAACATCTTTCTGGCACCGCCACGCATGATGTCGCCCCCCTGGTTTGCCATAGTCCCGGGACAGCCACTGACGCTCCAACAGCTGCAGGCCATGCTGCCCACGCAGACCACGCTGGCCCAGCCCACACTGGGTGCGTTCCAGACAGACCAGCACCAATCCCTGGTGCTGTGGGATCACGTCCAATGTAGCGGCGAGAGAAGGAGAGACGTGAGATGACGTCGAAGGCGGCCGATGGGGCCGTGCCGATCTCGCCACTTTATTGCAGGCCTGAAGCGAAGCCACGTCGGCTACCAGCGTCCGCCACGCCAGGCGTGTCAGCTCGTTCTAATTCTCGCGCAGCTCGAGCTCGCGCCAGCTGCGCGAGAGACGCGGCGCGGTGATGGAAAAAATGACGATGGTGATGATGGCACTACAGGCTTAATGGGAAATCGACAGACGAGAAAATGAGGATACGGTGAGCAGTGAGAACTTTTCATAATTTTTTCTTGGTGCCTTTTGTTGTATTGACACAAACTGATTTTCTAGTTTACTGTGCTAATTCCGTCCAATTCTTCGCTCTACAGTGTCTCGCAGGTTTGGTGACATTACGTTGATGGAACGAGTTTCCTAACGCGAAACAGCGGCGCATCATACGAAACTACAGCCACAGGTTTGTGTACTTTTTTTTTATTTTTCGCCTATTTAATGAATTATTTCATTTTCAGGCTGCAGTTCCTTCAGAGTTCGACTGACTGAGAACGTTGACGTTTTAACAACGCTCTTAGCGCTCCCGATTGGGACTTTCGGCACTACTCGGGTCTTTGTGAAACATGAGCTGTAGGTTTATATGGGCGTTCGGCAACCAGCGGTACAGAAAGACGCTTCTTCAAGTGTGAAAACCCGGCATTAGGACAGGCGTTACTAATCGCGAAGCAGTTTTTGGTCAAGCCTTTATTGCGCGTGATCCGTCATAAAGCTCGTGGGTGTTAGGAACGGGTACGCGCCAGAGCCAATGGGTGTATCCCAACCATATAACTACTCGTCCACTACAAATTGAGGCAAGCGTTCACCAAAAACCGGGTATGTGCCAGAGAAATATGTGCGGCCTATCACAAAACCATCATTGTTATGAACGAGTGTGTGGTACAGAAATCAAGCAAATCCCACAGCAGGCAACTTCTACTAAAAAGGAAGAAGACAGCAGTTTGCCCCAAAAAATGGCGTGTGCGTTATTATACTCACGCACGACTGTCACGTTATACTTTGCAGCCATATATGCGGTGGCTATATAACCCCATCTACACGTAACAAGGAGGGCTTAACAAAGAGCAGTGATATAACATACCAGAGTTTTTCAAGTGAGTGCTTATTCGTAAACTTGTGTATGAAAGTGGTTAGGTAAAGTTTCATAAAACCGCCTGAAAGCTTAACAAACAACGTTTAAATAAAGAGCAGTGACGTAATATCTGAAAAAAACTTGCTAAACATAAAAATGCATCAGCCTGATATAAGAAACGTCAGCAGCCTTACTGTTTTGTAGGAGTGTTGGAAGCGAATTTGTCTCATTTTTTTCATCTTCATACAATCGAAGATAACACTAATGGGACACGGTTGCGAAGCTCGTCGTCACTTCCTATCTTCAGACACTCAAACATCTGTATATTGAAATACAACCATAGAAAACTATCACTTCTGGCATACGTTTGAAAGCGCATTCGCACATATACAATTGGTCAATATAGAGTGAACAAGCAGCGGTGAGCATAACAGCGTGTTTGCTACTAGTCAGAACAACTGCGTGGTATCACTCTTGGTTAATAAAGATTCTTTCATTGTCAAGCAAGTGCACCGAAGGTTGGCTTACACACGTGGCCTCATGCTTCCCGAAATGAAATGCTTTCACTAGCTCTCAGGTTTATTGATTCACATAAGGAAACGAAATTGACCGCGGTTGCGCGTGCTTCGCTGCGAATTTCGTCGAAGAACGATACTGGTGTATGGGAGTTCTTCTTTCGCTTACTTATTGGCTAAATTGTGTGACAGACAGGCTGACAGAGAGACAGGTCAAAATTTCTGCGTTACCGTGTACCAAGAAAGACTACCTTTGTTTAAAAGGCCAACCTTGTTTTCTAATACAGGTTTGCTCCCACATTGTTTGGAGTGCTGTACCGCCTTTACTAGATGTGTGCGTGGACATTTCAACGCATGCAAATAATTCCTGCAACAATGCGTTTAGAAAATCGAATCGGTGAGAATCAGTGATTAGTCGGATAACACTGCCATAAGGGAAAATATTTCCAATTCTCGCTGCTGGTGATATGAAAGTAGACGTCTTGTTCAATTTTTTTAAACATAAATTCCGTTTTCTATTCGCTGAATTTATGTCCCCCTCCCCCAGAACCGCGTCAAAAAGAAGCACGATGAATATCAGCCACTGCATTGTTTATTTTCGGAGAGGGACTCACAACGCAAGGAAGAAATTCTTCGCAAGTTTTAAAGGCTGTTTGCACAATATCATAAAAGAGTTTTGAGACTCATGCTGTGGAGATAAAAAACAAACAAAAATAAAAAGTTTACAACATCTGAAACTGCAAGCGTTAAAGCAAGCAGTCATTTGGCAAAATAGCAGGGAAGCAAACTGTCTTCAGTTGAACGACGACAAGATTTTGATCAAGTCCGCTCTCTTTCAACACATCACGTAGACCACTTCATTAGTTCAGTGCGTACAGCGCTATCGAGGGAAATGAAAAGAAAGACAGAAGCACAGAAACACAACCGAAGTCGAAAAAATTTTCACTCCACCCTGTACTTGACACGAACTTTAAGTGGAGAAAAAGAGAACGCTTTCCTTGTCTTGGGTAACGATCCCTGCGACTTTCAGTTTTTCTTTCACGGTGTGGGCATGTATGTCATTAAAACGACCATATCGAGGATGGTCTCCGTTCTTACCGTGCTGTGCGTCATGGGGATCACTCACGATTGCCTCTGAATTGTGGGCGGCTGTGGTTGCAACCCAAAAAACCCTGGGTTTCCCTTCTTTCTCTTTTTCGCCATGGCGTCTCTTAATTAACGCTCCTCTACCATGAGGGTGACGTCTTCCCAATATGCGTCAAAGGCAACAACAAAAGCGTTCTTGCGATCGCAATTTTTTTCACAATATGTAACGCGATGCTGTTTTGTTTCTTCATTGCCGAATTTTCAGAAATTGATTGAGTTTGAAGAGAACGACCCCGAAATCTCCTGTAATCTTTGGGAGATTTTTTGTATATCGAGAAATATCGATTATTTTTTTCGTGCATAGACAGGCCTATTGTAGCTGACGCAGCTTCTATAGGTTCACCAAAGAAGAGACGTTTAACCGGAGACACGGAAACGCACCTGATTTACCATTAGAGATACGTTTTTAAGTTGCGTCAACAACTTGTAGTAGCTTATCTTTATGAGCAGCAGTTGGTAAGTTACAATATGCAATGCAGAAAGGCAACGATGTCGACGGGCGAACGTTGAGCCTCGGTGGAGCGAGACAAAGGCCAGTGGGGCGTGGTACGCCTTCGCGCATTGTCAGCGGAAGCTGCTAGCCTCTACCTCCCGTGTGGCAGAAGCGTAGTGTGCACGAATGGGCACAGGCGCAAATTAATCCATAACTCGAGAACGCACACTGGGTCATTTGTCTCCTTAATTCACGACTCTTTAAGCAAGGGTATATTGAGTACCACTGTTTATTTGTGTTTGTGGAAGCCATTTTACCTCATGATTCTCAATACGCTGTGCCCAGGTATATGTTTACTACTTCAGCTATAACAAATATTAAATTTGGTACTTTGCTTAAAGGGGTCAGCGTTATTCTTAGCCCATATTTTCGGCAGGCTTCCACATCAATATTTAAAAAAATCACCGCATATCTACGAAGTGAATGATGATGAGATGGGCGAAGCGGCCTCCAGCCTGTCCGTCCGTTCGTTCCTGCTTCCGTCCATCCGCGCGACCATCCGTGCGTCTGTCCGTCCGTCCGCGCGTCCGTCCGTCCATCTGTCTGTCTGTCTGGTAGTCTGTCTGTCCGTTTGTCCATGCGTCCACCTGTGCGTACATCTAGTGAACGCTCCACGTACCGCCATCTGGCATCTCGCATTGCTGTGGCCCATACGTCAATTCACCTGTCCGTCCGTTCGTGCGTCCGTCTGTCCGCCCATCTGCTAGTCCGTATGTCCGTCCGTTCATCTGTGCGTCCATCTAGTGAATACTCTTAGTACCGCTATCTCACATCATGTATCCCCTGTGTCGTGTCACGCTGACGGACAGGGGACATTGCTCGACTCTAAGAAGCTTCGCCCCTTAAAATTTTGCACTGCAAGACTTCGATGCGAACAGTGAATCTCAGAGTTTCATTGGCTTCGACGAAAGTAACCAGTGTTGAGGGGGAGGGGGGGGATCAACAACTTCTAAATATATATTCAGTTTTGCATGTGTATATAGGCACATCCATGGTTACGTTCGTGGTCCTGTTAGAAGCGTTTATTTTGCGTATTTTATTGCCTGGCATATTTTTCCTGTATACACGCAATCACACTTACAAACGCACGCACGAACTACATAGGCTTAAATGCCAGTTGACCCCCCATCCCCCGTAAGAAATATCTGCTGACGTCATGCCACGTAAATTTTCTGCAAGGATAACTTCCACGATTTCACGCTAGGAATCGTGCGGTGTATTCTACAAACATTTACTCCGCTCTCACATTGTTCATTGACCACACAGAAAGCTGATGCGAAAAAAAGAGAAAAAAAAGACTTACGTTTCACATTTTTCCGGAGCTTTTCCTGCAACCTTTACCAGCAAGTAACATAATCCGTTCCGCTACACCACGCGGCTGGCGTGACTGGCCGGCTGCCGCAGGTCAGTACGCGCGCAAAGGACGTTTCAGCCCTCCTCTTCCTTAGCGTGTCTTTTCTGTTAGCACTTGCTTTCAGTCTCTGCTAAAAACATAAATTGGCCTATAGAAGAAATGAGAAAGATTACGCACGCCATCGAACACCATCGAACGTGTGTGTGGTTCCACAAACAGGGCCCCTATTCGCAATTAATTTATGCTGACGAAGCACCGAAGTCTTCGGCAGATTCCCGAAAGACAGCCTTAGAACGGCGATGTTTAACTTCAGGGTGGGTCAGCGACTATAAAGAGGGAGACTATTCAAAGAAAATCTTGAAAAGGAATAGCTCCGAAGTTAAGAAAAGTGTGAATATCACTGTCGACAAGCTCAAGATAAAGTATTTCAACTGAAATACGTGAGTTGTATTGTTAAGCTGTACCTTCTTAACCCGGCTCATTAGAGCGATGCCAGAGTGGGAAATATACGCAGCTAATCACACATTTTTAATTTTAGTGGGGATCTCGGCTAGCTGTTTATTTTGACTTTGTCCGCGTATAGTAATAATAATATTAACATTAATAATAACATGAAAACTTTGCCACCAACGCAGATTGTTCGATACAAACTATTGCATAATCTTTCTCAATGATAAGCAAACAAGAAATAGAGTTCTGTCGATAGCAACACACTCTAAATTTATATAATGGCACACCAGAAGATTTAGGTTGTAACGCAAAGTGCAGCAGTTTTCCTTAGTTACAAACGGTCAAATATTTCCTTTGTGTGTAAGAGGCCGTTTATCGCAACCGTAGAATAATCATGTTTAAACGAAAATGTTAAGAGACGTCTCCTAATAGCAATTTTTGTTATTCGAGAAACAACTCGTGTTTCAAGACAGGGCTATATATATTTAAATACTCCATTTTCAATATCCACGATGTTCAATGCACCACCTGCAGGGAAAATTTCCGGTTCACTTCGACGAACAAATTGTATGTCTCGCCGTATTCAGTATCGTCTAGCTGCAGTAGCTGAATATCTTATATACCTCAAATAATAAAACCTGGGGTTTTACGTTCAGAAACCATAAAAAGTTTATAAGGCACGCGGAATCAGTCGGCTACGGAAATAGCAACCCTGTGCGGTTCTTTCACGTGCACTGATATCATCCAGTGTATGAGAATCTAGCATTTCAACATCCAAGTGCGACCCCCGCAGCTGGGATCACACACTTCATATTAGCAGCCGAGTACCATTCACTCTGTCCACCGCAGCAGACGACTTGGTTTGCAATCATTTAGGGTGGTGTCACGAGATTCGATCTTGGGGGCATGTTAGGAGGGGGGACAGCGATGATGTCTCTATACAACAATTTTAGAAGCAGCGTGCACATCTAATGTGCAAAGCAAAGTAGTCAGTTTCTCCTGCTTGTGAGCGCGCCTATTCTTACCTGAAAGTGAGCACTGTGAGCGGCCGGTACGACTTGTGGCTTCGAGGATCCGCCATCGGTCGCCCCCAGAAATCGTTCATCCAAAGCGACGACAACGACGAAGATGCTGCGTGTCGTCTATTTTCGCCGGTGACGTCGGGGTTACCGACCACGGCCACAACGTCATCGTGCACGAAATCACCATCCAGCGAGTTCATGTAACACAGCACGGCCACGACACCGGCGCACAACGCGGGCATCCACGCGGTCCTACGTTCCACGCCATTGTCGACATACACCGGTTCTTTGGTGGCATCGGCTCCACCGTCGCTTCGCTTTTGTGGTTGTTGTTTCGTGGGGTGTTGACATCGTTGCCGATCAGATGATGGTCGCCGCTGCTTGTGCTGATCCTCAACTGGTGTCGCCTTCACACTGACTGCTCGTAATATCGTAGAATGTTTCAAGTAAGAGTGCGTCCTAGTTACTACAGAAACACACTTGGCACTGAATGACCGAGTCAACGCACGCACTGTGCCCGCAGTGCACGTTGCTTTACTTCGACAAAGTCTGTGCCATGTGTCCGGATGGCAGTATTTCCCATTGCCGCCTGTGTGATCCGAAAGTGCTGTCTCGGTAGACGCACCTCCAGATGTCTCCAGGTAGGCATGAAGCAGCGACGATTGCGCACCTCCGCTAAACCAGCCTCCTACAGCCATCGTTGAGATTCACACAACCAGCGTAGCACAATACAACCAAAACACGCACGCTTTCGTCGCTCTACCGTTCCAAGCAATACGCTTTAATCACGCTAACGAAGTCGATGAACTGCACGAACACACACACGCACACAAGCAAACTGAAAGCGTCACAGGACACTTGGGCGCTTTCCGAAGCACGTGGTAGCTCACAGGACAGCTTATTCCTTGCCGCCGGTGTGAATCGAAGCGTATCTCCACTCAAGGCCTTCGTCTTGTGCGACACTCCCGGTGAAGTATCGTGGTAATCCTTGGTAAATCCGTTCCACAGACGTCACTTTCGGTTGGTACAGCAAATGAATGAAAGCAGACAAGAGTGTCCTGTTTCTGTTTGGGGATGAGAACGCCTCCCGCATGAGAAAGAAGGGCGCGCAGGGCATCGTGAGTACTAGTTCAGAAGAAACTAAAGAAAAACTAAACAGAACGTAAACCTATTTGAATACTACTGCTGCATCCTTCATAACGCATCTTCTTGTAGACACCCAAACGTTAGCGGAGCCACCCAGAAAGATATACAACTACTTTCCGGGGCTCGCACCTGGAAAAGAGTTCATCTGAAGCTACATGTTCACTTTCCAAAGACGTGTGTGCATCTCCAAACACCTTCCCTTAACCTGCCGACAGTACTTTGGAAGGCGAAACTTTGATAAGACGATTCAGGCGCCACGCTGTATTAAAATAAAAGATAAGCTAAGAGCACGAATTGAGATTCACGCGCGTACCGGGCGGAAACATGGGCGACCATTCTCGCTGAGAGCGCCCGGCAGTTGGAGCGCACAGCGCATAGGACGCACATGAACTGAACGGCACTGCAAAGTGAGAGAACCCCGGTGGGCTTCCGCGCACGCCCAGTAGAGGGCTTGCGCTGGCATGTTCGATGCGTTCCGTGGGCAGTGCTGCCATCTAACGGCTGGCGCAGATGTTGTGGGATAGAGGTGCCGTAAAATCTCGCTTTTTGGACGCACGGATTTGAGGTGCGGGTACAGACTTCTCAGTCGAAGTAGGGGTGCGCGAATATTCGAAACTTCATACGTTGAATACTTGTATTGTCTTCGATTCGGAAATCACATTCACTACTAGAAATATTTTAATGCTGCAAGACTTCGTGTGAAATAATCAAATCAGCACAATATACTGCATACGTGTGAGAAAAATTTGCCATCCTTGGCACCGATAAATGCAAATTAGTTTCAGTTGCCAGGTTGTCCCCCTTTATCTCTCGATTCGACGCAATCGCGCCTTTGCAGTGGTAACGTTTCTAAGTGGCGTAGCCACAGAATAGCATTTCGTGTGAAACCTAGCATGTTGCACAAGATTCTTTAAATTATACTGAACGAAACCACCGAACTAAGGCTTCAGTCATTGCGAAATCGAATAGAAATACCTGCAACTAAAGAAATTTACATCTTCTTTTGATTATTACTGTGATGAAGCAGCCACGATAAACAACGTAACAATGTCTTTACTTGTCTCATTCGACAAAGCATGCATATAAGGTTAAAGTATGGATGTAGCCCATTCAGCAGTAGTGTGTTACAGTGAGTGGATATAGGGACGGTGGCATGCACATGTGGTAGCAGTTAGGTCATACAATTCCTAAATTGACAGATGAATACAACTGAATGCACTGCCTAGCAAGGTTTAAATTGACCCGGGCTTAGGTTTCCTTTTGGGAAACGTAAATGCTTTGCCTCAACACCACCTCACGAGCTTCCTGGAGTGCAAGCATTTGAATGCTGAGGTCTGAGCTGCTCCAAATGGCTGCTCACATCGACGGAAGGGTCCTGTAAATAATTTGCTAGACTAAAACTTGCCTATTGATGTCTGACTGATGAAACAAAATTTTCAAAATTCATTTGTGCTGTTCGTGACTAGATAGGAATTACACAGACTAGATTTGACTAGTTACATTAACCAACTATTGTGATGTATTTTTTCAAATGAGGCATTCGAAGAAAATTACTCATTACTTTCTAACTTCTGACTACAAAGCACTCTTCTTAAAGCATAAAACAATTGTTCAAAAAAAACAAAATAACAAAAAACACGTTATTTTGAGGGCATAACAAGTTTGGAAAGCTAAACAAAAATCTTTTCGTATTTTCATGTGTACGTGTTCTTAGTAAAGACTACATAAGTCGTCCATAAATTATGAACTTTGCTCACTGTAACCTACAAGTATTGTCATAGCCTTTGATAAGTAATAGCTATGTAACACCTTTTCTTTGGTCCAAACAAAACTTTAACGCAATTTCCTTACTATTCAGGATTAATTTTCCTATCTCTACTGTACATTAGGAGAACGCGGAAAACTTGGGAAAGCGAAAGGTACTGCGCTAAACCTGGTTCATTATAGGCAGGCTCTGTAGTGGTGTTTACAATCGAGAAATACCTGCGAATGCTCCAGCAAATACCAGTCTACTGTGGCAAGGGTGGTGGTGGTAGTGATTAGAATGAAGAGGAAAAAGGCACCTAATTTCTGTCTGCCTTCAGGCGACACGGCGCAGTGCCTTATAGGGGTGGGGGGAAGGAGGGATAAAAAGAATAGAAGGAAAGTAGAAGCAGAAGAAGACAGCCAACGAGAGGAAAAAAAAGAAGGAGATAGGAAAGTGGGGATCCGGTCGAAGCAGTCCAAGGGCGGGGTGCCACAATGCGCGAGCTACACGGCGTCAGGAGACCGCGGAGGGCGAACCAGTCGGCGGGAGCTACGCTGAAGTCGGAGATCGCGAGGGCACAACCGTCCAGCTTGAAATCCTGCGAGCGAATCGTGGCAAGGGTAACGGTGGCGCTGTGGATATCGCTCGCTCTCCGCAGGCTCTGAGGCGCTTGGTGTTCATATTGTCACGGGGTCGTGACGTGGCCGAAGACAGGAGACTTCGTGTTGGGATTTAACTGTTTATTTGGGCTAACCTGTGCCCGGTAAACGGAAAGTCTAATTACAGCAGCAGTCTTGCACAGATAGCAGTCTCGGACTAATAGCGGCGAACGGAGCGTCGGCCTTCGATCAACAACTGACAAGCGGCGAAGCGCGTCGGCATTTATACTCTTGCTGTCGAATGTTCTAGCGTTATCGCTGGCGGTGGCGTAGGTTCCAGAAGAATCTGTACCGTTCGCACAGTGGGCATGATCTTATCGAAATGATCTACTACAGTCCGGAACCTCCTCGAAAACTGCAGGCGCGGTTTGCGCTGAGAATCGTGTGGTGTTTTGGGATGATAACAAAAACTTGGGAAAGGGAACGTGGCAATATCAAATGTGACCTTTCTTTTGTAATGAAAACAAGTCTATATGAAGCCAAAGTTAAAACAAAATGAAGCAAATAGAAACAAGAGCGAGGCAAATAGACATTATGGGACATACACTGCTTTTCTGATTTACATACTTTAATATCATTACCATCTCATATTAATCAGTATCTCTAAAGTTGTCTTTATTTGCGAATGGCTGCCTGGGTTTATAATTTTCTTTCCAAAAATGTTGTCATCATACAACTTCTGGTTACACTAAACATTTTCCCCTTCTTCAATTTGAACACAACTGATCCTGCAACATCGCTTCTATTAATAATGAACCTATTTACTGTGAGTAATATTTGGCAGATGGTTCACCAAAATATTAGTGTGGCAGTACTTCTTTTGTAGGTTTACTCTAAATAGTAGGTTGTAGTAACACATCCAATGAGCTTTGTTTATTTCAATGGCGCGAGCTTCCGAGAATCAATAATAAAAGCAACGGGAGAAATCTAAATGCAAATAATGTTACATTAGCCGAAATTCTGGAAGAAACTGTCGAAGAAGAGGGACATTCATTGAACAAACTGCACGTGGAAGTGTTTCTCCCGTGCACATTCTGCAGGCCTCCGTACACTCTAAATGAGTTGCACCCCTAAAGGGGCTTTACCGTGTCTGAAACTAACACCTAACAATGAGAGTGCTTTGGAAAACTAAATCACCGATGTCAAGGGTATTTCGGTGATTCAAAACACCCTTGTAGTAGGGTGTTATATGTTCGCCAAGCGCCCTTGAGGGTGCCAACTGGTGCACAGTGTAGCAGCACGACATAAGTTGGGTGATAGGCAGCAACCCCGAGAGGCTCGAAACTGTATGAGCTGTTTCGGAAGAAAAATGGCGGAAACGTACAAATTAAAGGAGTCAGTGCACGCTAAGGAAGTAAATACGGTTGGAGAAAGCCAGCAAACATTATAAATTGTAAAACAAAAGTAAAAATAATTCAAGCAGGAAATAAAAAAACTTGAATAACACGAGAGAAGCAAAAAGTTACAGTAACAAATGTGAATATATCTGCTACGTGCAAAGTCAGCTGAACAAGAAAATGAAAACGAAAAAAAAACAGTGAGTACAAGTAACTAGTTCTTGAAGAAAACAATAAAGAGGCTAATTTTTGTCTACCTTGTAGGCGACATTGCAAATGTTCTTGTGGTGGATGGCGTAAGAAATAAAAAAATGAGGGGACCCTAAAGCTTCGCCTTTAGGAGGTGAACGTGATAGCGACATCCTGTTCGTAGTGCGTACTTCAAACACTTAGTGCATGAAAACTTTTTCGAATTTACTATTCACCCACTACGTGGCCTTAAGGAGTATAGGCGCAGTATTGTGTGCGCCTTTTGTAGAGGGGCACCGGCTTTCAACCACGGAGCCATCACGATAATCACATATTCTGACTCACGTTGGCATTGGACACTTGACCACGCATCTTTGATGCAATATTTAATGTTGCATTGTAAAGCATATCAACAGAACGTGTGTGGTTGTGAAGCATGACAGCTACTTTAACTGCATTTCCAAGAGAAGGAAGTTTTGTTCACTGTCTTTAACGCGTTAGCGTTAAAAAGCTTTTTTCGCAGAAATTCCGGCGTGAGCGTCGTAGGTTGTGAGCGAAAAATTCCCTTATACGTGACCGAGAAATATAGAACGATGCAAATAAAATAAATAAATGATAAAAAAAATTCTGTAGCAGAGTGGGGACCAAAGCCTAGTTGTTTGCGGGTTCAAGCGGGAATCGAACAGGGTCGTTTGCGTGGCAAGCGGATGTTCCACTACACGGCTATGCCTCTACTTGTGAGAACTGTGATAAGAACTTCCTCTGCTTGCAAATTCAGTTAAAGTAGCTTCATGCTTCGCAAACGCACACGTTCTTTATATATGTTTCTCGATGCAAAATTAAATATTGTAGTAATATTGCGTGTTACAAGGTTTGATTGCCAGTGAGCGCCAGACTATGTGATTATCATAATGACTTTGTCATTGAAAGCCGGTACCACACTACAAAAGGCACGCACGCTACTGCGCCTATTCCCTTAGGAGCACGTAGTAAGTGCACAGTAAAGTCGGAAAGGTTTCGTGCACTGAATGTTTAAAGTACGCACTATGAACAGGATGTCGCTATCGCGTTCAACTCCTAAAGGCCAAGCTTTAGGGTTCCTTAACTTCTAAACATCCGCTTGTCCCGCGAACAACATGGGTTTGATCTCCCACTCGGACCCCAAAAACCCTGGCTCGGTTCCCACTCAGCACCAGTGTTTCTCATTATTTATTTATTCAGTTTGCATCGTTCTAGTCGTTTGGGTCACGCATAAGATGATGAATTTTCGCTCACAACCAACGGCACCGACGCCGACACGGGAATTTCGGTGACACTAGCTCGTCAACGCGCTCGCGTTAAAATATTAGCAGAAAGAGAAAGATATAGAAGGCAGACCACTCACCACACACGAGTGTTGAAACACAAGAAAAAGATAGAAAAGATGGCGAGGCTTAATCGAAGGAGTCCAAGGACGGGGCATTGATCAGCGAGAGCTACACGGTGCCAGGAGATCGGGGACGGCGGGCCGATTGGTGAGAGCTACGCTGGAGTCAGAGATCGCGGATGACACAACCGTTTAGCACAGAATCCGCCAAGCAACTTCTTCAGTAGGTATGCGTGAGGTACACGTATGAGAAGTTGACACTGATTTACGTGGTTCCTTTCCATTTTTCAGTGAAACAGAGATAAATTGTTCAATTAGGCTGCTTAATCCCGGTCATTTAGGCAGGCGCATATAGCGCGGAGGTAAACAAAGGAAGGAACGCGGGTTAATAAAATATTCACACAACTTCAGGAACTTCATGAGCTTTACAAATTATTGCTAGAAAACTTTCGATGAGGATGTATAAAAACCAAGATCGTAAGTTTGATGGGTGAATTTATTGATATGTGAAGTTTAAGATCCCAAAATCACCTTACGAATATGATAGACGACGTAGTGGAGAGTTCAGGGAATTTCGATCACCTAGTGTAGGTTGCACCGAAATCTGAACACACGGGCCTATAGCGTTTTCGCCTCCATCTGAAATGCAGCCACCGCAGCCGGCATTCGATCACGCAACCTGCGGGTCAGCAGCCGAGTACCTTAGGCAGTTAACCACTGCGGTGGGGCCAGTGATAAGTGGAGAAATAACTGAACTAACAATATGAATTTCCATAAAATATTGCGCCCTACATGTAAATTGTACACAGTGACCATAACTCGGAGAACGGACTATATGCTGTAACAAATTACAAAATGTAGAACACGCTGCCAACATATTGATAAAAGTGTAATTTTTCAAGTGGAAAACAACTGTGAAATCGTATGCAAATTATGGGAGACTTCGAATGAAATCTTGGTATCTGTTTTTTTAACTATCCAGAAGTAAAACAAAACTAAGTCTGCGCCAAATATTCCTGTCATAATCCAAATCTGGCGTCTTCTAGTTATAAACGCAGTCTAAGGAGAAGAGGCAAACATTGCTCGCACAGCAATATCTCAAATGCACAATCGCGTAAAAATAAAATTTAAGATAACTATCAAAATTATTAAAATTAGCTGTTTCAAGTATTTGGCAAGCAGCAATTCTGACAGCTGCGAATGATTCTTCATGTACATTTTTACATGCCTAGGCAGCTGCACAGAAAATGTGTCCAAAACTACCTATGGTTAAATACATTGATTACCTTTAGCTGAATGGTAAAGAAGCACAGAGAATGAGCATTCTTAAAGAAATACTCAAACTGAAGTTTCTAATTTACACATTACATTGTAGGAACACAAAAACCTGTTGAACATCAGTGTGGGATGTAGCTGGGGGTAAATAAAGCTATGAAATATTATAGGCAGTGACTCAGACAGTGAGAACTCAACAAAAAGGATTTTGTTAAGCAGAACAAGGTATGTTGAGCGACTATATCACAAACAGTGCTAAATTTATTTTGTGCTGTTGTATTGGTGCCGTGGAAAAGATTTGGCTATTTGTCTTAACTTTGTCAATGCGATAACGAGAAGGTGACAAATAGTTGCTTGTGCTGTTCGAACAATAATTATTGTATTTCTTTCTTCTTAGACCGTGCGTAATTTTCAACGCACACGTACATTCGAAAGTGAGTATAACACCTGTTCCATAGTGATCGCGCCACAGCAGGCGCCCACTAATTGGAAGAACGCATGACACAAACGAACCCGTGTTCCGTTTTGTTTGTTTAAATTACGTCGCAATAGATGTAGCAATCCACTTTTCTTTCGCCAAGATACACTCGGACGTCTGTGCATTCTAATGAAATTTTTGTAACGAATATGCTAGGAGAACAAACCCGACCAAAGCGTGTGTTATAACAGCGCGTGTGCTTGTAACACATGTTGCAAATTATTCGCCTCTGCACGCTTTCTCCTCGAAGTCTCATTTACTTTGAAATAGAAACAGGGGCGCCGGGCGTGAATTGATTGAAATTCAAAAAACGAGAACCAATTACGGGAACTGCAAAGTAACAGAAAGCAAAATGGTAATCAGACCCATATCTACATTCCTGCTCCGTGCCAAGAGGCCTGAAACGGAAGCAATTTTCCTCGGGCTCGGAGTGAGCAAATACGTCCGCTTTCTCATTTCTCTCGATCCGAAGCACGGAAAAAAAATTTTCATAGGAGGCATCTTACGTTTGCTGTAACCTTGTACTAGTACTTAGTTTTTTTTTTTGGAAAGGTTGTATATTTTTTTAGATGAAATAGAAAAGCGTGAATTGTTGTAGTGTTAGGTATATCGCTTTTATTTTTTGTCAGCCCTCGTGAACACTTTAATGAACAAAGTTCAGCGCGAGAAATGAGCGAAATAGCTTGGCAAATTTATCAAGACGCGCTCAATTCTTCTATTTTTTCTGTATGCACCCCGCCTCCTTTTGATTAAAGCACAGTAGCCATGCTATTAATTTTGGACCGGAAAACTCTTTGCAGCTCGCTCCTTACACTTTCGTGAACAATCGCCACTGAGATATCAAAACAAGAGTATTGACCTAAGGCTTACAAAAAAAAATGGCCCTGTATTTGGATGTTACACTGCAAATGTCGTCGAAAGACGATAGTCTTGCTTTCTGGAGAGAGTGAAAAAAACGTTGATTTGATGTTCTGCGCAAGGAAATCGGTGAATGGTATTCTGGAGCGCGGTGTTGGAGTGCCTCGAGCGTGCAGAAGAAGGCAAACGAGTGCATCAAGTCAGATTACAATTGAGACATGACCGCTATCCGGTAGTTATCTTGAAAAACGAAGCGCGTGGTGTGTTCGCCCGTCTCGGAGGTGATAAGGTCTAGAACGCAAGGTGACGGGTAAGTGCCACCACCGTGTCGTCTTAGCAAAGCATTGGGAACACTCGCTATTTTGTGCAAGCGTTGCGTGGCCAGTGTAGCGGAATGAACGCTATGGTCCTTAAAATTACCTTTGTAGGCATTTTCTAGCAAAAGATACACATACAGAACAATTATGTGTTGTTGTGGTGTCTCAGATATGCGCAATAATTGCGTTCAATACACACCCGCACAAGTATGAACGATGAGCCTTGAGCAATAATTGTGGGTGCTGCAGATGGGGTCAGCTGTTTGGGGCATCGTCTGGTGCATTTTAGGGTACCGTTAAGGGCGGGCGGGCGGGCGGACGGACGGACGGACGGACGGGCGGGCGGGCAGGCAGGGCAGGCAGGGCAGGCAGGGCAGGCAGGGCAGGCAGGGCAGGCAGGGCAGGCAGGGCAGGCAGGGCAGGCAGGGCAGGCAGGGCAGGCAGGCAGGCAGGCAGGCAGGCAGGCAGGCAGGCAGGCAGGCAGGCAGGCAGGCAGGCAGGCAGGCAGGCAGGCAGGCAGGCAGGCAGGCAGGCAGGCAGGCAGGCAGGCAGGCAGGCAGGCAGGCAGGCAGGCAGGCAGGCAGGCAGGCAGGCAGGCAGGCAGGCAGGCAGGCAGGCAGGCAGGCAGGCAGGCAGGCAGGCAGGCAGGCAGGCAGGCAGGCAGGCAGGCAGGCAGGCAGGCAGGCAGGCAGGCAGGCAGGCAGGCAGGCAGGCAGGCAGGCAGGCAGGCAGGCAGGCAGGCAGGCAGGCAGGCAGGCAGGCAGGCAGGCAGGCAGGCAGGCAGGCAGGCAGGCAGGCAGGCAGGCAGGCAGGCAGGCAGGCAGGCAGGCAGGCAGGCAGGCAGGCAGGCAGGCAGGCAGGCAGGCAGGCAGGCAGGCAGGCAGGCAGGCAGGCAGGCAGGCAGGCAGGCAGGCAGGCAGGCAGGCAGGCAGGCAGGCAGGCAGGCAGGCAGGCAGGCAGGCAGGCAGGCAGGCAGGCAGGCAGGCAGGCAGGCAGGCAGGCAGGCAGGCAGGCAGGCAGGCAGGCAGGCAGGCAGGCAGGCAGGCAGGCAGGCAGGCAGGCAGGCAGGCAGGCAGGCAGGCAGGCAGGCAGGCAGGCAGGCAGGCAGGCAGGCAGGCAGGCAGGCAGGCAGGCAGGCAGGCAGGCAGGCAGGCAGGCAGGCAGGCAGGCAGGCAGGCAGGCAGGCAGGCAGGCAGGCAGGCAGGCAGGCAGGCAGGCAGGCAGGCAGGCAGGCAGGCAGGCAGGCAGGCAGGCAGGCAGGCAGGCAGGCAGGCAGGCAGGCAGGCAGGCAGGCAGGCAGGCAGGCAGGCAGGCAGGCAGGCAGGCAGGCAGGCAGGCAGGCAGGCAGGCAGGCAGGCAGGCAGGCAGGCAGGCAGGCAGGCAGGCAGGCAGGCATCATACCGAAATTTTTGCGTCGAAGGTCCCCTCGTTCATAAAAAGACTTGAAGGACACCTCAGCTTTGACTTCAAGATTAGAACGCGAAAGCGCAATCAGGTCCAGTGTGTACAGATGTGTTAACTGCTCGCCTGGCTTCTATTCTCGGTGAGAGCCTATACCATGCCGCAAGCAGACGAACCCATGTGTGCTTGGCATTCATTGACCGTTTCAAACTACCGTAAATGGTCTCCTCCAAGTAGCAAACTTGAGCCTCTGCCATAATTCTTTCGATTACGATAGAGCGAAGTGCGCATCGTTGTAAGGCAACACGTGAATCTTGGTAGCTGCTGACTTCATGGGTGCTTTTGCTGAGGAGGATGATTAAATATGTCATAGGTGCTTGGTAATGAGTGGGCCTTTAAAACATCCGTTCCTCACGTAATTTACATGTTCTGATGCGTGTAGCAACTCTACGTTTCTGCCATGTAATATTATACACCTGTTGTGGAAACTTATTGCACTGCATGACATTCATCAAGTGTTCTTTTTTCTTTTGAAGCTACTTCAAACAATGCAGGGTTCTGGAGTAGCATACCTGTTTTTTCCGCAGAAGGCCTGGTTTAAATTGTCACTTAACGTAAAGTTTCTATTATTTATTTTATGTGCACAAATATCTGTTTTCTTCGAAAGGTAGCACTTATTATATCGCTCACAACCAACGCAGCCGACATCAACAACGACGCCGACACTGACGCCAACGCTAACGCTGCGATATCTACAGAACGAGCTCTTTTACGCCACCGTGTTGTAAGGTATTTTTCCCTTCATTTGTTGAGATATTGTTCGTTAGCATTCATTTGCAGACAACCCCACATGAAAAAATTGTGGAGCTAGGGAACGATCGCCTATCTTTTTTGTGAGTACGCCAGTATCAGTGCACCCAGAAATCATCATTCAGTCGCGTTAGATAGACATGACAACCAGCTTTTGTACGCTGAAACTATCCTAGGACAATGATCGCAAACCTTCTCAGCACTGAAACCCAGGAAAACGTGGATACGCTACTTGCGCAAAACAAATTTTGAAGCGGTACTGAAACAAAAGCTTTGGCTTTGCATTTTTCTGCTGCAATGTGTTGTTGGGGGGGGGGGGGTGTTAGTCATGACACGACACATCGTTTGCTGTAGCACGCGACAGATAACTCATTAAAAGCCCCTCATTGTGGACTTGGAGGCTATGTTGTGGATAAGTTTCAGTTTTGGTTTGAGAGAGCTCCAAAAAATGTGTGCCGCTATCGCCACCTAGCGTGTGCAGCTTTTGACCACGTCAGAACACAGAATTGGGACACACTTCCGCACGGTCCGCATCAAGTATTACTTTCGCATAGGAAACGGGTCTGCAATGTCACAAAACACAGAAATATTGAAGCCTGTCTTTTCTTGACGGCAGCGTGGTGACGTGGGGGAAGTAGGGGGTCCCTTTGGGGCAGTGTTGCCAGATTTGGCTATATATAGCCAAATCGGGCTACCGGAAAAAGATTTTTGTAGTCGTCTTGGGCACGTTTGCTATGTGGCTATATTTGGGCTACTAAAAATCGAAGACTTGTCTCTTTTTGGGCTGTATGTCACGCAGCCGTCATGAACGCTCAAGAGGTGACTCTCGTTGAGCGAACGCAAGTATTTAAAGATGCATTTATATTTGGCCTTGAAGAGGCTGAAAACGTTCAAATTAACCTTAAGCCCACACGCTTCGTCACCCAAGACAGCAGAAAACTGTGTCATGAGCAGTGGCAGTCTATGTCCATTTTTGTCCGAGCGAGCGAAGAATGCCTTTCAGCGTCTCCGGAAGCCATTCTTTGGCTCTACTGGCATGTGAATCCCATAATTTTAGGCTGCAGTTCAGTACTAGAAGCCAAGCAGTGAGATGTGTATTAAATGCGAAACATTTCTTAGCGTATTTCGACGACATTGAGCGTATCTATCTATCTATCTATCTATCTATCTATCTATCTATCTATCTATCTATTTATCTATCTATCTATCTATCTATACATATATCTATCTATCTATCTATCTATCTATATATCTGTCTATCTAACCACCTAGGACTTTTAGCTCTCCTGGCCGTTTCAATAATGGTATCGATATCAAACTTGGTATGGCATAGCGTGACTGTATGAAAAACATATTTGACTAGACAAACATGAAAATCATGACGTGTATGTCATGAATCTCATGATTCCATATCATGGTCCTGCAGCTCTTGAGGTGGTGTCGTTCACATAGCATGTTTCAAGACTGGTATGGTATGGCATGATTGCACGGCGAACACAAGCGACCGACCCTAACATTAAAATTGTGATATGTGTGTCATGAAACAACATGACTACATGCTGCGTGTCTTTGGCGCAAGCGCGTTTCAGCGCGTCCGGCGACCCTTCGTCACGAAAAGAGTGAGACGCAGTATGGTCTGGGTAACGCATCGGCGCGAAATGCAGCATGTCACATTTCGTACCAGTTGCCGTCGGGCTGCGCCGATGAACGCTGGTCGTGCCGGTCACGCCTGGCGTCAAACTATACAGTGCTCGCGTTTCGTTAACGTAGCGCCGCTGTGCCAAGCGCGCGCGCACGTCAACACTTCATTGGAGTATATTGGGCACTTCATGATGCGCTCGCGGCCGTTTTGCTAGCTTCATATACACCAAGTTTGATTTTACGTGAATACAATAGATGACAAAACATATCACTGGTGCAGACATGATAATCCTGACACACGTGTCATGTAAGAACATGACAACATACCACGCTCATAGCGTGCTCACGGTCGTTTAGCTAGCTCCACATATACTAAATTTGGTATCAGGTGACATTAATAGATGACGAAGGTAAACGACACATCCAAACATGATAATCTTGACCCGAAAGCCATGTATACGGCATCATTTACTTCCACCTCGTAATGTTGTGCTGACTTTAAAGGGACATATCAACCTTTCTCATTCGTGCTTCGCATATCATCGATCGCCACAGTACGAGGGATCTGCCAATTTATTAATATAGATGAATGTTATGAGCGAAGCTTGGGCTGCCGCAGCTCTGTGTTATATACCTCATTGACAAAATTACATTACTCCTATTAGAAACTAGCCGCCTGTGATGATCGTATAGCTACTGCGTGTTGTCGCCACTAATCGCGGAGGCCACGCGTTACCTTTACTGCTTCTAGGCGGCGGCAACGTTATACTAAAGAAAATTACTGTGGAAAAAAACTGTTAGAAATAAAGGGGCAGTTCGTGTAACTTTCTTCATGCGTTCTATTCTAGCACAGTGGGTTTGAGGACGGAGAGGTCGTCGATTTCACTCTCGTCAACAGAAGTTCTAGTTTTTATTTCATTAAAATCTTCTCCCGTGGATATTGGCGACGTGTTTTTAAGACGGAAACACATAGGCTGAGAATCGTATTAAGCCTTTCATAATGACAAGCTGCCATTACGAATGGCTACCTTCGTTCTGTTTAGGGGCGAAGCTCCTTATAGCGGCACCCGTTCATCCCTCGTAGCCGTTGTAGTATGTAACGAGTATAACATTTTGACCTCCAAGTTGGTGCCAATGAGAGATTTCTTCTGTGCACTGTTGAACAATAAAAAATAGCGCTCAATGTACATGTTAATGGCTGTCAATGGGGAATGAGAAACAGGAGCATTCGGCTTTTAGCTAACGCGCACGCTGTGATCCCTATTAGCAGCCACTGGCATATAGATTGAGCACTATCTGACAGGAAAAGGTTGCTACGTTATACTCGCTGGGCGTAACCTCCTTGTTTTTAGAAAGCTTTAGCGAGCGTTGGGCCACAGTGCCATGTATACAGTGAACTAGTATATACCATGAACTCGAGATGGTTAAAGGTGGGAAGTAGACCCGAAGCGCAAGGACGTAAGAAAGTGTGCGTGTGCCACCTCTCCTTTAGTCCTTGGAATGTCCGCTGAATTGCGGTGCTTCGATATGGGGAATATATGATGAAAAGATGCGAGATGGGGGAACTTGGAGTGTTGAATAGATGGATGAACGGACACCCAGACATATGCACGGATGGACGCATGAACGGACGTAGGGACGGACGCACGAACAGATGCACGCACGGACGGGCGGATGGATGCATGTACGGTCACACAGACTGATGCATGGACGGACGGAAGCAAGAACGAATGGGCGGACGAATGCTTCGCCCTAACTCATCATCATTCACTCCGTGGATATGCTGCCAATTTTTTTGAATGCGGCATAGCGTAAAAGAGCTCATTTCACAGAAGTTTCATCGTCGGCACCGGCATCGGTGTCGGCGTCGTTGTGTTGAGCGAAAAATCCAAGTATGCATCGAACCCGGGTCGTTTGCGTGGCATGCGGCGTTCTACCACACGTCCGCGCCTCTGCTGGTGGAATCAGTGAAAAGAACTTCCCCTGCTTGGAAATGCAGAGAAGGCATGGATTGATTGATATGTGGGGTTTAATGTCCCAAAACCACCATATGATTATGAGAGACGCCGTATTGGAGGGCTCTGGAAATTTCGACCACCTGGGGTCCTTTAACGTGCACCCAAATGTGAGCACACGGGCACAGCCTACAACATTTCTGTTCCATCAGAAATGCAGCCGCCACAGCCGGGATTCGAACCCATGACCTGCGGGTCAGTAGCCGAGTACCTTAGACACTAGACCACCGTGGCGGGGCTTGCAGCGAAGGCAGCTGTCATGCTTGAAAACACACGTGTCCTGTATACAAGCTTGACACTGCAACATGAAGTATTGCAGCAATATCGTAAGTATTCCAGGTACAAGCGTCCATAGCCAACGAGCGGCAAGGGGGGGGGGGGTAAATAAACAACAAGAGGGAAGGCAGGGAGGTTTACCAGGCACATGCCCGGTTTGCTACCCTACGCTGGGGGAATAGGAAGGGGGCACAAAGATGAGAGAGAGAGAGAGAGAGAGAGAGGAAAGAGAAGACAAAAAGAGAGATAGAAAAAAAAGAGGATTGTCAGTCAATCGGCTGGCGCGTATGCAGCGGTGGCACTAAACAAAAGTTAAAGGTGGTCACATAGGCCTGTAGTCCTCAAAAAGCACAAGACAGCTTTGACTGCTTTTTGAGCCGACGAAAGGCGATGACGGTGTTCCAGTAGCATCTGCACAGAGAGTGGCCAATCGTCCAAGTGTCGCAATGTGTCCGAAAGCTTCTTTCTTTCAGAGGCAAATCGAGGGCAATGACATATCAGATGGTCGATGTCTTCTTTGGTGCAGCAGACGTCGCATTCCACATTGTCGGTCAATCCGATGAGGGTTCTATATGCTTTTGTGAAGGCAACCCCCAAACATAGGCGGCAAAAAAGTGAAGCTTCACGTCGACGAAGTCCGGATGGAGGTCGAAGTTCCAGTCGAGGGTTTATTTGGTATAGTCTCGTATGTCTCATGCTTGGGGTGTTCCACTCCTGCAGACTCAGACTACGTGCCAGGTGACGAAGTTGATTTGCAGCGTCAGTCCATGACAAAGGAATCGGAAGGGTGTGTTCTTCTTGGTGCGATGTACGAGCCGCGTTGTCTGCGGAATCATTGCCACTGATCCCACATTGGCCAGGAAGCCACTGAAACTTGACCTCGTGGCCTGTTTCTGTGACGTGGTGAACGAGCTTGGCAACTTCGTAAGTTAATTGTTCATGGCAACCTCGTCGAAGGACTGACTGCATGCTCTGTAGGGCTGGTTTTGAGTCGGAAAACACAGCCCATTTACTAGGTCTTTGGGATTTGATGTACTCTATGGCGCCACGCAAAGCCGCAAGTTCTGCCGCTGTGGACGTAGTGGCATGTGACAGTTTGATTCGCAGAGTGCTTCCTCTAGCTGGAATCCCCACCGCACCACCAGAACCAGACGCTGTGGTTGAACCATCGGTGTATATGTGCACGTGGTTGTTGTACATTTTGTGCAGATGGCTCAAGCTCAATTGCTTTAGGGCTGATCAAGGCAAATTTGATTTTTTTTGTATTCCTGGAATTGAAACACGTACTTGTGGAAGTGTCAGGCACCACGGAGGATACACCAGTTTTTTTTGTTGCACAATATACACAACCTTTATTTCACACGCATAAACAAGTATATATTATATTTATATTTATAATACCTCAAGGGCCCCAGTCAAGGGGTGTTACATGAGTTTCTCAGCAGGCGTAAAACCTAACGTAAACGACGCACGATGAGCGCAATTGCACTAAATTTCATGCGGGGCCTTTCAGTAGCGAGGGTTGTTAAGTGGTCGGAAGGATTCCGAGCATGTTGCCTGAGGTACGTACGCATCGTTTCGATGGTGATGTGTGTCATGATCGAGTAGTCCTGTGCAATGGCAATTGTTTCAGCTGTCGATGTGCAGCGGGGTAAAGCAAGGCATATCCTAAGTGTTTGGGCTTGAATATTTTGGATTGTGCGCAGCTTCGTTTTGCATGTGTTAGATATAACAGGTAGGCTATACCGCAGGAAACCAGTAAATATTACATTGTACAGCTGTAACATAGACTCGAAAGACATTCCCCAACTTTTCCAAGCAAGAAACCTGAATAATTGACAAATGGTAGTCAGCCGCTTTTTCACGTAGTTTACGTGGGGTGTCCAAGACAGGTTTCGGTCGATGACGACTCCCAAGAACCTGTGACTCCGGCTGCATGACACCAACTGCCCGTTAATTGATATGCCGTAAGCGGACATTGGTTTTCTGGTGAAGGCCACGACTGCACACTTCTCACTTGCGATTTCAAGCCCTTGTTTGCGTAAGTGGTACGATGTCACTGATGCTGCCTTCTGAAGTCGAGCGCGAAGTTGAAGTCGAGTTACACCTGATGTCCACACGCAGATGTCATCAGCAAAAATGGAAAGTCGCACACTGATTGGTTGCTTGCCAACTAGTTCAATGAGTGTTAGGTTGAACAGCGTCGGGCTTAGCACACCGCCTTGCGGAACTCCTCGGCTGCAGTAATACTCGGGTGTCGGGCCATTCTCTGTCTGCACGTGAAATGATCTATTCTGTAGGTAGCTCTGAACCCACGTATATATCCTGCCGCCGAGTCCCACTCCTTCTAGTGCGCTGAGAATGGCTTCGTGGGTGACATTGTCGTAGGCCCATTTAACGTCAAGAAATGGAGCAGCAGATAACCGCTTGCAGGCCTTCTGGTGTTCTACGTATGTCACCACGTCAACTACATTGTCAATTGACGAGCGGCCTCGTCTGAGCCCGGACATGGCACCTGGATATATTTCGTAGAATTCTGAACACCATTCCAGACGCGTTAAAATCATCCTTTCCATAACTTCTCCCACACAACTCGCGAGGGCAATCGGGCGGTAAGAGGAAATGTCCAAGGGTGACTTGCTGGCTTTGAGAAGTGGAATGAGGCGACTTGACTTCCATTCCTGTGGAACCATGCCAGTTTGCCAGGAGTCATTGTACAGCTGCAAGAGTGCCTGCCGAGCTTGATCTCCTAGGTGACACAGAGCGCGGTAAGTGATGCCGTCAGGTCCTGGCGCTGAAGAACGTCTACACAAAGCAAGCGCAGCCTTAATTTCGTCCATTGAAAACGAAATCTCCATTCGGGGATCACGTGAGAATACAGAAAAGTCGGGCGTCTTTGTCCCAGTTGAATTTGA
Organism: Rhipicephalus microplus; assembly: GCF_043290135.1. Classification (NCBI taxonomy): domain Eukaryota; kingdom Metazoa; phylum Arthropoda; class Arachnida; order Ixodida; family Ixodidae; genus Rhipicephalus; species Rhipicephalus microplus. The sequence goes on from NW_027464592.1 coordinate 11,195,218, forward strand.
GCCGCAGGAAATCCTTCGACAGAAGGAATCTGCGACATCAATCTCTTCGCAGCGTAAGTGAAGTGCCAGAGATTTTAATGGGTAGCGCTGAGTAATGGTTGTACGAAGACCCCGGACAGTTCTCCAGATTAGTGACAGAGGCTTTCTGGGATCCAAAGACTCGCAAAAAGATACCCATCGTTGCTTGGCCAACTTGTCCGTATGACGCTGTAATTTCTTTTGTGTGTGTCTTTCTTTTGTGTGTGACATATTGTCGGAACTCGGACATACGCGCCCTAAGTCCTCTGGCATTCCCCTGAAGGACAGATGCGTTCTTGACCTCCTCACGAAAGGATAACATGTTGCGGGCCATCGTTTTACCTTAGAGCTGCAAGCACCGGACTCAAAGTGTCCAGCACTTGGAGTGCGCTCTGCGCTGATGGAGTGTTCATGTTGCTTAGGAGCATGCGCATTGCGCTCATAAGGGTCTGCAACATGTTGATGATCTGGCGATCCTCAGTTGTCTTTTCATCAGTGGTTCATGATGGCATCGAGGTTGGCGGGGATCGATGCACCTCTGAAACAGGCTGTGTTCGTGGAAGTGATGGCCACTCTTCACGATGAGGGAGTCTTGACCCTAATTCTGTTTTCGGTGTATCCGTCTTCGCAGAGCTTGACATGGGGAGCCAGTTCTTCTTGCTTGAGATGACGGGTCTCTAACGGCAGATGCCACGTTACGTGATGATCTCCTGTGGTGACGCCGACGTCGCCTGACAGTAGCAGCGGCTTCCCTGTGCGTTGAATTGTCACGCACCATGCGTTTCAGCACCGCACGTTCATTTCTCACTCGTGGGAAATCTTTAGACGACGCTTTATGAGCGCCGTGGAAATTGGAGCATTTGAACGCAGTTGCGTGGCAGGTGTCTTCTGAATGAGGTTCGGCACACCGCGGGCACACGACATTGCTGGTACATACTCCTTTGACATGTCCCATCTTGAAGCATCTGAAGCATTGTAGGGGCTTCGGTATGTATGGACGGACCTGATGGCGAACGTGGCCAACTTTGACGTGGGGGGGGGGAAGACTGTCTCCCTCAAAAACAATCTTCAGGCATCGTGACTGACCAAGCCTTGTGATGTGCTTGATGAAGATGTCGTCTGTAGTTGACTTTATCAAGATTGGGAAATCGTCAGCGGAAATAGAAATGTCCACGTCATAAATGACGCCAACACTGCCCTTACAGTCAGTGGGGATCACTGATTTAACTGTCACTCTGTCGATTTCCGAAATGTTCTGCAGGCTTTGCAGCGCACAACGGTGTAGAACATCAACTTCCAGAATATTCTTCCGTGAGTTGATCCTGACGTCTTTAATTTCATTTGGAGTGAGTCCTTCGAGGTATACAGAGAGGACTTGCCTGTTAAGCCGCCGTAGGTTGGCTGAAGGGTCCACAGCCATGAAGAGTATAGTGTGTGGCCAACGCTGCGCGGTAGCCTGCACGGTGGATATACTCGTCGTCGACGATGTTCGTAGCAGTCTTCTTTTTGCATTGCGGCTCATGACGACTGTATGGTCGTCATCCGATGACTCGAAACCGTTGGAATAGAGCTCCGTTGCCTCGCTGTCTGTGCCACTTGAGGTGGTCCCACGTTTCCTAGCCGCTGCCAGACGTAGCGGTTGTCCACCTCGAAAATCCTGAGAGGCTTCTTCATCCATTCTCGCAAGGAGGGAGCAGCAGCTCCCAGAATTTGCGGTAAAACAAATAGAAAATTTGAGACAAGGGTGCAAGCGTTCTATGAAATAGACACTTCGTCCAACGCGCGGCAAAATACGCGATCATCGTAATGTCCTCGTGGTTGAAAGCCAGCACCCCACTACAAAAGGTACACACGCTACTGCGCTTATATTCTTAAGGCCACGTAGTGGGTGAATAGTAAATTCGAAAAAGTTTTCATGCACTAAGTGTTTGAAGTACGAACTATGAAAAGGATTAAGCTATCGTGTTCAATTCCTAAAGGCGAAGCATTAGAGTCCCCTAATTTTTTACTTCTGTTTTCATACAAGAATGCACTGTACACTGCAGGGGCGGTCGGCAGAACGGTGGCTCGTGGGGTACATTCAGGAAGTGCGGCCGTAATTTACTCACGCATAATCTGCGACCACGTCATTGTGTCTGCCTGAAGAGATCATAGATCACTAGTGCGTGCAAACCAACAAGAGCGTGGACTGCTGTCATAAAGATAGAATCAGAAACACCTGGAAAGCCTACGCATTGCGCTCTCGTACGTACAAAGATGCGCTTTCGTTTTCGATGCACCCTATAAAGCCATTGTCTGGCTCCCAAAGCGTTTAACCCTTTCGGCCCTGGTGTCCTATAAAGAAAGCATGAAGAAATTTAGCTGCCAAATGTGACATAATGAAGCCACAAATTTAAGAAAGGTGTCCAAACTATCCATAATGCATTTACACAAACAAGAGTAGTGATTTCTTCGTTGTCATTTTCTTTGGAACTCTGCAAAATGTAAAACAATATAGCAGACTGCGATAACGGTGACCTTCTACACATCCAAAAAATAAATGACACCTTACTGGTTAACTATTCAGTCAGTAGTTCTCGTAGTTTTTCAAGTTGTATCTTAGATGTCTCACTTGCTTTCTACAAAGTGGGTCTTCTCCAATGAGGTTATACTACAACTTCTGGAGTGGTGGTCCCGCCTACCCGCCCGCGTATCGAAGTGAAGCCACGGAGTCCATATTGCTCAGGGCAGAAGGAGGCGGGAGTGCTCTTAATCGCCGTAATGCTCTGGGCTCTTGCGGCATTGCGTTTCGTTGTACCTACTAAAGCACCTGTTTATTATTCTTAGGAAGCGAGGGAACGTTAGAGAGATTTTAATGCACATCGGTTTTAATTTTTTTGACACTTAGTGTTTTGAGTATAATAAAAAAATGCTACGTCTCCACGGAACGTGCAGCGCAGTCACAGCGAAAGCTCAAAGAGCGGCCTTTTAGAGCCATTTACAGACACTCTTTGGGATTCTACAAGCACACTGCTGCGTATTCACAGTGCCATAAATAATCATAATTTTTGTGTAGTAGGCCAGCATTCAATATGCTAAAGCTTTGTATCTGCTACACAATTGTTAGAAATTTTGTTCAATACTTGATGCAATCACTGACGACGATGAAGAATTATGCGTGGAGTGGGTATGAGCCACAGTTAATAGGCGATTAAGAACAAGTTTTCCAATGAATTGAGCATTGTACGACCCATTCGTTAGCAACTCACATCATGTGACGCCCGGATGTTTCTTTGATGTTCTACAACGCTTCAATATATACTTATATTATTATAACGCGATTATTTTACCGACACCAAGCCTTCCTAAGGCCATTTTTGAAATGAGTCCGAAGCATTTCATATTTCTGTTTTGCAGGTAAAGACCCTGCAAAACAGAAATATGTGTCAGGCTATAGGCCGATACCATTGACGAATGTTGACTACAAAATACTAATGAAAGTTCTGGTGATGCGGTTCCAAACAGTCATATGTACACTGGTTGGCGCACATCAAACCTGTGGAATAAGAGGAAAATCAATTTTTACGAACATACACGTAACACGAAGCATATAGGAGTCATATAGGACTTCAGAAGCATATAGAACTTCAAATGTTGCAAATCGATCTAGCGAAGGCTTTTGATCTAGTTTGTCATAGCATTTTGTTTAAATTGTTAGAACATGTTAGCGTTGCCTCTCTGATACTGAAGGGTGGTGAGATGACTTACGACAATTATTCAACAAAGTTGATTGTGAACCGCGAGTTAACTAAAATAATTAATGTATGTTCATCTATAAGGCAAGGATTCCCACTTCACCTTTATTATTTGCTTTGTACCTAGAACCTCTGTGTGTGGCCATTACTAAAATATCAAATATGCAGGGTTTTCTCTTAGGAGCGTGTGAGGTGAAGATATTGGCATATTTTGATGATGTTGCATTATTTTGTACCAGTCAGGAAAGCATACCCACTTCTATGAGCAATGTACGACGGTTTTGTGATGCTACCAGTAGTATTGTAAACATAGACAAGTGTGTTGGGCTGTGGCATGGAAATTGGGAAGCGTTCCCAGTGGTGTATGAACGGATAAAACGGTCAAGCAAACCTAACAGATACGTTGGTGTTCCATTTGACCAGTAAACAAACAACGATGATTTTTGGGCTGAGAAAACCAAAGGGTTATCTGTTCTGACACAGAAATGGGGAGGCCGTGATCTGTCCGTCTTCGCTTGTGCAACAATATGCAACATCCTCTTAGTATCGCGGCTGGTTTACTTGCTGCGAGTACTGTCGTGTTCCACGATCTATATTCAGAGGATTCATAGGCTTCTTGCTGTTTTTGTGTGGCAATCCCAGTATGAACGGACAAGCCGCAACAACCTCTTCTTAAGACTAAAAAGAGGTGGCTTAGTTTCTCCACACTTATTTTTGAGGCAGGTTGTATCAAGGTTTCTCTTTCTACGAGATCAGCAAGATCCGTATCTACGTACATTCCTTGAAACCAGGCTAGCATCAGCATTGCCGAAATTTATTGTTACCTCGAATGATGAATTCCGCTATGGTGTCAGCAGCTTTCTCCGAGAAGTTGTTGCGGCTTTTCGATTTCTTCGTGCTAGATTTAGCTTGGAGTACTTATTTAATGTCACTTGGAAGCGTTTGTATAGAGATTTCATTGAAACTTAATTTCCTGTTCCTTTGTTTCGTTCTATGTATAGTGGAAGCCAAGGAGAAAACGTTTTGAAAAGAGTTAAAAAGATGATCGTACCAGCTGTAGTTAAAACGTTCTTTTATAAGATGTACACGAATACAATGCTGGTTAAAATGTGGCTAGAACAAAGAAGCAATTTTTTACCGTGGGGATCCGACTGCTTATTGTGCCGAAAGCATGAGTCGCTAGAGCATGTTTTTATTGATTGCTAGGACGCATTTTTGTTTTGGGATGTTCTACAGAGAACACTTAAGAAAGATTTATCTCTCACTTAACACGGAATTCGATTTCTAGCAATAAAACCTGGCCTACTGAAATTTATGTTCTTTCTCCTTGGCTTACACAGCATATGGCTAAGCCGGGTGCCAGTCAGACATTGTGATTAAGACGCGGGGCAAGTATGCATTTATTTTAATAAACAAATGTGCAAGTTGCGAGAATTTTTTGCAAAACTCTGCTGCAATGATGAACTGCTAGATGTTATGGATGAATTATGCCATTTGAAACCCTTTTAGGTTGGTGTGGAAAATGGCTCATCTCCCTTGAAGCCATGACATTGAGCTTGAAGCTCAGTCCAAGCGTGTATGCTGTTGTTTCAATGTTACGTGCTGCCATAAAGAAAAAAAAAACTGGCGTGGCTCAGTGGTAGAATACTGGACTAGCACGCAGCGGACCCGGGCTCGAATCCGATTGTGTTATTGGTGTTTTTTACAGCAAAATCATTTATGAGATCACAACTTGGGTCACGCGCCGCCATAGTTGTCCGCCGCCGCCGGTGTCCATAACCACATCGCACAAACTCAGAGAAAGGTATGCGGTACGAATGACACAGATGGCTTGAACCCGGGTCCGCTGGGTGCGAGCCCAGTATTCTACCGCCTAGCCACGCAAGGGCTTTGGACTTGTTGGCAAACTTGCCTTAGGCAGGCTTGATGTCGGGAAAGCAATCGCACTAATACGACTTATAAAGCGTTTTCAAACAGCGAAACAGCAACCAGTCATCGCACAATGCGAATAGCGTAACGAGTGGGTCGTTCAACGCTCGAACCCATTACAAAAGCTTGTTCTTGTTTCCTTATTAACTGTGATGGATCTCCACTTGAGGCATAATTCTTCATCGTCGTCAGCCACTTCATGAACAACTGGTACAAAATTCCTTGCAAGTGTTAGCGGATATCAAGCTTCTCGGAAGAAGGACGAAAAATAGCATAGCAAATGTCGGTCTACTACCCAAAAATCAAGCAGGTGTGCTTGCAGCAGTTACCCAATGAGTGTTCAGAAAAGGCTTTGAGAGGTCGCTCTTCTAGATTTCACGGTGACTGTGCTGCTCCTTCCGCGTAGGCCTCGCTTTTTTTTTACTGAGTTCATATTTTACTGAGGCACTGTTTTTCCTTCAGCCTCAATGCCGGTGTTTCTAATGTATGTCATGTAACATTTCCAAGTTCAAGTGTTGCTGTTTAAATTGCTGTATGATCTGAATGTATTGATGTTTGTCAATCTTAGTATGTCCCACCCCTGTAACAGCCGAAAGGCTAACAGTATTGGGAAAATAAATAAATAAATAAGTATAGCACAAGCATGGCTGAGTGATATACTAAAAAGGCACGCAGCGAACCCGAGTTGGAATACCATTGTGTCATAGTTTTTTTTTATTCACCAAGTTTTTTTGCTGTGTCTAAAAAGCGCGACTTTTCCCCAAACGAAGGCTGTGCAGCGAGTGCAGTGACCTTTAAGCACCAGGTAAATACAACAGAGTGTTTCTGTGAAAGCCCAAGTTGTACGATTCTCCTCAGCGTGAGGTAAGCGCGAGCACACGTGAGTATCCACACCCTCCCCTCTCCGCTGTACAAAGTATGCGTAGGAGATGAGAGTGCGCGCCACCGCGTCTTGACAATCTGTCCAAACAATCAGCTGGAACCTAATAGCCATATACAAAAAAAATAAGCCATTAGCGCGACGAATGCCAAATGAAATAAAGTGCGTCAAAAACTCTTTTCATGCATTTGACACACAAAAAAGACCATTATCTTGTATTTAGAGCACAATAGGTGCAGTCCTAACTGAATTAAAGAATGTTAAGTACCTTCATATTGATCTTGCATTCAGCTTGCACAAAGCTGGCGTATATTTCTTGCTATGTTCCAAATCCTCATTGCACGAATTACACATTTTCAGTTTTTTATATATATCTCTGCTGTTGCTATATTGTTATTGGTGCTGTTTTTTTTGAGATCGGGTTTTGTTTGTTTTCTTGCTTGTTATTTTAGTTTGTTCTGATGAATATTGGTTCTTGCTGTCATATTAAAAGGTGGCTGTGGGATCTTGCCAAGCGGCCTCTTTTGGAGAGCAGCTTTTACCTGCAGCTGTCCTTCATCAAATGTATTGATAAAAAAAACACTAATACTAATAATATATATTCAACTGGTCGATGCATGTGGACAATGTTTGCAATAAAGCCATCTGAAAACTTTGGTTGTTACGATGAAAACTACACGACGTCACCCTAGAGGCTGAAGCGATGGTATAAAAATCACTATTCTTTCAGTACTCACCCACGCAAGTCATCTATAGGAACCATACACCGAAAGAAATGCATTAAAATGGTAGTGTACACAAAACAAAGCCTTACGATTAATTTGAAACACCTATTCCGGAACTCAGTCTATCAGTGAGCTTGGTCAAAAAGCCAGACTACTGACGGCAAAATGAAAAATGCAACCTAAAGGCCCCTATCAGCAAAAGGTTTGTTTACAACTTTTATGCAATAATTTGTTGCATTGCATATAGTAATACCAAAATAGAATCGTAAATACTGCAGTGTATTGTATAAGTATTGTTAATATTGTTGATTGTGAACAATTTTACGTTGCTTCAAAGTGCCCACCTACATACTATAGAACATTGGCCCCGAATCTGTATGTTACACTGCATAAGTCGTCGAAAGACGATAGTCTTGCGTCTGGAGAGAATCAACGTTTATTTGATGTTGTGCACAAGAAAAATAGTGAATGGTATTCTGGATTCACCGCTTGAGAGCTCTTTCTTGATTCGGTGGATGGTGTTGCATGGGCATTCTTAGTTGGTGGAGCGATTTGTCTGGTTAATTCCGAGAACCAATGAGACTTTAGCCTAATAAATAGATGTGGGGCTCCCAGCTCATTACAACCTTCTTAGAGTGACAAGCGGCTTCTAGCCACACGAAACAGAGCAATAACAGGTCTGTGTTGCCCTTAGGTGTCCGGGGCCGCACGTGCGCTACACTGAAGGAAGCAGCGTGTCTTTATCCCTGTCTGAAAAGACTGGGTAACCCGTGGAACTTCTTTCGTGATTGGGATAGGGGCTTGCAATTGTTCCCCTTGAACGAGGAATTCCCAGTAAGCGCGAATCATAAGCTCGCGTTGATTACGTTCCTGCCCTTTGTGCACACCACGCGTCACTACTACCGATTGAATGATTCAGTGAGGTCTTCGGACCGATGTCTGGCGCGGCCTTTCGTGTGCGCCGGTCTGTTGGAAAGATGACCATACTTGATCATTTAGAGGAAGTAAAAGTCGTAACAAGTAACATGGTGCCAGTCGTGGTACTTTGTGCGCCCCACAAATGTTCTGTGATGCCGACAATACTTGCTTGGCCTCTGCAACGACACGAGGAAGCCACCGTCTACGTCAGACCACAGAAAATGACGATTGAACCTGTATACTCAGATGAGCGCACACCTTTACTTAAAACCAAATTAAAATATTCTATAGGCAACGCTCGTCACTAATAATTAGTCAGAACGTAGAAGTGGCCCTGCATGCAGGACTGTCACTAACATAAGCACCTTTTGTTTTCGTATTTGGTGTCAGGGGTCTTTTAATCGAGCTATATATGTTTTTGACAAACTGTATGGAGAGTACATGTTTAACCTAGGGGAGCACATCTTACTGCAGAAATTTACCACATCCAGAACAAAACAATACAGCCATATTAAAACACTTAGCCACAGAACAGAACTGCGGAAGCAACCACCGTCTGGTGGTTGCTTCCGCAGAGTTGGCATGTGGGTGTACACTGGTGGTCATTCGAGGGGCTTGGTGCCCCGCATTCTCGACATATACGATCTTGGGGATTTGGACACACATCCGCGCGGTGTCCCAGTCTGCCGCAGCGATAACATGCATCGACTTGTTTCCGGTATAGGGTGCGCAGTAGAGCTCTACCGTAGTGAACGTACGTCGGCACCGTAAATCCCTCGAACAGCACGATCACTGCCGCTGTGTTACTCAGCCTTTTAGCGGCGAATGCCGTGGGATTTCTGAGTGTGACAACGCTGACGGTGATGTCGCTGGCGCTATTTACCAGGGGGATGCCGCATATTACGCCTTTGGAAGTATAGTCCGGCGCCGCCTCGTGGGCACTCGTCTGATATATGTTCTTGCCGACCGTGATGCGGGTTATATGTTGATAATTATCAGCATGTGTCTCAAAGGGAGTCCTCACGACGATAATAGTTTGTTGTAGATTAGGGCAGACCATGTCCTCATCTAGAGCTTCTTTCGGTGTTGCAGCTGCTTGGTAGACAATGGTCGCTAAGTGGACAGCTCCGTGGGCAGCGAGGAGACACTTTTGTGCCGTCTGTGCATTGGTGTGGCATTTACAAATGCTTATTTGTTTCGAATCTGAATGGCCAGCAGCCCGACATGCGACACATGTGACTGCGCAGAGACTTTCTCCCATCTTCTCTGCGAGAGTCCTCGCTTCAGCGTGCCAAAAAAAGAACTGTCGAAAGCTTTAGATAGACTAGACAATCGCCAATTGCCGGAAGAAATGGTATTAAGACACTAGCCGAGACCGTCCTCTGCACGCAAGGCATTGAGAGCGTTGTTGCGCTTTTTGCGGGCAAGTGGTCTTAGAGACAGACTGTAAGCAGCGTCGTGGATCGTCTGATGACCTTCTCTCTCCTTTTTTTTCAACGTCTCTTTTCCCTCATCTTTTATCCCCCTTACCCCTTTCCCCAGTGCAGGGTAGTCAGCTGGTCTGAGAACTGGCTAACCTCTCTGTCCTTCCTCTTTTAATCCTCCTCCTCCTCCTCCTCCTCCGTGAGCAGCGATGCGGAGGCCCCCTCTTGGATGTATAATTATCTTGTAGTCGCCTCGAGGTAAATGTGGCATGCGACTTGGTTTGATGAGTTGTCGTAGACGCTGCTCGCCTTGTTTCTTGTGGTAGTTGTCATCTGCAGTCTCCACGCGGGGAGCCAACGCTTGCCTGCGATTTGACTTCTGTGAGCCTACTGTCCGCCAACCTGCGTTTTCTTTGAGATCATCCACGGTGACTTCCATCTTGCTAGAAAAATTCAGCGTTTCAGGCACGTCGACCGGTGCTTCCTCGATACCACCTATCTGCTCAGCAGAGTTCGTGGCAGCGGCAGTGGCGGCAGCCGTTTAAGGGCACGTCCCAGCTCTCGATCCGCAAGCTCCGATGTTTAAATGGCCGTGCAGTAGAGAAAATTTTACTTCCCACCTTGATTGCGGTGTCAGATGAGTTCTGGTGACGAGCTGAATCTTGTGGTACCAAATACTTGTGGGTATTTGGTGATTTTTGCAGCAAACGTATGCCTTGAAATCAGAGCTGACTCGAACATGCGTTCGCTCGCTTCGGCAATCGCAGCGCCCTCCAAGAAGAGAGAGAAGGTCAATTTATTTTTGACACGCCCTACGAAGGGAAATACTATGGCTTTCATTATATCAAAGAGAGAGTCGACTCATGTGAACTTGTTAAAAATGAACCGGACTGCTTTTCTCGGCATTCCTTCCAGGCAATTGATGGTAATTTGAGTGTATGGCTCCCATAGTTCTCTCCTGTATTCTAACTTATGTCCTAATAAAAAATATTAGGACGTTATTTTAACTTTGACTGGGGCATCACAAAGCTTATTTTTTAGAAATGAGAGCTTTCTGAATGCAGTAGACAAAATAATATTGATATTGCCACAAGGTAGTAGTGGGATTGGTGCATAAAGCGGTAGAGGGTCCCTCCTGAAAGAAAAGACTTCGAAGTGGATAGAGGCTGGTACCAGCCCGCCAGTGTGCCAGGCATTGCTATCGCGCATAATCATTGTAAATATCGGCAAATATACGTTTCCTTGTAAGATTATTGGTGGAAGTGCTGGGTACGCCTACCTGGCTTTCCCGGCAAACCAACACAGAACTTCGGAGTGGTCGCCACCTTCATTTTCCTGCAATGGCTCAACAGGCCCACCAACAAGAGCAACAGCAGCCGCAACAGCAGCAGCAGCAGCTGCTTCCTCTGATTCTCCTGCCTCCACGAGACCCCGGAACCTTCTCGGGCACAGGCAAGGACAAGGTGAATGTTGAAGATTGGGTCGCATTGTACGAGCGCGTGAGCGAATACTATAGGTGGGACCCTACGTTGATGCTGGCCAACGTTGTATTTTACTTGCGGGATACAGCACTCACCTGGTATGAGACGCATGAGTTGGAGTTGACCAGCTGGGACGTTTGCAAACTGAAGCTGGTCGAGTTATTCAGCAGGCCATTTGGGCGACAGCAGGCCGCGAGGAAAGACCTGGAATGTCGCGTGCAGACATCGGCAGAATCATATGTATCTTACATACAGGACGTATTGGGCCTCTGTCGAAAGGTGGACGAGAACATGAGCGAAACTGACAAAATCGCTCACATATTAAAGGGAATTGCCGATGACGCCTTCAATCTGTTGATTGTTAAAGATTGCGCCACCGTCGACGCGGTTGTGAAGGAATGTCAGCGCTTTGAGCGCGCCAAAAACCGTCGCATAACCCGCCAGTTTGCGCGTCTGCCTAATACTGCAGCCACTTCGACCTGCGAAGACAGCCCTAATTTCACGCAAGCTACATCGTCCGAAAACGTCACCCGAATCGTTCGCCGCGAACTTGAAGCAATGGCTCCTGCAGCCATTGCCTCCGACGGTCCTCAAGACAACGCATCCACCGTCTCCCTCATCCAAGCCGTCGTTCACCAAGAAATAGCAAATCTCGGCATCACACCTGTTTGCGCTGTTCGCACTACCAAGAGCTCGGCTTCTGTTAACCAGATTCCGGTGTACCCTTCACGCTACCCTTCCCGCTACCGGAACCCTGCTTAATGGAGAACGTCGAATGATCTGCTTTCACAGCTCTCGCGCCGGCCACATTGCACGCTACTGTCGCAATCGTTGGACATCCAATTCATCTTGGAACACTAGCAGATGGCGTCGCTTTGAAGGCAATTGTCGCCGCTTTTCTACTCCGTACGATCCACAGCCTGTTCCTACTAACGTCAGAGCCGAAGGTTCAGCCGGTCACCATCACCCCAAGGCCGCCGATCTCTCTCGCCGATGATTTCTCGATCCAGGTCCCCTGCACGACCTGGGCCCTCAACCTCGGGAAACTAGACCATGCAGCTCCCGGAGGTGACGCTGCATTAACGACCCGTTCTGCAAATCTTGTGTTGACGATTCCTACACGCCGCAATATTTTGGACCTTTTGATGGATGACGTTACCGTTACAGCCCTCGTAGACACTGGCGCACAAGTTTCAGTCATGAGTGCTGCTCTCTGTAGTAAACTGCGAAAAGTGATCACGCCTCCTATTAAGTGTGCAGTAATGCTTGCCGATGGGAGCACATCTACCGTTCTCGGCATGTGCACCTCTCGCGTGTGTATTGCTGGGCGCCAGACCGTCGTATTGTTCACCGTGCTTTAGCAGTGCCCACATGACGTGATTCTTGGTCTCGACTTTCTCTCTGCGCACTCCGCTCTTATCCACTGCTCGACGGGTCTTCTTCAGTTGGAACTGCCTTTTGACGCCGCTGTTACACGTGATGCTCAAAGTCGCCTTTGTGCCACCGAGTTCCTGCATCTTCCACCGCAAGCCGCGACTTACGTGCAGCTCGTGTGTGATCCGCCTGTGCGCGATGGTGAATATGTCGTTTCGCCTATTACCGACGTGCTAAAGCACTCTATTGCTTTCCCGCACACCGTGGTGAGAGTACACCACAACCAGACCCATTTGTCTCTTTTGAACTTTGGTTTCTCCACGCACGTGCTGCCTGCTGGTATTAAACTAGGCGTCATGTCGTCGTTGCAAGAGTGTGATACTTCTGAACTGTCGGCTCAGCAACCTACTCCGCACGTCTACTTGCTCACTGCGCCCAACCTTTCAAGCATTGACGTTGCCAAAATGATAGCGCCAGATCTTTCGCCCTCCGAAGCACAAGACCTCCACCGTCTGTTGACATCCTATGCGAACATATTCGATCTTGACATCCGCCCTTTAGGCCAGACATCAGTTGTGACCCATCACATCAACACCGGCGATGCCAACCCAATTCATCGCCGCCCTTACCGCGTCTTCTCTGCCGAACGCTCTGTCATCCAGAAAGAGGTCGAGAAAATGCTCGCTAAAGGCGTCGTCGAACACTCATCTAGTCCGTGGGCATGCCCGGTCGTGCTTGTCAAGAAGAAGGACAACACATGGTGGTTTTGCGTCGACAATAGACATCTCAACAAGGTCGCTAAGAAGGACGTTTACCCCTTACCAAGAATATATGACGCCCTTGACTGCCTTCAGCAAAGTTTTTCTCGTTCATTGACCTTCCATCTGGTTATTGGCAGATCGCTGTTGACTCACGGGACCGAGAAAAAACAGCATTTGTAACCCCCGATGGGTTATACCAATTTAAAGTAATGCCGTTTGGGCTTTGTAATGCGCCGGCCACCTTTGAGCGCATGATGGATTCCCTTCTGCGCGGCTTCAAATGGTCCACTTGCTTATGCTACTTATATGATATAATTGTTTTTTCACCGACGTTCGCAAGCCATCTTGAGCGACTGTCCAGGATTCTCCATGTATTCCGCAATGCTGGTCTGCAGCTGAACTCCTCCAAATGCCGTTTTGGCCGTCGCGAAATAACTGTACTTGGTCACCTCGTTAACGCACCTGGGGTACAGCCCGATCCGGACAAAATTCGTGCAGTGACACAATTTCCCGTGCCCTCTTCTCCTAAGGATGTCCGGAGCTTCCTTGGTTTGTGCTCCTATTTTCGCCGCTTCATCCGGAATTTCGCCGATATTACGTGGCCTCTCACCGAGCTTCTTAAAAAGATGTCCCATTTACTTGGTCTTCGCCTCAAAGTGCTGCATTTTCGGCGCTCATTGCAGCCCTCACGACTACGCCCATATTAGCCCACTTCGATCAGACTGCCCCGACAGAAGTTTGTACGGACGCGAGTGGCCACGGAATTGATGCTGTTTTAGCTCAGCGTCAGCATGGACGTGACTGGGTCATCACCTACGCCAGCCGCCTTTTATCCCCTGCCGAGAGGAACTATTCCATCACTGAAAGAGAGTGTCTTGCTCTTGTTTTGGCTTTCGCTAAATTTCGCCCGTACCTCTTCGGCCGCAGTTTTACTGTTGTAACGGATCATCATGCTCTCTCCTGGCTTTCCTCGCTCAAGGATCGCACGGGACGTCTTGGTTGTTGGTCTCTCCGCCTCCAAGAATACACCTTCTCGGTCGTGTATAAATCTGGTCACCTCCATCAAGACGCCGACTGCCTGTCGCGGTATCCAGTGGATCCACCAGACGCCACTGAGAGAGCTACGGAGGCTTGCGTCTTATCAATAACAGACTTCCTTGATATCGCTTCTAAGCAACGCCGCGGCCCGGATTCACTTCCCATCATAGAAAGCCTGAGTTCCGCTACTCCACCCACTTCTCTGAACTTGTATTTCCTTCAGGAAGGTGTTCTCTACCGCCACAACATGCGCCCCAATGGTCCTGACCGCCTTTTCGTCGTGCCTTCCCATTTGCATGTAGATGTTCTCCGACAGCTTCACGATGAACCTGCTGCTGGTCACCTGGGAGTCCCCCGCAGTTATGATCGCGACCGCCGCCGTTTTTTCTGGCCACGCTTATATCGCTCTGTGCAAAAGTATGTCGCCAGCTGCGACCTTTGTCAACGTCGAAAACGACCAACATCGCTTCCAGCTGGCCTTCTTAACCCTATCGAGATCCCTGCTGAACCAATCTACCGCGTAGGGCTCGACCTTCTCGGGCCATTTCCCACTTCTGCATCCGGGAACAAATGGGTTGCCGTGGCGACCGACTACGCGACACGTTACGCGATCACCCGCGCTCTTCCAACCAGCTGCGCTACCGATGTTGCCGACTATCTACTGCATGACATCATATTGCATCACGGCGCTCCTCGACAGCTCGTTACTGACCAAGGCCGATACTTTTTATCTCGCGTCGTCCAGGATATCGTACGTTCCTGTTCCACGAACCACAAGTTCACAACCGCATACCATCCACAAACTAACGGACTTACAGAGCGCCTGAATCGCACTATCACGGATATGTTGTCGATGTATGTTTCTCCAGACCACCGTGACTGGGACGCAACATTACCCTACGTCACCTTCGCTTACAACTCCTCCAGACATGACACCGCAGGCTATTCCTCGTTCTACCTTCTTTATGGACGGGAACCCTCTCTGCCTCTTGATACACTCCTTCCCGCTGGTTCAAGCTCCCCTGTCACATACGTCCGCGATGCCATAGAGCGAGCCGAGGCAGCACGACAGATTGCCCGAGAACGACTCGTACTTTCTCAAGCCTCTCAGAAAGATCGATACGATCATCACCACCGCGAAGTTTCCTATGCACCAGGTTCTCTCGTACTCTTGTGGACCCCATGTCTTCACATCGGCCTCTCAGAAAAACTTTTATTTCACTATGACGGACCATACAAAGTCCTGCGCAAGATCACAAACCTCACCTACGAGATACAGCGAGTCGTCGACGAAGCGCACTCAATGCCACCACCATCCACTGTTGTGCACGTCGTAAGACTGAAGCCTCATGTGTCACCCAACACTCCCCTTTCGTGACAAGCGCCGGGTCGGCACTTTAACGCCGCGGGGTAGTGCCACAAGGCAGTAGTGGGATTGGGGCATAAAGCGGTAGAGGGTCCCTGCCTGAAAGAAAAGACTTCGAAGTGGATAGAGACTGGTCCCAGCCCGCCAGTGTGCCAGGCATTGCTATCGCGCGTAATCATCGTAAATATCGGCAAATATAAGTTTCCTTGTAAGAATATGTTTATTGCACAATAAGGTAGTATTTATAGCTATCGACTTGCCTTAGTGGTGGAGAACCAAGCCGGTAAGTAAAAGGCAGGGGTGCTTTTTTTTACACGTTATAGGGAGGAGTACGGTTTTATCAGCATTCAGAACCATTCCCAGTTTTTCGCGTCATTACAATACGTTATTTAAATTGCTATAATCTCAAAGTGATGATCAGGGTGAAAAATTTCTTTGAACAATTTCTTTCACTTTGGGACCTCCTTTTGTATACTTCACACATGTCACATTCTTGTATTCGCACCATCAAAAAAATGTCAAATCTGAAATCTGAAATTGAACAATATGCAGTCGTCTGCAGATAATCGGATTTGAACACCAGGCCATGCTACGCTAACAATATCATTAATATAAACGAAGAAAAGTAGAGCCCAGGGCACTGCCTTGGGGCTCCCCTGAAGCGACTGCCAAACTTTCAGAAAGTTCACCTCCAATGTCACTTTATTGCTTCCTGTTAGTCACGTATGCAGAAAGCCATCTGATGAAGTGTTGAGGGACGCCAAGAATTCTTAGCTATATGATTAGTTTATCATGTGAAACCTTGTCAAAAGATTCGCTAAAATCAAGAAATACTATGCCTACTTGGCCATTAGAATCAAGAAACAAAGCAAATGAATGAACTATCGTTATGAGTTGGGTTATCGTCGAATACCCTTTTCGAAAGCCGTGTTGATGTTCTGTTATCGCAGCATTATTTTCCAGCAATTCACGGACACAATCAGCTATAATATGCTCCACTAGTTTGCAGCTTTGGGATGTCAGTGAAATTAGACGACAATTTTGTATAAACGTCCTGTCACCTTTCCAGACTGCAGAACCAATCCAGGCTGTCTTCCAGTCATTGGGCAGTTGTGCGGTAATGACTGAGACGCGAAACAAATTTACAAGAAAGTTGGCAAGAAGCTCTGCACGTCGTTTGAGAAATATGTTAGGGATTTCATCGGGACCACAAGAACCCTTAGTTTTCAAGTTAAGTAGCATAACAAATACCCCAGCATACGATACAAAACTCGCATCTGATAGTTCGGGCAATGTGTTGTCACAAGCGCATACAGTTGCACTAGAGATAGCACTTTTAAAGTAGTTAAGTAGTTATTGAAGAGCTGAGCATTGTCTCACCAATCTGTCACCAGCTTCCTATCAACTGATATTTGAGTGACTGGTTTTTCGCTATCATTTATGTGCTGCTAAAACTTATCAGGCTCATTTTAATGAGGTTAGAAAGCGGTATGTTGAAGTAATAATCGTTTGCTGCGCGAAGTGCACCTGCGAGGTAATCTTCAGTCTGTCTTATTTTGTCATTCTGCGCATCTTTCTTTTTATATCTCTTTGTCCTGAGTTTCAGGTAAATGATTTTTAGATTCACCAAGTAGTTTGCTTTTCGACTTTCTTTAGTTTATTGGGGACAAAATTATCGACGCAATAGTGACACATTTATTTAAACTAGTTCTAAAGCAATTAAGCATCGTTGCCCTCGAAGTCAATCAGTTTTGCATGTAATCAAGAATGCTTGGGTCATTGGCGTGTTCAAAGTCTTTAAGGGAACGTGCAGAGACGTGCTTTACACTTTTGTAGTGGCTGAAGCGGCAACAATATGCTGACGAGATTTTGATGAGAGAGCCCTGGCTGGACTTCTACAGTGTCTCAGTTAAATCACGACTGATTATTGTCACGTCTTACACAGAGCTAGATGTATTCTGTACGCGAGTTGGTTCATGGACTCCCTGCAATAAATTATACCTTAAAACACTATTGAAGATAATGCTAGCGTATGTATTATGTGAGCTACTAGCAGCAATACCTTGTCAATCTACTCCCGGCAAGTTAAAATCACCGAGAACATTTCTTTTTATTTTCGTGTATTGAAATTTCACTATGCAGCATATCTAATACATCCGTTGTGGCATCCCGAGGTCTATAAAGTGCGTACATTTTAAAATTCTCGCCCCTGTTGGAAATTTCGACACGCAGGCTTTCTATACCTACTACGTCATCTAATAAAACCACCTGAACACTATCTTTATTGTATGACAGCCCCACCACCACCCCTAGCCGGCCGATCTTTACGAAATACTGTGTAATTGATTGATGTGTGAGGTTTAACGTCCCATAACGACCATATGATTATGAGAGACGCCGTAGTGAAGGGCTCCGGAAATTTTGACCACCTGGGGTTTTTCAACGTGCACCCAAGTCTGAGCACACGGGCCTACAGCGCTTTCGCCTCCATCAAAAATGGAGCCGCCATAGCCGGTATTTGATCCCGCGACCTGCGGGTCAGCAGCTGAGTACCTTAGCCACTAGACCACCACGGCGGGGCAATTTTGTGTAAGAAGAGGGAAGTATGTCATTGTCACACATTTCTTCATTCAGCCAGGTTTCTGTTAAAACAGTCACATGAGGATCATACTGTTGCCACAAAGTTTCTAAGAATTCAGTTCTGTTTCTTCGCACTGCGGGCGTTTACAATCAATATTCTGACTTGTTTAGGGCTATTACAATGCAGGCATCGTGCCAGTCGCAAGATAATGTCGACGTATCATCGCACTGACCTTTCACGTGCGTTGACTGTGTGTTTTTTGTTGCTTTAACCCGTTTGTTCAGCGTTTGATCCAAATAAAAGTATTCCTCATCTATTGTTAGTCTGTCGTGAATAAGAGCTAGAGAGCTTCTTTCCGGGTTTCTTTTCACCCTTATGGCTTTCCAAGAGTAGTTTTGATTTTCTTAATGTTGATGCAAAGTAGTCATTTTTTACGAATATTGAGCTGCATTTTAGCTTTTTTACATTAGCGAATATTGCCTCTGCTTTGTTGAAATCTTGGAGGTATATGATCTTTGGGCACTTGCCTTTGTGATGTCCAAGTCGATTAATGTGACGAATGGATTTACATTTCACGTCAACTTTATCTTCGAACACGTTAGGCATTCAAATGAAAAATATCTGAAGCACTGAAATCCAGCGTTCACATCTATTTGTTTGATTTGGAAATACTTCTGACTGAAGTACCCGCTTGTTTAAACGCAGTTTCAGCCATAGATGTTGGAAGGTATTTAGGTGTGTTTCCCCTTTTGAAAGCTGGGAAAATGAAGTTTTTCAAGCTGAATTTTTTTCTAGCCTATATATTCATTTGATAGTGAAGAGGTTAGAAAAAATTCCTTCTTTTTTATGTTCCACACTTATTGATTGATTCGATAGTTATCAAATGTGCTTCTGAATGTATTACACTTCTCTCCATTATTTAACACACGTTTCACTGCAGTCTAAACAACAAAGGATATCATTCTGTATAACATTTTCTATGCGTAACCTACCACATTATTACGCTCAATAAAGCGAGCTAGATGGAACATACGCCCCTTCAATCACTCACTTTTGAAGCTCAACTACAACATTACCAGAAATGCAATCATGGACCGCTGAGTTTCGTTCTCCGTATGAACTGCTGAAACGTTTCAGTGAGAGTGATGATCCCAAGAGACTGAATTCACAGCCTAGACGCAATTTCTACTGGAACAGAACACGCATCTCGTTGTACGTTGAGGGATTAAGCGGCAGGACAGCGCTATATTCTAGGGGGATGCAACCTAAAGCGGTTGTTTTTAACGCTTAGCCGATAATGGGACGCTATTCACGACAAATCGCTCTGCCGACGATATGGTGTAGCCACCTTGCAGTGGCCTTGGGGTCTGCACAAGCTCATATTTCCCAACGGCACAGCCCGATGGCGTTTTTAATTTACACAGCGCCTCTTGTATATTATCAATGTCATCCAGATGCAGCCGATTTAACCTGAATGGGGTGCTGTTTGAGACAAGGCAAAACATGAATGTTCGCTTGGCCGGCAGAAGGCTACGGCACTTCGACCAAATTCACAGCGAGGCAAGCAGATATGCAGCCATATTTTTTTATCGAGCCAAATGTCCAGTAACTTTTTGCTGCTGGTTACAGACATGCACAATATAGATAGAGTTCAAGTCTAACAAACGAAACGAACGAGAAATTGTAAACGCCTGTAATATAAATTTGCCTCTCCTTTTGCTTCATCTTATTGTTATCCCGTTCTGTAAGAATAAAGTGAGTGATACTTGATAACTGGTGCGTTTCTCTGTGATTCTGCAACTTTTGCTACAGTGTTGTCTCTCAGAATACCTCAGACACAGCACACTAGTTATTAATTATCACTTACTGTATTCTTACTTAATAGGATATCAATTAGATGCTATAAATGCAGACGCAAACTTATAAAACTTGTGTTTACATTTTCATATTTATTTCTTGTTAGTTTATTTCATTAGACTTGAACTGCATCTATATTGTCCATACGCGCAGCCAACAGAAAAAGGTTACTGGTGGTTAGCTCCATAAAAATGGCAGCATATCCATGGAGTGAACTAAGATGAGTGAAGAAGCGTGCGTCCGTTCTTTCGTCTGTCTGTCTGTCTGTCTGTCTGTCTGTCTGTCTGTCTGTCTGTCTGTCTGTCTGTCTGTCTGTCTGTCTGTCTGTCTGTCCTCCGTCTTTCTGTCTGCCTGTTCGTCTGTGTGTCCGTGCATTCATCCGTCCATGCGCCCATCCATGCATTCATCCGTGCTTCTGTCCATACTTCCATCCGTTCGTCCATTCGTGCATCTGTCCGTCTGTTTGTCTGTTCGTTGGCATATCTGTCTGTCTGTCTGTCTGTCTGTCTGTCTGTCTGTCTGTATGTATGTATGTATGTATGTATGTATGTATGTATGTATGTATGTATGTATGTATGTATGTATGTATGTATGTATGACTGTCTGTGTTTTCGCCAGTCTGTCTATCTGCCCTCCGTCCTTCTGTCTGTCCGTCCGTGTGTCCATGTGTTCATCCGTCCATGCGCCCGTCCATGCATCCATCCCTGCTTCTGTCCATAATTCCGTCCGTCTGTCTGTTCATCTGTCTGTTCGTTGGCATATCTGCCTCCCTGTCTGTCTGTCTGTCTGTCTGTCTGTCTGTCTGTCTGTCTGTCTGTCCATCTGTGTTTCCGTCAGTCTGTCTGTCTGTTCTCCGTCCTTCTGTCTGTCCGTCTGTGTGTCCGTGCGTTCATCCGTCCAAGCGCCCATCCATTCATCCATCCGTGCTTCCGTCCATACTTTCATCCATTCGTCCATTCGTGCATCTGTCCGTCTGTCTGTCTGTCTGTCTGTCTGTCTGTCTGTCTGTCTCTGTTTTCGTCAGTCTGTCTGTCTGTCCTCCGTCCTTCTGTCTGTCCGTCTGTGTGTCCGTGCGTTCATCGGTGAATCCACCCGTCCATGCATCCATCCGTGCTTCTGTCTATATTCCCGTCCGTCTGCCCATTCGTCTGTCTGTTCGTTGACATATTTGTCTGTCTGTCTGTCTGTCTGTCTGTCTGTCTGTCTGTCTGTCTGTCTGTCTGTCTGTCCGTGCATTCATCTGTCCATGCGCCTTTGCATGCATCCATCCGTTCTTCTGATCATACTTCAATCCGTCTGTCCATTCGTGCATCTGTTCGTCCGTCCGTCTGTCTGTCTGCCTGTCTGTCTGTCTGTCTGTCTGTCTGTCTGTCTGTCTGTCTGTCTGTCTGTCTGTCTGTCTGTCTGTCTGTCTGTCTGCTGGTCTGATTCTGGCGGTTACGCCTTACGCAGGACAAGGTTAGACTAAGAGGAGCTTTGGCCCTAAATTTGGCCGTGCATCTGCGTCCTTCTCTGCAAATATCATAAGGAGATAGTCGTCTGCCTGCCAAGCAATGGTTTGTGTTTTGCCTTGCCTCAGGCAGTGCATCTCCTCTGTTGAATCGGCTCACTGGCTGGCTTGGATGAACTAGAGTAGGCGCTGCATAAAATAGAGAAGAATTCTGGCAGTTCCCTCAGGAGGGGTGGCTTTGCTCGTTACGACAAAAAAAAGAATTGCCACGTCATCCCTGAGTTCAGTAAGATAAAAGATGATTATGAAGTACTTACAGTGCAGTTTAAAGATGAGCTGACCTCGGTAAGTTACCGGCCGAAGCGTGGCAATTGTCATGCAGCTTTATGGTAACTTTTTGGAGTATGCTTGTTGTAATAACTGCCTCCTTATTTCTGCTGAAGATTTTAATATTAACGTAATGGAGGAAAACTCTGTCACCCGCGAGCTAAATAACCTTTTACTCTCTGGTGGAATGAAAAATCTAATCATTACGCCTACACAAACATTGTGCTCCACTGCATCAGCACTAGATCTTGTCATTACCAATATTGGCACAGTAATTTATAGCGCAGGTACATTACCATCTGATATAAGTGACCATTGTCCCGTGTTTATGAACTATTTATGCAAACCTCTTGATAAAGGGACGCTGCAAGTGCTGCATATTATACATGGCATTGCATCTCGAAGTCTTGAATCTTTCACTCTCGATACATCTAATCAATCCTGATCATCTGTATTGAAAAAAATAACGATAGCGATAATGATGCGTTCATCCACATTTTTAAATTCATTTACGCAAAACATATTCCTTTCAAAATATGAAAATCTTCAAGAAAGGCAAGAACATCCTGGGTCACGCGCGAACATTTGACGATGTTAAAGTGTAAGCACATCTGTTATCACATCTGTTTAGGTACGCACTCTGCTGAAGCTATGAAAATATCTACAAAGCTTCGAAATAGAATAAACGCTGAACTTAAGCGTGCGACGAAAACCTACTATCAGCGTATTTTTCAACACATCCAACGGCATTGGTCAAGTGCAACGTGGAAGCTTATAATACAACACTCGGTCGTGATAATAAAAAAGTTTTGCCTGAGTCTATACTCTTTTGGGGTAAATATTTAAATGGCGCGACACTCGCAAATCATTTTAATGAATACTTCATAAATGCAGTTGCATTGTGCAATGATAACGCGGAATTTGTCGCCAGTTGTAGTCACGTAAGCCGAAGTGCCTTTCTCGACGCAACAAATGAAAGGGAAGTATGCGAACTCTTCAAGAATCTAATTAACTATAAATCTTTTGATGCAGATGATTTGCTTTTCACACCAATAAAATACGTTTTACATTTACTTAGTGATGTAACCTAAATATGTAACTTAGCTCTAGAACACGGCTTTTTTTCCAGAAGCCACGAAAAAAGGTCGAGTACCAGTAATTTTTAAAGGTGGTGACCGCAGCACAGCAAGTAACTACATGCCTATATTGGTCCTTCCCGTTTTCTCTAAGTGCTTAGAAAAAATTGTTCATGTCCGCAATACGAAATTCTTTAATAAACATGATGGGTTAACAGATACGCAGTTGGGCTTTAGGTGCTGTAAGGCCACTGAAACTGCGTTGGTGACATTAACGGAGGTTATACTTCACGACTTTGAACAAAATAAATTAGCACTTGACATCTTTCTGCATTTCGGTAATGCATTTGACTCGCTTCGTCATAATATATTTTTAGAGAAATTAAAATCATAAGACATTCGTGGTGTTGGCAAATATTTAACTCAATCATATCTTAACAATAGGTGCCAAAGTGTTAACAAGAATGGAAATAGCTCGCCATTTTTGCCCTTCGCTTGTGGTGTACCGCAAGGCAGTATACTTTGTCCGCTGATGTTCAATATTTATATTAATGATACGGTTCAACTCAACACCAAAGTCAAACACGTGATATATGCGGACGATTCAACAATAATCCTTGATGGCGTTAATTTAGATGATAGGTAAAACAAATAATATACTATCAAGGATTTCATTGTGGGCCAGAATAAACCGGCCTAATATAATCAAAATAAAACCAAAGCCATTGTTTTTCAAGCCAAAAATAAAGTACTCGCTTCTCATCAACTTTTAGTCCTTTAATCAGCGCCGGAAGATATTGTTGATACCCACAAGATACTTGGAGTTAATTTTTCTTCCAACAGTGGCGGGGATAAACACGTAAATTGTGTTTGTAAGAAGCTTTCTTAGGTAGCAGGAGTGATGTCTTTTTGTCATAACATTTTGCCTCTCATGCTCGAACTTCAGATATATTATGCGCCGTTTAATTCACATCTAATGTATTGTACTCTTGTATGAGCCATGACAAGCATAGCAAACATAAATAAAATCATTACTCCGCAAAAAAAGATTGTCCGGTAAATTGTAAATATTGACCCGTTCGGAACAACGCGTGAAGCTTTCCAAGAATTCAGTATAGTACGAGCTGACAACCTTTATACATTTCGCTTATTGCACACACTTTATATCTCAAATAGGGAGCTCTCCAACTTCATTAAATTGCTTTCATGTCTCGAGCGTCGTGTCATTTCAGTTCCCACAATAAATACAGATATTTGGTTTGTGCAGCATTTCCGCGCCACGTATAAATGCCAAGCCTTGGCCTACAACGTTCCCAAAGCACTTAACATGCTCGAAAATACGATTCCCTGCAACAAGAAACAATTACACTCTCATTTCTGCTCTCTGGCGTCATAGGAACATGCGCAACAACCTTTCCTCGTTATCTCGTATGTTTTATAGTTTAGTCTTGTGTTAAATACATTGCATCATGCTACATCTTGTTATTTTGCATATGTATGTATTTAGTGTTTCACAAAATGTATATAAGTGTGCTTTAATGTGCATAAGTGTCAATGTATGTGATGGTCTATGCATGATGTACCTTGATTCTTGGAGACTCCTTTTTTATTGCACACTTATAACATGTGATTTAAAATATACAATCGTGAAATCATTTTTGAGTGAGTGTGTATTTTTCATGGTTTATATTAGTACTTGCAAGTTATGTACCTCTAATCATTTCCACGCTACTGCCATGTGTATGTACAGGTCACCAGGGCCTTCGTCAAGCCGTTCTCACAGCTTTTAGCATTGCCGACCTTCCAGTTTAGCTCTGGTAAATAAAGTTTGAAAGAAAGTTTTAGGTTTGAAATGTGAGCCTGTGCAGAACCGAGCGCCACTACCATGTGGCCACATCATACCTTTGGCAGAACGCATTTTCGTACATAGCTTCTCATTATCACAGCTTGTGGATAAATATTATCTGCAAGCTCTGATATCCGCATTATGAACTTGTGGATAATTTTGACAACGCAGAGATGTATTGACACGAAACAGAGGAGCTGTAGCTCAGATGAACTATCAGTTCAGTTAAGTAATCATCTTGAAGCGATTTGTCGTGATATGGAGCAAGTGGGCAATCTTTAAGAGTGCGTCAGTATTAAAGTTGACAACAAAGAGACAATCAAGCATGTACAGTGTGGCTTGTACAGTCATCAATAAAAAGGCTAACCACAACCACGCAGTTATGGCATGAACCCACAATAAAATTCTTCCAGCTTTCTCAGGGAGACAGTTTTTTATTTGCCAAAAAAGTTGTCCTAGTCCGAAATCTAAGCAGAAACTGCAGTCTTTCTGGAGTTGTTTTAATACCACATCAGCTAACCAGGAATATAGCGATGAACGTGACTCCCTCTACCACTGAAATCACATGGGAGCATTACATAGCACATGCATGAACGGAATTCTGCAATATGGCGGAAAATAGTGAAATATCGCAAGCTCCTTGGCTGTAGTGATATATGTTTAACAACAGCACGGTTCGTTTAATGCTGTAATGCCAGTGTTCTGCAAGTATTCAAGAAAAAGATAAAAACTATTGGCCCAGTGCAAATTTCTGGAGGTGTACTGAAGGTACGATGAATGAAAGTGAAATAATTTTCTCAATAGAGTATTGACGTAACTGGGAATGCTTTGGTAAGTTGTTACACTAGGACTCACTTCATGAAAAAATGTTCATGTGTTAAAGTAGAATGCCATGAATCAGCGTGATTGTGAAAGTCACAAGACAAAAGTCCACCTTCGCGTTGCATGTTCCTGATAATAACAAACTATTGGGGCGTGGAATTGTGGAATGGAAGCACAACGTAAACGTTTATCACAGCTATCCACTTCTCGTCTAGTTATATCATTTTTTCTGGTTCCGCAGAGTAGTATGACATAGGAATGAGGAACTAGGTGGGCCGACAGTGGTGTCTTCATGTGACAGATGTGGCGTATAATCAAGGAGTCGTGAAGCTTTTCTTAATACCCCGAGCCATTAGTCTCCTTTCCGGCTTTCAAAAGAGACACAAAAAGTAGTGACAACAGTGTACTGGCTTTCAATTGCACATCTCATCTCTATTGTGCTATCACGGCTCTTCGCCACGCTTACAAGCTTTCCTCTTTGTGCGTGTAGAATAGAGGGGGGCGTTACATGACTGTAAAACTCCCGACCCCGGACATAAAGTAAATGTCAAATAGGAGAGCAAAGGAGAAAACTGCCTAGTGCCGGGCAGGTCACCGATGTTAGACTGGTACGGTCGCTAGTGTGCCGTATATTCCATCTCCCAAGTGGTGTGTGTGTTACCAGCTTTCCTTGCGGAACTCTATGGTTTGTGAGGTTGGCCTTCTCTTTAAGAGTAGTTCTGGCTTATTAAGAAGTTGTGCAATTTTGTATTCGAGTTACACAGCGTCCTTTCTTCAAATATACCTTAGACCTCTTTATCATTTCAGATTTCTCTATTTCCGCAGTAAAGATTCATGCCACGTATTTATTTAGCTCATATTGTCGCTGCTTTTTTCTTAATACAAGTCTTCCTTTCAAACGCACTCAGCCGCATGCTGCATGAAAGATACACGACAAATAAAATAACAAATCAATTGAGCTATTACCTATGTGTTCCCTCCTGATAATCTGGGCAACAAAATATTTGATAAACATTAGGAACTGTCTTATCTATAACACATTACTTTTCTTGCATTGTCACATTTTTGAGAAGTTATTTTCTGGGTCATTCATTCTAGGAAAGTTTATCTACGACCAATATGAAGACTTGGGACAATACTGCATCACTGTGGCAGTATCATTATGGCATTCCCCACGTTGAGTCAGAGTATGAAATGCGGAAGATGTGTTGTTACTATGCACTTTATAAGACAGGATTGGATATGGTGCTTACACATTTTTTCTCTGCCTCTTGCTTAGTAAGTCATAATATTTATTAGAACTTAAGACCATGCGAGAGGCCTCCACCAGATGGCTGAAGTGCGGCGGCCACTCACCTTTTCTCCGAGAAGGCTGAGTCACAAGCATTCCGGCTCCTGACGTCAGTGGAAAGTGAATGCTCATTGGTGCAGACTTGTTAGCATCCGCCTTCGACGAGGAAACGGCTTGGGCTTTAAAACTTGTTTTGGGATATTGTTAGTTCAGATTAGCGATGGCTGCAGAGCCTCGTTCAAAATTATAAGAAATAACATTATTTAAGGCTTTAACTTCCTAAAGCCACGAAGTTTGCAGCCCGGACGAAGTTTGCAGCCCGGACGCTGCAAACTAGAGCTCCATAAGCTTCGACCATCTGGTGTTCTTTTATGTGTACAGACATAGACATCAGCCTCTAGCATCTGGCGACCATCAAAGTGCGACCAACTCGGTTGGGATGAAAATCACCACCTTAGGGTCAGAAGCTGGGTACCGTAACCACTACATTGCTGCGGCAGACTCAAAGAATTGCCTTACGAGAACATTATTTTGTGTAATACTTCTGTAGTAAAATTCGCCAAATATATTACAAAGAAAGGTAACTTGCTCCACCACTGCGATTATTGCATCGCAGGCGCATTGCAGGTGCATCACAGGCGCATGGCAGTGCTAGCTGTGCAGCGAGTCACGGGCTCTGCATGCTCTACCACGCGCTCTGCATGCACTGCATAATAACGACAAGCCATTTAAATACACCACTTGTCAACGGCGCTAAGCAGATCTCCGAGAAGCTATAGCTTGTTCTGCGTCACTCTTGACTTTTACATTTTCTATCAAGTCAAAAACTTTTTATTATGTGCACGAAAGAGTGGTCTTTTTCTGTACCTATTGGCTATATGCTGCGAAAAAAAAGAAAGGGAGAATGGCAGACGCATCACAAGTTACTCTACATCACTCTCAATGAAGCATACACAGTAACTCTAAGCCCCCCTCAAGCTAGATGTTATCGCGTGGCTCTAGTGGCAGAGGGGTCACTCGAAGTACCACAGTTGAATGGAAAAGGCAATGCCTAAAAGCGTGACGTTCTTGATAGTTGACACTTGCCGCATGCTGCTCAAAAACAATGATGTAGTAAATGTGACAATCGTTAGTTCGCGCCTTTTCCAGTGAGTTCTTTTCAATGAAGCTTTGGGCATGGGGAGTCTTCAGTGTGGCACTCCATTTTTTTGCTATCACGTTCCTTGCTAGGGCCTTGCTGCAAAACTGACTTTTTTCAGAGGTGAAGCTCCTATTGCCATGGGTCTGTATATGCTTGTGTTTCTTGCAACCGGTTTGTAGCCACCTAGTTGTATGACTCACTCAGCCGGTGGCGCTAATACGGCCAGCCGGATGAACGGACGGATGGACAGACAGACAGACAGACAGACAGACAGACAGACAGACAGACAAAAGGATGGATGGATGGATGGATGGATGGATGGATGGATGGATGGATGGATGGATGGATGGATGGATGGATGGATGGATGGATTGATGAATGTATGGATGGATGGACGGATGGACGGACGGACGGACGGACGGACGGACGGGCGGGCGGGCGGGCGGGCAGGCGGGCGGGCGGACGCAAAGACTGACAGTCAGATGGACAGAGACAGACGGACGGACGGATGGATGGACAGAAGACAAACATACAGACGAACAGGTGGACAGACAGACACACAGATAGACAGACAGGCATACAGACAGACATACAAAGAGATTCATGAATTACCGATGACCCTCCGAAGTTTTGCCCTACTCACCATCAATCACTCCTTGTATATGCTGTAATTTTTTTACCTAAACGCACAACTATGTCGAGGTATCTCACGTAGAGGCAAGCTATCTGACAAACTTCGAAAGCCATTCCATCACGCTCTGGTACTTCAGTGTGCCCCGTTATCGAACAATATTAAAGCAAATATAAGCAGAGCAGCGTTGCCACATAAACAGCGTACGTACACAAACACTAAAGTGTGCTTATGTGGATCAGCCCTGTCAACATTCTTAATATATGGTTATGGGCTTGCTAGGGATGGTACACGGTGAATGCTCGCCTGCCCTTAGAAGGACAAGTACACAGAACATGCAGAAAGGAAGAGCGAATCGTCAAGGCTTGACTTTCTTCAAGAGCATCCTTATTAGTGCTATATAACTTTGGCCCCATGAACAGCTTCTCTGTGACTATCCGGCCTGGATGTCAGCACCATTGTATAAAGGCGAAGCATTTATTCGCGTACTGCCGGCTGTTTGAGCATCTATCTATCTATCTATCTATCTATCTATCTATCTATCTATCTATCTATCTATCTATCTATCTATCTATCTATCTATTTATCTATCTATCTATCTATCTATCTATCTCTCTATCTCTCTATCTATCTATCTATCTAGCCAGCCGCTTTCACCTAGGTGCCCTCATGATCAACCCCTTAACATGGCATTAATCACCCCTTTAACTCTAAGCGCCAGACAGTTGCAGATACCCGCCCGCGGGTATGTGCCACTGGTATGTGGGTATGTGCCAGGGCTTACTGACACTTCATATCTACCCAGGAACGAAAGAACACACATGGGTAATTTTAACACGTGAGCGTTAAGGAAAAGCTGACGTCGGGTTCTCAGCAGGATTCAGGTCCCCAGCAGGAAGCGAACTCCAGCATTCTGCGAGGCCTCCAAGTACTTTACTACAGAGCCACGCCAGGTCTCAGAACTACCTTTCAAACGGAATGCAATGTTCGGAGAACATAAATCGCCGTTGCATTGCTGGCTGTTCAATTTTATGGACAATACATATGTACTACTATGACAGAAGGGTCAGGTCGGGTTAACGTCGATTGTAGTTAGGCGCCATTCATTGAAGTTAATTTATGTAGCAGTGCCCTGGACCACCATCCTTGCAAGCACCCGCTCTTAATATCTGCTTACCACTTTCAAGGTTGCTAATATTGCCACAGAAAATCGCCAATGCACCGCACCACGTGGACGTCATGAACATGAACAAAGAGAAGCGCTGATGGCACAACTACGAGCGATGGAGCCAGCCGCAATGCAGCAGCCGGCCCTGCATGCGCACGGACTCCACCGAACTGCCGACCCGCGTGAAGAAGAAGAGAACGATGACTACCGACCTTCGGTTCTTCTTAAAGGGCCACTCACCACGTTTGACAATTTTGAGCAGAAAGCGCAATGCGTAGACGAGGCGTTCATGGTCACGTCTGCCAAAATAAGTCAAATTTCAAATGAACGCTCCTCCCCCTCCCCTCTGCCGGCGCACGCGTAGAGAATGAGGGCATGACGTAGGCATAGGAATGGCCCTACGTACACGGCAATGCAGTGACGTTGATCCTCTACGTAGATGACTCTGCTCTGACGTTGCAAACAGTGGCATGGGTCATGGCGTGAATTATTTAACAAGACAAGCGTAGTTATGTAAAATGTTGTTTGAAGAGAATAACAAAGCTCTAGATAAATAATGATACGCAATAGGGGAACGCAAGCGTCTTATTTCCATTTTTTCTTCTGTGAATTGCAACGAGATGCGGGGCTAATGTGTCGGCGTTTCGCATGCGTTCGTGTACCCGCGGTCAGCGCATCGAGCAGACGACCACCCTGGAACGCTCCTACGCGTTCGCGCACTCGTTGTGTTCACCTATTCTGCCGCGTCTAAGCCAGCGTTTCCAAACCATCGCACAGAAACAGGCAGAAGACCCCAAAATGACGCTGGTCAACAAAGCAACGTCGCTCGCGTGTTCAGGGGCTGGACTTGTTTGGGCACGCCATGCGCACGTGAACACTTGGTCAGATGCCTGAGAGGGTGGGGGAGAGATTTGGCTTGCGAAGGCTACGTGGACGAGCGACAAGAGTTTCGAGCTCGCCTCCTCTCATCCTAGTTTCGCGCCGCTTCAAAAAACCTGTTTTCTCCGCTCGTGATGAACAAACTCAAAAAATTTTTGGGGCAAAATGTTCCTCATCGGGCACCCAACAACTTCCACTCTATAACTAAAATTCGGTGTGGGGCCTGGTGAGTGGCCCTTAAATTGTTGTGCGTCGTTCACTTTAAGCACAAGTTCGCCTCTTAATAAACAGTGTAAATTGAACATCCTTGTTGTGAGTCTGCTACATTTGTTACAATATCCTTGTTGCTGTTTCCATCGTTACGCAGCTTTAACAACTGGTTATTTGAAACTTATGCGGATGTTTAGGGTGTGCCTGTGCGTGAATTTGTACATATAATAATAGCCACTTTGTAACGTTTCGCTAAATAAATAAATAGAACACAATGGTCTTACATCAAAAAGTAACATTGCAGTGGTCATGTTGTTTAGTATTCCTTCGTGATTCATCTCTCTGCGCTGTTCCTATGTGAACATCTTCCATCCGCATGCTTCGCATGAAGTTGATTCTCAAGGTACGTGGAATCTGCCGAATTGTTTTTTCACAGTACACATTAACAAACTGTCCAGAATATTGTGTTTTCTCCAATTGCTGCACTTTTTCAATATGTTTAGCTTGCCTAAATACAAGGAAAAATCGGAAAAACGAATAACACGAGCGTTATTCCTGCTTCGAACCTGTTCTCAACGAGGCGCATTCTCCCCACGATGAAGTCATTTCGCGCGCAACCTAGTTGCAGTCTCGTGTGACACTCGGCCTTTGTGCATCTCAGCCTAAATTAGGGAGAGAGACATTTCAGTTATATGGTGGTCGGCTACCCAGCTACACCTCCCCCCCTACCCACTTAGGGGTAAAATATAACTCATTAACGTGAACTACATTTTGTAACGTTCGGGTGTGTTTATTGAATGTTTAAACGGTTACTTTGAATGCTGATCACTTTATGGGCTTGGAATGTCGTTTTCTCTCGTCCCTTGACGTGATGCTGGCAAAATTACGCATAAAGGGAAGAAAGCAAGCGAGAAATTGAGAGAGAAATAAAGAGACGGATAGGAAGAAGGAAGGTAGGAAATCAAAATTATTTGAGGGAAAAACGACAGCAAAAACTCGAATAGGGACAAAGATAGAAAGCTGGGAGCAAGGAAAGAAAAAAAATTGCGCCATCTCCCCCTAAAAGAAACCATGAGTAGCATGCAAAGCAACGCATGGGTCGACTTCAAGTTCCGTCTTTCATGAGCAATTTTCCCGATGTTAACAAGTCCTTGCAAGTGGGGCTCATCATAAATTCACTGTAGTTTTTAATCATATATACGCAAAACACAATAAAGAATATATTGGTTATAATAAATTTCCTGGTAACATAGGTAAACTAGCAATGGGTTCTTTGACAGATAGTATAGTATTATACAATGAGGCATATATAAATATCGAAATACACCTTGGGCAAGTATCACCACAGGAATCACCACTAAGTCCTCTTTTTTTTGGAACGATGTAAATCAAGATTTATCAAAAATGCACTTTCTCAAAAACATTAAAACTCAAGCCTTCCCAGATGACTGTTATAATCCAATAAACAACCCACAATTCTATAAAAGAAACATCAAAACAGGCTTTAGGCTTATTTTATCAATAATCAAAAAATAAATTACATCTACCTTATCAAAAAGTAATTTTTAAGTAAAAGAAGATACTACCACAACTGGCCTCCGATCATCAATCTAGGTGGAAGGAAAATAGTACGCGCCAACTCTTTAAAATATTAAGTCTTACTCACGACAGCAAAACTTCATTCGGCCCTCACTAAGAACAGGTCAAACTCAAAGCAAAGAACTTACTAACCAATTTAGATAGATTTTCGGGAAACACATGGGACATGACAAGCAAACAAATAGGAACATGCCATAGCGACAGACAGGATGACAACGTATGCGACACCCGCTTGGTACAGGCCACACACATATAATCCGCAAACTACAATCAATTCAATGCATACCTCTCTTTAAAATAACAAAAGCCTTTCGTACAACACCAAACATAGCCTTGTCAGTCATCCGGAAAATCCTTGCTGCCCACTTTACTATAAAAATAGAA
This sequence comes from Rhipicephalus microplus, assembly GCF_043290135.1. NCBI lineage: Eukaryota > Metazoa > Arthropoda > Arachnida > Ixodida > Ixodidae > Rhipicephalus > Rhipicephalus microplus. Next base: position 11,228,128 of record NW_027464592.1, read on the forward strand.
GCCCAAATATATATAAATCTATGGGATTCTTCAGATTAAGAACACATTTACTTGGGAGTAAAGTTTTTGAAAGCTATCGAAGAACTAGTAAATTTGATATTAGAAGAACTCACCCAGGGAACCTAATAGGTATGCCGACGAAACAAATAAGCTATACATCAAACTCATTTTTAAATCCTATATATACCTACGGTTCCAAAACTGACACAACTACTGGTAAATTTTTCGTATACATGGACAACAATAATACAATTATAAACACATGCCAATATTCCTTAGCCATATACAGCTAAAATTTTGAAGCGGAGGGTGCACCTATATTTAGGTCACTACAATATATAGAAAATTTACAAAAGAATGAAAGTTTTTGAATTAACACATAGAGCTTGTCGTGTCTGAGGGGAAGAAACAATCGCATTAACACTACGCATTTATTAATGAAAAAAGACACTTATTAACTCTACAGAGCCAACAAACAAGGTCATATTTTTTTTAGTAAAGGCCATGCAAGAGACTTCGGCAATGACTTAGCATTGGAGCTTGCCAATAGAGCTTTTAGGGCCGGGAGAGCTAATACGATACCTGTAACGCTTCATCAACGTCCAGCTAATGAAAGAATCACAACATAAACGGAACGCAATGTTGTAAAGAGTGATTAAAAAACTGCACTTCATGATTGGATCAAAAATCACATCCCACAACATTTTCTAGCAGACTTTTATAAAAAGAAAACATATAAAAAGAAAAGCAAAGGAGATGCAGGTAGGTGAACCCGGCTACACCGGTGTGCTACTCTGCACAGGGAAAGTGGAAAACGGGAGGAGAAAATAAATTAGGAGATTAGGAAAGAGAGCACAAGTTGTACAACGCTACGCACAGCAGTGCGCGTACCGCGCATGCCCAGACACTCGTGTGAGCAGTCACAGGTCGAATCGACTTCGGATGTCTTAGCTAAAGGGCACTGCATACTATGATGTTAACCCATATGTGCCCAGTGTGCTACATGTAGGACGCTTTTTTAATGTGCGCTAACATCTCTATTTTTTAAATGAACAGTAGCGCCACCCTACAATGCTTCCAACAAGCATCCGCCTTGATGTGTGCAAGCCTACACTGTGCTTGCCCTTCGTTTTGCCGCGTGGTAGACTCCACTCTCCGTCCGAGCACACACGCTGTACGGAAGACGCCATGAAGCCGAGGAAAAAGTAAGTACTGACAATTTATTCACTGTCGAAAAACTTCAATGATGTGTCGACCGCCTCATAAGAGTATGTATATTAACTAGGCTCAGTAGTGTTGTTCAAAATGCAGGAAGTGATAAGTTACAATGCGCTAAACCTAGCCGTCCTATATTTAGGACACTGGGCAAATTAGGCGTCATGGAGCGGTGTAAGTGCCCAGAAGCAACCGCTACGTAGTTTCACGATGTGGGTAAGCACAATAGTGACGATAGTGCTTCTTTCACGCAAGGCTTGTTGACATGTTACGCCATCTGGTGTATTATGGACGAGTTGTTCTCGGCGGGTATTTTGAAAAGGATGTGATAATACCCTTGTGTTCGCGGTTTTTTGTTCGCCACACTGCATGGATCCCGCCTCTTTCTCTATAATAATACAAAAAATGCACTGGCTAACATTTACGCTGAGTAGATAATATAAATTCGACCTGATCACGTTTTATGATTTTTTTTTCAGGGAGGGAACACCGTGTCCGGTGTTTTATGCGGAAACAGCGCCACCAAGAATTCTGAACGATGTGTTAGACCTTGTTGATGCTGGTGGCAGCGGGCCCTCCACACTGGCAATATTACCGCCGGACAATTTCGCAGTCACAGGGACTGACGAAGAAAGCGGGGATGAAAAAGACACTGACATGGCTCGCTTGCCTGGAAGCGTCGTTCGAGCGGAAATTGTTGGCCTGGACAATGCATCAAGTGACGACTACGAGGGTGAGCCAGCCAAAAAGGTCGCAAAATCCAGCGCAAACTGGGACAAGAGAGACTTGAAGACAAAGCTACCTCAAATTGAGTAGTTGGCAGAGGAACAGGATGAAAGTTTCCTCACTCCCGCAGATGCATTCGAGAAATTCTTTGATGACGACGTCATCGCGCTTCTCGTGAAGGAAACTAACCGATATGCCGACCAAAAAAATCGGAGCCTAGAAGTGACAGAAGAAGAAATGAAGTGTGTCATAGGCGTGCTTCTTCTTAGCGGGTACGTGCCTGTACCTCGCCGGAGAATGTTGTGGGAAATTTCTGAAGACTGCCACAACGAACTTGTTGCGAACTCTATGAGGCGTAACCGTTTCGAAGCAATATTTTCGAATCTGCATGTTGCCGACAACAACAACCTGCCTCAGGATGACAGATTTGCCAAGATGCGGCCATTATTGAAGCTTCTGAATCAGAAGTTTCTTTTGTACGCACCACTTTCAGAATGCTACAGCACCGACGAAAGCATGTGTGAATATTTCGGAAAGCACGGGTGTAAACAGTTCTTGAAAGGAAAACCAATCTGATTCGGATACAAGCTGTGGTGCCTGTGCACACCTCTCGGCTACTTGTTGTCAACTGAGCCCTACCAAAGAAAATATGGCGTGGCCCCTGAAAGCAAAAATGACCTTGGTCTCGGAGGTTCCGTTGTGGTGGACATGGTTGGCAGGCTCAAGTCTAAAACTGACCTTTGTTTTCACGTGTTTTTTGACAATTTTTTCACGAGCTTGAAGCTTGTTAGAAAACTCACCACGTTGGGCGTGAAGTGCACTGGAACTGTCCATGAAAACAGTATTGAAAAATGTCCACTTCCAGCACAAAAGAGTATCAAAGGTAAAGAACGAGGCACATTTGATTACAGAGTGGACAGTGAGAGTGAAGTAATTTTGTGCCGTTGGGTGGACAGTAGTGTTGTTACTGTTGTTTCAAATGCACATGGAGCGGAGCCAACGCAGCAGGTGAAACGATATTCTAGCGAAAAAAAGGCAAAAGTTGCGGTAAACCAGCCGTCATTGATTGCTAAATACAATGCCAACATGGGAGGTGTAGACAGAATGGACCAAAACATCTGCAAATATCGGACGGCCATCATAGGAAAAAAGGTGGTACTCATCTCTGTTTACCTACCTTCTCGATGCATCCGTGAACAATGCTTTGCAGCTGTATAAGCTGAAAAATGGGAACATGGAGCATCTTTGTTTTCGGAGGTCTATTGCTATGGCCTACCTGAAGAAATATGGATGCAAGCCCTCCCGTGGAAAAGCCCGCCAGTCCGCCATTCAAGCAGTCAGTCGTTTTGACCGCACTGATCATATTGTTATTGCTCAAGCCAAGCAGACAAGGTGCGCTCATTGCCACGAGAAGACAGCAACTCGTTGCGAGAAGTGCGACGTGGGTGTGCACGTGAAGTGCTTCAAGGTCTACCACACCCGCACATAGCACCCCTAAAGCCCAGTGTCTTACATGTAGGACGGCTTTGAAAATAGTGTTGCCTTGAAGTGAGTGTAAATAAAATAACCTTTACCTTTTCCTAAGAGTGCCAGTGTCCTCTTTGTAACAAAAATTATTTGTTTTTTCATGTTTTCTTAGTTTGGGCATATATGGGTTAAAAAAGGTTTGCACGGACTGCCTCCAAGGTATCCAGTGCTTGCAGTGCGCTTCGCGCTGATGGGGTTGTCGATCCGGTAAGGAGTGGGCGTATTGTGCGAATCAATGACCTCAACAGATCGATGACACGCAGATCTTCGTCGCAGAGATCATTCGCAGAATCTTAAGTCATCTATCTCTAGGCGTGCATTGGCGGCAACGACGGTCATGCGACATCCGCTGCCATTTTCGTCTCTTCTGCGTCTTTTTGGCGCTTCGACTGATGGTGGTGGAAGCGAAGGCATTGGTGGTGGTTTTCGGGAGAGATAAGTCTGATGGTCCACTGGAATATGACGCCGCTGTGGTCAAGTAAGAAACTTCACCAAGAGACTGTCCAGTAGTGAATAAAAACGGAGCGTATTGAAGCAGATAGTAACAGATGGCTCAACACACAAAAAAGCAGCTGACGTTGTCAAAAAGAAAAAAAACGTCCTTTGTGAACGACGAAGATCTAGGAATACAGCTGCTCAATCTGAACAAACTTTTATGCGAGGCAATTATTACCGGTAATAATTTTACCTGCTAAAAAATTTTTACCCACAAAAATTTTCAAAAGTTGAACGTTGATGTACGTGTTTGCGGAGAAAATGTTATGAAAACTGGCCTTTACATCTGTACATCGAAAAACACACTCAAATTTCAACATCAAATAAGTAAAACCACGCGAACTATTTACAACTATAAACCCGAATTAATAGAAGACATACATCATTTTTTAACATTCAAACGTTTTGGCGATCTAAAAGTGTGAGGAACCAAACGAGGCGGCATTGTCCCCCACTCTCTGCCAGCTTAGAAAGGACATCTGATTTGTTTATAAAACGAAAATCAACAAAAACGTATGCCATCTTAGGGATCGTCCCAAGCAAACACATTGATATAGATTCAGCAACTTCCCCAAAGAACTCCAACAAATTGAGCAGTGAACAGCCACCGAAGGAAATTCAAGGCTCAGGAGTCAGAACACCAACACCCGCAACCAAAAGACCCTTCTGTCTTCCTTTTTTTAAATATTTTTGGTATTCAACTACTTTAAATTAGTTTTCTCATTTTTTTGTCCTTCTTTCTTGTCAGCAAATTCTTCTGGCCTTTCTCTATTTATTTATTTTACATGATTCACGCCTGGTATACATGTGGCAAGGAATGGGATAATTTCACCTATTTTTTTTTCTTTGTGCTCCACAACAAATGTACGCGTGTAGTTCCAGTTGCTATTGCTCGCGTCGAACTATTCTTGTAGTGCGCCGCGTGGGAGCACGTGAGCTCATCGCACGCCTGCAGAATCTCGTTCCCCTAACCCGTCAAATAACTTTTCAGAGAGAAGCTGGGCCTTGCGACAATTGAACAGCACCCCATTCGGAAGATGCATGTCAGTCCACATTTCTTAAATGCGGTAACTGTAACGGCTCACCCACTGCCTCATCGAAAGACTGCCCTCGAATTAAGAAGGAGTGCGCGGTGCTTAAGCAAATGGTCACAGACAATTCGACCCACAGGGATGCTGCCGAAACAGTCCGGCAGTGGCGTTGGTGCCGTCGTTCGACCTCAAAGACTGCACAAGCTCGAAACGACAGCGCCACCTCTACTGCTGCACCATTAAGCCAAGCCGCAACAGGGCCGACAAATTCAAAGAAGACTTTGGAGAGGACTATCTTTACAGAGAAATGGCCTATTCTTCCAAGTCAACCGCTAACCATCGAACGTCAGCAGGCCACGCCCACTCAGGGGTCTTCACCAACCGGTGATGACACACATAAGAAAGATGGCAAAGTCATAACTATGCTTCGTTCTCTCATGGATGCCATCCGGGAAATCTTGTATGACATGAGGAAAATGTCTGCTCGAAGCGCTCTCAAAGTACTGAACACCTAAAGCCCAGTACTTGAATCACTCAAGTAGAAATATGGCTAACGATCACCATCATTTCTAAGAAGTCAAGGAAGCATCCATCATTCAGTGCAACTCCAGAAAACTAAAACCGCGTCTTTTCGGACTTCCACCAATTAGTAGGCGTCATTAGGTTACAAGTCATCAGCATTTGTGAACCGAACGCGTGTGCGAGCTCTCCTTTATCTCATTTTTTTCCATCTTTCAAACTCCCTCATCTCTATCCCCAGTGTAGGGTAGCATACCAGTCGCTCCAGACTGCTTAACCTCGCTGTCTTACTCTCCTCCTCCTCCTCCTCCTTTTTCTTCTTCTTCTTCTTCTTCAAATATTTCTTATGAATGAATGTTATAAAATATACGTTGTTCATTATCCAGCGTGGCACGAAGGGGAACCTCGGTGCTTGGTACTAGTAATTGTGGGTGAAAAAAAAACAGTATACTTCCGTGCTAGTTGTTGTGTAAGTATGTTATTATTAGATGTGAATCATCTCTTTCACTCACGTGTGTAACGCCGTATGAACGTCCGTAAGAACCCGCCGCAACACGTTCCTGTCACTGTAGGTATTGGAGTGGTGCCAAGTAGGTCAAGTGGCAGCTGCGTGGTGCCTTCACGCTCCCCTCGTACGCTTTTCTCGCAGGAACGTGCTCACGTCACGCTCTCCCTGACCCGCAGCACGCTTTCCGCAGCGCCCACAGCTGCCAGTTCCTCTGCCCACTCGTAACACCGATCCTGTCTCTTGCTTCACCCTCTCCCCTACCTGCAACACTTCACTGCACATTGCATGAAAACACTTTTTCGGATTGTTTATCTGCGGTGAAACTTGCACGAAGCCCAACCAGCCTCCTGTGTCTGCGTTTCAAACAAACGTTTACTCGAGTAAATGCTACACAGACTTTCACTTCAAACCGTTCCACGGGCCCCCGCATCGACGCCCGTTTCAGCCGGGTCAACGGTGTGCACACTGCTGCTGCCTCGCATATCATCAGGATTCCCTTGTAAGACGTGGTTCATAATGTGTAGGAAAGTATGGCTGCGGCCCTTCCACGAATGTTGTTGTTGGCGTTGTTCGTGCTGTCTTTCCCATTATTTTTTTTCAACATGAAAGTGTTTTATGCCAGGGTCCACCACAGCTGCGCTGACGAACTTCTGTCGTGGAAGTGACGTTGCATAAGTATAATGAGAGACTGCAAAAAAAGAAAAACAGCCACAAGAATCAGTCGCGCGAATTAGGGCCAGCGACCTTCACCTCAAAGCGTAAAGAACAGTGGATCACTTCTGTACTATTTGCGCACTTAAGATATTCTGGAAAGTTAAAGCGCTTTGACTTTCGGGCAGATGTACAAAAACTATTCATTGAATAACTTGATAATTCTGGCTCTTCATTCTTTCGTTCTTAATCTCACTACAATCAGCAATTAATGCAGTAAAACGTTAGACCACCTAAAAAAACAAATCTCTCCACCGAAAGTCACAAGGTTCTTACTGATTGCTTTCATTTAAGCGTAACACTGTCCATCAAATTTGTTTGGTCACTTGTTGAAGAAAAAGGGGGAAAACTCCAATATTTTGGAGATCGGAGAAGCCATTGATGCTTAAACTGCCTCTTCAATTTCACTATATGCTGCTCCCTTACCTTCGTAACTCTTTTTCTAAATCAAATCTGCACTGAGTGTCGGAGCTGTGATTGCTCCGACACTCCTTACATTGCTCTCCATATTGCTCTCCTTATATTGCTCTCCTTATATTGCTCTCCTTATATTGCTCTCCTTATATAAGGAGAAAGCACCTCCTTATATTGCTCTTTTTTTTCAGCTGCACGTTGCAGCTTATATTAGGTGCAGTTGCGGTCGCAAATTAAAAAAAAATATTACATCGATAATAACACCAGTTACTCATTGACTGTCACCGTACTTTGTCAACGTTGGTCGGGGACTACACGCTGTTGTTTTTCTAACACACGCAGCTTCACCGAGCCATACCAAACAACGATATTTTCGCATTGCGTAGTTTACTTCACATGCACTTACCAGGTTAGCTGGCCTATACGCTCTCACAAATTTCTCGATTGAAACTTTCCTGTCCGTACAGCAGATCACTGCTCGGTGCAAAATGCCCAAGAGTATGGCACCATGACTGTGGGATAATCGCGCAGGTTATGTATGCGAAAATAATTGCTGTTGTGGGTGTGCGTAGCAAAAGGAGGGGATTCAGAGTTAATATGTTCACACTTATAAATTCAGTGCACTGTATTTAGTACAAGCGGGATCAATGCGGCACATAAACACGTCCCACTGTGACTGCAAGTGAATAATTGTTCGCCGAGTCGTCAAGCGTAGGTGAAGGTACGGTGCATTGCCAAGAACCTCTGATTTTGTAGCTTGCCAAATGAGCATGTCCAGACACCGCACGAGGCTCTCCCGATTAGTAAATATGAGCGGCAACACAAAACACTGACAGGAAGGTCTAGACGAACACCATACCCCAACTACACAAAAATTTCACCGACGATTATATTGTTGCCTTATGCGTATTCTGAATGCAGCTTCGTGTTACGTCAAGGCCAGCTGTGTTCAAGCACTTCTATTGACTAGCTATCGACTACAACGTCATGATTTTTGTGAACCAGAGCACAGAATCCACTGGACATTATTTCTTTCGGTGAATAATTGAGGTACGCGCTACACATCTGTGAAATAGTATGCACACTCCATTGATGCTGCAAGTGGCTTGATGACAATGAAGAATTATGGCTGAGCGCTTTGCAGTGGTTCAGAGGCATTACACCTACATGGCAAGCACAGTTAGCATTTTGTGAAGACGGATTGTTAATAAATGCTAAGCAATTCTGAGTTTTACGATGTCGCACTTCGGCATTGGTGGCAGCGCTCTCCACACCCCCCCTGCCCTTGCTCGCGTCTCATGTCACATTCTCGCCTGTCGTGCCAACAGTCGCTCCCTTCCCACTCTCTCACCTGGCAACGCCGACGCAGACAGCATCTGCTAGCAAAAAAAACGACTGCTTGTGCTGGAGAACCGTTCACTGGCCACCCCGTATATGTGGTAACTGGATTGCACGTTCGAAACTCAGTCAAGGGCATCTTGGCTTTCGCATGACTCGACTCTAGTTGATGTGATAGAAGCAACGGTACCTACAACCAGTAGTGTAGCACAACCCAACATCAACGTCCCATCACTAAACGGACATACGGACAGGCGGACGAACGGACAGACGGATGGACGCACAGATAGATGAACGGGAGGATGGATGGACGGACGGATGGATGGATGGATGGATGAATAGATGGATGGATGGATGAATGGATGGTCGGACGGACAGACAGACAGACAGACAGACAGACGACCGGCGGATGGAGAGTTTCCTAAATAAGAGATTCCTAAAAATAACGAGAGGAAACACTTGTGCGGTGATCGCCAAGCACCCATGGGAATTGTGGGTATGACATAGAATTGCCTAATCTTCGTGCTTGTGGGTGGTCAATACACTTGTGCCTTTCTTCAGCGTTTTGGTTTTGGTTCGAAGGAGAGAACAAACCATTTTCCACTTCATGACCCAAAATTAAGTGGCAAGCATAAAAGATTAAGGTGGTGAAGGGTAACTGCCAGACCATTGACAGCTGGTTTTTCGTGACAAAGCAGCCTCAAGCCACACGAAGCTTAAACGAACATAAAGTACGAAGACTAGGCAAATCCATGTTATACCCATAATTCCCTTGCTCGCTGAAGCTGAATGCGTTGCAGCTCCCATAGATACTAGCACCAGAGTTCCTTCTAGTGTATATTTGGGAAATTCTATGGGGTGGACGGACGGATGGACATGGCCAACTGATGATTTACGGCTCACCGATAAAACCCTTCGAAGCTTAGCCTCACTCATCATCATTCACTCTGTGGATATGCAGTGATTTTTTTTTACCCTTTTCTGACACATTGGCTTAACATGCCGTGAAGAACTAGGGGTGACGGTGGTTGGCTGCTGGCTCACAGATCATGGGAGGAGATTTCAGCAGTGGCTACTGTTTTTTCGATAAAAATGAAAATGGTCGAGGCAAGTTTACTTATATTTAGGTGGACGTTAAAGAAAGCCAGGTGCTTGAAAGTTCCAGATCTCCCAAATATGGCGTCTCTCATAATAATATCATGTTTTGTGACGTTGAACAGCAACAGTTATTCGTAATGCGCAGGTTAGAGCTATCGTTTGCCCAGCATGACACCTTTACAAAGTCCTTTTTCAGACCAGTTTAAAGCACTATCGTGGCTTTATGGTAGGCTACTCTTCTCCAGTGCAGGGCCAGGGTTGAAATGCCCTTCTTTCATTGTTATGTTTCTCATTTTATCTTACCGCGCCAATTGGTTACTTTTTCACTTTTGCAGTGCCCTTACGCAAGGGACAGATTACAAAGAACACATAACATAGTGTTATTAAAATGAGCACAGTATTTTGCTATGGTTTTACTCAAGCGTACTAAATGTAAATAAAAATACACAATGGCACCTGGAAAACAAAGTGCACATTTATATTGACTACACAAGAATATAAATAAACCAGCTAAACTTCACGCTCTTTCTGCTAGCACTGTGTCCTCTGTATTGCACAACGGTACCAGAACACGGGCAAACTTCAAACGTTTTCATATCAATAGCAATTATATGAACACTCTCAGCTGAATTTCGCTGCCGATGTCGACGTCATTCACCGTAAATGTATACGTATATATATGAAAACGCAAGACAGAAAAATATTCCACTAAAAGACCCTGGTGAGCGAACTCGAACGCATAACCTCTGAATTGTGAGTTGAAGGCGTTAGCCACTGAGCCACGAAGGAACACCTCCTTCAACGTTTAAACGGCAAGCTATTTATATCTACCACCTACCACTGGCGATGGGCATCTCGGGGAGAACTATCGTGTTTTCAATATTACTAGCGAGATGGCGCAATGAGCGCACGTCGTTGCACGTTGCAAGATTGTCACGCTTACTTTGCCCTGCGGAGTGGAGACACTCACGCGTGCGCTTGCTTATGTCGTGGTTGGACAATTGGACGCCTTGGGCTTTCTCCGGTACGATTCTGTTCTAGTTACCGGGTGCACAAAGGTCACTGCACTTGTTGCACAGTCTACGTTTGCAAAAATAATGCGCTTTTCACACACAGTGAAGTAACAACTGAGACGCTTCTTCGCGTTCATCTGTACCTGCCAAAACGTTTTGGGCGTCATTTGTGCGTGATAAACGATTAGCTCGTTTCCATGTACTTGCCATTCTTCGTGTGACCTTCCTATTTGTTGCCAATATGTTCATTGCATCGACTTTGTTGGCAAAGCTGTGGCTTTTTTCATTTATGCATAGTAAGAATAAATAAAAATACATCAAATTTCATTGAAGAGAATGTGCACATTTACATTGAGTACATATGAAGAAAAAAAAGTTGGCGTTTGCTCTTGCCCTGCTAAGACTGCGTCGTGTGTTGCTTCTAATCTGTCTCTACAGTAAGCCTATCACAAAATACAACACGAACGAAGTAGCCCCTCTCAATCCCTTACAGTTATTTTTTTTTGTCTGTCAGCTACTATACCATTGTTCAACACCGGTATGGGTGCCTAAAAATTTCGCTCTAAAATGTGGGAGTGACCCTGAGACTTGGCTTAAAAGTTTGTTAGTGGCTTGAGAACGTGAATGTACATGTGCCGTCGTATATTTTTAAGGTTAACTATGCTTCGTCACTCTGCCGAAGTGGTAGCAAAACTGCTAGCCAGCCTATTACATGTAACTGCTTCTCATGGCAGTACCTTGCGCACAGTTGTTAGGTTGTGCTTGCCCGTGCGTCTCCTTTCTTCGTCCTCAATATCCTCAGTACTTTCATGGTGCCGAAGTGGATTTCGGAAGCCCTGTAGACATCAGCGAATGGTCGGGATCTGCTCCGCTAAATACCGCAAAAATACCAGTTACTCAGCTAATTCTGTGAAACTGTTTATTTATTTTTCTGATGATTATGGCAGTTCATAGGTGTTTTTTTACAGGGCACTTAGGCTCGAATATTGCGTTTAGCTATAGGCATACGCACAAAGAATTAGGGGGGGGGGACCCCTCCTTAGTCACTCAAGCAGAGTATGCGCAAAGTCACCCCCACACCAGTGACATGACAGGAAGAAGGTGCTGCGACTCCGAGGAGAAAGGAAGGCACGAAGTCGGCCTCATACATTGGCACAGATGAAGAGCTAGGTGCTGCGATAAACCTTTGCCCGCCCCCCCGTCTAGAAAACTTTGCACACTTTGCTAGAAAACTTTGCACACTCCTATGCATGTATCTAGTAAAACTATGCCAGAACCAAGGATTATGCCCCGACTTTTGTTTCATTTTTATAATGCGTTCTCTTAAAGTTCAGAAAATAATGCAGAAACACCTTGGCCAGAGGGGCTTAGGAAAAGAAGAAGGTCGTCGCTCACTGCTCGTGCCAAGAAAAGCACTCACTCGCAAATGAAACTTAATTCTTAATTAAACTAGTGTTCGGCAAGAGTGCTCCATGATAATGATTGTAAGCTTCGAGCTCCTCTGTGTCGGAGAATTGGGTACTTAATTATTGCGAAGAAGTGAAAATTGAGCTCACTAAATTGATATCTAATACATGAAAAATGATGCATAGTTTAGACTTCTTCAATTTGATGTATCGTGTTCAGTTCTTTTTTTTTTGCTATCCCTACCTAGACACTACACCAGGTGCACAAATGCTCTTTTGGCTGAAACACGTCCTCTCACCTCCTGCACGTCCTCTGCGTTGTTGTACTATTTTAAATAATGTTGCCCATTCATACATTCATTCTTTTTTTTTCTGTTTCCGCAGGGCTGTTCGTGAATACCCAAGTCAAAGTTCATTTCACCAGAGAAATTTTGGATAGCCTTCAGGGCTAAAAGCTGCTCTAGGCAGCTTTGAAGTCGTCTTTGAACACCCTCTACAATTGGCAGAATACAACGCTAACAGTACAAAAGGGCTTGTGAGATCATGCTTGAACATACATGAGTAATACTGTAAAAGAAAATTGCAGTTTGGACTAGATAAAGCAATAGGAGTAGTGTACGGAGATTCATTCAGAGGTTTTGCATTAAACGTCTAGTACACCATAAGCAATTTCGCATTACAAAAGGTACAACAAGTACAGAAATGTTAAGGAAGATCAAAATTTGCGTAACGTATATAGACAGAAATATTGAAATAGAAAATGCGATATGGCAAGATAAGCTGAAGTTTGCATAATCAAGACATATCACCCCGAGGGATACAACACAGACGCAAAAAATTCACGCAATAGCTGGTGTGTAGCAGTAGTAAGTTTGGTGCACTTATTTTAGATGGGTGGCAAATTGCGCTGTTGGCACGTAATGTGATTATTCCACGTGAAAATCCTGCTAACGATGCAGACAGACGAAGACCAGACCCTAGCAGTTTTTAGCCGCATCACACAGAGCCACGAACCTTGAGACTAACGAAGACGTCGGCGCATGACTCAAGCATGACAAGTGGGTAAGCCACTGCAAATGGGGTGCTGCCTCTTAGCTATCCCTCGTAAACTTTTACCTTACCGATTTGTTACTCTTCTAGTACGAGAACGAACATGGGAACGCCTTGGTCAAGGAATAACGTAGTGTTTGAGTAACAGAGCTGCAAAGAAAAAGCTTGCTGAGCAGACTCTTGAGCAAAGGTCCCTGTTACCCGGCGAGACCTGTATAATGTATAAAGAAGGGGTTTCGAGGCTCTGCAGGCAAACAGACGCTAACATGGGGGAGGAAGACAAGGTGAGGTATATATTGCAAGGTATTGCAGAGGATGTCTATAACTTGCTAATAAGCAAAAAAAAAGCCTATGACTTCAGTGACAGATGTAATTCACCACTGTTGGGCGCGTCAGATATTGAAGTCACCTGTGCAATGCCACCATGGCGATCGCTGTAGAAACTACAGCAACAGCTGCCCCTGCTACAACCATCCGTCAGATCTCTCGGAAAAACTAACGCCAACATGAAAGCATGACAATAAATATGGTTGCCACCCCTCTATGCTTCTTCCTGCAAGCTGTGGCTACCCCACCGCTTGAAGATTTCGACATGTTGTTCGTCAACGCAGCGAAGGTTGCGAAATTCCGGCTTGTTCAACGCTCAAGCTCGACTGATTACCAGAAAATACGGTATCCTCAGCGTTTCTCTTCCGAACATTTATACCATCCTGAGTAGTCCTGTGCGACCTGCAGGGGCTTACCTTCCAAACCTTCTGTCAATAAACCCCAAACCCCGACTAAGAGCATAATATCTAACCCAAACTTGGTACTAAAGCAGAAAATGATGCTCTCAGAATATTTTTTTTCTCACGAAAAAGACTAGAATGGTATTCTGCGAAACTGAACAGGCTTCGACGTGACCGAAAAAATTCTTTCTTTCTGAACTACTTTAGCAATTCGCTATTTTCAATGCAACAAATAAGCATCATTTTTTTTTCGAGTAAATTTAAAGTTGTCGCCGAAATTGCTGAGCTAATACAGTTGGCGTTGACTGAACCAATGGGTAATCCTAGCAAAGTAGGACTACAGTGGCTTATTGTTTCCTTCATTACGAGCACAGCATAATGGCACTTTCTCGCTCATTCCAAAGCTTCTTGGTGAACAAGTGTATGGCTTCAGATTCGGCGATAATCCAGCATCCGGGCAAATAATGACTGAAACGAACTGATTACTGACAGGAAAATGCGGTATGTGGGTGACCGCGACCCATCGACGACTGTGCAGCCGCTATTTTTCTCCCGCCACCCCGTGGTTTGTCACCTCAACCGACGCGTAGGGCCCGACAATAGGGGAGCCATGTAACATGACTAAAGAGGTGGCAATAGTACAATAGGAGACGACGCGTAGGCTACGCCATTCTGAATTTTCATCGGCATTTGTTTTTATTCATTTACGTTTTGCTCTAGATGGCCGGAAAGCAGAAAATGAGACATCGCATTAGGCTTGACGTTCGCGTCTTGAATTCGGGCCGTATGCCCTCTGACTAGGGGAGGGTCCTAACACTTTCCGCTTTCCATGTTTTTTTTTATATGCGCACATACTCTGCGTGAGGCCATCATTAAGAACGAATTCAACGAAGGCAGCTTTCCGCTACGCAATAATCAATATGTCTGATAGTTTCAATGCAGGCGAAGATGTAATAATAATGTTGGCTGTAAGGCAGCTGGTGAGCATGGTGCTGTTGACGCTGTCAAGCTTCTTGTTCTTAATGTTACTTCGAAATCAAGCCTGTTTAGGAATGCATCACGTAAGGATCGCATTTACAATATTAGTTCCTGGACAACAGCGCTTTTTCAGTCATCACGTGTTTCGCATATGTTGCCGACCCCTCACTCCTATGTCACGACTATGTTGCATATGTGATCTCCGCAATTTGGTCACGATTCTACGGACGATTTTTCTAGCAGATGTGCGAAACGCTCCACTATGCAACTTACAAATGACACAACGTTGTGTTGCACAGTTTCCCAAGTCATTGCGACATCTCCGGCAACGATCTCGTCAACGAAATTGTCAGAAAAAAACACTCGAATGAACAAACCACAATCTTATGAAATGACGTAATTATGTTTTCCAAAACGGACGCAGCTTGTTACTTATGTAAGCTGGCGACTAACATGACAATGAAAAAGTGGCAAAATCACAGTTCACGCATCGTGCATTGTGTTTCCTCGACCTATATATGCGACTACGGCTGCTGCCTGGTGTTTTTTTTTTTTTTTGCAAGGAAGACAGTCTCATGCCGTCTGACTCTGAGTGCGACATTCACCAACGCCTAATGACCTAATATTGAAATAACGGATGCCGAACTCAAGGACACCGTTCTCAAGGATGCCGGACAGATTCACCGTTTGTGATATGAAACATCGAACTACTAAATCGGCTGGAGCTATTACCATTATCTCACTAACCAAGAGTTCGACGGATGGTCGTCCGGAAAGAGATGTTATTTTCCTATTTCTGGACATGTTACAGTGCAATTTTCTCAGTCAATTATGTGATTATGTTGATGTCCATGCTGAGTAATGGCGCTTATCGTGTGACTGTTATTAGCCACATGATGTCGGTGCCCGTGAAGGCGTCTGGAGAACTTTTCTCTTTCTTCTATTTGCACTTGGTGGCAATCAGCACACATTATATATTACATGGCATCTGGGCACAATTCACTTGACCACCTGCCATTTACATCGACGTGCTGATTTTAGAACGGCGAGCTGAAATTATGCGTGAAAAAGCCTCGTTGACTCGTTCTGCGTCCTTATGCGCAAAGTAGGCCACATAAGCTCGGATTGTCAACTCGGTTTAGATGTGTGCTGGACTGTAATATCCACTTCTCAATTTTAGAGATGAAACAGTCAGGATAGCCACTGCGGCGTAGCTTCCAATGGATCGCCCGAAGCTCCCTCTTTAATGCATCACTTTCTGGGCACACCCGTACTGTGCATGTTGCCACGGATGACACTACGGACGACTTTTGGCCGATGGGATGACGCGAACTAAAACTTAGATAACAACTAGTGTGCGTAGGCTTCCTACATAGTGACAATCTGATGGTGCTCCCAACCCGGTGAACCTGAACATCAAAAAAATGTTAGCGCGTAGTCCTTGTGTTTAAAGACAAACTGCATGTTCGCACTCTGCGTGTTCAGGCCTTCCAAAAAGCAATAAATCTGCTGCTTCTTCACTCGTCGACGTACCGGTAGAGCAACTTGGGTGCCAGGGTAAACGGTGCTAGGACCTCTTTTTCGATATCTTTCGTTAATATATTAGCCATAGTAAGTGCAATAATTGCTCCAATTGCCATACCATGTATTTGTTGATAAATTAGGCCATCGTATAAAAATATGATTTGTTATGAAAAACCGAAGCAACTTGGTAAGTCCAGAAAGGGGAGAAAAAAGGAGGGGAGGGAAATATGCGCACGTCGTTACTTCCAAGTTCACTGGAACACATTTCAAAGAAGTGACATAGAACAAAGCCCAACCTTCATTGCCACTCAGGGGGACGTCGTCCTTTACTTTTGAATTGAGTGCCTTTCTACTATTATAATTTTCTCTTTCTCTCTCTGCGACCACACACACACACACACACACACACACATCATTATTTTTTTTTCTTTCAGTAAAGTCCTTAAAACAAGAACAGTTTTTTTTCGCATTGGAGCACGTTCAGTAACGCTGGGAACTTCAACTGGAGCGCTTGCGATCGTTCCAGCAGACAAAACTGAAAAAGCGACCGGTATCTTATGCGCAGTACGAAACGTTCATGCTTGGTCAGATTATGACCATAGCAGCTAGTCTATCACCGCTCGTTTTCATGCTGGCACGTCTGTGAATTATATTGAATAGCAAGCAGTCATTTCCCTCTGAAAAGCACCATTTCCAAATGGACACCTCGAATTATTGAAGGAAGGGAAACGGGAGAGAGTGAGCATGTGGTAGTTCTCGTTGTTGGTGTTGGTCAGCGACGGCTGTTCGCGCTAATTTGCATATCGTGTGATTTACTGGTCTTCTGGGAAGCACTGATTGTTTCTGTCTAAAAAGCTCTGCCGTTGAAAAATGCCTTCTGTGGTCCTGTTTCTCGTTCTGATTTTTGCACAGAACACTCAACGCTTTAATGAGAGCTTCAGGCATGCGAGGGGAAATGTACACTCTCAATAGAACGAAGTTGTGTATGAGTCACAATATAGAGACCAAAGTGAGATTCCCAAATGAAAATTGCTCAGCTAGCAACGGCCAGCAGGAGGATGAATGGACGGTAATTTATTATGGGGGCTGAGCGGAGTAATAATCTATGGCATAATTATTTCTTGCCAAAATTTTGCAATTATTTCTTGCAAACATTCTAAAGGTGTAAATCAACCTGCTAGCCACACTTCGTTGTCCCTCATTCGACTCCATTATATAATTGAAATTTATTTTCTTACTGTGCCTTTTGTTTCGTAACTGCAGCCTATGAGATAACATATCCATAGCAGCAGACAGGTTGCGTTTAGCCGAATGAGAAATATAGTTGCCGAAGACATTTTTTGTGCCTGGCGCGTGTGGGAAGTCCGCAAAAAAAGGAGAATTATTTTTGTTCCTTTAGTCACATAATTACTCACATCTTAGCTCTCACACCTGATCGCGTGTCACGTAAGTATATGGCACGAATATGAGTGATTTATCAAACAGGAACACACCTGTAATTTGGAAGCGCTAATGGCTGCCTCATTGTAGCTCTCGAACGAAGCGACTGCATTGCTGAGTAGAACCACTGAGAGCACGTTGCGCAGCAGCTCGCAAATGGTACGAGACAATGGTCAGGAACAGGACAATGTACGCGCTTTTCGAAGGTTAACTTGAAATTGGGAAAGCAATTATATCGAAAGTGGTGGCACATGTTTTCCATGGCCGTCATGTTCCTTATGTTCGAATTGATGCATCATTATCCTGCACCATCGTGTGTGTGAACGAAAGCTTGCAGGCGCTGCAAACAGGGGCGGCATAAAAAGATAAAACATGGGGGCAAGTGCCATTGGGCAAAAAAGCATGAAGTATCATTATGAGGGGGAGGGGGGCGGGAATGGAGGAGGGACAGAATATCTAGTCCGGGTAGCGACTGCGAACTTTGATAATAAGGCTGAGGGTTGGGCTATTGGTGACTCAATATTATACTGTACCGTAAGGTGAGCGTTTTTCATGCAGACAGAGACAAAAAGGCGCGACGATTGCTACTCCGACAACGCAATTCATTTTAACCCTTTCGGCCCTGGCAGTGTCAATTGACACCACCGCACAAATTTTGCCCTAGTATCTCGGAAAAGTAACCAATACTGCTCATTATTGGGGGCATAGTTCTTCAATGATCCCCACTGCAATTGACATCAATATTGCGGCATGTTTGTGGAGGTAGCAGCCACAAAGAAGAAGCGTGACCGAGGTCTTCCGTGAAGCCGAGGCGCGTAAATTGAGGCGGGTAAGCGCCATTTTCGGGACGACGTACCGAAGCTGTTTCAGTGAGTATTAGGCTGAAAAGCAAGACGTTGGTTTCCACTTTGTGTACACCATTGATTGGCAGAAAAAAATGAGACACTTTTTTCATTTTCCCATCACAGGGCCCTAATTACTTAATTTGATGCCACGTTAATTAATCCAAAAATGCTTGTACCAGTGGCTAATTTTTTGTTTTTGGTCTTCTGAGGTCCTAACTACTAGAAAAACGCGCACAAAAAGTGTATCTGACCAAAATAAAAAATCCAGGGCTGGAAGGGTTAAAGTACAGACGTAAAAAAAACACAGCATATCCACGGAGCGAATGATGATTGGTGGGGCAAAGCGTTCGTCAGTCCATCCGTGCTTTCGTCCACCCATTCGTTCGTGCTTCTGTCCGTCCATGCATCCATCCGTGCGTCAGTTCTTGTGTCCGTCCATTCGTGTGACCGTCGGTGCATCCGTCCATCCGTGCATCACTCCATGCGTCCGCTCATACGTCCGTTCTTCCGTCTGTTCGTGCAGCCGCCCCTCAGTCTGTCCAGCCATCCGTCCATCTGTGCATCCGCCCCCTTGCCTATGCGTCCGTCAATCCGTCCGCCTATCTCGTGAACACTCCAAGTTCAGCGATCTCACATCTATTTGACATGTATTCCTCATATACAAGTGCCGCCATCGAGTGCACATTCTAACGACTACTCTTTCGGGTATGTGCCATGGGTAGCTACATACACCATCAGAGGCTGGACAAACCTACACCCTAAAGAACTTCGCCCCTAAAAAGCGCGTCATTTTATTCTCCCCCGCACTCTCCGGCGACGTAGAAATGAATGACAGACGAAAGAAAATGAATCGAACGACAAATTTTTCGTACACTGCAATGATATGTAGATTGAGGCATTTCCGAAAATTGAACAAGCAATTGATGTATTTTTATCCGAGAAATGAACTTTTCCGCACAATAAAGCGAT
Source organism: Rhipicephalus microplus (assembly GCF_043290135.1). Lineage (NCBI taxonomy): Eukaryota > Metazoa > Arthropoda > Arachnida > Ixodida > Ixodidae > Rhipicephalus > Rhipicephalus microplus. The sequence continues at coordinate 11,247,663 of NW_027464592.1, forward strand.
TAAAAATGTGAATCCCACGCATCGTGCCATAACCTTTCATCTGTGTATGTTTTTTTCATCTTATACCTCGTGTATGCTTTGCCACTGGGGAGTTATTACTTTGGCAAAACTCTCTAGGATAAATTTCCACATTGCTTCTACATTCACCTTCTACTGATATACCAGAAGGAAGTACTGTTATATCGTATTTCAATGAAACACCCCGATTCCAGAAAAAATAAACAACTAATGCGAGGGCTTTGGCCTCACGCATCAAGAACTTTTTGTTTTAATTTTTAGAGCAGAATAATCCGGGGAGACCTTCAGGCGGACAGACCTAATTAAAGAGTATTGCTTTTAAACCTATGGTCTTGAGTGGCCTGACGTGACGTCCCGTTTGATTCTGCAGGTTTTGAGGAAATCGACATACCATGCACGTCGGTAGCCAGCAGAGACACGTCCTTCTCATCTCTGATTGAGTGCCTGTCCGCGGTGTATCCTATATTGACTTACAGAGCAGCTTCACCTTATTCAGCAAACGCTCTGCGTGGCGGTAAGCTTAGATGAATTATATCGATACCTGGCATCGTTTACAAGTGTAGTGGTTTAAAAGAAAAACAGGTATCGGTCATTCATACCTCTCAATGCTTATTTTTCTGATAATAATGCAATGCACAGGTAATGCATATTTTGTTGCTTATCTGGCTTATCAGTACTTCCATATGAACAGCGAGAAGCAAGGTATGTTTGCGTTATTCTTCAAACTGGCCTCCCTGAATATAGGGAGCAGGCCATACTTTTTGTTCCCAAATTCAATATGGAACGGAGCACTTTGTTTCAAAAAGTGACGCTTGAAACTATTCTGTTGCACAGCATTGGCTGTGTTAATAAAGCCACTTTTTCATGATCAACACATGCTATGTGGCGTGCTTCTCACTGCATCTTATGTGCTATGAAGTAAAAATACATTCCCTGCATTTATTTATCCGTAAATTACGATCTGCGATGTTTTACAGCGATAGCTGTTATGAAATCACAACTCGGGTCTCGCGCAGCGTCGTAGTTGTTGACCGCCGCTGCCGCCGGTATCTGTAACTACATCACGCAAAATTGAAAAAAAAAGTCTAGTACCAATGCCGCAGTGGGGCTTCAACCCGAGTGCGCTGGGTGCCAGCCCAATAATAACGCCAGTGCTTGGGACTTGTTGGCAAGCTTGCCTTAGGTAGGCTTGATTTCGGGAGAGCAATCGCGTCATTATGACCTATAAATGGTTTTGAAACAGCAAAAGAACAAGCCGTCATCGCAGAATGCGAATGGCGTAACGAGTGGGTCGTCCAATGTTGCTCTAACCCATCACAAAATTTTGTTTTTGTTCAGTTAATAACTGTGGCGCATACCCATTCAGTCAATATTCCTCACCGTCGTGAGCCACTGCATAAACAATTGGCACAAAATTTCTCGCAATAGTATAGCGGATACCACACTTCTCAAAAGATTGACGAAAAATAGCATAGAGAATGCTGGCTTACTACCCTAAGATATAAATAATAATGCCGTAGTGGGCATCAAGCAACAGTTCTTGCAGCACTTACCCAATAAGTGTTCAGAAAAGGCTCTGACAGGCCACTCTTCTATAGCTTTCGCTGTGACTGTGCTGCGCCTTCCGAAAAGGCTGGCGTTTCTTTTTTTAGCTCTCTGTACTTTATACGTGTCGATATGCATATCGGTTTATCTCAGAGTGCTACTCCCTGGAAATATGCATTAGCACTAAAACACATTTAACAAGCTGCTAGCGACACACAGAAGCAAGTATTAATGAAGAAGTAACGGGCTAAGCAAGCTGCACTCAGATATCATGGAAGTTTACATTCAGCATTATGAGCAGGAAAATCTCGGCAATCACTTCAATCGATCTTTAGCGCACATTTTGTTTTAGTGTCGGCGTAATTCTTGTTTTCGCATACCCAAATTTTCATGGCATTGAGGGCACCACCACGGGTTCTTGTACGACAAACTGCTGCTCATTTGGATATATATGCATGTTTAAGAAAGAAATCAAATAACCTACTCAAAGAAGATGCACAACACTAAGTCGTTTCAAGCAGTAAAAGAAGTTGAAAATGTTCTTTCAGAACTGGTAACTTTTGTGGCTCCTCGAATTGATTTATATGAGGGGTTTAACTTCCTAAAACTACCATATGATTATGAATGACGCCGTAGTGGAGGGCGCCAAAAATTTCGACCACTTGGGGTTCTTTTACGTGCACCCAAATCTGAGCACACGGGTCTACAACATTTCCGCTTCCATCAAAAATGCAGCCGCCGCAGCCGGGATCTGAACCCGTGACCTGTGGGTCAGCAACCGAGTACCTTAGCCACTAGACAACCGTGGTGGGGCGCGGCTCCTCGAGCGATCCGCGGTACATGTTAGTATGTAGTTACATCACCCATCTTCAAGAACAGCTTGCACAGTGCAAGGTATGTGACCGATATGTCGTATGGAGTCTTTGGATTCACCAAATCTTTGTGACTAATGCATTTGTTGCGCCAGAACTAGTCACAAATGATAAAAACATGCTACCATAAACGTTTGCATTGCATCTGATTGTCAAGTCTCAACACGAAATGAACTCTGCGCTCGTTTGTCCGTTCAACTCGGCTGACGGAAAATGAGAGTATCAATTTTTGTGGCGTACGGCTCGATACCCGTACTGGACGCCAGCATGTGAGCATAGATCGCGATTCCCCGTCTTTATTGGCGGTCTTATATACAACACACGGTTGCCATACAACAATTGAAGAAAGAACGTAAAGTTTTGCTGCGTTCTCGTTTCTTTGTTAGACAACCAAATGAATGCACGAGGCACTTAGGTAAGAAAAAACATAAGGCACATTTATTGTTGTATTTATGTGCATTGTAGTAATTATAACTCAATTAGAACTGAATTAATTGCGTAGAAACAGCTACCGTTCCATCAATCACGCGCGATAAATGCGCTTGCAATCACAGATAGCTGAAGGTAGTGTTTGCAGATGACTGAGTTAGCAAAGCTCCAACAAGGCGCCGCCCTCGACAATTTCGCAGTACGTCGATTACACAGCGTGCAGACTCACATATGCATAACGACGCAAACCCTGTTACAAAACCTGAACGTTGTTATTATCGGCAATAAGGAAGGAACAATGACATCATAAATAGTTGCAGGAAGACCACTCGCTCAACAAGCGCGATGGTGAAAGCCTGACATATTGATGAATGCCCGTAAAAATATTTTGCTGTTTTTCGTGCCTGTGCTGCGTTTTTAACACCTCCGCCGTTTCCTTCATATCACCGTTCAATTACTTCTTTTGAAGCGTTGTGAACGATTGAAGAACACTTGAACGAAATTTGCCACGATGTTATACCTATTTTTCTTTAGAGGGCTACTCACGAGGTTTGACAATTTTGAGCTGACAAGCGCAATGCGTAGATGAGGCGATCATGATCACGTCTGCCAAACTTTGCAACGCTACGCGCCACGCAAATGGGCCAAAATTTAAGATGTACGCTGCTCCCCCTTCCTTTTGTGGGTGCACGCCCAGAGATTGAGGGCATGACGTGCTCGTATGAATGGCCCTACGTATACGGAAACGCTGTGACGTTGGTCATCTACGTAGACAAGTGTGCTCTGAGGTTGTCAACAGTATACCACGTGACATGGCTTAAATTATTTAACACGGCATGCGTAGTTAAGTAATTTGTTGCTTGAATAGATGAATAAAACGTGAGATGAATAACGAGACGCAATAAGGAAACGTGCACGTCTTTTTTTTCTCATCTTTTCCCGTGAATCGCAAATGGGCGCGAAGCTAATGTGCCCGGCGTTTCGCAGGCGTTCGTGTCCCCGCGGTCAGCGCATCCAGCACACGACAGCCGTGGAACACTCCTACGCGTTCATGCACTCATTGTGCTCATCAATTCTACAGCGTCTAAGCCAGCGTTTCCAAGCGATCCCGCAGAAATAGGCCGTGAACGTCAAAATAAGGCTGATAAAAAAATAATAAAACCACTCACGTGCACACCCAACAACTTCAATGGTTTAACTAAAATTTGGTGTGGGGCCTGCTGAGTGGCCCTTTAAACACACGACGGAACAATGCCGTCATGGTAGTAAAATATTGCAATAGCTGCACCGTCACTCGCCCTCCCTTTAAAAAAACACTACGTACCAGGAAATGAACTATTTTGACAAACACTCCATGGGTCACAACAAACAGCGACATCCTCACATCATTTCACCCTTTCTTTTGATGCAGGAAGACATGGGAACGTGTATTTGGGAAACTGGAGCGTAAAGAAAATTTCCTGTTTAAAACAATCGTAGTTGCCCGTCGGGCATTTGTAGCAAATGAACTCTCGGTGCGCTTCGCTGCCGACGCCGGCAGACCAATGCACCCACAGGCTGAACACTAATGGGCCACAACGCGTGGCGTTAATGGGAGCAGGCAGTGGGCACGCTCAGTCCAGATGCGGCTCGCCACGGTAACAGGTTCAAATGCAATGCGACTTGCTCTCTGTTTGTTTGCCGCTATGCTCAGTTTATCGACAGGAAAGGCAACGACCCGTTTGTGTCCGGATATCCATTGTCCGACGAGTGCAGTGAGTGCCGCTTACATTCTCTCCGGCAAACATTGTTGCTTGATGAACCAGGCTCCCAAATGAATAAAGCCAAAGGAGTAACTATTGTGTACGTTAGCCACATTTTACTGTTACAATATGATGATGCAGTGGCAGTTACTAAATATTCTACCATCTCCCCTAAAGGCTACCATGTGTAGATAGATGTTAAGCAGCGGAAGCTAAACCTTGGCAATATAAAAAGAGAACTTATTCATCGGAAACTATAAGAGAGAGAGAAGTAAACGTTTATTTTGAAACAGTGTTCCGAGCAATGCCCGATGTCATCCTGAGGTGGGAGGGCTCCTTAGTCCAGGAACTCTCTGGCTTCTACTGCCCTCTTGGCCCTGGCGACGAGTTGTTGTTGCTCTTCCAGGTCCTCGAGGGCGAGCTTCGCCTCCCACGTTTCGGTTAGATCTTCGTTCGTTGGTCCTGCTTCGTTATCAGTCGTGTGTTGTTGCAGATTACGTCTGGCAATACACTGGCATGCAAGAAGCAAGTGCGCCAGGGTGTCCGGTACGTTGCAAAGCGGACAAATAGAGCTATATCTCGTTGGGTAGAGACGGTGCATTAGGGCCCCATGTGTGTATGTGCTGCTTTGCAGGCGTCTCAGTATTACGCTTTCCTCTTTTGTAAGTTTTGGGCGTGGTGGAGGGTATACTCGTCGCTCCAGCCTGTAATGCTGGAGTAACGACGAGTAGGTGTTTTGAACAACTTCCGTCTCTTCAACGACGGGTCGAATGTCCTGTGGGCAGGGGGCAGCCCGGCTGACGTGCTCGCGGGCAGCGGCGTGGGCCGCTTCATTTCCCTGCAGACCCTCGTGTCCTGGCACCCATAATACACAAGTGTATGGGAGTGGAGTGCTTCGCCGTTTCAAAATATTGATGTCATTGGCTGAGATACGGCCCTTAGCAAAATTCCTGCAGGCGGCTTGTGAGTCGGTGAAAATCACCGCGGCGTCTGTACATGTTGTCGTTGCTAGAGCGATTGCCGATTCTTCTGCGGCGTCTGAATGGAGTGCGTTGACTGTGGCTGACGCTAATTCTCGGTCTTGAGAATCGACGACGCTGACAGCGTACGCGTTTATATGCGGATACTTGGCTGCGTCAGTGTAGCGGGCGTCCCGGTCTTGCTTGAACTTTCGTCGAATAGCGTTAGCTCTAGCCTTGCGTCTACTTTTGTGGAAAGTAGGATGCATGTTGCGTGGAATAGGTGCGATGGACAGCGACTCTCTAATGTACAGCGGGATGCGCTTTTTCCGGTCTGCATCGGCGATGAACGTGTCGCTGTAGTTGAGGTACCGGAGCACTGACCTCCCCGTGGGCGTCAGCTTGAGCCTCTCCAGCTGACTATTCCTATGCGCTTCAATGAGCTCTTGCCACGTGTTGTGGACGCCCATCTTTAGGAGACGTGTGGTAGAGGCCATTGGCGGAATTCCGAGGGCTACTTTAGTGGCCTTTCTTATCATTATATTAAGTTTTTCAATTTCAGTGGTTTTCAAATTTAGGTATGGCGTGCCGTACGTAATGCGGCTGGTGAACAGAGCTTGCATTATACGTAGCGTGTCGTGCTCTTTGAGTCCGTTTCGTCGATTCGCGATCCTCTTGACGAGGTGCGTGAGTTGTGATAGTGTCCATTGGAGTCTCGGTATGGTGGCAGCTCCCGATCCATCCTTGTAGATGTGAACTCCAAGCACTCGCAGGGTCTCGACTTTTGGAATTAAGGTCCCTTTCAGCGTTACACTAGGGTCGGGCTCATCGTATAGAGGGGGTCTGCCTCTTGTTCTCGCTTTGAGGACGAGGTGCTCGGATTTCTCGGGGGCACAGCAGAGACCGCAGTCTGTGAGATACCGTTCGATGGCATCTACGGCGGTTTGTAAGCAGGTCTCTCGTCTCCCAGTGTTTGAAGCCCTGGTCCAGAGCGTGATGTCATCAGCGTAGATCGCGTGCTTTAAATCAGGTATTTTGTCGAGATTTTTTGGCAGATTGATCATAGCCACATTGAAAAGTAACGGCGAGATGACCGAACCCTGCGGCGTTCCTTTTTTCGGTAGTTGGAAGCTTTTGCTGTGGATGTTGCATATGCCCACAGTTGCTGTACGGTCTGTCAGGAAGTTTCTGACATACTTGTAGGTTCTAATGCCGCAGCTAACGCCTTCGAGGTTGTTGAGGATCGCGTCGTGGCATACGTTATCGAAGGCCGCCTTGACGTCAACTCCGAGTATGGAGTACTTACTTCGATGGGTGAGGTGATCAAGGAGGTCTTCTTTGAGTAGTAAGAGCACGTCGTGCGTCGAAAGATGCTGCTTGAAGCCAAACATGGTGTCCGGTAGGTGTCCACTATCTTCCAGGAACTGGGTGAAGCGGTCGTGCACCATGTGTTCGAACAGCTTTCTCCCGCACGAGGTGAGAGAAATTGGGCGTACGTTCTCGATGCCAACTGGTTTGTTAGGCTTAGGGATCATGGTGATTTCCGAGTGCTTCCATACCGCAGGTAGCTCTCCTTTATCCCAGCAGTCGTTGTAATGGCGGAGAATAGCTGTAGTGGCCTGGTGCGGTAGGTTGCGTAAGTGCTTGTTGACAATCCTGTCTATTCCGGGGCTGGTATTTCTTGTAAACTTCGTTAGGGCTGTGTGCAGCTCAGCCAGGCTGAAGGGTCTGTCGAGTTCAGTATTTGGTGCGCCAGCGTATTCTTTGGTGTGAATTGAAGCCCTAGTGGGTGCATCGCCACAGAGCTTCTTTTGTAATTCTTCTAGGAGGTGTTCTGTACCGGCGTAGTTTCGAATAAGCCTCTGAAGGTGCTGCTTCTGTGCTGCTTTGGAGGGTTGCGTGGCTAGAAGTGTGCGTAGCAGATGCCAGGTTTTCTTGGTGCTCAGAGTTCCCTGCAGCTTGTCACAGAAAGCATGCCAGTTCTGCCTGGCCAATCGGTTGGCATAATCTTGAGCTTGCTCGGTGAGGAGAGAAATGCGTTTCCGAAACTTTCTGTTTAGTTTTTGCCGCTTCCACCATTTTAGAAGTCCTCTTCTAGCCTCCGAAAGGTGGAGGAGATGCGCGTCGACGGCGGGTGTATCGACGTCAAGCTGTATGTCCTTAGTGTAGCGTTCGGCTATTTTGAGCACATTCTTAAACCAGTCTTCAATGTCGATTATGGTGGTTTCAACGTCGAGGTCATTCCTAAAGGATTGCCATTCCGTTAACCGCGCTATTCCAGTCTTGGTCTGTTTACGAGTGTGCGCTACGGAGAGTTGGATGATGTGATGATCACTACCTAAAGTTTCCGGTAGCACACTCCACTCTGCCCTAGTAACGTTCGCCGTAAATGTAAGATCTGGGTTTGTATCCCTGAAAACGCTGTTCCCGATTCTCGTCTTCTGAAGAAGGTCGTTCCACAGGGTTAGTCTGTGATATTGAGCAGTATCGTGCACTCTAGAACCCTTCCTCGTGGTGATATGATAGCCCCATGCCGTGTGAGAGGCGTTAAAGTCTCCCATTATTATGATCTGGTGGCCATTTGTGCGCTTCCTGATTTCTCGTATGAAGTGATCGAAGTCTGGTAGTTGGTCTCGTGAGGGGCTGTATATATTGGTTATGAAAAGACTTTGCTGCGTCTTTCGTTCCGGCAGAATCTTCATCAGGGTATGCTCTATTTGAGTGTCCTCGATTTCGTGTTTTTGCGTTGAAAGTGCTTTCTTGACAAGTATGGCAGTTCGATGGGTTTGTGTGCAGGTCGTGTAGCCTTGCAGTCGTACGTTCTACGTGTTGGTTTCCTGAAGTGCAATGATGTCTGGTTGGTTAAGCTTGATGAATTCTTGTAGGCTTGCGTGTCGAGGGTGGTATGACCGACAGTTCCATTGCCATATGCGTAAAGTTGAATGTTGGTTCTTATACTTATGGTTAGGGACTGCCATCGTCAATCGATTCGATGTCACGCCTGCCATCGCGACTCGGCGAGACTGAGCGAGAGGCATTGTGATTGTTCGCTCGTGCCTTCTTCCGAGTCATTCGGCGTGGGTTGTTCAAGCTGTCGAACTGTGCCATGGTTACGTAAGTTTTCTTCACGTGCGCGATGAAATTGTTGACTTGCGCAGCAATCCCATCAATTTTGGCATTAAGCGCAGTGATCTTGTGTTCAAACATTGAGGCTGTTTTTTCTATTGCAGACTGGACAATTTTTTCCATCGTGGCGTGCATGTTATTCATGAAAGATTCTTCGAATATTGTGCACCTTGCGTTCACTAGGACTTGGACGCCTACCTTGGTCAGCGTCGTTGCCGGCTCTGTGCTTGAGTTTGCTTGTTCTTGATATTGTTGTTCCGCATTGTCCGAATGTCCTTGCTGATGCGTGCACTTTTCAAGTAGTTTGTCAATGAGCTCTTGTTGTCGTTTTTGACTCTGAAGCAGTTTATTTATGAGACTTTGTTGGCTTTGCAGTTGGCTGTGCTGATTCTGAGCTTTTCTTGCTGGTTTTTCAGTCTATCTTCGAGACCCTGTATGGATGAGGTGTCGGACTTCGAGGAGGTTAAGCTGCTGCGGTCATTAGATCCACTTGCCATGGCAACGTAGCTCGCACGTTTAACGGAACGCGAGCGTGTGCGAGAGCGGGAGCGCGAACTGGAACGCAGTATTGATTTGGATCTACTGCGCGCAGAGACGGAACGCCTGCGAGAGTGGGAGCGTGAACTCGAACGCAATATTGACTTGGAACTGCTGCGCGTGGATACGCGGCCCTCATTGTTACTGTTAGAGGTAGTGGCCGATATGCTAATCTCAGGGAACTCTTCTCCGCTGGCGTTCAAGTTGTTGTCTATTTCTTGAAGCCTGTTGAGCCGCTGTTGTCTTAAGTTGAAGGGTGGTGGACCTGGCTTCAGTGTCCTTTCGCATTATTTACTTGCTGTTTCGTGTCCTTTCCCGCAGATCTTGCAGATGGGTGCGCATTCGTGTCCCTGCGTTTGTCCGGCCTTGCCACATTTATAGCAGAAATCCGGGATAAGTTTCGGACAGACGTCCTGGCGGTGCCCGTATTGCCACAAGCTCGGCAATACTGCACTGATTTACGATATGGTCTGCAGCGGAAATCTACGCTCTGGAAAATTATGTAGTAGGGAACGTGCGGTCCTTCAAAGAAGACGACTGCCGCGGTCGATTGACCTAGCATTCGGGCATGAAGAACTATGTATCTTGCCGGTGCGCGAATTCCAGCCATGAGCTCTGTGGTGCTCGTACCGGGTATCAAGCTACTGATGACGCCTCTGGAGACATCGTCCGGTGTTCTGATTTGCCGTTCACAGTGTAAAAATTTCCTCCAAGATGTATTTTCTGGATGCTTACCAGCTTCTTGGCGTCTTCTTTGGCGGCGGTGCTTGCTATGATTAGGTTTTCTATTCTCTGGACTTGTACGCGTGCCTTGTGGTTAAAGTCTTGCTGTGATAGTCCACTCATTCTGCCGATGGCATGCGTGACAGCGACGGTGTTCCATTTAGCGAGGTCAAGACCTGCTTGCGGGCGGTAGACGATCTTGAAGTCATCGAGCGGCAGAGGTGGCATCTTGGGCCTGCGTTGTTGCTGCGCTGGTGATGACTTTAGCGTCTGCTCATTGATAGGTGGCTGCTCTGTGGGTTGGTTGGCCGGTGACCTTGGATTGGCGACAGCCTTCTTGTCTTTCTTATTTCTCGTGATCCAAGCGCTTTCCGTTGCAATTGTTCTGCCACTGCCAGCGTCATAGGTCCACGAATTTTCTGTTGTTTAGTTTGCCTCCACTGGGTCAGTTTGCATTGTATTTCCTTCGTCTTGCTGATTTCTTTGCATTTCGCTTGCTGCGGCTGCGTCTCTGCTCATTCTAAGCTTTTCGCCACGGTGAGCGCGAGCGCTCGCGCCGTGCCGTCAAGAACGCCTGAGCGCGTTGTGCACGCGCCGCGCTGCTTTGCTCAGGAACGAACTTGGCGTTAGGCTTAATAAACTGGACGCGCGCTTGTCGGGAATTAAGTCTTATATCTTGAGACAGGATGCACTCACCCAAAAGAAGCTGGTGTCCGCCGATTCCTCGTGTCTTGGCGGCTGAGGCTGTAAAACTCTTAGGTTCGTCACTGGCCTTGTTTCGGGTTAAAAAGCACGAAAAGCAGGAGCCCATGCGAGACGCGTCTGGTCTATACGTCCCCCTAGCGGTCAGCAACTATAAGAAAAAACAAAAAAAAATGGATTGAGGAAAGAAACAGACTGTCTCTTCTTATATTGCTATGTACTAACTAAACGCAACACAAGTTTTGCCGACGCTTAGACCATATAGTGACACTTGAGAAGTGAAGCGAAAACGAAAACATCCGACTCCGGGCCGGAAAACTACATCCGCGCTCGTTGAAAGTGTTCACATTCATTTTGCCCCTGGTGAAATGCACAGCCACTACCGCCACCTTCGCTACTTTGAGAATCCACTCAATTTTGTCTGTTTTCTTGATACTAAATTTCATACTGAATTCTACTTGTTCTTGCAAAATACTGAAAAGAAACAGCTCAAATCATTTCAAACGTTGTTTCGGAAGATACGCCAGCAAAAACGACCTGAGTGAATGAACCGGCGGCGGCGGCGGCTGATTCAGCCGGCTGTGCAAACGCGAGACACTCTACTCTGTATAGGCATGCCGACTGGTGGCTCACCGTTTACATCCAGTGTTCTCGGTGACCGTAATTCAAATAAGGCTCTAGATAAACGCGTCCTCGTTGAGGCCGTGAAACTTCGTCGTGCTGCACGAGTGGTTAAGAATTTGACCCGATGCGATCCACCAAGGACGGCTTTGCCGTCATGTTGAATCTGCGAACGGCTGTTTAGATCAGGTGGTTCTAGATTGTGCAGCCAAAGCTGTGAAGCGTAAACGCGATCGGCTTTTGCGTGGCGGAACAGTTTGCTCGCACCAATGGACCATTCCAAAAATGGCAGCGCCGCGCCTTCCTCTAGTGAATCGGCGCTGGGGCATTATAGGAGAGCGTAGCGCCGGCGGTCAGAGCAGACGACACTTTCCCGCTTTCACCTGCTTCCATCGCGCGCCGTGAGTGGTTTGGCTGGTGTAAGGAGCTACTATTCTGAAGAAACACTTCTTCTGATCACTCTGACTTTCATTCACGCATACTAGACGGTGTTGTTCCTGACAAATAACCGTAATATTCACTGACCACGCCGGATAAGGAAAGCGGCGGACACGCTTGCTATGTTCGGGAATGTGATAACACGTGAAAGTCACTGGACTTTTCATTCATTGCTTACCCGGCCCGGTGGTCTAGTGTCGGGTTGAATTCTAGTCGCGCCGGCCACATTTTCGATGGCGGCAAAACTGCTTTAGGTTCGTGTGCTTAAATTTCTGGAGCCCTTCACTACGGCGTCTCTCATAATCGCATCGTGATTTTCGGACCTGAAGTCCCAACACTCATGTTATCCGTTCATTGCTCGGTGCTACTTCATGGCTACGATGTTTCTGGTGCTGCAGCTAAGCTGGAGCTTTGTTAACTATGTCCTCACTAGCTGTTTTACGGGGCTATGAGTTTAAACTTGCAGCTTTACCTGTCAATAACTACGCTATTTTTTAAAGGTGAGAGGCTTACATACCTCTTTAAAAACTCACAGGTTTTCTTATCCATCCACCTAAGGCGATTCAATGGCGAAAGCCATATTTTTTTTCTTTTCGGTCGCTGTACTTATCCTTCCCCGCCAGTCTACGACTGTCAGCATGATTTTTCCGTGGTTGCAAACCCAACTTGCATCGCGGCTGCAGGAGAGCACTAGGGTAGCTTGGGCGTGGGCAGGTGTCGGTGTGGTTTGAAGGGGGCCAGTGCCCTTTTTGCACCTCCCCGGCCGACGCCCCAGCCCGCTACCATTCACACTATCCTTTGAAAACTTGCTGTACTTAGCATGCTTTCCACTGCCTCCTAAATTGGAGGCACTGCAAAACTTAGTTTGCATTGCCTCTAAATCAGATTACATTGAACCAAGGTCGGGTGTCATGCGATGACGTGATCACATGAGTCACGTGATGTTTTGATGATGTCACAATTATTGGCGATGCCTGGCGTCATATATGCTCTCATCACGTGATGTTTCTGTTTTTTTCGGACACTCGACGTCGTCGACACGGGACGCAAACGATCGAGTTTCAAGTTTGTTTTTAGGCGAAAACCTTATAGATGACTCATCAAAAATTGACCGTTGGTGGCTTTGGCGCCCCGCGGCGTCGGCGTCAAGATGAGTGATGTTAAAATCATCGCTTGATGGCGTCCCCGCACGATATCATCTGGACATCAAGGATCACCGGAATGTGTAAGGTCATCATGACGGTACCATGATCACGCCAAGAGACGACATCGTCGCTTTGTACTGCTTTGCCCCGCCGTGGTGGTCTAGTGGCTAGAAACTCGGCTGCTGACCCGCTGGTCGCGGGTTCGAATCCCGGCTGCGGCGGCTGCATTTCCGATAGAGGCGGAAATGTTGCAGGCCCGTGTACTCAGATTTGGGTGCACGTTAAAGAACCCCAGGTGGTCGAAATTTCCGGAGCCCTCCACTACGGCGTCTCTCATAATCATGTGAATGCGTGAGAAATCCAGCGAGTTTTTTTGTTGTTTTTGTTTGCGCCGTTACGTAGTGTTAATTCTGTTGTTTTCTGCATGGCTATGTTTGATCGCATCGGCTTTTTATTGACCATAAACTTAGAGACCTCACCTATTTTTGCTACGAGCATATTCCTTTTTTTTTTTTGTTCATGGTAAGGCAAAGAGCGCTAGATGTAGTTTCATGATTATCGATACAAAACCTACACTCGCCGTCAGTTTCTTGCCCATTGTCAGCTTATGTAGGCGACTGCTGTGCCCGTTTATACCTTTCCCACACTGAATGAGGCTTTTACCATTGCTTTTGAACTCATTCTCACCATTAACAGCCTTCCACAGCAACGTTTTCTGGCTCAAATCATCCGTGCCCAGGTAGTGAGTGCTTATTAGCACCGTAAGAATGTTCATACTGCACAATTTGTTTTTTCTTAATACGCCTGGTGTGAGCTCTTCAGATGTTTTGTCCTTGGCCCTTTTGAAGAAGGTGACGGGAATAGTTGTATGTTTTGGGCAGCTTAGAGAGACAAATCTACACAAACGACAAATCATTAAACTAGCATACCCATAAACTGTAAAGAAACAAGAGATCACGGGAGCTGAAATAGCAGACAAAAATAATGTGTAAATTATGCACACTGACACCCATTCGGTTGTACACTTGCTCCAATTGTTAACTGGTCATTACTGTTTGCGCAGTCAGGTCCAAAATTCTCAAGTCAATTTCCAGCTCGCAGTCGTGGTAGCAGGAACTACGCAGAGACAGCAGGTCTTACGCTGTTTGAAAGCAATTACTGCATGCTAAGTATCCGCTCTACGGACGTACTGGTAGCTGGGTTTTACTACTTTCAGCGTCCCAAGTGCAACATTTCGCATACGCACCATTCGAAACAGGCAATTAGTATTGAAACAGTGGGATTTGAATTCATTCATAAGGGTGTAATTTTGATATCATTCGCGAAGTGCATGGTCTTGCACTGCGTATCGTGCAGAAGCATATCGCGATATACAGTCCCCGGCATAAAGTACTGATAATGAGCTGTACGGTCATACTGGCAATAAAACAAAAGAGAAAACCTTTCGCTACGCTGAAGTACGATCAACGAAGCACAGGGGACTCGCCACAAAAGCCGAGAAAAATTTTCAATTCAATGGGCCTTTTCGCGGGTACGTGAATAATTTGCCAAATCATTAATAGGTTAATCATTAATTATGTTGCATTGGGTGGTGCCTCTTCCATGAGTGCAGAATGATTGATAAGCGGGGTTTAACGTCCCAAAACCACCATATGATTGTGAGAGAGGCCGTAGTGGAGGGTTCCGAAAATTTCGACCCCCTGGGGTTCTTTAACGTGCACCCGAATTTGAGCACACAGGCCTACGGCATTTCTACCTCCATCGGAAATGCCACCGCCACGGCCGGGACTCGTTCCCGTGACCAGCGCGTCAGCAGCCGAGTACCTTAGCCACTAGACCACCACGGTGGCGGGGCTGTGCAGATGAAAGCAGGGTTATGACGCACGACATTCCCGCAACGATGCGTTCGTACGCCCGCGCGCTGTGGGAAACGGGGTGAGCCAACGCTTCCGCGAGCAGATGACACTCCGCCGGTGCTCCAATTTCCCATAATTCTTTGCAGCTACCGTAGGAGGGTGCGCGTCAATTTCTGGAAAAGTCCATTGTTCGCGCCTGCCTCACGGCACGGTTTTCCAGCCTCTTAATGTTTCACAAGCCGCGATCGCAGCGAAAAAAGATCGTTCCGTTCACTCCAATCATTCTGTTCGCAACCGTCGCTAATGGCGGTCTTGTTTCACATGGACCACGAACGGTCCGCGATTTTCGCTTTGCGACTGGAGCGGCCACTTCTTGCCACCACTCTTTGTGACAGACACGAATGTATTGTAATGTGCATTATGATATCATGAACTTTCCGTGAATGGTAACGAAGGCCCACTTGCTTTGTCATTTAAGAACACTTTCCCGTCTAAACTCAATTTAAATTGCACAACATTGGCCATTTCCAAAACAAACACGTCGACTCTATTTCAACGGCTTGGCCGGACCAGCCCTATTTCGACGGTTCCCGATCGTAACTCGCTCCCGCTGCTGCGATCAGAGCGAAAATTTCCAACAAGTTAGATGCTTACCGCGGACCGCTGCTGTGGGAGCGAACTGCCCTTTTTTTCGCTGCGAGTGAATTCACAACCTAAAAATCGCTACATGTATGTCATGTGAAGCGGTCTTTAGGCGGTAAAGCAGGTAAATTGCCGGCAAATTTTATCGCTTTCAATCCGCTCGATGCCAAGTGCGGACGCGCTTTTGGACTGGCGGTGGCATTGACGCTGGCGCTAATCAAAGCGTTGCGTAGGAGAGAAACCTGGGAGGCGGAAAGCAGAAAATGGTGGACTGGTTTTTCCTACTATAAGATGATAATTGCTGCTAATGGGCAATGAGAGACAGAACACTTCGATTGGA
This sequence comes from Rhipicephalus microplus, assembly GCF_043290135.1. Taxonomy (NCBI): domain Eukaryota; kingdom Metazoa; phylum Arthropoda; class Arachnida; order Ixodida; family Ixodidae; genus Rhipicephalus; species Rhipicephalus microplus. The sequence goes on from NW_027464592.1 coordinate 11,263,358, forward strand.
CACAGAGACCCTCAGCCTGCTTTTTGTTAATGCGCGCGCTACTAATTTTCAATATGCAACGACGCCAAGGAGAAATCTCCTACCATCACCACTTTGGTAGTCAAGATCCACTGCCCATATATACGGAGGGACCAGTGAATGGCTGTGGAGCGCGAGCAGTCGGTTTCTTCCACCAATGGTGTCATCTATTGGCAGATTTGGAGTCGTTGGTAAACTCTGTGCCGGAGCACTCCACTTTGGCGGCGGAGGGCACCAGGCGAGAATCTACCAATGGAACGCACGTGCTCGCTTTGCCAATGGCAGGGTCACAGTGAAACGCGATGCGTGCGTCTCTCTTCGAGTGGGCATGCTGCACACAGCGACGCTACGCGAGCAAAACGCGAGCTCCTACGCTGGCCGCCACCGACGCGAGCAGCGTCCAATGGCGCGCCCAAAGTTGGCACTGTTTCATGTCATGCGCAGCTTGTGACTTCCGGTCGAATTCGCCAATTTTTACGGAGCAGAAAAAGTTTCTCCGTCGATTAGATCTCGCGACAGAGCTGCTCCAGATCTGCCAATGGACCACATAGGGAGCACTCTCAATCTGCCAAGGGAATAGACTTGCTACGTATTGTTACGCACAAAGAGGACCAGGACGTATATAGCGGAAAAGGCCGCTTATTTTGGTCGCGAAGACAAGCGCCGGAGCAACCAACAGGTTGATCATCGCAGCATCGTCGTCTTCCTTCTTGCCCAGCTTGGGGCGTCGAGCACGTTTCCCCATCTTTTTTTTCTTTGCAGGCATGCGCAAAATTCCTCCCTTCGCAGACGAAGCCCGTTGGGCGGGGTAGTTGATTCACCTTGGTGTGCAAAACTTCAGTCAAGCGACATATACTGCTTTCGTTTTAGCGGCTCTTCTACCGATTTTCGTGAGGTGAGCTATTGTGTACACGACTTCCGTGATTTTGTTGAGAACAACAAACGGTCCGTCGTATGTGGCCAAGAACACTTGGCATAACCTGGGTCTTCGTACCGGAGTCCAGAGCCACACTAAGTCGCCTGGATGGTAAGTTAAAGGCCGGTGGCGGACGTCGTTGCGTGCCTTCGATTTTTTCTGTCATGCCAAAGTGCGTAGACGAGCAATACGACGCGCCTCTTATGCGAGGCAGAAGATTTTAGCGACCGAGGGATTGTCGTGCGTCTAGAATGACAAAACTATGTCGAGTGTGTGCCGTGGTGGTCGTGCGTACATTAAGAAAAAGGGGCTATTACCTGTTGTCTCGTGCTTCGCCGTGTTGAACGAGTACGTTATAAATGGTAGCACGTCATCCCCGTTCATGAGGTTGGATGCCACGTACATAGAGAGCATGGTTACAATTATTTGGTTGGTGCGCTCTGTGAGCCCATTTGTTTGCGGGTGGTATGGCGACGAGTGACGAAGGTGGGACTCACTCAGTCGAAGCAGCTCTTCTATTATATCTACCGTGAATTATCGTCCAAGATCACTGATGATCACGGGAGGTGGGCCATGTCGGAGAATAACGTGCTTCGGTAAGAACACAGAGACGTCGCTGGCAGTTGCGGTTGGTATGGCCGCCGTCTCGCAGTAACGCGTGAGGTAATTGACGCCTACAATTATTCAGCGATTCCCCTTAGCCGACATTGAAAAAGGGCCCACGAGGTTAATGCCCACTTGTCGGAAAGGTGTGCTTGGAGGTGGCAATGGCTGTAAAAGACCAGCCGAAACAGTAGATGGGTGTTTGTGTCATTGACACTGCGTGCAGCTGGCCACATACGCCTCGACGGACTGTCGCATTCCCGGCCAATGAAAGCATTCCTTAGCACGGTAGAGCGCCGCGCAGAACCTAAATGTCCGGACGTAGTATCATCGTGCATAGCACTTAAAATCGCTTTCCGAAGGCTTTTTGGCAGCACCAGGAGGAAATGTGCGCCAGTGCTGGAAAAGTTCTTCTTGTACAGGAGTCCGTTGCGTACACGGAAATGCCATGCTGTAAGAACTGTACAGAGCAATGATAGTCTGGTGTCCTTTCGCCGTTCGTCTTTGAAAGTACTGAGGTCGGGAAACTTTGGTGACACAGAAGCTGCGAGGTGGTCGAGGTCATTGCCGTCACACTCTGAAGTGCTCAGTAGCATGCGCGAAAGGCAATCTGCGTCGGCGTGTCGTCGACCGCTTTTGTACGAGACTATGAAGTTATACTCTTGGTGCCGAAGTGTCCAGCGTGCTATATGGCCGCAAAGGTCCCGAAGGTTGATGAGCCAACACAATGAGAGGTGGTCAGTGACGACTGTAAAAGGGCGTCCATATAGGTAAGATCAAAACCGCTGAATCGCAAATACTACCGCGAGGCATTCTTGTTCTGTGACAGTATAATTCTGTTCCGGCTTACTCAAGGAGCAACTTGCGTAGGCGATTACGTGCTCGCGGTTACCATAGCTTTGAACTAGGTCGGCACCAATTCCAAAGCCACTGGCATCTGTGTACAGTTCTGCTGGAGCTGATGGGTAGAAGTGTTGAAGAACAGGCCGCGACGTAAGGGGAAACTTCAGTTGACGAAAAGAATAGTCGCACTCCGGAGTCCACTCTAAGGGAATAATCTTCCGTAGAAAACATGTCAGCGGATACGCGACATCAGGCTTTGTCTGCGAAGGAAGGAATGTTGCGCATGCCTGGAAAGAAAACGAAGAAGGGTGAACGTGCTGGCAGCCCCAAGCTCGGCGAGAAGGAAGACGGCGGTGCTGCGGTGAAAGAGAACGGGAACCCGAAATTGGTGGAGGCGTCAAGCTCCTGTCAGATGTAGGGGAGTGATTCCGGAAGCTGTGTGTCCAGTAGTCGTCGCGAGGCAGCAGGTGTGTTGCCCTCGGGTCGTCGTGCGGTCGATCAGACGATCGTGAAGAGTGTAGTGGTGGGCAATAGTACGTTGCTCGCGGGTCGTCGCGAAGTCGTTCGGAAGGCCGTTCGAAGTGTGGTGGGTGGCCATACTGCGGTATGGTTGCAACGTCGACAGTTGCAAAATCGCGAAATATGTCCTGGGACACCACAGGAGTAGCAATCTGTGAGAGCTCGAAACACTGTTTCTTCGTCGATGAATCGAACATTATCTTCCCTGGCGCAGTGGGTTGGTTTGTCCCGTATATCATAGGGATAGACCGAGCAACGTGAAGCAGGCGGACGCTGAGGGGGCCGGTCATGGCGAGGAGCTGGCAAGCGTTTTGTTCTCTTTTGCTGTGGGGGTGCGCTGTACTCGACAGCTGCTGTACTAACAATCGATTGTCAAGGGGTCGTAGAAGGCGGCGGCACAGTCACAGCCTCACGTGGCACATATACCGAATATTGGTCGCATACAAAATGAAGATCGACTGCTGATTGTGTCTGTTCTCCATAGCAAAAAAGTTCTTCGCGAAAATTTGTCGAATTGTCGAGAACAGGTCTGGGCAGGAGCTCATGTCGGTGCTGGCAACTGTTGTAACATTTGTGAGCCGGCGGAACTTTGTAGCAATCCTGCGCATTTTGAGCTGTTCGAAAGCTCGGCAACCCCGAATGACGTTGAACACCGAGCTCAGGCACTCTTTTTCGATGAGAAAATTATAGACATCCTTGGCTATGCCTTTCAGCAAATGTGCTACTTTGTCTTTTTCTGACATCTGAGCATTGACCACCTTGGAGAGCGTCAGCACAACCTCTATATACATGATACATGTCTCACCTGAAAGCTGCGCGTGTTAAGACAATGTCTGCTCAGCCCGCTTCCTTTTGACGCTCGAGTAGTCGAAACACGCTTTCAGCTCCGCAATAAAAACATCCCACATGTTCAATGTGTCCTCATGGTTTTTGTACCACATAAGCACAGTACCGTAAGGCAAAAGACCACATTGATGAGCTGAGCGGCGGCATCCCAGCCATTGGACCTGCTGACTCGCTTGTACTGGACGAGCCACGCGTCGACATCTTCTCCCGATTTGCCTCTGAAGGTTGGTGGGACTTGGTAGTATGGCACGAAACCCAATGGAGTTGGCCTTGAAGCGTTGGATGGCTAATCTTGCACCATTACGATCGGCTCAGGTGCAAGTCCGGCAAGGTGGCGGCTGCGGCGAAGTCCTGGTGGTGAAGCTCTCGTCGTTCACTTTGTTTTACACCGCACCTCCACCAATCTGTTACGCACAAAGAGGACCAGGACGTATACGGCTGAAGGGGCCGTTTATTTTGGTCGCGCAGAGAAGTGCCGGAGTGGCCAACAGGTTGATGATCGCAGCGTCCTCGTCTTCCTTCTTGCCCACCTTGGGGCAGTCAGCACGCTCAGCCATCTTCGTTTTTTTCAGGCATGCGCAACGGTATCGAGCAGAAAAATCATTACCAGAAGTGCTCCGAATCCTCCAAGGCATTACACCACAAAAACTCGCTAGCTGACGCTGCCTGTATCGGCATTGCAAGGCGAGAGGAGTACAAAATAAGAGTGACACGAGTGGGGAGGACACGTGCATATGTGCAATGGGGCTGCAAACGGCGTGGGAATAGTTGCCTAGAGCAGAAAGACTGAGGAGCGAGCGCAGGCTAGCAGGTGCTGGTATCACCGGTGTTCTGAACTGAGAGAGAGAGAGAGCGTGTAGTAGAGTACTAGAGAATGCGCTACATTTAAATATATAATGGTGCGGACGCGTTGTCGAAACAGGGGGGCAAAATGAGGTACGTACAAACACAATCGCAAAAAAATAGAACGAAACAATAAGACAAATAATATTACAGAAATAGGTATATTGTGTTCGGCAAAGGCTACAAATCAACAATAATGAAGTACATGATGTCGATTTCATAGTCCTAAGGAAAAAAACGAATCAATAAATTGTTCTTTCTCGCGACGTAAGGTCGTGATGCATCGTGCACATGGTGACGTAATGTTCGTTTTAATAGAAGTGAATAATATAACGATAAGTCAGATATTCAATTGTTCGTGTAAAGCAGTTTCCGAAATTCAGGTATTTATTTCTGTCCAATCTCGAGCTCTTCCATGCGGTTAGCTTTCACATGTTTTGTGAGACAATGCACTTTTGAGAAATTGTTAAATATAAATATTACTACTCTTCACTGCACTCTCTTGAAGTTCGTGATAATAGTTTCAGTATACAAGTTTCAAACAATACGTGCATATTGCAGTCCAGGTCAATAATGAATATATTTTACACTGATAGTGTAAAGGGGGGAAGAAGAAGAAGCTGAAGTAGGAAGGTTGTGAAAACTGCGACTCTCAATTTTCGGAATGATTTCTTCCAGTTTTCTTAATTGTTTTGAGTGTAGATTGTTACCAACGAGCACATAAGACGAGTACTATGCCGGCCCTAGCTTTTGTAGCCGGTGGGTGGAATTTTTTACCTTCGATCACGTTCGGCCGACCCATCTGACAGGAATCTATGCCTAACCAAGCCGGAGCAAACCCCGGCGTGATGCCATTTTTTGCAGCAATTTATAGCTACAGGAAGAAATTTCAGAATTATCTACTCATCATTGAAGTGACCGTGAAAGGGAACGATTTATTCCCCGGGTTGTTTTTGGAAGATTTTGGCTGGCAGGATGCCGAGGAGAGACGCTCGTCTAATAAGGCTACACTCACCAGGAGTCGCGAAACCAAGACAGTAGGATCTACGCCCAATGCCGGAGCGTCGGCCGGAGAGCAGCACCCTGGAAAAAAGAGAAACATGGCCAAGGCAGCACAGATGCCCTCGCTCACTAAGGAAGACGCAAAGATCACACTTCGACCGAATGGTGGGCTTGACGTTTCCAAGGTTGGAGGAACTACCGCAGGTAGAGTGACAATGAAAGTGTCGGGGATTGACGAAGCCAAGGCTAGCAGTGACGTCCTCTGCCAGAGCTTGCAGCGGAATATTGTGGTGGTCAAGACACCAGACAGGGAGAACGCGTTAAGGTATACCAAGATTAAGACGATTGAGGTGCGAGCAAAATCCATGAAGTCAACGCTTATGAGGCTGCCCCGCATTCGACGTGCAAAGAGTCATTTCGCTGAGCGACACCCCCACAAACATAGAAAGAAACATCGTGACTTCAAGGAACGCCTTGGTGTTAGGGGCGAAGAGAATCAAGAATACTAGCACCATTATTGTTGTTTTACTGGCGCCGTACATTGTGTGTTATGGCCCAGTGTTTGCGTGGTGCTTTCTGTATCGCAAAAATCTAGACAACTGCTACACGTGTGGAAGGCTGGGCCATCAAGCCGACGTTCTACCAAGTCCTAACGAAATGGTGTGCAGAGGTTATCGGGCGTCGAACTCAGGCGATCGCTGTCAATGCACCCCAAAATGCAAGTTGTGTGGAGTTTTGCACATAATAGCAGACAAGATCAGCAGTAAACGGTACCAGACTCATTACGTCGTGAGGAGACAAAGATGAGAGAAGGCGGCAGAAACCCTTGGAAGCAATAACGGTGGCGACATGACCTGGCACCCATCTTGACAAGAATGCAGAGGGCGCTGCCTATGCAGGCGCTCCTGTTCCAAGGGACGCCCCCACTTCAGGGGATGCTCCCGCACCAGACGCGGATCCAAATCCTCGTCCACTGGGCAATCCCGTTCCAGAGGAAGCTCCCGCAACACAACCGCTTCCAGGTTTCGATCTAAGGAACGCTTCAGCTCTCATTATCCAAGAGGGCAGGTGTTGTTCCAGAGGAGGAGGTTTTGGTCCCGGTATGAGCAACACTGGGGCCAGCTATCATGAGCCCACCACCGTGTTCGTCACGGTGCTTCGGAAAGGGTAACGCAGGGTGCGCCACCAGAGTATCAAAAAGGGTAACGAGAGGCTAGCATAGCATAACTCGAACGCTAAGATAAGGAAACGAGGGACATGATAACTAGGTTTATGGCCGAGATATCTAAGATTAGAAGTGGTGGAGACCAACAGCCCATGGAAGCCATCACGCTGCCCAGTCACTCAACAGAAATCACCCTAGTTGAATCATGCGAGGCGGAGAGGAATGTCAAAAAAAAGGCCGAGGTAAACCGGACAAGGCCTCGGGTAGATCTAGATCGTAGATCCACGAAATGCTGTATTCACTCAGCGAGATCATAAAATAGCTAGATGCGATGGCCTCGCAAATGCAGGGCAACATGCTAGCCACGGAGGAGAGGCACAATCAGTAGTTTTCAAAATAGAGTAGTTTCTGAAAACCACCGTTGCACCTGTCGCAGATTCCAAAGATATTCCACTTGCTGCAATGACTAGTCAAATGACCCAGTCATCATAGCAGCAAGACGGATGCACAAACTAGTGTATTCATTATGTGGCAGTGAAACTGCAGGGTGTTTCTTCAAAAGACTCCTTGCCGAAATTTATTCGCTCATATTCGCAGAAACCACATGTCATAATATTACAAAAAACACAAACCAATAACGTCATGCTACCCTGTTACCGATCCGTCACAAAGAAAGCAGGAACAGGCGTTGGCGCTCCGATAAGCAATAAGCCCGTCACCAACACTCTTGAAATGTGTCCGTGCAACATCGAGCACATCATGATCGAAATCAATCCTGGATCTACTTATAAAAAGAGCATTTTCATTCGCAATGTATGCAGCAGCCCAAAATACTTAGGGCAGCGCTTCAAGATTTTTCTATCTAAGGCTGTACAGTTGTCCAGAGAGGGTCCCTCTTGATTATAGCACGGGACTTTAATGCACTCTATCACACTTAGTGCTATCCGTATGACACTCGTAAGGGGAAGGACCTGTGTAGGGAGCCGTTGTACCAGGACATAGCACTAGTAACACACCGTGCCTTCTCTACCAGATGTGGTACATCGTCCACTAGCGACAAGACACCGGACTCATTTCTCCTCACCCCGCCTCCTTGCAGGAGGATCAGTGAGCCGAAATTCGCAGTGCACGAGTCAGCGACGCAAAGAAAGAGAACTGTATTTAATGCACGACTCAAAATAATCGCAAACAGCCTTCCGGAACGAGTCAACACGGCACTAATGCACACAGGTGGACCGAAAATCTGGAGCAAACAATCCCCGCAGACTGGCAGTCTCTGAAACATACGCTGCGAAACACACGCCAGGAAAGCCAATGTGAAACATAACAGCACGAAATCAAACTCACACGAACTCACCGTAAAATATAAGTCATCGACTCGCGTTAGCCGATTCCCCCAAAATGGCGTGGTCTTCCGTCTGTACCACGCATGGCGTAAAACCTCATCGTGCCTAGCGTGACTGATACCGCGTCTCGTTGCTGGCCTGCCACTACCTGTGGCTTTTTGGATGCTGACGCTCGTCTCACGCATGTGCAATGCGAATGTGCTCTCCTCGCCCTGTCCCACCGTGCGTGCGGAACATCGGCCCGACAATCCGGAACGTGGTGGAGCTAAGTGGTCCAACCTTAACATGCATTTCGGCAGTGACCACTACCTCCTCAACACTATCCGGCAAGTTGGACAGACAAGACCACGTAAGTTCAGAGTGACCGACTTGGACTTGCGCCGCAAACTAAGAGAGTAGAAGACCGAGGAAGTGGACAAGCTTGATCTGGTACAGTGGACGGCGAAGATATGAGAGGACATTCAGGCTACCACTAATCAAGTCACCCAGACTTGTCTAGAAAAAAATGAACAGCAGACTGGCTCATCTTGTCGAAGCCAAACAGTCCCTCCTGGCCAGGTAGAAAGGGCAGCGCCTCAATCGCAGGCTTCGCAAGAAGATTGCCGAGGTCAACAGAAGCACGGAGGAACAATGTAAGGTCCTCTCAAACAACAATGTGACAATATTTGCAATTACATAGACGGGAAGATACGTAGGGGAGGCCCTTGAAACCTTTTGAAGCACCTGTTGAATGACACAAACACCCAATCGAACTAGAGGCGCACGCTGACTCGCACACTTCATGCTGCTAGGCAAGAAACCTTGGACATTCAGGTACGGGCAGAACTAGTTGGAAAGTACCCGCCCAATCGCTTCAGGGCCGCCACATCCGGCTTCCATCTACCGAGAGGGTGCTAGCCCAGAACTGAATGCGCAATTTGGAAGCGAGGAGATAAGGCGGGGATTGCATGACTTAAACGGCAGGTCAGCCCTGGGTCATCACCAACAATGCTTTGAGAAGCCTAGATGACAGACTGGTGGAGTATTTGACAGAAATCGTCAACCAGGTGAGGAAGAGTGGTAGTGTCTCGGGGATGTCAAAGACGGCCAACACCAGCCTCATTTCGAAACCGGGCAAACATCCCAGCCTCAACAACCTCAGGCCCATCACCCTGACATCACGCGTAGGTAAATTGGCCGAACATGCTATTCTGAACAGGGTTACCCGATACTTTGAGGAACGAAACATTTATCCCCATAACAACATAGGATTCAGGGCGGGACTCTCGACGCAAGACGCCATGAAGCTAATCAAATATAGAGTTATTGATACGAACACAAGGGACATAATAGCCATATTGAGACAAGACTTGGAGAAGGCATTTGACAATGTTCTCCACCGCTTCGTGCCAAATCAGATCTCGGGCTTTGGGCTTGGAAAGGGCTTCCACGACTACACAAACTCATTCCTGATATGATTCATATGTGGGGTTTAACGTCCCAAAACCTCCGTATGATTATGAGAGACAGCATAGTGGAGGACTCCGGAAATTCCGACCACCTGCGGTTTCTTAATGTGTACCCAAACCTGAGCGCAAGGACCTACAAAGTTTTCGCCTCTATCGGAAATGCAGCCGCCGCAGCCGGGGGGATTCGATCCCGCAACCTGCGGGTCAGCAGCCGAATACCTTAGCCACTAGACCACCGTGGCGGGGCACAAAATCATTCCTGACTGAGAAAGAGGCTGTACTCCCTATGGGCGATCTTGCTTCGGATCCGGTAATGTTTGGCTTCAAAGAGACGCCACAAGGCTCCGTACATTCAGCGACCATCTTTAACCTCGTCATGATCGGTCCGTCCCAAAGACTCTCTGAAGCGATGGCAATAATCATACCATCTATGCTGACGACATCACCATGTGGTGTATCCGTGGCAGCACCATGTGGTGTATACGTCCGTATAAGCTATGGGGGAAGAAACCCCTTTCGCCATACATGTCTTCTCACAGCAAACTGGTAAAGCGTGGAATTGTAAAAGCATGAGCACATAACACTTTAATGAAATTTTGCTTCCACTCTGTGCAACGAAGCTTCGACAGGCCGATTCTCCATCTAGAGGCAGCGGGCTATCCCGTTTCGTTGCTAGTTTTTGTTTGTGTGAATCTGCACAGACAGTTAAGAGAATGTGACGATGGGGACACTTTACAAGAAGCAACTTCCAAGAGGGGGGTGGTGATACCATATCTGCATGGTATCTCGCATGAACTCATAAGAATAGGCCAAAGAGCGGGTGTGGCAGTGGTTTTTTCCACACCAAATAAATTGTCTCAGTTATCTGTCCGAACAAGTCCCGTAGGAAGCACTGTGAGCAGCTGCAAGATTAAGCACCGAAAAAAGTTTGTTGAGTGTGCACGTGATTGTTCATGGTGTACCCCTGTCTTGTGGACTTGAGTACGTAGGTCAGTCAGGCAGGTGCCTTATTGAAAGGCTTCAGGAACATTGCCAGAAAGTAATAAGTGCAGGACGACACGGTTTATTGGCCGCTCATTGTTGCGAATGTGGGTGCCAGCCATTGTTCGAAATGACAAGGGTTCTTGCGTCCCACCCTAACGAAGGCACGAGCCTTCAATGCAGCTGCATCAGCAAAACATCAATAGCGTTATCTGAAGTAGAATTGGCTTTCTTAAGTCGACAGGAGATGGTCCGGAATGAGTACGTGGTTTCTTGCAGTCACTTTTGACTTTTGGTTTTGTGTTTTTGTTTTATTTTTGTGTTTTTTTCTTCTTAAGGAATTGTGTGTGTGTCGTAGTAGTAATAAATGTAGTTGAAAGTCTGCGCTCGTCTTCTTCTCTTGTGTTTGTTGTCGGAAGTTCTTTCGCTCAGAAGAGTAACAACGCATTACCAACTAGCCCGAACCCACACTTTGCTTCCGTGCTCGCCTCAGAAAACGCAACTGCTTCTGTACAGGCCCAAGTGCAGGGGCCCCAAACCGAGAGAGTGGAAGCCATTAGAGAATATCGACATTGAGAGGGGCGAAGGCCACTTGATCCACAGGATAGACTCCCTTCGGGTTCTAGGTATGACCATCCAGTCAAACGGCTCCAATAATCTGATAGTTACGAGCTGTGCCAGAAAAACTGATAATGCCATCAGACTAATAAGAGTTATTGCCAACAGACAACATGGACTTGGAGAAGATAACCTCGTTAGCTTGGTGCACACCTTTGTGATGTGCCGTTTCAGCACGTTGCATCAATGCACAACTGGCAGAGGTTGAAGCGTCTTAAGGTTAAAACGTTAATCAGAAATTCCATCGAGAGAGCTTTTAGGCTTCCCGTGTACACAAGCTCGGACAGACTGTTCCGTCTCGGCATGCACCACACGATGGAAACAATGGCAGAGGCACCGGAGAGGGCGAAATTTGCCAGGCTGTCCTCCACGCGTTCTGGTAGAAACATGTTGAGGGAGCTGCAGCGTTCACCAATGGAAATGAAGTCTCGCTTCTGCAGTATTACTCCTCAACAGCAAGAACAAATCACCGTTGGCCTCATCTCGCGAAACGTCCTCCCCGAGAACAACGAGGGTAGAAGACGGGCCGGGGCAAAGGTTATAATACAAAGGGCCCAGGAACATGCCGGGGACCACTCCTTTGCCGATGCAGCCCAATATCCCAAAAGGAAGGCGTACGTGGCAGTGAGCATCAACCACGAGGGCAGTATCACCAACTTTACAACAGTCCGGACGATGGTAGCTGAAATTGCAGATTAAGTGGCGATGCTTGGCCTTGCTGGATAACAGGAGGTCCACAATTTACAGTGCCTCGAGTTTGGTGGTCCGAGCATTTTCCAAGGTAACAAAACCGCACCCAGCTTGGCGAATTGTTCGGGGCAAAGACATCGAGTCACACACTCATTTGGTCCCCAACTCATATGGGACGAATTAAGGGAGCTTCGCTCAATCTCCACGAGTCAACCCACGTAGCTACGCGAGGACTAGTAAACCGCGTAGCTATCTGGGGGTGCGGCGCTGGCGTTTTGGAGAACCGTGACCCTCTCATCTCGTATAACGAACTGACAAAATATTTTTACCTGGTGCGGAGACCACAACCTCCACCACACAGAAAACTAAGCAGACCTGAGGTTTTGACACTGAGGCATCTTAAAGTCTGGGTGCGCACAAATCCCGCGCTATTGAACAAAATTTATGCCGAAATGCTGCCAACTGATACATGGTTCTTATGCAACGATATAGCTAACTCCAAACATATGCTCTGGTGGTGCCCCACGTTATTCTGTGGGGAAGTCATCACGCCGCCCAAATGGTAGGCTGCTATTACAAGCTCCGGATTCGAGCAACAGCTCTAGGCACTCCAACGGCTCCGTGTGGCAGCAGAGATACTTGGTCTTTCTGTTCTGACGGGTGAGCGGCCCGCAACGTGCTGAAGAGCGTTTCGAAGAACCGAATAATGTTCATACATCCATTTATATCAAAGGATCTTTACCTTAAAAGAGCTATCCTCAGTTTGAGCCCCAAGAGGTATTTTCTGAAAGCTAAGATGCAGGTGTTAGTTATGAGATTATTCTAAGATAACGTTTTGTTAAAACAACGCCCTGATAGTTATATTTTGTTACGTCATGTAGAGTGGTGGAAATTAATATAATGCATGAATGAACGCTGTTTTTGTGTTATTTGCATTAGTACGCTTTTGTCTCAGTTTACGAGCATTCTCCAACACCTGCAATATTGAAAAATAGCTTTTCATCTACTGTGCAAACTGGTCTCATCTTCGCCGAAATTTTATTTTACAAAAGCAGGTAAATATTGACAAATTGTTGTAACTGCATACCACCTTTGACCACGTTTGACAGCGTGGTTAATGTAAAAATTTAGAAAAGAATATCATCACAAATGGTGCCCATAGCAACCATATTTTCTAGACATGGTGTTTCAAGTAATTTTCTGATGCAGTACCAACATGCACAGCCCACTGCATTCCAACATATCTACCGTAAAATCCAAACATGCAGAGCTCAACCTATTGCTTGGGCCCTGAAAAATGTTCCAGAAGCCCTGGTTAGTAAAAATAACGCAATGCCGTCAAATTTACTGTGGTATTTTATGTACATATAAGTGCTTCCTTCTACACAGAGAAATTCGTGACTGTGTTTTTATTAGACGTATTATATTGAAGAATATGAGTGCTATTCAGAAAGGCAGAGGGTATCACTCAGACTGTGACGAAGACGACGTTTGTTTGGCTCGGTGCACAGGCTGGTTCCGCCACTTCCACTTTACTTGTCGGGACTGCACTTATGTTATACAAATGAGTGTCGCTCCTGAACACCTCATTTTAGTATTAATATTTAGTCGACGTAGTAAGCATTAGGTACATTCTACCTTTACCTTCAAAAATACATAATTAAAGGAGCACTGACATCTATTTCCAAATCAAAATGTGGTCTACATTCGTCTCTCAGTGTATAGAGGTCCTCCTGGCTAAATTTGAATCACGTCAGTTGGGTAAAAGTTATTTTATTTCGACGGCAAACAGCGCACGAGAGCTAAATAGAAATTGGATTGCTGCTGCAACATTGACATGTGCTAAGTGTAGGGTAAGGTACATTCCTCACATGCCATCCTGAGTCATGATGTGCTGGTAGCGATGACGTGTACAATCCGAGTGTTCTTATCGTTTCGCCGACTGGCACCGAAGCATGGAAACGTATACTCACTTGTCGTGTCTGATCTTCGTTGCACCACTTCATATGATTTTGCGAAACCACCAAGATGGAAATCATTTATAACAGATCGGTGAAAGATAAAAGCATGGTTCAACATGTGCTCGTTAGTAAGCATGTTGGCGAGCCGTTGTGAGTTGCAGTCACATGATTAGAAGAGCGGAACAAGCGCGATGAGGGCGCAATGCGTGCAAAGTTTATGAAGCGGGAACTACCATCAGTTGGTGCCCCAAATCAATCAAATGAGTCATCGCACCACTAACCAAGGCTATCATTTAGTCTTTGAATCACTACTTGGTGACTGTGAGATCAGTGGTAACCACCTCGCCGACAACGCTGCCCGATGTGCCCCCGACGGAGCGCCCACACTGCTGATATCCCTGACAAGGATTGACGCTGCAATATAACTTCGCCACGTCGCATATAATGCCACACTTACGCACTGGAATTTTCTATTGAACTCCACTTGATGCCTGCGTAGCCTGAGATCACTACTCCATCTAAAACTGTCATCAAAGACTTCGAGACGGGACGCTACAATGCTGTGTTGGTTGTGGGTTGGCGTAGCCATTACCAAGTCATTCAGTTATCGCATCGGTATGGCTCACTCTCCCAACTGTGATAACTGCAATTGCGTACAAACTCTGGACCATGCCCCGTGCACTGTTTTAATATTAAACAGGATCACCGGACTCTCCAGTGTGTCTTGAGGTGACTTGATGTTTGTCCCTTTGCTCAGGAGGAGATCTTGTGTGCGTGGTCTTGAACTGAATCAGCCCTGAAAGACGCACAAGTCCTTCTACAGTTCATGAGGGCAACATCTCTCAATGACTACCTGCAAAACCTTTCAAAGCATGTGCGGTGTGTACAATGTTCCTCTCTTCCTCTCTCGCTTCCTGTTTAGAAAAAGTTTATTCTTTCATAGGACGAAACAAACCTAAGAGACAAGCGTCTGTATAACAGGTACAATAACAAACAAAAGACAAAGCACAACATACACTACACATTTAAACTAAAGTGTCCAAGTCCGTAGCATGTCCATAGTCCGTTGTACTAATAACTGTACATATAATACGTAAATGCACTAATCACAATATGGACAATGTACATGATGATATATGTACAGAATTTACAAGACTTGGTGAAGATGTTAGAAAATATGTACAACAGGTATCAATATTCATAAAGGTTACGTAACTTACAGCATTCGAATGAAATGCATATATAGGAGAGCTAACACCCATATTGAACACACACAAACACATAAAAATAGTAAGCACATAGTGATTACATGCACCAATCAGACATTGACAGGTGACCTGGCTATAGAAACCAGGCCAGGTGGAAAACTAATTGAACGCGTCTGTCAACTACGGACAGAAAGCGGCACGACCATTGTCGCAGAAATTCTTTCTCCCCAAGGAAGAACAATTCCTCCGACAGAAACGATATGAGTTCAGAGTAGAGGCGTTCCAGTATTGGAAAAAGAGCACGACGACGATGATCTGCCGCAACAGCTTCGCACCTATTACGCCATAAACAAAAAGCTCCCGCAGCTATTAGAAGGCGTGCAAAGCGACTGCGCGGGCAGCGACCAGATGTTACAAAGCGATTAACACCTAGGCCGCGAAAACTAGTGTTAACTGACTTCCAAAACACCTTTGCAATGACACATTGCTGCAGCATATGCTGGTTAGACTCCTGTAACGGGCAGTTAGGACAAGTGGAAGATGGGACCATGCCCCACCTCTCCAGTCTGTCCCGTGTTGGGAGTACTCTCCATCCAAGGCACCACATAAAGTCACTTCCACATAAAGTCCCTCTCGCTTCCTCTCTCTTTTTCCTTTTACTTCCTTATTTCCATCTCCCCCCGGGTAAGGTAGCAAACTGTACTTAATCTGGTTACCCTCTCTACCTTTGTTATACTGTTTCTCTCTCTTGTTTCATGTTGCAACGATCCAAGGGGGACAGTAGTGAGAAATGATTTCAAGGGATAGTGGGACAGGGAGAATTCAACTGTCTTTTATCTATCTTATTTGTTAGGTTCTACTTGTGTGTATAGACACCCACATGTAGACTTCGAAAATTTCAGGCGCAGAGTATGTTTGAATAGTACCCAGTCACCATTTCTTGCCTCGCCAAAGGAGATACGTTTGACATGAACGGAACTTTCTCATTGTGAAAACAAGTTTATTAAATGACTCTTTAGTTTACTTCGCGGGTAGTTTTGTTTTCAAAGTGTCACTGAATAACAACGAGGAGCTGGCAATACATCAAAAGAATAGCTGCGTGGAAGTGCAAGCATTTGGCATCATTTTACCGTGTACTCCTGAAAATACATTTCTGTCGTAATGCTACTTTGTAGTTATGTCACTACACGTTCAAGTCACCTTAATATGACGTGTTATGACAAGACATACTCCTACATAAATGCAAACTCGGGGTGTTTTGTTGAAGGTGGAGGCTTAAAAAGATTAGAAATCTTTCAAAAGGGATTCTCGCTGAATCCTACGTTTCGACAAGTAGGCATTTCTTCGTGAAGGCCATAACTGCCTTCCTTGTGGGCATGCAATACTCGCTATCTGGCAACAACCAAAGTAGAAGAGAAAAAGCCGCCCAGTGAGTGAGATGGGGGGAAGTAGAAAAAACGACAGAGGATGCTGGTGTGTCAAATCGGGCGAATAATGCAGGAGACCATAAGTATTACGAAATAAAAAAAGTAATGCTCGACGGCTAAAAAGTAACTGATTCATTTTTATGCGTTTTTTTGCGTAAGTAGGGTGTAAAGGTGGAACACTGTAGAAGAAACGGCTTTGTATATGCTTATGGCACCTAAAGTGAAAGTCTTATAATAAATAAGGGAAAACATAGTTCATTTCATAACCGAATTAGAGATATTTCGACGTAAAATTGTTTTGAAGCGTTCCATATAAAACTGTTTAGAAGTTGATATGATGATATTTGCGCGTCTTTATCACGTGGTTAAAGCACAGTACAGAAGAAAAATTGTGCATACAGAGAAAGTGTTCGAAAACTGAGTACTTTAAACTCTACTGTGGGAAGAAACAAGCCGTCCCAGTTACGCGAAATTCTTCCACTCGATACAGCATTGCATGAAATGAATCCTCTCGCGATATTTCGTGCCAGCTGTGAACGCTGTTTCGGGAACATTTTCATATTTTCCACCGTGTAGCATATTGCGCTTTTCTCAGATGCTTTTACCATTGAGAAATGACAGTAAAATTTAAATTTCTAAACGCTATATTTGATATCAAAGTAAAGCTTTACCTCTTCCAAGTATTACCTTTGCTGTTCGCACATTTCTCGACAGCAGTCAGAGCACGCATTTACGCGATGGATTAACTATCGGAGAAGTAGAGGCTGGTGCAATGCGACAGAACCTATATTTGTTCAAATGGTTGTTCAAATGGTTGGTCAAAGGCCGGTCAAAGTCCGCGCAACCAGTCTTCGTACTGGTCTCCTGTTCGTTGGGGTGTATTGAAGAGACAGCGAAAACCACCACGTGTCTGAAGGAAAAGGTTTGATGACGTACGCGACATGATTTTCCCTTTATAATCATGTAACAACTAGGCAGTATTGTTCCTGAAATTTTCTTGCCCTCCCACACAAAATTTGGTATGGTAAAACAAAAAAGCGATGACGAGAGCATCAAACGCAGGTTATTGGACAGATGAATATAGATGTATAAAAACACTCGATGCTCCTGCAGTTTGCTAAGAAATGCTTCTCATTGCATATTTGAATTGTAGTCATGATCCTATTGAAGGGTGGGAGAGGTGCACAAAAGTCACGGTTAAGATTAACATCAACTAAGTACATTCTTCTAGCTTATAAAACGTATGAAGAAAAGAATAAACAAAAGAGAAAAAGCAGGGATGGTAACCAGCCTAGAAGCACCGGTATGCCACTTTGCTGAGGTGAAAAGAATGGGGAAGCGTAAAAATTGGAGCTAGAGGAGAGAGTATGCCCACACCTCACAGTCATCGTACGATGTTAGCCTATAATTTTCCGGTCAATTCTGATACCTTCTCGAAGTTGAGCACCACCTTCTTCGATGAGTAGAATTTTCTTAGAACTCACATAGCTCACAAGAAAAAATCGATACAATTATTCACTTCTCAGTGCACAAGTATAGTCTTTACCTAACATCGAAAGTAAACCTACTTCTCTACATTTGACATCGAAAGAAAATTTTATATCAGCTTTTCAAAAGACACGTAAACATTGTGAGAGTTAGAAAATTGTGGGCTAGTGATGTTGCGAGCTCAATCATCTCTGCCGCTATTCGTTGAAGTTAGAGCCAAACTTGCGTTTGCAGTTCAAGTAAAAGCAGTCCGGGCGTGGTAATACGAAGTTACGATGACAGATGTTGGAGAGAGCGCGTCCCACGCAAGTTGGATAGAGGTATTTCTACATAACAAGACTTTCTTCAAAAAAAAGACGTACCTGGCTATTAGGTTGGGTGCCAGCTGTTCTGCAAGTCTGTGGGGTGATTGCACAGTACTCATGTCCTGATTAACGGGCTTCTCACTTCAGAGCTGCCGGCGCTGATTTAGTAATGGTTTGCTGCCGTCTCCATCTCACCGGCTGATGATCACTTTTAATTGCAAGAAGCAGGTGCTCTGGTTCTCTCACATTGCTGTTCTATGTACACTAACAAACTTACTGATTGCCGAAAAAGTGTAGCAAAAAGAGACCCTTTCAGCTGTGGTCACTTGGCACAGACGTGCCGTTGCATTAACCAGAGATTATTGAAACATGAGAGGTGCGTAACGGGAAGCTCACCTTTATATCTTTCTTTACATGGTCAAGAATGTAAGTGAATGCTAGAATTCGATCAATGGGCAGTTTTGTACTGGAATAAGGACTAAGAATTGAGCTTGAATTTCCCGCGGCGTAAATGACGTTGACGTGCCTAATTAGGAAAAGCCCATCAATTACCTTTTTCCTCTATAGCGTGAGTACAGCTGTTTATATTGGTAAACTGTAGTCCTTGATAATTAGCAGCATTGCCCTTTTTCAGATATCACCAAAATGTTGTGTAGTCCGAGATACCCACCTTTCAATTTCAAGGGCGAATTTGAAACTGTTCGCGCCATTCGCGCATAAACCATGGTGAAATACTTGAACGACACCTTACTTGGAGATGGCTAAGTTTGAATCAACGTGCGCCAAAGCAACATGTGGTCTGAAGAAAAAAAAAGCATTTCAATATACACGAGTAGGCAGTTTAATGTTTGCGTGTGACGGTTGGTGCTTATCTATCGAGATATATGTAAACAAGTGCCGTAAGTTTCAAGTATCAGTAGTTGGCGGCTCGTCGAAACCGTCACCATTTACATGCGAAGAAAACAACTAACAGAAAACAAAAAAAAACAAATAAATCATGACGTCGCAACCAGACGCTGTATAAGCGTCGTGCATTTGCCCAACGTGAAGTAATATTCAACTATTTCGTAATTGATGATGAAGCAAGCGTAAAAATACACTAAGAGAGGACACAGACAAGCGCTTACTAGCAACTGAAAATTTTATTTCGAAGCGAACACTAATAAATACATCACACACATGTACGTCATTCCGACTTCCATTCTTACGTGTTGTAAAAGGTCATTCATGAACATTTACCAACACGCCCAACTGGCAGCGATCCTAAATATTTCGTAATTGCTGACATTTTACGTGCCGTCATATATACGAGATTATATTGCGTTTTATCATGTGCTAATAGCGTGCGCGAAAGAAAAGGAAAGCCAACATGAAAGATAAGGGAATGAAGGTTGTCTTATTATCCAAATAGTTCACTTGCAATATACACCAAAAACTTTGCAGATGTAATTGTGACACAGCTCTACACAAGCACAAAAGCATAACAGTTCTAAAACTCCCGTTTCCCGATCATAGAAAACCACTGCAGTGAGATGGCAGCCTTGATAATATCGCTTTGGCAATCACAGGGAGCGTCCGTTGCTTAGCGTGTCGTATTCACCATCACCGAAGGCGAAGACCCACCAGCCGTGCCCCAGTGAAGGCAGTCGGCAGTCACAGGAGCGGCTATCAACACATTCTGTGAGCTTTGTTTAAGCTCTGAATTGTTACGCCAGTGAAGAGCACACAAGCAAGTAAACTATGGAAGGTACACGAAACTACCACGCAAAAGTTAGTGATATGCCTCGTTGAACCAGCTATGCGCCAAATTAAATACAAGCCCTAATTGCAAAATGCCTGGATACTTGAACAATTTATGGCACTCGACCGAAAATTGAGTAAATCAGCCCAGTTATTCAAAAGTCAGATAAATCGTTAGGTAAATTGATACTTCACTTTGATATATAGAAAGTTAAGACTATCTGAAAAAAAAATATGTAGATTTTTTCTTAGCATTTCTTAGAGAACTTCGGCGACTTTGAGCGTATATATCTTTTTACCTATCTATGTATCTATCTATCTATCTATCTATCTATCTATCTATCTATCTATCTAGCCTACGACTTTAGCTCTCCTGGACGTTTCGGTATTGGTATCAATACTAAAATTGGTATGCCGTATTATGACGGTATGACGAGCAAGAATGACTATTCATAACTGGAAAATCATGACATGTATGTTATGAATGTCATGATTTACTTTTATGGTCTTGCTGCTCTTGCGGTGGTTTCGTTCACATGACAAGTTGCAAAACTGGTATGGTATGACATTACTGCATGGTGAACACAAGAGACAGATATTAACGTGTGAATCATGACATGTATGTCATAAATGTCATGAGTCATGACTACACATCACGCTCATCATGCGCTTGCGGGCGTCTCATTAGCTTCACATATACCAAATTTGGTATTACGCGTCGGGAATGAATAACAAACGTATATGACTGGTGCAAACATCATAATCATGAAATGGGTGTCATGTAACAACATGACTACATGCCACGCACATGTTGAGCTTGCGGCCGTCTTCCTAGCTTCACATATACAAAATTTGGCATTACGAGACGTGAATAAATGACGAAGATAACTGATTGGTGCAAACATGATAATCATCAGATGCGTGTCATGTAATGACATTACTACATGCCAAGCTCATGATGCGCTGGCAGCCGTTTCGCTCACTTCACATATACCAAATTCGATATCACGTGACACGATGGAAAGACGAAGATAAGTGACATGTCCTGAAAGATAACAGATAACCATGACATGCGTGTTGTGTAACAATATGACTACTTGCCAAACTTATGATGCGCTCGCAGTCGTTTCGCTAGCTTCACATATACCAAATTTCGTATTACGTCACGTAAACAGGTGACGAAGGCATGAGAGTAGTGCAAATATGATAATTATGACACGCGCGTCATGTAAGATAATGACATGGCCGCGGGCTCATGATGCGCCCGCGGCCATGTCGCTAGCCTCACAAATACGAAATTTGTTATTACGTGACGTGAATAGACGACAAACCTAAATGACACGTCCAGACTTGATAATCATGAAGTGGAAGTCAAGTATATACGGCTTAGTTTACGTCCGCACTGTAACGGTTCGCTAATTTTAAAGTGACATAACAACATTTCTCATTCGTGCTTCGCATATTATTGATTCCCACTGTACGTGGCACCTGCCAATTTTTTGGTTAATTCTCCTCCTCAACTAGTAGCGCCTCAATTGTCGGCGAGCCTTGATTCCGGTGGCAATAAATTTTTGACCCATTTTGTTCCAAGTTTCACGACCAATATTATTTGATCATGTACCTGTTTGTTTCTTAAACTACAAAGAGGCGCAGCAAAAACTGTTCCATTTGTCTGTAAGAATAGCCACTGAAGTGGCTCCCCATGAGTTTCATGCTTGCTAGACAAATACAAAAAATTTGGTTATGGCCTTCTTGTGCACCATTCAAAAGAAACGAAAACGTCCACTGTTCGGAAGTAAGGTAATGTTCGGGCACAAGTGAGATTACTTACAGCTTTTCACGATTGATTGATATGTGGGGTTTAACGTCCCAAAACCACGATTGATTATGAGAGACGCCGTAGTGGAGGGCTCCAGAAATTTCGACCACCTGGGGTTCTTTAACGTGCACCCAAATCTGAGCACACGGGCCTGCAACATTTCCGCCTCTATTGAAAATGCAGCCGCTGCAGCCGCGATTCAATACCGCTATACAGCTTTTAAAGAAAATGTACATCCACAGTGCTGTTTGTTTAAAATTTAGTGACTCCCTATTCTCTGTTTCACCATTTTGGTCTAGCACTACCAAAGCTACGGTGTGTAAGAAAGTCACACGCTTGCTCAGAGAAACGTAGTCTCACATACAAGTGCCCTACAATTGACAGGGTTGGTTATAATCGGTGTTTCTTCATCGTGTTTAACGCCACATTCATACGGGATATGTTAATTCTTCGTCGCATTTATTGTTTATGTTGGTTGCCACCATTAACTCTGTTTGCAAATCAACGTGGCAGCACCCATGCAGAAGTGACTACCCGGTTCGATCCGGACTTGCTCTCGCTACATGACCACTGCGCTGACAGTTGTGAAGCAAATGAAAATCAGCTATCGATCTGTTTTATCTCAATCTGGGTATAAAGCATCAGGTACGTTTTGTCTATATTAGTGAGATATTGCCACGTTCCATTTTCCAAGTTTTCGTTATCGTCCCAAAACACCACACGATTCTCAGCGCAAACCGCGCCTGCAGTTTTCGAGAAGATTCCGGACTGTAGTAGATCATTTCGATAAGATCAGGCCCACTGTGCGAACGGTACAGATTGTTCTGGAACCTACGCCACCGCCAGCGATAACGCTAGAACATTCGATGGCAAGAGTATAAATGCCGACGCGCTTCGCCGCTTGTCAGTTGTTGATCGAAGGCCGACGCTCCGTTCGCCGCTATCAGTCCGAGACTGCTATCTGTGCAAGACTGCTGCTGTAATTGGACTTTCCGTTTACTGGGCACAGGTTCGCCACAATAAACAGCTAAATCCCAACAAGAAGTCTCCTGTCTTCGGCCACGTCACGACCCCGTGACATCTGGTGGAGGTGCTGCTTCGTTCATATACCGGACGCCCCCGTCAAGCCGTGAACCCAGCCCACGTCGCGGAGAAGACACCGACGCCAACCAGGAGCAGCGAACAAGCCGCCGAACGCAAGGGATACCACCGGAGTACGGGCTTCTACAAGACAAGGCGCGGAAGACCAAGGCCATGACCGCGACTGCAGCGACAATGACAACCGCAGCGTCCCAGCCCACGATGGTCATTCATCAACCCAGGGAACCACCAATTTTCCATGGGTCATCGTTCGAAGACCCGGAGTCCTGGCTAGAAACTTTCGACCGTGTGGCTGCCCTCAACCATTGGGACCATGACGAAAAGCTGCGTCGTGTGTTCTTCTATTTGGAAGACACCGCAAGGACCTGGCTCGAAAATCGGGTGTCCTTGCTCCGAACGTGGGATGTTTTCTGTGGCGCATTCCTGCAAACGTTCGCGAGCGTCGCTCGCAAAGAGAGGGCCGCTGCTTTATTAGAGACCCGGGTTCAGCTACCAAATGAAAAGGTTGGAATTTTTACACAGGAGATGACCCGCCTATTTCGTCACGCTGACCCAGACATGCCTGAGAAGAAGAAAGTTCGTTTCCTCATGCGAGGGGTCAAACAAGCGATCTTCGCGGGACTAATGAGGAATCCACCGAACACCGTCCAAGAATTTGTATCCGAGGCGACCACCATCGAAAAAACTCTGGACATGCGCACCAGACTGTATAATCGTCGCCTGACTCCAGAATGCGCTGCTGCTCAAGCCAGTGACTCCGACAACCTGCGTGAAACGATCCGAGCGATCGTGCGGGAAGAGCTGCGCAAACTGTTGCCTTCAGCGCAACCTCAAGTGGATTCGATCACCGACATTGTGCGAGAAGAAATTCGGCAATCGCTTCGAATTCCCCGAACACCGCTGCCCGAGCCAGAAACTGTGAGCTACGCCGCTGCAGTGCGCCACAACGCTCCTCCCCGTCCACGCCGAAACGCCGCCCCGTCGCACTTCCGTCGCCAGACACCACCGCCGCCACCACCCCCACCGACGACCTACCGTTCGCCAGCGGGCCAGCGCAGTGCGCCGAG
Source organism: Rhipicephalus microplus (assembly GCF_043290135.1). NCBI lineage: Eukaryota > Metazoa > Arthropoda > Arachnida > Ixodida > Ixodidae > Rhipicephalus > Rhipicephalus microplus. The sequence goes on from NW_027464592.1 coordinate 11,287,312, forward strand.
GAAAACCGACGTTTGGCGCACCCCTGACCACCGCCCACTGTGCTACCACTGCGGTGAGGCCGGGCACACTTACCGCCGTTGCCAGTACCGACAGATGGGATTGCGTGGCTTCGCCATCGATGCACCACGTCCGCAGCCAGGGGAACGGCCACGTGACATTGCCGACTACCTGACAGGAACCCAATGGACACCCCGAAGTCCTTCCCGTTCGCCGTCACCCAGCCGCCGCATGTCACCGCACCCCCGGCAGTACTCCGGCCCAACGCGGGTTGATCTCCTAGCCCGTACCCGGGAAACTGAGGGCAGCAACGGGTGGAGGTGCGGTTGCTGTGCGACGAACTACCGAACATCCTCCGACGACGACGCCGCCGTGACGGAGCTTTCCGAACACAACGCCAACCAGGCAAAGCCCTGACGGCGAAAGCTCACTTACCGAAGGTGGCCTGACGACGCAACATGGAAGCAGCGGAACAAGCCGACGCAGCCGTGACCCAACGCCACGCCCTAACTGTAATGCGAGACGGTGAACTAGCGACCTCGACGTTTTTATCGACGGCCACAGTGTGACCGCTCTCGTCGATACTGGAGCCGACTATTCTGTCATCAGTGGGTCGTTCGCCGCGAAGTTAAAGAAAGTTAGGACAGCTTGGAAAGGCTCTGAAATCCGCACAGCCGGAGGTCATCTCGTAACGCCTGCAGGAATCTGCACAGCGAGAGTCACCATTAACGGCTGTATTTATCCTACAGACTTCGTAGTCCTACAGCGTTGCTCAAGAGATGTCATCCTTGGCATGGACTTCTTATTCCTCCATGGTGCCGTCATCAACCTAAAAACAAAGTCGATAACGTTATCCACAGAAGCAGCCCTATCGCCGCGCACGCCGTCAGGACACCATGCCTTGAATGTGCTGGAAGAACAAGTCACCATCCCGCCTCGCTCAAGCGTCATTATTTCAGTCGGCGCTCCTAAATCACCTGACTTCGAAGGCGTCGTTGAAGGCAGTCAGCATCTGTTGGTCACCCGCAATATTTGCGTCGCAAGAAGAATTGCAGAGCTGCGGGAAGGCAAAGCAACGGTTATGCTCACGAATTTCAGCAATGAGTACAAACATGTGAACAAAGGAACAACGGTCGCATACATCGAAGAAATTGTCGAAGCCACCAGTGCTTTCGCCCTCGCCGATTCTGCGGAACCTGCTCAGGGGAACCAAGCCCCTCCCATAGCTTTCGACGTCAATCCCAGACTTCCGAACGATAAGTAAGAACAGTTCAAGGCCCTGCTCCTGCAATACGAAGATTGCTTTTCGTCCTCATCGAAAATTAGGCAGACCCCAATCACGAAACATCGCATCATAACCGAAGAACATGCCAGACCACTCCGTCAGAGTCCGTACAGGGTTTCGACGCGAGAACGTGAGGCCATGAAGAGACAAGTTGATGAAATGCTGCGGGATGACATTATCCAGCCATCCAAGAGCCCATGGGCATCCCCGTGGTGTTAGTGAAGAAAAAGGATGGGACCCTACGTTTCTGCGTCGATTATCACCGCCAGAACAAAATCACAAGAAAGGGCGTGTATCCTCTCCCACGAATAGACGACGCACTTGATCGGCTCCATAACGCCAAGTACTTTTCGTCAGTGGACCTCAAGACTGGCTATTGGCAAATCGAAGTCAACGAAAGAGACCGAGAGAAGACGGCGTTTATAACATCGGACGACCTGTTCGAGTTTAAGGTGATGCCCTTCGGCCTTTGCTCAGCGCCTGCAACTTTTCAACGCGTTATGGATACAGTACTGGCAGGATTGAAGTGGCAGACTTGCCTTGTGTGCTTAGACGACGTCTTCGTCTTTTCCTCGAGTTTCGACGAGCATCTTCGGCGCCTTGAAGCTGTACTTCAAGCCATCAAGACGTCCGGACTCACACTGAAGCCAGAAAAGTGCAGATTTGCGTATGAAGAGCTCTTGTTTTTGGGGCACGTTATCAGCAAGTCTGGAGTTCATCCCGATCCACGGAAAAGAGCCGCCATCGCCGATTTCCCGCCGCCCACTGACAAGAAGGCCGTGCGCCGATTTCTGGGCCTGTGTGCCTATTATAGGCGATTCGTGAAAAACTTCGCCCGCATCGCCGATCCTCTCACTAACCTTACCAAGGCCGACGTGGAATTCAAGTGGGAAACGCCACAGAAACACGCTTTCCAGGAGCTTAAACATCGCCTCCAGACGCCTCCGTTACTTGCCCATTTCGACGAATTCGCCGAGACAGAAATACATACTGACGCAAGCAGCGTAGGTCTTGGCGCCGCTCTTGTGCAGAGGGCTGACGGACTTGAAAGGGTTATTAGTTACGCCAGCCGGTCGCTATCCAAAGCAGAAGCAAATTATTACACATCAGAAAAGGAGTGCCTCGCCATCATCTGGGCTACGTCGAAATTTCGCCCCTACCTCTACGGCTGGCCCTTCAAAGTTTTGAGCGACCACCACGCCTTGTGTTGGCTAGCCACCTTGAAGGACCCTTCAGGTCGCCTGGCACGATGGAGCCTGAGACTTCAAGAGTATGACATTACTGTCATTTACAAATCCGGCAAAAAACACTCCGACGCCGACTGTCTCTCTCGTGCGCCTGTCGACCAACCGCTACCCGACGACCCGGATGACGACTACTTCTTGGGAACGATAACTACAGACGACTTCGCTGAACGACAGCGGGCCGACCCGGAACTTAAGGCCCTAATTGAATACCTCGAAGGCAGGACCGCCGAAGTCCTAAAGGTATTCAAGTGCGCACTTGCGTCGTTCTTCCTACGAAACGGTCTTCTACAAAAGAAAAACTTTTAACCGCTTCGAGCTAAGTACCTCCTTGTGGTGCCTTCAGCTCTGCGACCAGAACTCCTGCAGGCCCTGCACGACGATCCGATGGCAGGGCACCTCAGTGTTTCTCGCACGCTCGCGAGGATACAAGAAAGGTACTACTGGCCACGTCTTACCACCGACGTCACTCGTTATGTGAGGACACGCCGGGACTGTCAGCGACGCAAGACACCGCCGACAAGGCCAGCGGGACTTCTGCAGCCAATTCATTCACCTTGCCGACCTTTCCAGCAGATTGGTATGGACCTTCTAGGGCCGTTCCCGACGTCGGCTTTCGGAAACAAGTGGATCGTGGTAGCTACCGACTACCTCACTCGCTACGCCGAGACAAAAGCCCTGCCAAAAGGCAGTGCATCCGAGGTAGCTAAGTTCTTCGTCGAAAATATCGTTCTACGTCACGGCGCCCCGGAGGTCCTTATCACCGACAGAGGAACGGCATTCACTGCCGACTTAACTCAAGCGATCTTGGCATACAGCCAAACAAACTACCGCCGGACGACAGCGTACCACCCACAGACCAACGGCCTCACCGAGCGGCTTAACAAGACGATCGCCGACATGCTGTCAATGTACGTCGATGTCGAACACAAGACGTGGGACGCCATTCTTCCGTATGTGACCTTCGCATACAACATGGCGGTGCAGGAGACGACACAGATATCTCCATACAAATTGGTCTACGGAAGGAGCCCGGCAACGACGCTCGATGCCATGTTATCCAACGTCACCGACGAAGAAAGCCTCGATGTGAGCGAGTACCTTCAACGTGCCGAAGAAGCCCGACAACTTGCGCGTCTCCGTATCAAGAATCAACAGACGACAGACAGCCACTGTTACAACCTTCGACGACGCTTCGTGGAATACCAGCCCAGTGAACGTGTTTGGGTGTGGACGCCGATACGCCGACGTGGACTAAGTGAAAAGCTTCTGCGACGCTACTTCGGACCGTACAGGGTGGTTCGACGTCTCGGCCCACTTGATTACGAGGTTGTCCCCGACGGCATCACGAACTCTCAACGACGCTGATCGCGACCTGAAGTCGTGCATGTCGCGCGCCTCAAGCCGTTTCATACGCGTTAACAAACTGAAACAGTGTTTTTTGTATTATTGTTTCATCGTAATTTATTCATTGTACTTTCTTGCATTTTTATTGTACCTTCATCTTTAGTTGAAGCATCGGGACGATGCCTTTTTTGAGAGGGGGACAATGCCACGTCCCATTTCCCAAGTTTTCGTTATCGTTTCAAAACACCACACGATTCTCAGCGCAAACCGCGCCTGCAGTTTTCGAGAAGATTCCGGACTGTAGTAGATCATTTCGATAAGATCACGCCCACTGTGCGAACGGTACAGATTGTTCTGGAACCTACACCACCGCCAGCGATAACGCTAGAACATTCGATGGCAAGAGTATAAATGCCGCAACTCTTCGCCGCTTGTCAGTTGTTGTTGATCGAAGGCCGACGCTCCGTTCGCCGCTATCAGTCCGAGACTGCTATCTGTGCAAGACTGCTGCTGTAATTGGATTTTCCGTTTACCGGGCACAGGTTCGCCACAATAAACAGCTAAATCCCAACAAGAAGTCTCCTGTCTTCGGCCACGTCACGACCCCGTGACAATATGCTGCTTGCTTAGCCACACCTGCTTAGCCTACCGCCCCGAGGCAGTGTTAGGACTGCGTCACCACACCAAGAACACTGCATCTCCAAATGGTGGACATGCAACCTCACAGAGCATTCCATGCACGTCGGATCCTGATTTGATGGAAAGAAAAAATAGATAAAATGCGTGTTGCAGCGGGAGATGCGAAGGAACTCGTCGAAGAAGCAGTCATACGAGAACCACGAACAGCGTCGGAGAGAAATAGCCTCAAAGTGAGGTTATTCACCGGCATGAGATTCTACCAACCTTCAGCAGAGCAAAAAACTCGCGATTCTTCAAAGCTGCGCTTTAGTTGCTTGTTTATTAGCTTTACTGCAATTTTAGGTTCATTACCTAGCCATAATAACTACAATTCAGTGAGCAGACGACACGGCGGAGATGAATACATGTGAAGGGGCTAAGCGCCCTTCCTATTGGCTTACACTCTAAAAAAAAGGGAGCGAGAAAGGAGAAACGGCCTTCGTTCCTCCTCGAGGCTGGCGAGTTTCTACTTCTCGCAAACTTCACGCGTCGCGCCCTCTTGCGGCAAATAGAGATGGAGTAACTTTCCTACCCCAGACGTCACTGTTTCTCCAGTTTCTCGTTCGCGTGCGTAAGCTGGGTTATGCATCGTGCATCGTGCAAGCTGCGCATAGTGATTTATTGATTTTATAAGCTGTGTGCAACTCCCTATCGTCTGCGGTTTCAAAAGGCGATCCTCTGCTGAGACACTGCTGTTGAGTGCCGTCATTTTTACGATTCAGCGAGCAACGCCTCTTCACAATCTGTGTGCGATGTTGACGCCGATCAAGACAGGTGATCGCAAAACAGGCAAGTTCATTTTCTGGTTGATAATCGGTACGCCCTTGCCTACTCCTGTCAGCAATATTCTGTTTTTTTTTTTTAAGAGTGCATGTGGACAGCATTATATAATTTAACGATCTAAGCTGCAAGCTACATTTGCCGGTTATGTTGTTTCTATACGTGGCTGCACGGTCAGATTTGATCGCATTCACGTCTGATAATACACCGCTGTCTTTGCGTACGTTATTCAAAATACCGGTGTTGCACGGTCACTATGCACGATCGAATTTAACCGTAGCAATTGGCTTTCATACGCTAGCTGCGGAAGTGAGCCTATCACTGCTGAGAAATTGGATCCTGATCGGACTCATTAAGCAAAGTGACCGATAGTTTCGTTCAATCAATCTTGCCGAGTCACACAAACGTGTCTTACTGTGACAACTGTAGCAGGGGCGTTTTTTTTTTTTTTTCGGATGCAACAGGGGGGGGGGGGGGGGTGCTCTAAGCGTACTTTACGCACGTGCGTGAGTTTTTATTGTTGTTCTTATCATCACAGTGGCAACTTGGTTCATAAAGCGGAAGACTGCGAAGGCTACAGTGGTCTTTTTACAAGATGTCTTGCACACAATTAAGTTTTCGTGTGCATTGCATAACTTTCATTTTAATGCAGTTTTAAGTATGCAAACTGTGCCATGCAAAAATATGCCACTTTGTAGTATTGTTTTGTTGCAACAAGCACGTGTATAAAGAAGGTTCTACAGCTGCTTATAGTCCAAAGTTTCTCATGTTAAAATTAACAACCGAGAACTGACCTCCACATTTTAGTTTTTAATTCTAACATTAGAAACTTTGCACTAAATGTGGTTGGAGAACTTATTTTGCTTCTATCAATTTTATTCATCCAGACAGATCTCTGTCCAATATGCTCACCTTCAAAGACACCATGCTGCACCATCCTTCGTTTGAAAATAGATATCATTTTGTCTATTTTCATTTTGTTGGATTCTTTTGCAATTGAATATGGCCTTTTGTAATGCTTTTCTTTTGTTTCTTCCAGGAAATGTCTTGGTTACAAGAGCACACCCACGTTTTGGAATGTGTACCATGAATGTTAAAGAAATACAGCAAATCAAATAGCACTTGCAGTGTTGTTTTTTGTTGTTGTTGTTATGCATCACACGTTAAAAGGATACATCACAGCCATCCATAAATGTCTTCTCAAAATTGATCCAAAGTGAAGCTGTCAATATGGCCACTCTCTGATGTGATGCATCTTTGCTCCAATAACTCACTAAATATATTTGTATAAATGAAGCAATATAATTCTTAGGGCTCGTTTCTCTTTATTTGACAAAATCTTAATGAAAACCAGCTGATAATAGAACCTAGAAAGCTATACGAGTTATTATTTGTACTGCTTTTGGGTGTGTTTTAATAAATTAGGTATAGAAAGGAAAATAAAAAAAAGTGGTTGAAAAGACAATTCGCTGCTGAGAGGACAAGTTGTCTTTTCATACACTATATCTTCTAAAGGTTTTCATTAAGGTTGTGTCAGATATTCATAACATGCACATGTCAAAAGAACAGCCATAATCATGCGCAGGGGTCTCAATAAGGGTGAGCTATGTTTCACTGCAGTGAAATCAAGGTTGCCAATCGTCCCGGGTTTTTCTGGACTGTCTTCACTTTTTATGTATTGTCCAGAGCTCTCGTCCACCGGGCGCGTCATCCAACAGAGCACCACCCCTCGCAACCTGACGCGGCTGAGCGAGAGACGGTCTCCTTGTTTCGCGACAATGCGAGGGATAGAATGGTTACCTTTGGAGAAATCCTAATGCATGTATTACCACAAGGCCAGACTTAAATACCCACCACCAGACAAGTGCCTTAGTAAGCAGCAGTCCACTACCTGGCGTCTATTACAGACATGCACTTTCCCCTGTCCGTCACTGTACAGCCATATTTACCCCGCTGTTCACACGGCACAATGCAAAGCGTGTGGTGTGCCTAACGCTGAGCTCGACCATATTATATGGGCCTGCCCCACTGCTACTCACTCAGTTAAACACAGCACGAACTCTACATTCACAATCACCACGGCCGAGCAGTGGGAGGCTTTGCTGTTCAGCACGTGCCCGGAGGACCAGCTATAGAGCTGGGCTGTCCGGCTGGCTAAAGACGCTGCCAGGATCCAAGGTCTGGCCGCTGCTGAGAAAGGGAGTTATAGAGCGGTCGTCTCCCGGCCCCCCGTCACCTTTAACCCCAGCAGGTAGACTTCAATAAAGTTTCTTCTCTCTCTCTCTCTCTGCCTAATTTGAACAAGGTTATAGTTTGAATTAATGAGATTTTACTGCACTGCTGAATTAATCCATTAGAGACACTGTTGTAAGACTGACTGCCATAAGGAACACCAGCGTGCCCAAATCAAAATAAGTGTTAATAGGAAAATGCATGCTTTGTACACTGCTCATTAGAGACACCTAATATAAGAGAATTACTACCCAACGCATGTATCGTATAAAGGGGTTCGACTGTAAATTTTTTTTGTTTAGGGTAAAAGGCATGATCCATTGAACAGAAAACATTCAAATTGAAAAGATGTAAGTGTTCATTCAATCTACCATTTTGTTTTTAGAATGATCCCTGCAATTGTAAGTTGGGAAATTTCTTTGAATAACAAACGCTTTCCCATTGTTTGTTTTTAATGTTTCATTTATTCTTTGTGAAAAACGTATTATGCATCTGTTGAGAGTACGAAGAAGATACCCCAAGGAACAAAGCAATAAAAGTAGGCATACAAAGGTTCTATTTATGATATTCACTCGCAAAAAGATGTACACAATATGGCACATAACAGGAAAGCTGAGCTAGTTAGTAAGTAATTACTCTAAAAGACAGAAAATGCGAACATGGACACAAGAAGAAAGTGTAGACATTTGTGCGGTGTCTACACATCTTTCGTGTGTCCTTGACTGGACCTTTTAGAATGAATATGGCAATTTTATCATGATGCATACGTCGCGTCTGAAGAGATTCCGATTATTTTCTAACAGAGTGCTGTATTTGATTTTGTTGTTAATACTCGCGGGGGATGTTGAACTGAACCCAGGTCCTGCTAAGACACCGGAGATGGAAGTGCTGAAATGTTTGCAGAGTGGGCAGGAAACTTTAATTTCAAAATTAAACGTCATTGAATCCAGGTTCGAAAAAAAATGAGAACATACTGATGGAAGTAAAAGATAATCTTAGCCAAACTCAGAACCAGATAAGGGACATCAGCAAGATTGTAACGGGACAGGCAGCTATAGTACGGCAACTCATGCAACAGGTGAAAGATCTGCAAAAGAAAACAAATGACCTCGAAAACAGAAGTCGCCGGAAAAATCTTGTTTTCTATGGCGTTGATGATAAAACCTCAGAATCCTGGGATGAATCCGAAGCTATAACAAAGAATATTTGCAAAACGAGCCTTGGAATGGAACTCGAATCTGTGGAAAGGGCACATCGCTTAGGACGCTATAATAAGAATAAGAAGAGGCCAATTATTGGTAAATTCTCATTGTACAAAGAGCGTCAGGCAGTGCTTCTCAGTGCCAAAAGATTCAAGAATTCCCAGTACAACGTTAGCGAAGATTACTCACATGAGACAAGAAGTATCAGGAATAAGCTGTGGGAATATGCTAAGACAAAAAGAGAGGATAAGAACAATAAAGTGAAGCTGAATTTTGACAAACTGATTATTAACGGCAGGGCCTTCAGGTGGGATGACGAAAAAGAAGAGGTCGTCCCAGTACGCAGGCAATGACAAACTAGAAAAAAGGAGAAATACCGATGTCAAGAACTTGTTGCCGTCATCGCGAACTGCCGAAGCGGAGTTAACAAAGTTGCTGAGCTCTTGGGCTTAATTGAGAGTGTTAACGCAGATATAGTCCTTGGTACAGAATCTTGGCTAAAGCCCTCGATTGCTGATAGTGAGGTGTTTCCGCAAAATTACGTCGTCTATCGCAACGATAGGCTCACAGCAGCTGGTGGTATTTTTTTACTTGTTTGTTCTTGCTTACAGTCATTTGAAGTTGATTATAAGTGCGACACACTGGAGTCTGTATGGTGCAAGATAATACTGCCTGATAACTTCGCGTTTGTGGTCGGAGTGGTTTATCGCTCGCCGAGCTCAGATAGTAGCATAATGAAAACATTAGATGAAATTCTTTCTGAAGCGTCAGCCCAGACAATACTCCTAGGGGGGGATTTTAATCTGCCTGGCTTATCCTGGGGTAATGGTTCCTGTATAAGTATAAGCGGGCGCATGAACCTTGCGATGAAAAATATCGTCAACACGTTTGGTTTGACGCAGTACGTTACCACCCCTACTCGCAATGACGCTGTGTTAGACTTGTTGTTTTGTAACTCGCCAAATTTCGTAAATGACGTGACTGTGATTCCAGGAATTAGTGATCATCTTGCTGTTGTTGCTTGTATCCGAAAGAAAAAAGTGTGTGCGAAGTTACCTACGAGTAGAAGGATCTACTTTTATGACAAGGGTGACTACGATGCAATTTCTGAAAAACTTCGTAATTCGTTCCCTGTTTTCGAATGTCTTTTTGAGGAGGGCAATGTGCATGATATGTGGGACAAATTTAAGAATATACTTTCCGAGTTAACAAATATACATATCCCCAGTGTTCATTCATCACGGCTAAAAAAGCACAAACAACCATGGGTAACAGCACATATATTAAAACTTATCAACAAAAGGAAGAGGGCATTAGGCGCATTCAAGAAAAGCAAATCAGTTGCTCACTTTGAAAAACTGAAGTCGATTACCCACGAATATAAGCTAAAGATAGAAAAAGCTAAAGATGATTACTTCACTGAGCTGAGCAACAAAATGAAATCAAATCCTAAAATGTTTTGGAAGTACTTGAAACAGTGTGGCTCAGATTCCTTTGAAATACAGGAGTTAAATTATAATGGCACGGTAATTACGAATTACGAGGATAAGGCTGCATGCCTAAACAACTTTTTCCACTCGGTATTCTTAACCAAACACAGCTGTAATTATCACCAAACTATTATGAGCATTTCGCCTATGCTTCCTGTCGAGCTTAGTGTTAATGAAATTGAAAAACTATTGAAGGACGTTGATGAGAGTAAATCTAGTGGTCCAGATGGAATTTCTCCACGTGTACTCAAGCGTTGTGCGGGGCCAATTTCTATGTATCTTTATGCAATTTTTGAAAGATCTTTAGCGACAGGTACCTTACCACATGACTGGAAAATTGCGCATGTGGTACTGATACATAAAGGTGGGTCCAAAAAAGACGTTGGTAATTATAGACCAATATCGCTTATGTCTATCCCGTGTAAAATCCTCGAACATATTTTATACAAAGAAATAATAACTCATTTAAACAAGCATAAGGTACTAATCAACGAGCAGCATGGATTTCGCAGAGGGCTGTCTTGCACAACACAATTAGTCCAATTTTATCATGATGTAGTATCAGGCGTAGATACTGTAGGACAGGTTGACGGTGTGTTCTTGGATTTTCGGAAAGCGTTTGACACGGTGTCACATTCACTCTTACTGTTTAAGCTTACCACCCTGAACATTGATGAGACTGTTTTTAAATGGATCGAATGTTACCTTTCCCAAAGAACACAAACCGTAGTACTGAATGGAAAATGCTCCGAATACGCCGATGTTACCTCAGGGGTCCCACAGGGCTCCGTCCTGGGTCCGCTATTGTTTTTAATTTATGTTAATGATATCTCTGCAGGAATTTCATCTTCTATACGGTTGTTTGCGGATGACTGTGTTGTGTACAGAAAAATTTTTGATCACAATGATGTACTAGAACTTCAGAAAGACTTATCGCTCATTTATAGCTGGTGTACCAAATGGAAAATGAATTTGAATATAACAAAGTGTGTACATATTTCACTTACCAAAAAGATGAAACCATTTCAGTCACAGTACCATCTGAACAATGTACAGTTGAAACAAGAGAGTGCATATAAGTACCTAGGTCTAATACTATCTATCATCTGAATGTTCATAAAGGCCTCAGGTTGACACTCTCATAGCCAAAGCTGGTAAGGCCTTAAATTTCATTCAAAGAAACCTGCGATGTTCGCATGTGAATTTAAAACGTATGGCATACACTACTTGTATCAGACCTATCTTAGAATACCGCTGTGTCGTGTGGGACCCCGTCACGGTAACCTTCATTGCTGCTCTGGAACAATTACAAAATCGTGCTGCCAGGTTCGTCTTGGGACGGTACGGAAGTGGGGAGAGCTGCACTGCAATGAAGGCTGAGCTAGGACGGGAGTGTCTTTCTGACCGCCGCCAGAAGCAGAGATTAAAATTTCTTTACTGCATTTACTACAATAAAACTGGAATTAATAGAGAAATATACCTACACAACCCTCATTACACTTCAAAACGTTTTGATCATAGTTGGAAAATTTGGGAATACTCAGCTAAAACGAACATGTATACCAATTCATTTTTTCCTAGAACGATTAAACAGTGGAACAGGCTAACTGAAATGTAAGTACATAGTGGGAACGAAGATATATTTTATTCACTGCTGTAAACCAGTGTTGTAACCTGAACGAAGATGTATTGATGTGTGAACGAAATTCTACTATATGTGTGAACGAAAATGTATTTCAGTTATTTATGTGTGAACAAAGTTGTATTGTGTGTGAACGGAGATGTACGTCATTTATTGATGTAACCCCCCTGCTATAACCCCTTCGGGTGCTGCGGGGTATCTGATGAGTAAAGAATAAAGAAAAAATGTCAGCAGGACTGGTGAAGTCAGCCTTGTTAAAGCTATTCTAAAAATACTGCAATGTGTCACAACCTCACAAACTTCACAACTCGAGTAAACATCAAGTGGGTAGAAATCCTGTATGTCACCCAGAATAATTAGTCCAAAGTCATCAAGTACTTTGACATTTTAAGAGGATCTTTGTTCACTGCATTCCAGGGTTTTCAGGGGCTTTCATATGAGCACTAATAAATAAATGACAAGGACTCTTTCAATTTGCATGAACCAGCTGTGATGTGTTTGAGCACGCTGTGTACAAAACTGTCAACTCTGGGGTAATTTCTTCAGTCACTTTCTGAAGAGCTGACTGCTGCTCCTCTGGAAGATCTCCTACATTGAACTGCTGAACTCCAGTTGTCGTAAGATCTGAGTTCAACATGGAGCTCTACATTGGCTTTGCAGTACACGATGGTTTATATGTGGCTGTACAATGCATGCAGTGCTTTTATAGATTATGAACAAGCTTAAGTTACCACATAAAAAAAGCTTGTCATTTTGTACTAGCTAATAAAGTGGTGAATTACTGTACAAAAACAAAATCTATAGCCAATATACTATCACCTCACAAAAGCGCACTTAAGATCATGGAAGCTGGCAGGATTTTGTGGGGTGCAAACTTCTGCTGCATTGCAGCAGAGGGAGGGAAAAATTGGTGGTGTATTTTGGGTGAGGGGTAAGTGTGTGGCTTGAAGGGGGCAAGTGCGCCTTTCGCAGCCCCCTGACAGTGCCCATGCTTATCAATGAACATGAAAGAAAACAGTGAACCTAAAAGCAGTTAGTAGAGACTGACAACCAAGCATGTACAATAATAACAAATTTCTGCATATAGAATCTTCATATTAGAGTTGCAGAAACACAGCTTAACGAACCTGTTGAAAGAATGCCTCACACCTAATGATAATCTACACTGAAGTTTGGGAAGACATTGAAGTACTGTACTCCTAACTGTGCATTGTAGCTTCTGTTGCATGACACTTTTTAGTTGTTACTCTGTCAGAAGGTTGGCACTTGGTTACAGCGTAACAAAGATGTGTGAGTGAACAAGAAGAAAAAATAGGCACAATATAATATATAATAGAAAAAATAGGCAGAAAAATAGTAAGTTAACTCGTAAGCCAAAAATATGCAGGCAACCTTGGCCCCTATCCGTGAAGCTTGTAAAATAAGTTTGCCAAAGCTAGTCTAGAGAACAGCATAGTGCGTCACAACTTCACAAAATCCATGGCTCGAATAAAGGTCAAGCGGGTAGAAACCCTGTTTGTGATCGGGAATTATTACAACTAAGGCAGCAGATGGCTTGACAATGTAAGAGGATCTGTGTTCACTACATTGCAGAGTTTCAAGGGGCTTGCATAGGAGCACTAATGAACCGCTAACAACAAGGACTCTTTCAATTTGCATGAACTGCGGCTCACCATCCTGCACACTGTGGACAAACGTGTCACCTGTGCGATAACAGTAACCACTGACGCTAGCGGTTGTAGCTGTGGAGATGAACTCCTCTTCAGACACTTCACGAAGAGCCAACTGCTGTTGTTCTGGAAGATCTCCTAGATTAAGCTGCTTTGCTCCAGTTGTTTCAAGATCCGAGTTCAACATGTTGCCCGACAGCTCATATGCCTGAAGAAGCTGGTGACGTGTTGCAAGTGTAAGACAGATGTTCTTGAAGTTCTTGGTCTTGGATGCAATGCTCTTAAAATAAGAATGTTTAGCCTCAAATCGCATGCCCCAGTAGCGGCGCGGTGGGCCATACTTGAGAATATACTTTGGATAGTGTAGCAAGAAGTGCAGTTTTGGTGTCACTGCTGCATTTGGGTACTGCACTGTATACAGCTCGAGAAACTCCTCCACCTTCACCTGTAGATATGGCACACAGCTCCTTGGGATTTTCTCGGCCAAAATAATGTCAGCAATGTGTCTGTATGCCAAGTACACCTCCCAGTGAGAATTGCCTTCAGGAACAACTTCAGCATATATCTGGGGAAGCAGCCGAAACAAGCACCATTTCTGGCTAGCTGATTGCACAGCTTCTGTCTTGCACAGCATTTTTTGCACAGCTTCTGTTTCTAATTGTAGCTTAGGCCTGTAAACTAGCTGTACTAAAAGCATATTGGAATACTTTGGGATTTTTCACAAAAAGTCAGCAAAATAAACCTAGCTTTAGGAAATGGTTGTTACACTGATGTTTATTTTCTGGAATTTGGAAATTAACAAATTTGCCCATATCTTGATATACTGTTTTTCAAAATACAGGATTCATGGCACCATGGCTTGAAATTCAAGTGCAAATTCGAAAGGAAGAAGTTTTTGAATGATGGGGAGGTGGCAGAAATGCGCCAAAAATATGGAAAGCTTGGTCATCCATCAACGTCATCATCATCTACATCGGCAAAACGCCTCTGCAGTGAAGTCAGTACATTCTAGATTTTAAGCACGTAGCACTATTAGAGTGCCATACTGTCATAGGCTGTGATCGTACGCTGTCATCGTCGCTTGGCGTAACATGGGGCAAAACGAATTTAGCATAGCCATCTGAGCATGTGCTCGTGTCAAAGAGAAAACTTCCTCTTGTTTTTCGAGTGCCTTCATGATATTATTAATGCAGGAAAAACGGTATATGCAAGCTGAGGAGCAAATGCACTTGTTACATAAGAGTAAAGTAGTTCATTTACTTGCTTGCAGCCTGCTTTCACTGGATGGATCTTGAAATTTTAAACGTTCATGTAGTTCTGCACTACATGATCACGTCAGGAGGCAGCTGCGAAGTTACTAGTAAAAGTGTGTTTTGAAGACACGTTTGCAACTCAAGAGTTATAGAATGCTTCGCTTTGTTACAGGAACATCTGAAAAGTATTCAGTCCACTGAAGATGAGCAGAGTGTGGAAATGCACATAAAATCAATGCAGCAAGAAATGAAGGGTGCAACAATATCTCTGGAAAAACTCACAGACTCAATGACCCGCACATTTCATGCTCGGCGGCATTGGGTGAAAGATTCAAGACCATCAATGTATGAATTGCTGCAACAGTATCCGGCACTTGAAAGACCTGAGCTGGCAAGTTTCAGATGCTTTGTGGATCTCGCAGTATCAATACTCTTCTGCATCTCTTATTTCAGATCTTTCACGACTTCAAATTGCTTGGTGGGAAGCCACCAATAGAAACTATTGTGCATGCAGCACAGAAGCATGTTGACACAGTAGTAAACATGATGAGGGAAAAGATGGAGCCGATAACCTCACAGCTACTGGGAATGGCCGAAGGAACCAGTGAGGATGACAAAAAATGTACGAACACAGGGGCCTTTCCTGCACTAAAAAAGTATTTAAAGTGTATGTAACACATATTTATATTGCAGTGCTGACAACTCTTGCATTCCTCACGGCTCTTCCCCGCACTGTGAAGGAAAAGTCGTCATCATTCCTCAAACAAACGGTAAGTCATTGTCAAAGCTCTATATTACTTTCCACAGTTCTCTAGTTTGTAATACCCTGCCGTAATGGGGTCCCATTAATATTGTTTGAGGTGGACTTTGCTCTCAGAAGCGTTCCAGTTTCCACATAGGGAGTATGGACTGTACAGGTTCCAAAGCTTTTATCCCCTTTCATGAATATTTTAACGGTGAAACGGCACCTTCGCACTTTCTGCAATCATAATAAAGCTGAAGTGTTGTATAATTGCACAATACTGCTTTATATACCTTAATCATTGCATAGTTCTATAAATATTACTTACTTTTTCTTGAATTGTGCTTGTAATTTGAACCTGCTGCCCAACTTTAGAGTAGGAAGCTTTACCATATATGGAAAACAATTTAAAAAGCATGACAGCAAGTTCTCACAGCCATGTGCGTTTCATGAAAGTGGGCATCCAGCTTGAGCTCCTTCTGCGTAGCTACATTCCTTCTTTCTGCTCTCTTGAGGTGCAATTCACTTATTGACATTTGCATATACCGGTACTAGTCAAGGTATTTTTGCTGCTAATCAGAGAACTGCAGCTATATACTGAGCTTGAATTGTAAAAGTTTGTGCGTTGATACTCATCATACTCATAATGTTCAAGCAAAGTCATTGCACTCAATGCATAGCCCACTGTGTACTACTATAGTAAGACGGTAAGTTGGGCCAATTGGTTAGGATCCATCGTGAACTTACAGCGCAACACCAGAAAAAATACAGGACAGGGAATGAGCAAAAGAGAAAGAAAAGACGGCGCCGTCTTTTCTTTCTCTTTTGCTCTTTCCCTGTCCTGTATTTTTTCTGGTGTTGCGCTGTAAGTAACTTCACGATGGTGTACTACTATGTTGTCCAGCTGGCAAAAATGAGATAGCCTACATGAAAAGGGACAAGTGAAAAGACAGTTGTCTAATCCTGTTCCTTTATCCTTAGTCACTAAATGGCGCGGTTGCATGGTCAGGCTAGCAGATTACCTTTGAAGCGTGAAATATGGGTGATAATTCTTCTGTTTAACCTCTCTTTTTTCCTCTTCTTTTTATCTCTCTCTCTCTTCCTATCCGTCCAGTTTTGTTGGAGTACTGCTACTGGACTAACACTTAAGGTACCTTAGAACAAGAAAACATGAGACATTTTGAAGCCTGACATGATAGGTCTGCGTGCAAGGTATTAACTAGCAGAATTTAACTACTTGCGACACAGTTCTAGTGTCAACTTATGATGTTATACGGCACACAGCAAATAAGTGATTTATATAGATTGATGAATCGTAATACCCATAAAAGGCAATGCATACTGAGCCAAACGATGTAACATAACAAATATTGTCATAGCCACTTTCCCTGAAATAATTGCACCATACTGATTTTTCGCTTGGTCTAGTACAGGTCTTGGATAGGCCTTACTATCTTAATTTCATGTGTACACGTGTTTTGCATAATCTGGGAGCAGTCATTAAAGGGCTGCACAACTAAGCACTTGAGGCTTGCAGAAAATGTTTTAATTCAGAAGGAAGAAGTATACTAATTGCAAACGTAAAAGGGAAATTGGTATGTTGCAAATTATTCATGCATCACTTCTGCTGTCATAAAATTTTACTGACCACACTTATCATAAAAAGGGTCTGGATGATTTCTCAAAGTGGGGTTACAGAACCATGGGATTCTGCAGACTCGAAGGAAGTTAGCTGAAGGTCCGAAGAAAAATTGGTGCCTGCCCCCTCCCTCCTTTGCACCCTGAGAGCAAGCATATTCAAAGCACACCGCTTAAGCTTCATGCCTACCTGCCCCTCTGAATCAACCCACTTGTCATGAATGCCGTCTCCCCCCCCCCCCACATTATAAAAAGAACTCCTAGCCTTTGGTACGGTTCCTGCACAAGCGCTTCCTTTGTGTTTCGTGAGCAGCTAATCAATTTTTCCTCGTTCTACACTCATCAAGCCACCCACTACAGGTTCGCCTAGTCACTTGGCAAACCTGAGTGGTGATTCATCTACGCAACCTTCATTAATCACGCCCTACTCTCAATAGCACACCTCAGTACATAACATGAATGTGCGAGAAATTTAGTCTCCACCTGGGAGATCAATTTCTTGTGGAATGTGGAAAGGAAAGAATGTGCAGTTCATGTCAGTGAATAATTTTTTGTGGGCTCTTGCTTTTTTTGAATTTCGGGCTTACGAAAGTGAAAGAAGAATGATTGCTTGAAGGTGGAGGAGAAGGTAGGTTCTAAGGGGGATTTAATTGAGTTGGACGGAATTTCTGAGAATATGCTTTAGAACCCCTTGGTCTACTGTATAGGTAGTATTTCCTAGATCTAATACACAATTTTAGGCTAGACAATATGATGAAACGGCAATTAAGGTGTAAATGTTAGGGTATTTAAAGAAGTTCATGCTGCTGTTTGTGTGTGTAATGAAGAATTTATGACTAAAAAAAGAATAGTCATGTACCGTGTGATAAGAATATGAAAAACAAAAGTGTGAGTATTCATGATGTGTTATGCGAATTGATGAACCAATGATCAACATTTCATCATCTTTCCTTTCACTAAATAGTTTATTGGAAAGATATTTTTGTATTCAGATATGTTTGTACTGTGTTACATATCAATATTAAACTTTTTCAGGCACCGTGGTTCAGCGCACATCCCTGTGTCATTTTGGATAATGATGAATACTTGGGGCCATGCATGGTGCTTACAGAAAACCAGCTTTTGAAGGCAGATAACCCCATTCAAGCAATCCTTATGTGCTTCTGCCTTCACTGGGTACTAGATATTTGCTACGACTCTGCCTTTAAGGGGTTTTACTCTATTCTAGAGAACGTGCTTGGACTGCACAGTGTGAAGCTGTCAGCGACAGCGATTCATGTGCTTTCTGCTTTAGAATGACTTGTGAGAACAAATATTCATAATCAAATTTTTGTTAACTGGTGATGGTAGAGTACTTTCTTTTTTTTTTGCAAACTTACATTTGAGTATAAAAAGTGTATTTAATGGGTCATGATAATAGGGTGCATTTCTGAATGAAACGTGTATTGTAATCTGTGTTTTGCTTGCATTTAGTGTTGCTGTGCATTATTAAAGTTTATGCAATGATTGAATGCCACAGTGTCTCCTGGTTGCATCTTTTCGTGCTGCTGCAGCTCATTAAATCATCCAGGCTTCTTCGATTTCTGTCGTTTGAACAGTCACACCCATTTATTCGGAGCTCACTGAATTTGAGCAGTCTTGCAGTTTTCTTCGAGGTTGAATGAACGTGTTTTACTGCACTTCTCCCAATGTTCTTTGGGCACTTGTATATTGTGTGCATTCAATCAAACAATTTAAAATTTCCACTTTGGAATGGCTTTTCTTAAAATAACTTGGAATGATAGGGATTAGACACATTCAAGTTTGAAAAAAATAATGAAGCTATAATGTTAATTCACACGCTTTGTCGAGAACCTCAGGCACGACAATGTTATGTTCTATTTCCATGCCTACTTACCTAAAAATTAGTCAAATGTGTGTGGCTTTGGTATAAGACCAGACTCTTAATGCAGAATTGACCAAATGAAAATTGACTGGTAATGTTAATAGACTAAGGTGAAACTTCAAACTAATTTATGAACATGTAGCTTCACATGCATATGCCAGACAAAACAGTAGTATGGTGAGCCAAGAAGCTCAGTTGAGGAAGGCCGTGGCCCATCATGTGCAGTGTCTTAAGGAAATGAATGCAGAAATATGATGATACAAATTTTCCTATTTTGGTTGCATCACCTGAGCTCAACAATCACGACTAAATCATTTTTAATAAAATTGGAGAGCTACAGTTTTGCCACCTTACACAAGGTACCACTGCCAAAAAAGTAAACTACAGCACTTATCGAATGGGTGCTGTTCTGCTGCAGTTGACGAGCTCTAGGGGGGACTGAGCCTCTTCTTTAACAGTGGGAAGGGGAATACACCTCCCCCCCCACCAAGGCTGCCCTTGACTTTAGGCCCTGCATGTGAAGGCCTGTGCCACCCACCCTCACTGACTTTTCACACCAGGTATGGGTTGATGGCAAGTGCAATGCTGTGGTTACTTTTGGGCATCACTGCGTTACAGTTATAAATATACAAGGACCAAAAAATTTCTCTCTGGATTTTACAAATTTCCTGACTTAACAAATAATATTGAGAACTAATATTGTGTCTAATTGTGTCTAATAAAAAATATGAGCCCTTAAATTTCTGCTTTCCTAGTTAATTCAATAATTCAAGCACGGTCAGCACTTCCACGTCTAGTTTTAGGTGTAAGTTAACATAATCAATGGAATAATATTAATTTTTAATTACTTCATGTAGAGCATTGTTATTCATACAAACATGAAAATAAGCCAGTATTAATTTTTCAAAGTGGTAACTCTTCAGCATGCAATCACCTGCCCCACCACTTCTCCCAATATATAAAAAAATGGTTTCGGTACAGGATTGTTTTTTCAGACCTTAAGACCAAGGAGAATCGCATTACTAGCTGCCTTCCTTTGCCTTAATTGTGCAAAATCATCAATGTGCTCCCAGTCTTGTACAGTAATCTTACAGCCCATTGGTTTCTCTCACTGAAATCTCATTGGCTTAGCAAAATCTGTGCAATACTCTGGTAAGGTATTATTGCCCGATCAGATATAGTTTTAGCTGTACGCGTGGGCATGCGCCCAGGGGGAGGGGGCGGTTCAGAAGGGGGGGGGGGTGCCCACTAGGGGGGATGCAAAAGTCAACACCATATGTTTATGTAGTAGGGTAGTAGGGACGGGGGCGCTGCGACTCAGTGGGGGGTGCAAAGCCAGCCTCATACATTGACATAGTAGGGGGAGGGACGCTGCGACGAACCTTCGCCGCCGTTCTCCATGAATGAAAACCTTACGCACGCCTTTAGCTGTGCGTCTATTTGTTCTTACAGGTGTGCCCTTCATTTCTAGGTAACACAATTTTGCGATTACTTTCGCAACTCTCTCAATTAATGATTACATGATTACAAATAAGCAGCGCACGACGTTTTACAAAAGAGAGACGATAGGGACACCGCTGCACTCTCAACTAGTTTATTTCGTAAACGACCTTGGTTATTATACAACAAGACGGTGTACCACTTTTGTAAAACGTCGTGCGCTGCTTATTTGTAATCATGAACTGTCACCAACTCGCCCAACTTTCGGTGTTACTGATCTCTCAATTAACAATGACGAAGCACAGTCGAAGTAGCACAGTACCGCTTTTCAAGCACCTTCTGCGCGCCGCAAGTCGTTCGATAAATGATCGGCATTGCTGGCGGATGATATTACATCGCTTTTTATGCCTAGCCAGCGCTCTGAATCGATCTGCAACACTCGACGTAGCGAGTTGCGGGCGACTATTTGCAGCTTGGATTCACGCGAGGTACGTGGGAGTGAGTCATTTTCACTCACGATAACGACCTGACGGATTGCGGCCAAATAAAACCATGAATGTACGCATGCTTTTAGGGTAACGCTTTTATGTGTGCTCATGTCGTTAGTTCTGTGCTTATTTCAAAGTACGCACATTAACTCGATCCACTTGATAGTTTATCCTCAAATAAAGCGCTCACCCATCGGTTGCGTGAACATGATGTAACAGCTCCGCAATTACACCGTGTAGTTAAAATCACTTTTTAATTAAAAAGTATGTGCCACTTGCAGAATAATGGCAGAAGTGATATCAACTTGCCCTTAACATATTCATTAAACAAGAATAATAGACACAAAACATGCGCCCCACCGGCACCTTTATGGCAGTCGTAATTCCTGCCTATATAAACCGGAACGCTTCGAGTACTTATATAGCGCTTTGGTGAATGTGCTTGGCTGTTCGATGTACTTATGTTGTATACGCGTGCTGTGTTGTAATATCATGTTTAAATAATATGTATTAACGTGTATGCAACTTCGATTAAGTGTTGAATTTTGTGTATTCACATGTATGAAACTATCACTAAGTGTGGTTGATTGTGTGTGGTACATATATACAACAGGTTGAGTAAACTGCTGTCTACATTGTAAGACGCAAAATAACACCCAACTCTATTGCATGTAATCTTTGATAAATAATCATTCTCTGTAACCTTATTCCTTTTTTTTTGCATCGTGAATTTTTTTTAGTATCAATATTTTCCTCTAGGTGGCGCGAGTTACCATTTTACTTCATGGCTGTGGTGGTGATGTTATACTGTGAAACATCCATCTAGTGAATTACTCCTTTCAGTAATGTAACTTTTCTCCAGGTGGCGCTAGCTACTTTCTACTTCAAGGGTATAGTGCTATCAGAGATCCACATCGTATACATAACGACGTACATTTATCTATGTAGTCACCCATGCGTGTGCTGGTGCATTTCTGCTGCGCAATAAGTTGTTCACATGGAGCGTACACGTTTAGAGAAAATTGTGTCTGCGAAAGCAGCGATGATGCCCTGTGCGACTGTGTGTATGTGAAGTGCAAATTTGCGAAGGATTATGAGCCGCATGAATGAAGGTGAGCTGAAACACGAAAGTGGGACCGTTCTTCTCGACAGCTCGTTGTCGACAAAAGTCATCGCCAATTGCCCTCGTAAACACGCGCACAACGCCGCTACACTGGCTGATGCTTTGAGAAATAAAGACAGCCTTACGTTTACTTGTTGTGTGACAATCATTTTGCAGTATTTCCGATATTCTTGTGACTGCATGCCGTGTAAATGCATGGGCGAGTGAAATGCGCGATCAGCGTTGTTGTTACGCGTGGTTCTTGTCACCACGGGTCTGGCCGCTTCGTCTTATTTTCGATATAATTTCATATAATGCTGAACGGTATCGTTTTTACGTTGCCCAGTCGCGCATGCTGTTTATTTGTCGAGATTCGATGTCGTTGATAGGCCTAAATCTAGCGCTCGCTTCACTGGCTTGGCGTCCGCCATGTTGATTTTGACGATGGAGAAACACGTTTCTCCGTGGCGGATAGAGCAATTTTGCTCCATCTGAAGACGAACATTGGGGACATCGCCGTTTCTCCCTAAATGGAGAGTACGTCACTCCATTTTTTTTAAGAGTGTAGGGTCCTGTAGCTTCCACAGTGCCTGAACTAACGTCCTAGAGGTACAAACAGCAGGGTTCAGCAGTGCCATTACGCGCAGAAGAAATTCATGTGACGCTACTGCATCCTTCTCTAGGGACGTCAATGCTCTCTTCGCTGCTGCTGCATGTACTCGTGCGCGTTTCATCGTGTCTGTAGAAAACAGTTTTAGCGGAGCGTCCGCTATGCAGACGCAGCCTGCCATTAGGATGGATTGCCACGGCTTTGGGAGCTTCGCTCCTAAAAATTTGTGAGTTAGTATTCCGGAGATCCCTTCCGGCTACACAGTGCCATGGTGACAGACACTACTAAAGTTAGATGCAAGGAGGCGCGTTTTTTTTTTTTTTTTATTTCGGATTGGGACGTGCATCTTCGGCAGCGTCCCTGCGGCGTCTGTAGTGAAATAAAATTTTTTTAATTTTTTTTCTTTAGATCAGTATAACGGCGTCTAATTCGGCGTGGCTGCCGCAATTCAAGACGTGAGGGAGACGCCGACTCCT
This sequence comes from Rhipicephalus microplus, assembly GCF_043290135.1. NCBI lineage: Eukaryota > Metazoa > Arthropoda > Arachnida > Ixodida > Ixodidae > Rhipicephalus > Rhipicephalus microplus. Next base: position 11,310,514 of record NW_027464592.1, read on the forward strand.
CGGAAAAGACTCTTACTCACGCCGTCCCACCATTCCAGAAATGAACATCCCCCCCCCTCTTTTCTGCAGAAAAAAAAAACAAGAAAAAAAGCGGATCTCTGTGGAAAGGTGCAAGGGCGATCCTTGCAGCGAGGAGACGTACTCAGCCTCAGCCGCTGCATTGGAAACCTGCTCCGTTTGCCCCACTAGGATGTTGGTTCTAGTTTACTATAGCTAAAGGGAACTTCTGAACAGAGTATAGGTACGAGCCGTTCTCCTGTGACTTAACAGAACAGGCACTCTTAATGCGTGTGTTGCACGGCCACTTGTGATTTCGCCCTTGAAATTCGATGACGAGTATTTTGAACTACGTGCAACTCTTCTGATTTTCGAAATATGCGCATGTAATAAATAGGCACGCACTATGACCTTGTAACTTCTTCATATATCCTCAGTCAATGAAGTAAAACTGCTTTATGAAGGAGTTTCTGCTAATTCATCACAACATTGTAATTTTAACTACGGCACAGTACTTGCGCGTCGACATCGAGTTAGGATGTAGAAACGACAGGTGCCTTATTGTGATGGCCTTTTCATTTTAAAAACTGCGCTTGAAGAAAAAGACCTGCACATAAGAGTAGTCCAACTCTCGGATATTGCCTGTGATGGAGTTTTCGTCTTCGTCTTTCTACGAAGAATACCGGTAACCTTCTTTCTCATAAACAGTGAATTGTAACAGGGAGGAATGAGTTCAGGGAACACTGTGGAAGAGCAGAAGTGCCCTGCCTTTCAAGAAAATGCCCGCTAAGCCTCGCACAGGAGGCACCTAGCTATACTTGTCTTCACCAGTACCTACTATACAAAAGTAACTAAAAACTCTTTCACTATTTTGGCTTCTTTAAAAATGCTCTTTGCTCGCTATTTTAAAAACGTGGCGAGAGAACTAGTGCATGAAAACCCAATCCACCGTAACGTGCTTGATGAGCTATTTTGCTTCGGAATGCGTTAGATATAACTTGGCCACGAGAACGTTACATGCACTGCCAGAGGTGCTTGTTTCTGGGTAGAGGAGGTTGTAGACAAAAACATTGTTTTTGAGTTCACAATTTTTTTCCTTCATAGTTTTAATGTGAAAGGTAAGATTAGAACGCAGGGTAGATGTTTGCTCCGCAAACAATTGTTTGGAGACTCGTGCGAAATGAATGCTAGCTACTTTAGAATTTCAAGTAGAACTGTTGTCGTTGTAGGGGTTTCGAGGCTCCTCGGCCCAGAACTCCGTATAGAAGACGCAGAGCCAGACCAGGAACCTTGTTTATTCCTCTAAGCCTTGGCCGCAGCTGCCCTCTGCCGGCGGCTGCCGTGTTCCGCGAGCGCTCCCGCCATCGTCGTCCTCCTTTCTTTAATCGGCCGGCTCGAGGCCGCCCCTCCCATATAAGGTGATTGAATTTTGAAGAAAAAAGTGACGTGCGCTGGTCCGAGTCTCGGCTGAGAAGTGGCCTGTGTTAAGAACAAATGTTCGGCCATTCATAATACGGTGCACTCGACTATGAGAGAGTGGTAAACTTTCCCAGGTTGCTGTGCTTAGCAAAAATGCTTAATGATTTCGAACACTTCGTACTGAACTATCGAAAGCAGTGAGCCGTCCCTCAAATTAACTTTGTTCAGAAAAAGCTTTACCATTAAGAGTACTTGGCACTCTATGATGGGAGAGCAGAAAGCCGTGCTAATGCAAAGACATTTTGCAGAAATAATTGTGTGTTTAGAAAAACTTGTTAACAATTTAGAGTACTAGGTACTCTACTATGGGAGTGCATAAAGACGTCCCAAAGATATTGTGTTCAGAAAAACTGGGTAACAATTTAGAGTGGTACTCTAATATAGGGGAACATAAAATCATTCCGCGGGTCTCGCACTTGATGAGGCCCTGTTGACTGCGTTTATCAAAATAGTTGCGATTTAGAGTACTAGGTACTTTACTATGCGAGAGCATAAAGCTGTGCCGTGTACTCCCACAAAATTGAGAAAGGGCAGTTTATTGCACGCTTGATTTGTACATACAGAAACTAAACTTCAAAAACAAGTAAAGACAGTGTATACCTCCCAAAATGAGCACGAAAGTTTAATTGACCACTAGATATTCAAATTTTACATGTCAATGAAAAATTAAAATGAATGAGGTTAATAACACTTTACAGAATACAACGTATGCATGCGTACTAGAGTGGGCGCATGGCTAGTACAGAGCAACTGGACCCTTCAGCTGTCCCTGTCTTACTCTGAAGAAACGTGTGAGCATCTTCGAAGGAAAGCCTCTTCGCCATGAGTTCGCAGCTGCTGAATTAGTTTTTTCCACACAATGAACCTTATTTTCAGGAGTGTAGGATAGGCGGCTCTCACGAACTAAGCAGACCAAACTGTTTGACAAAAGTTTGACGGATCTATAGAGTCAATGCTGATGATTGAACGAAGCATTCTATTTTGTTCTGGCTAACCACCTTTTATTTTGTTCTTTTTCCGCTTCAACTTTTTCTCCTAATTCCATTGATGGATGAATGAAAGTCGGTACTTTTAAGGTGATGTTACCTTTTGTTTTGTTGAACAATATGTCATGTAGGCATCATTAGGCACAGATGTTTCGCACCTGTGCTACGACTATGGGCTATGGTGGCGTGAGCGTCGACAGCACCGACATTTCTTTGTGTCAGCAGTAAGCCTTTATGTGGATTCAACTACACTATTGATGCTCAAAAGCACGTTTATTTACATGGCAGCGGTAACTAAAAGAAAGTAAAAAAATCAATAATTTACACTTCCTCGCGTTTCTTCTGTCGCTACTCTTTTTTGGCATCGTTCGAAGCTTGTTCAAGGGGTCCCGCGGTGCGTTCTAATCCGTATCCGCTAAACAAAATGCGGCTTTTTTATTGCTATGCATCTCAAGTGCTAACAATGCTTTGGTTTGGTTTTGCAAAACGTTGCTATCCCTTTGGGTTGTCTTCTCCCAGGAGTTCCCCATTCGAATTAGTTGTGGTTATCGACACGTTCGAATTATCAGAAGCTTCGTGACGCAGGGTGACCAGATCATTAGTTTGAATTAGGGTGAGTATTATTTATTTGTGTTGAAAATAATAAGATTCCACTGTATTGTATTTTAGAATAGCAGCCTCTCTACCCACTATACTGATGCAGGTCATGACTAGGATTTGTAGACATCAGCACGTAGCGCCATCTCTCGTTCATCACAGCAGCGGCCTGTCATAACTAAATGGGAAAGAGTCGAAAAAAGTCATAGCTTTCAATCATGGGTAATTATTAAAAATGACTCCCGGTTCCATACAGCATATACTTATATCGGAAGTCTGGCAAAGTTAGTGTCTCGCACTACAAACCACGTGGCTTCTCAGAGTCACAACAGGGTCACATGTGTTTCTATTAGTGATTGTTGTGTATAGGGGGCGCTGTCAATGACATGATTGGTATATAAGGGATCGCCATCAAAATAAAGGACTAGTTTTTCGGCAATATGTATTGTCTTGCTTTATCATTCAGCACTCATTTTCTTCCCAATTATGCTGAGGTGGCGGAGCCGTTGCGACGGCTTCCTCGTAAAAGACAGTAGTTCGCCTGGGACCAGAGCACCAAGGAGAGTTTTTGCAGGATCAAGAAAATGAATGTCGTCATGTGGAGTGGTGCCCATGTTCAACGAGCCTTTGCCTGTACAAGTGACTGCTGATGCCTTGGCGTGAGGACTGGAAGCTGGGCTACAGCAGGTGTTCGACAGAGAAGTACACACAGTGGCATTCTCTTCGAGCACACAAACACCACCAGAATGCAAGTACTCTGCCGGTGAACGAGAGTAGCTGGCATGTTTGGGGGCCTCCTTACATTGGCATATGTTTATTGGAGGGTTCGCAAGTTTGTCTTACGAACTGACCATCAAGCATTAGCGACGCTACTATACACAAATGGGGTTGGACGACGCCCACTTCGTATTGAATGCTGGTGTGCTAGACTTTTGAGATACAACTTCAACGTGCAGTAGACAAATTGGAACACTAATGTTGTTGCGGATGCACTTTTCAGGTCACCTTTCATCCCTGCAGAGGACGTCCCCGTGGAAGAAGTAGCGGCTGTGGTTTCCAGCATGATCAAAAAGGGTGAGTTGAAAGCAGCAACAGCTGAGGGTTCAGTGTTAAGGGAAGAGGAGCAGCATGTTAGGTTCAGATAGCCGGAAAAGGGCTGTTTGGCTGGAAAGCTAAGGTTGCCTTTTCGTGTGCAAGAAGAACATCAGTTGTAGACGCGTACTGCTGTTTTGCGCTAAACGGGTCGTTCTGCCTGCAGCACTCACTTCCAGGCTAAATATGATGGCACATGAATTGCATACAGACATTGTAAGAACCAAACAACGGGTAAAAAAACAGTACTGGTGGCCCGGAATGGACAGTGATGTCGAGTGTCTGGTTAAGAATTGTGCAATCTGCAAAGCATGAGATGAATCTTCAAAAACTCCAAGGCTCTCGTTGGGGCCTGTAAAGTGGCCCTATCGTTGGCCCGACAGATCGAGCCCCTCTAGAGTACAGGTACACAATCACTATAATTGTTTACCACAGCAAGTGGCCCAAGGTGGCATTTGTGTCCACGATAACTGCACAGGTAGTAGTGAAATCACCCTTGGATATTTATTCTAGAGAAGGGTATTCGAAAAGCATTGTGGCTGGCAATGAGCGTCAGTTCATGTCGACATGTTCGGAGCAGTTTTTCCGGAATCAGGGAATTCACCACTGTGGTACAACATTGTACTACCCACTATGCATTGAGCAGATTGAGCATTTCAACCGCGTTCACAAGGAGCATATGCAGGTTGCAGCATTGGAGCAAATGTCATTGAAGGAGGCAATGTGCGACTACATCGGTGCGTAAAGGCCCGCCCCTCCTCCCCCCACATGCAACTACAGGAATGTCACCAGCTTACCTGATGCATGAAAAAATACCCAGAACAAGACTGGATGTTGATGACCTGCCAGAGAAGAAAGTTTTCGAGGAGCCACGTGTCACCATGGAAAGGTTGAAACAGTGGATCAAGGTCAAGGAGCAGCAAGATTGAACAAAGAAGTACGTCGTTGAAAACGAAGTGCAAAAGCATCTACCATTGAGCCAGAAGATTGGGTCAAAATAAGACAAGGCAGATCAAAGACGAAACACAAGTTTTCTTGCCAATCCAGGTGGAGCGACGAGTGGGCACGAATTCATTTTTTGCTGGCAAATGCGACGGAATGGAAAGCATCAATGTTAACAGTAATTGGCAAAGTAGGGACAGCTAGGGCAGGCTCAAGCGCTAGCTAACGTGGTCACGGCGCGACGCAGTGCAGCCTCGGGGTTTTCCTGCAACATGGATCTTCACATAGGGAAGTTGGCTGAGCAGAAAAAAAAACACTAGCGTGATGATTGAATCTGAAGTGTGGCCATCAGAAGACACCCAGGGAAGTGCTACTCTTTCTGAAAGGCCACAGTTATGGAATTCCTGATCATCGAGACATCTCTAGGTCCCGATTGGCCACAACCGCAGCACCATCATGCACCAGGCCGGAAGGAACATGGCGAATACCAAGGCGATATCAAGACTATGAGCTTGCCGGACTAAAATAACGGCATTTGTGTCATGTGCTGTGAAGTGAGTGCATGAAAAGCCGACTGACTTTGTTGTAATCTTTAGTATGAGGGGGAAATGTGTTTGTGTATAGCGAGTGCTGTCAATGACATCATTGGTATATCAGAGACTGCCACCAAAATAAAAGGCAGTGGTTTTCCTGCAATGTAGCGTCTTGCTTTATCATTCAGCGCTTCGCAATACCACAGTGGCGTTCAATTGTTCTGGGAAGTCACACGCCTTGTAGCACGATACTGAAGTTTTACCGAAATTTACCAGTGGGTCTCTGCTACATATATCTCGGAGTTGTTTTTATGAAAAGCTTTTTCGAGAGATATAATTTTTCTCATTTATTTTTTATTCAGCTATAGCAGCTTGCTATTCCTGTCACCAAGAGATGGCACCGCGCCCAGATGTCCCCAATTCCTGGGAATGACTGCTGTGGCCTCGTTTGTGTAGACCAGACAAGCAGCCGGTTTTGGCTCAGCCAACGCCTCCTTTATTTCAATGCCAGTGCAAATGCGTGCTTTTTAACGGTAACCGTCGGTCGGCCTCAAATAGGTGACCAGCTTAATAGACAATCGCAGGGAACTGTGGGATACGACGGCTTCCGGTTCGACGCACCACGCGGGGTATAGCAGCGGCACGCATGCCCTTTTGTACCGCTCCGTTGAAAAAAGCACCTCTCCGCGCAATGTCAGTGCTTTAGAAATTGTTTTTTTTTCTGCTAATCGCCCTGTGACAATGACCAGCTAAGAAAGCCATGAACAGTAAGGAAACTTTTCATGGCACCAAAATGCTCTGCAATTCTTTCATGCTGCTCGGAGGTACTGTCAGTTTGGCTAGCAAATCAGTCGATACAAAAGACAGTTTTCCTTGTATGATTCTTTACTACAGATAACAAATCACCACTTTAATGTTCTCAGGGGATGGGGATGACTGTAGCAGTGTGCTACGAGTTCATTCATGGATCGCTGCTTTAGCGGATCCATGAATGACGATCGGCATGAAGCGCAGCATTTATCAAGCGCGTTGAGATATCTTTCTTTTTTTATAGCCTCCAGCTTGCTATAAGATGCATTTATTAGTCGAATCCAGATGCTTATTTGAACGCTGATCTTGGTCAAGCTGCGCGGCATGGCGGTAAATAAACAATACAGTCAGACATAAACGGTGACGGTAATCGAACCCCTGATCTTGTTTAGCGCACTTATTCCTTTGTGTGCGGTCCTGGCGCACAGTTTGACCCCAAAAAAAAACGCAAATGGACTCGTCCAGTGCTTCGAGTAAACCCATTCTTTAGTGAAGCTTTTGCGTGTTTTTTGTGTGTTTTGTCATACATATGGGTGCAACTGCTAGCGCTCATCTCGTATGGCAGGTATAGATTTCACCCATGCGTTCCCATAATATCTCTGCTAGGCGCTCCTGCACGACAATTTCTTTCTCGATATACCATTCGCATCGATTCATGCGTAAGCTTTTTATTAGTGTGGAATACACACATACCTGTGATAAAATGGTCTCAGCACACACTGGAGTGGACGTCCGGTATCCAAAGGCTAGCTGTCGTTGTGGCTCTCTTCACAGCTGCGGCCCACCTTATTTTTCTTTCTTTCGTTCCATGTGAACCGATACATGCGTTAGCCTTTCACGCTCGAGTTGGGGCAGCCAATGGCTGAAGAACCGACCATGGTTTAGCTGGACGAAGCGGCGACCCTGCGCGCTAATCCCGAATAATCTAAGGCGCCTCGTCTATTCCCCTCGAACCGGAAACCTGTGGCATACGGGGCAGCCCACAATTCCTCGCTCTTTTACTGGTCACCTATTCAGGAAGTGGCCGTGACGCGGCGCTATATGAGGGGTCGTGCTGCTCGCGTCACACGTGCGTCCGAGCGCTTTTTCGCGAAGATGCGATAGAAGTGTTTCCCTCACCACGTCTGTAAGATTCTCTCCTTCATGCTGCTTCTATCTGGCCCGAGACAATACCGCTGCCGCGTCACAGAGCAGCGCATGCAGAAACGTTGCAGGGACGCTTCCCCATTGGTTGCCTGCATAGCGTCACCAACGACGACACGCTATCTCGAAACACCGTATGTTTCACAGAGCCAGCGTGACTTCCAATATTGTGAACACACGGAGTGCAAGACGCCGCCCCACGGATCTGTACGCAACTGAACAAAAAATTACTTTTATGATTTCCACATGAGGCACTGCATGAGGGGCTACTCTCCGCCATGACCGCAAAGCATACACGAAGGCAAGGCGATGGGAGAGAGCGAAAAAGGGCCAGAGAAGAGAGTGGTGAACAGCTTGATCGGGCGCATCTGGCTGGCATTGATAAAATAGAGGAGGCGCTCAGCGGGGCGATATTTTGAGGCAGTATCAAGCTCTGACGTGGTAAGCCTGACAACTAGGCCGCGAATGCTGTAGACACACAACGTCAGAGCGTGAAACTGTCTCAAAAGGCTCATTGAGTTAGCGCACTCCGAACTGTGAAGAAGCACACCCGAGTGCGCTCGGGTGCAACACCTGCAGCGGAGTGCTTCAGGGCTTAAACCGCAATTTCAGCCGACTGCCTTTGGGGGCCTGATAGCGCGGCGGCGGCAGTAGGAACTAGTGGGGAAAAAAGCCGGAAGCACGTTATTGTGGTTTTTCCGGTAGTCACACAAGGCGCACGCTCTTGTGCACTGTCTCAAATTTGGACCGCATAGAGCGCACTCCATTATTACGCACCGGAAGTCGCTTTTAAACCTTTGAGTTTATAGGAGCGCACTCCGCTGGCTAGAGCACGCTCGAGCTGCTAAACTTAACGTGCCCTAAGTGTCGCCCCGCAGAGCGACAACCGACTGCTCACACGCTCTACACGGACGACACCCGCACTGCACGTGTTGCAGCACTATCTATGCAAGTGCAAGCAACAGCGCTTTGTTGCAGTGCCAACTCGCCCGACTTTGTACGTTAATGAATTTCGTGAACGCCAAGGTCACATCGTGAATCCATTGCTTCTGCGTATACACAATATCTATAAGAATGAAAGTTAAAATCAAGTGCTTCTTAAAATAAATTGTTGGTGGGGGGGGGGGGGGGCATCAATACCCCGAATAAGTGAGCAAAAGGGCTCGGGAAGGGCGAAGCCTGTAGGGAAGGGTATTTCAGCAACACTACCATAAAACTAAGCACGCATCTAAAGCGACCTCTTTCATGAGGCACTATAGTCGTTTGAAATCTAGCAATAAATGTAATCTCACCCTCTAACTCACCCACTTCGAGAAATTTGCATATATTGTGTTTAGAATAAATGTTTAACGATTTCGAGTACTTCGTACTCACCTATGGGAGCGCAGTACGCCGTCCCTACTTATGAACAAGACTCACGAGTGCCACGTTCCACCACAAAAACTCACCACAGACTCTACTGACGATGTAAGCCGTGAGGAATCACGTTTTTAAATATTACTGTGATGCCAGGTACATGATAGGTATTTTACATGCGTGATTTTTCTCTACAGACACATATTGGTGCCGCTGGTTTTCGGTGAAAAACTTTGACTTCCCACACTATTGCCACTAATTTATCGACATGACTCTCTATAAAACATATTGTTTCAAGAAGGAAGACAAACTTTTTATCAATATTTCACATAGTGTTTCTGTTAGAAACAAAAAAGTACCCACAGTTGCAACGGAATCCACTTGCCACGGCTGTAACACAGATGAATGGCACGTAAGCTGCTGGTCGGGGGGACAGCACTAATACATGGTTTAACTGTCACAACTGTTGTACCTCAATAAACTTTCGGTCACCTCAATTACCTGCTTCTGACGTTGAAACTGAAAACACATTTTCAAGTTCCTTTTGAATGTAAGAAATGTCTTCCTTTAGTTTTTCGAATAAAAGGAACGTGCACAAAGTTTAACAGAATCGCTCATAATTTTTATGTAGCTGAAGAGAACATTATTTCATTATATTTTGCCACATAAGGAACTAAATGTGTCGAAAATGAACGGGCCATGTTCTAAAGCTCTTCTTGCCCACCGTTGTTATAGACGGTTTCACGGTCACGAACGTTGTACCTCAGAAAACTTACGGTCACCTCATTTATAACAGTTCCTAATGTCAAAACCGGAAGCACGTTTTCAAGTTTATTTTATTTGTAATAAATGTATTCCTTTTGTTTTTCCAATAAAAGGAACGTGCGGAAAGTTCAAGGGAATCTCTTATAATTGGTATGTAACTCAAAAGAACATTTATTTCAATACATTTTGCCAAATAAGAGAACAACAGTGTAGAAAATCAACGGGATATTTTCTAAGGCTCTTCTTGCCCACCGATGTCATTTTGGTGCATCGTTGGCGAAACCGGATTTTGCCAAGGGGCTGTGTTTTTTTACAGTGAAAGGGTGTATTAAGGCACATTGGTGGAAGAAACCGGATGTCACCAATGGTCTATACCGCTTGCACTAAGTATACACAACTTTCTTTGCTTCGGTAAGAAAAGCAAATCTTTATGCTATTGTTGACAAGCTGAGCTACAATTTAACCTTTTCTTTTTCCTCAATGTTATGCTCTGCAACCTTGATGCGAAGCGAAACTGATCTTGTAGTGCTCAGTTCGCTGCTCATGGAAATACACTATGAAAAAGCGCTCAAAAATGAACAACCACCCTGCAAAGAGCGGATAACGTGGTGCCTAATTAGAGGTACTGGCTCCAAAAAGAATAGAATTAAAAAGACTTGCTAACGCATCATCTGGTATTTCTATCTGCAAAACGTATTTTTTGTGGCAATGTACTTGTCGTATCCATTAAGACTCACACATGTGAAATACACTGCAGCGATTTATACTTCAGCGTAACAATCCATACACAAGCTGTTCTGCCATGCCCTTGTATACACTATTGCACTCCATTCGCACAATTTGACGCAACTTACGCGCAGGTATATCGCCTTCGCTACATTTTGGGAATGCTTGCAGGGCACAAGTTTTCTCTCACATGGGCTTAATTTTTTTTTTCTTGACGAGAGTCCTGCGATAGGCCTCGGTACAGTTTTCCGTACTCTATCGCCCAAGCTTTTGTAAACTTTTTTTCTCTAATGAACTTTTTTTCTCTAATTTTATTGCGGCACAGTCACTTTTTTTTAGAGGCCAAGATTTCTTTCATCATTGCAAACTCTTCTATAACAGAAAAAAATGAGCTAATGAAGGAAGTTTGCTTGTAATAACTTTTATTCCCTTCTGGGGTGCATGTAGCCCCTTCCCGCAAAATGCCATCGGACATGAGGAATAAAATTTTTTTATTACTCACTCACGCGCTTTTAAAAAAAATACAACTTTACAGGCACAAACATTGGAGGGGAAGCACAGTCTAATTGCAACAAGTTTTCCAAATGAGCCCATGATTTTCTTAACCTCTTTTTACGCGTATTCATTTGATGATGGCACATAAATAAATGGTGGTTGAAATTTCTGACTTAACACAAAAGCTAAAATGTTAGAGTGTCACTGTTCGTGTTTTATGTCATTGTTATTTATTCATGGTGATTTTGCAGGATCTGATAATGAACCAGGTAGCTTTTCTACTCCGCTGTTCCGTATAATGAAGCTTCGTTTCGGCGTTTCCCCCCATTTACGCTCTAATAAAATTTTCCTCAACGACCTATTTTCGATGTTCATTAAGGTGTTATAATCATTTGAAAAGGCGTCAACTAAAGAGACAGAATTCTATTGCAATTTAACTTTTAGAAGCGTCCTCATCAAACTTGCTATGGTCGCGTCTTGTCCGTTATCGGCCGCGTGTAAACACTATTTCACACTGCTCCCGCTAAAGGCAGGAGGGACAAGCACGAGATAAGGTCCCTAGATAAAGTCCTCAAGGTACCGACACTCATGGTTCTCGCTAGAGCTGCGCGCCGCTGCACCGCGACGACGCCACCGCTCAGTTTTGCTCACGCTGTTCGCACCCCGCCAGGACATTATGGCACGCCACCACCGCCTCCACGCAATAATTGCGGCGTGCTGCTGTTTGTCTTGTTTTAAGCCGAGAGGGAAAGCTGCGCATTAAATAGATCACTTGACCTTCTTTTCTGCAGCTTTAAGATTATTCAGAGCGGCGTTTACGGCGTCTTGACTGATCTCTTGTATCAGTGTTTTCATGCCCTGGGTATATAGGGGCCTTAAAACAGCTGTGAAGACGCACCATTAGCGCGTTACTCTCTCTTGGCATCTCTTATTTTTAGGGCTCTTCGTGACGCTAGAACGGTGATTCACGTGACATGATTGGGGCACATACTCTCCAAAGATCCATATACGAAATATATCAGTCGTAGACTCTTTTCTACCCTGCTCTGCCATGCATCCCCCCCCCCGCCTCCACCCCCGTTGTTCTTGTTGTTTCGCATGACTATCATGCGCGATGAACTTGTGATTTCACTGCATTTTCCGAGTTTCTGATTGCGGAAGTAGAATAAGCACACTGTAACCCGCAAGCTCGAAATTTCGATAGGCTCAACGAGTCGCCTTAACATTGCTCATGTGCTTTATGAAGACATATCATTGGAAGAGATATACTTGATAAGAATTGATGTGAAGGGACTGCAGTGAAGTGCGATATAAAACAAAAACAAAGAAAGATGCTACGGAATATTTCATTAAATTCTCGCGGATAGAAGCTCGTGGGCGTGACAGAAAAACCCTGCTGAAGCATAGATGCAACAAGCTGCCCGTCTCCAACGGTCGGAAGGTGCGTGCGATAACACCACTTCGCGAGCAATGCCTGACATCGATCACTTTTCAATCGAAGAAGAAGCCCTGTCTCTGTTTTGCTGGACGAAGGAGTATGAAAAGTTATCCAGCTGCAAGACTCGATCCCAAACTGTGAAGTTTGATTATTAGGGCGCGGTCAGGACTGCCAGCACGCCTGCTATTTTAGAAAACAGGCATCAGCGAACGGCTCTTGTACCCTTTTACGCGCTGTTATATCGCTACACACAGCACTGCTCTTTTCCAGAGAGCGGATATATTTCCATACACGAGCGTTTCGCACTTTCGCGAGATCGAATGAAAAAGTGTAAGCTGCTGCCTTATTTTGTTATGGGGCTGCGTGCTCGTACCACACGTTGTAAAATGTGAAGTCTTCGAAACTTCTTCTGACCCATACAAATGTTAAAGTCGGCTCATATTTCACGTGTTTTCTTCAAACAGCTGCGCCCAAAGTTGTTTCGATGTTTCTTAAAGTTTATAACAATTTCGGGCTGGACACTTTGGCTTGGTTTCTTAAGAAACTATAATGTTGTCGCTAATTTCAAAATGTACTTATGCGCTTCATCTGAAGTTTTATGACAATGTGCGTAAATGCCTATTGAGGTTTATGTGCCTTAAAATATATAAAAGGAACCCAAGACGCCCATGGTACCATAAAAATATCATTCATCTCAGTTGTCACATAAAGTGCTTACCTAAATATTGTCATTCCAAGTGTAATGGTTCAACATCACCATCAAAATGCCTGACTAGACCCATTGCAGGGCAAAGGCCTGTCTCATGATGCGCCAATGATCCCGGCCTTTAGCTTCCTGCTGTCAACGTTATACGTAACTTAAAAGTCTCACCGGCAAACCTAACTTTCTGTCTTCCCTGCTTGCGTTAATAATAATATTTATTATTATTATTTGATTTGCATACACAGAAGAAAGGACACAGAAGAAAGAGGGAGAGAGCAAGCGGGCAGCTGCCACCTGAAGGGGCACAATGCCCACTCACTCTTTCGAGAGGAGGGAAGAAACAGAAGAAACAAATTTTAAAGGGGAGAAAGAGGAAAGAAGATGAAGGGGAAAAATGACAACGACTTCGACGAGTATGAGTAAAACAATACATAAATGAAATTATAAAAAAGAAAAAGAAGAACCGTCTATAAACGGTTGGCCAGCTCATTTTGGTTCATAAGTGTAAGGAGAGCTTGGTGGGCCTGGTCGCGTCGGGAAGCACTACCACTCGGAAAGAGGCAGTCCTCTAGAGTCACGCACTTAAGTCTTGTAGGAATTTATATTCTTTGATCAGGAAAGACCACTGCGTAGCAAATGTGGGACAGTGCACTACGAGATGCTCAAGTGCTTCACAGGAGCCACAAGCTGCGCACAATGGGCTGTCAATGTGCCCTTGACGGTGTAATCGTTCACACACCAGCACAGAGCCCACTCTTAGTTTGTACAGGAGCATTCGGGAACTACGAGGCAAGCCACGGCCACGAACACGGGGAGGGAACAATCTATTCGTCACATGCTGGTCTGGGTGCTGCTTTCGAAGGTGTCGGCGTACAAGCAGACAAGCGTTGTCCATCGTACATAGAATTCCCGGACAGTCACAGTCGTCATGGTTGCATGAAGAAGCAAGGATATCCGCTTCTTTATTGCCCGCCATACCCACGTGCGAAGGTACCCACTGTGCAGCAAGGCATACCCCACGTGGCAGAATATTGTTAACGGATTTCATGATGCTGCTCAGAATAGGGCTGTCGGTCTCCTTGCTGGTGAGTCTGCTAAGGGCACCACGAGAGTCTGTGAGGATGACAACCTGCGATGCTGGTAACCCTTCTTGTACGTACTTAAGGGTGACGTCTATCGCTGCTAGCTAGGCCGTCACCAACGATGAGGGGTGCGGTACTTTAAACAAACGCCTGATATCGGTTAAAAGGCAGAAGAAAGCTGCACAAACACTCAGGCTATCGCTTCGTAATGAATCGTCCGTAAATACTTTTGCATAGTCTTCAAAGTTTTCAAATAAGGGTATATGGGCTATTTGGTGTAGTTACGAATCAGGTTGGTCACACTTTTTGCGTATTCCTGGATTTGACAAGTAGGTAGGGAAGGCTCATTGCCTGTGCTCTATCGATGTTGGACACTCAAAAGTTTCGCCGGAATTGCCAGTAATGGCACTGAACAAAGCCGGCATTTTACCCTTCCTAGAAAGTGCGTACTGTAACAGCCCGTTAAGGAGTGTCTTGCCATGTGAAGCTCGGTTCAAGCGCTCACTATGATGTAGCGCTCTCTGGTCAGCTTGCAGCCTTAGCGGCAACTTGTGTGCTTCAGTCAGTAGTGGGATGGATTGTGCTTCACGAGGCAAGCCAAACAGTACTCGCAGGGGAACACAATGATCCCGCTCCATCTGAGACATTAAATCAGGCGGTAACTGAAGACTGGCAAGGCATACATCACGCAAGAGAGTACATCTGATTAGTAAACCTGTAGTGCCATCTTCTGGTCAATACCGTCACCCCTAGCAATCAAGGCGGCTACATACTTGAACAGAGACAGCAATTTTCACCTCAGAGTTTTAACAGCAGGGCACCAAGAAAGGGGATCATCGATGATTACACCCAGGTTGCAACGTAGGTGTACCCTCTGTATCGGTGTATTTCCAAGGTAAACCCTGCTAAGGCTTCGACGAGCGCGTTACCTTGGATGATACGCGATCGCAGCTGACTTCGCAGGTGAGACCTGCAGGCCATCTTCCACCAAGAATTTTGAAGTTGCATTCAGTGCTCGCCCAATATATCACGAAGACGTAGACCATGGTGTGACGGACCACTGACCCAGAGTGCGATGTCATCAGCATAAATCGCTATGCCTATAGGAACGTCACATTCTTGTAGTAATCAGCTTGGAAGTCCCACAAGTACGCTGTTAAAGAGAAGCGGTGACAAGACGCTGCCTTGCGGGACGCCACAATTAACAGTGCGAGGTTTACTCTGTACTTGTCCAATGCGCACTTTCATTCTACGCTTAGATAAAAAATCACGGAGAAAGTGTAACAGATGACCTGAAATCATTCCAATAATTAGTGCTCAAATAATCGCCTTATGTGGCACCGAGTCAAACGCTTGATGTATGCCAAGAAATAGAACATACGCTGAATGTCTGTTTGTTCGAGCAGATTCAAGCGATGATACAAGATCTGCTATGCCGTCGAGTGCTGAATGGTGGCGACGAAATCCGCTCATGACATCAGGGAAGAAAGTGAACTCCTGTAATCTGGCGTCCAGACAAATCAGCACCATACGTTCGAAAATTAGAAGTTAGTGATATTGGCTGGTATGACTTCGGAAGTAGTGCAGGGCGACCAGCCTTGAAAATTGGCTTCACCACAGACGATTTCCATTCAGCAGGAATGAGACTCGTTTGCCACACTTTGTTGTATTCGTCCAGGATACTTTGATGAAAGACCTCATCAGTGTTTCGCAAGGCTTGGTATGAAACACCATCTTCTCCTGGGGCAATGCGACGGTAACAGAGGCTAAGCGCATGACGCAGCTCAGCCAGGGTAAATTCTGCCTCATCCATCTCACATGCAGGTCCATGTAAAATTGGTACGGAACGATGACTGGCGTTGTCTTTTGACATAGGACAGGTGAAAATATTGGCGAAATCTTCCGCCAGAATTTTCGGAGATCGTCCAGCCGTGATGAACATTGCTGTAGTTGGGTTCTTGCAGACCTCAGGTATTCGGAGAGCCTTCAATATGCTCCATACACTCCCAAAACAGCTCGCCATATGCATCGAGCTACAGAATGCGGCCCAGTTTCTTCGACAAAGTTGTTTTGTGAGCCGCCTAATGGGTGCATCTAAGTGGTTATAAAGTGTCCAATCAGACCTTCTTTCGAATGCTGGGCCCTCTTGTAAGCACGTCGTCGACAAGCACGTAGTCTCAAGAGCTTTAAGTCAAGGTTTGGCTTTCTATGCTTTGCAGTCGTCGTACTGTAGTTTGCTGCAGTTTGAACAGGAACCAGTTTAAACAAGTTATCGTGTAATGGCACCCCCACAATCAGCTCACAGAATTTGTCCCCATTTGTCATTGTGTAGGCAGCACTCTGGCTGCAAGGAGAATTATCTGAAACCAGCCAAATGGGCAGATAATCTGAACCCCATGGGTCAGCTTCGCTTGACCAAGTAAGACGCCATCTCTCATTGATATTGCCACGTTCCTCTTTGTTATCGTTCCGAAACACCACACGATTCTCGGCGCAAACCGCGCCTGCAGGTTTCGAGAAGGTTCCGGACTGTAGTAGATCGATTCGATAAGGTCACGCCCACTGTGCGAACGGTACGGATTGTTCTGGAACCTACGCCACCGCCAGCGATAACGCTAGAACATTCGACGGCAAGGGTATAAATGCTGACGCGCTTCGCCGCTTGTCAGTTGTTGATCGAAGGCCGACGCTGCGTTCACCGCTATCAGTCCGAGACTGCTATCTGTGCAAGGCTGCTGCTGTAATTAGACTTTCCCTTTACCGGGCACAGGTTCGCCCAAATAAACAGTTGAATCCCAACACGAAGTTTTCTGTCTTTGGCCACGTCACGACCCCGTGACATCTGGTGGAGGTGCTGCTTCGTTCATGTACCGGACGCCCCCATCAAGCCGTGAACCCAGCCCCCTTCGCGGAGAAGACACCGACGCCAACCAAGAGCAGCGAACGAGCCGCCGACAGCAAGGTCTCCCACCGGAGTACGGCCTGCTACAAGACAAGGCGCGGAAGACCAAGACCATGACCTCGACTGCAGCGACAATGACAACCGGAGCATCCCAGCCCGCGATCGTCATTCATCAACCCAGGGAACCACCAACGTTCCATGGCTCATCGTTTGAAGACCCGGAAACCTGGCTAGAAACATACGACCGTGTGGCCGCCCTCAACCACTGGGACAACGAAGAAAAGCTCCGTCGTGTGTACTTCTACCTGGAAGACACCGCAAGGACCTGGCTAGAGAATCGGGAGTCCACGCTCCGAACGTGGGATGTCTTCTGCGGCGCATTTCTTCAAACGTTCGCAAGCGTCGCTCGCAAAGAGAGGGCCGCTGCTCTACTCGAGACCCGGGTTCAGCTACCAAATGAAAAGGTTGGAATTTTCACAGAGGAGATGACCCGCCTATTCCGTCACGCTGACCCAGGCATGCCTGAGGAAAAGAAAGTTCGTTTCCTCATGCGAGGGGTCAAACAGGAGCTCTTCGCGGGACTAATGAGGAATCCACCGAACACCGTCCAAGAATTTGTATCCGAGGCGACCACCATCGAAAAGACGCTGGACATGCGCACCAGACAGGAGACGCGGCGCGGCGTCTGTGTTGTTCATACGACCTTCGAGTGGCTCCAGCTTCCTACAATGATATTCAAGTGAATTTTTCGTGTGTGCATTCAGCTTTGTTTGTGTCGCATCAGTGAAAGTGCCAGGACTATTTTGATGCCAAAACCTGCTGCGTGAGTGGACTATTTTCACGTTTTGGAACGTTTTTTCTCCGGAGCCGGCCACCGCCTGGGCTAAGCCTAACGAGGTAAGCCCACGCCGGCACGACGCCAGCCGCGTCGCCGTTCCCGGGTGCGCTTTTCGCTCTTCTCAGGGCTTATTTTCAGAAAAAATGAAATATCAGGGGGTGGGGGAGGACATAACCCCCGAAGAGGTGACAGAAGACCGAGGTTGGCAGTCTGCAGGCGCCAGAAGAGCTGGCGCGCGCTCGGCAGGCGCTAATCCTAATGGTGCTACAATCAACGAGACGAAGTCGACAACGGCCGAGGCCCCGCGAGGCCGCAACAGTGGCAATAACATCAAGGCTAGAATCATCCGCGCTGGCCGGATGCCCCAGCTCCCCAGGGAGGATACGAAGATCGTGATTCGGCCCCGCGGAAGCCTCAATATTGTCAAGACCGGCTGCACCGTGGTGGCTGATGCAATCCTGGCAGCCACAAGCATCTGCGCCGAAGATTTGCGGGGCGACACGCTATGCCCCAACGTGCAGCAGAATATTATGGTTGCCAGCACACCTAGAAGGGAAAATGCCAACCACTACGTCAAAGTTCGGCAGATCGTCGTCATGGGCCGAACATACGAGGTCAGTGCCTACGAGGCCGCTCCTCATTCCACGTGCAAGGGCGTGATCTGAGGTATTCCACTCGTAGACGGCCCGAATGATATTGACAACAAGATCGTAAATGAAAGAAATCCGCTCGCCCTGGCAGCCAAGCGCATAGGCAGCACCGGTACGGTAATCGTCGCCTTCGACGGTCATAGAGTCCCAAACTTTGTACGCTACGGCCCCACCCTTGTGCAATGTTCGCTTTATCGCAAGAAAATAGACATTTGCTACGCTTGTGGTCGGCTCGGTCACCGTGCTGATGTGTGTCCCAGCCCAGGCGACGTCGTATGTCGGGGCTGTGGGGCTTCAAATCCTGACGCACAACACAAGTGTACCCCCAAGTGCAGGCTGTGTGGTGGGCAACACCTCACGGCTGACAAGGACTGTAGGCAAAGATTCCAGATCCCGTAAGTCGTGCGACGAAGGCGCTGGGAAAAGTCTCGCGCCACCGATCAAGGCCAAGCCACGGCACCACCATCACCCCCCATGGATGGGCCGGACTTCCAGCAGTCACGTGGTTCCGGGAACCGTTCCAGGCGACGTTCTCGGTCCCATTCCAGGGGCCGTTCCCGGTCCAGGAGCCGCTCCCGGTCCCGAGGAGGAGCCCGGCGCTACAAATCTGGGAGCCGCTCCAGGTCTCGATCCAGGTCTACCGGGCGTCAACAGCAGCCTAGCGGGGTGTCAGCGAGAAGCAAGAAGTCGGGCTCTATACCTGGGCCGACACGGTCCGAGGAGGGCCAGCTGAGGTACTGTCGGGGTCACTCCCAGAGCATGCGGAGAGCGCGCGCGAGATTTCCCAGCTGAAACGCGAGAACGCAGAGATGAAGGAAACCATAAACAGGCTTTTGTCCGAAATTGCTGTGATTAAGAACGCGAGAAACCCACCACCGCAACCCGCCGTCGCATGCGTCGCCGATACAATGCCCTTACCCATGGAGGTGCACAGCACTAAAGCCGGCGACAGCAGCAGTGAGGGTCAAAGTGCTCCCAAAAAGAGGGCCGTCGCCTACGAACAGGAAGGTGTAGCGATTCGAGTCAGGTCTGAGCTTCGAGACACGCTATCCGCGCTCAGTGAAAGCATCAATAAGCTCGGGGAGAATTTCGCCCAACTGCAAATCACCCTGGCCGCGCAAAACGACCGAGTATCCAAGGTAGAGTCGTTTCTCGAAAGCGTAGTGAAACCAGCTCTGACCTCAACCGCCGTCGTACAACCCCAGCCCGGCGCTACGGGCCCCATCGTCCACGCTATTCTTAGCCAATCTGAGGGCAGCACCAGCCCACAAAAGCACCAAGATGGCCAAGCCAAGTGAGACGTTTCTTATTTGGCAATGGAACTGCAGGGGCTTCCCTAGTAAAAAGGCGTCCTTGCAGCAGTACATTCGATGCTCTAGCGAAAAACCCCTCGTCATTCTGCTTCAGGAAACATTAACTCCAAACGTCACACTGACTGGTTACAAGCCCGTCTCGCGTTATTCCGATGGCCGGGGCGTCTGCACCTTGGTCAGTAACAAGCTCACACACATCCCTCACGACCTCAAAATGGCCACCAGCAGCGCCGAATATGTCATGACCGAGATTCTGCCGCGCAGCTCGGACCGAAGCAGCATCTTTTTTCTCAACGTGTACAGTAGCCCTAAGGACCGACGGCAGCGCTTCAGGGCCCTCATAAAGAAGGCCGTCAACTTGGCAGGTCCCAACCCCCTGGTTGTGGCGGGCGATTTTAATGCTCCGCACCACACTTGGGCCTACCCGTACAATACCAGCAAGGGCGCGGAACTGTGGCAGAACGCGATGGACATGGACCTGACTCTAATCACCGACAAGGCCTTTCCAACTCGGTTGGGCACGTCATCCTGCAGAGACTCCACTCCCGACTTGACCTTCGTCAAGAATCTCCCCGATGTACAGTGGGCCAACTCAAACATTGACTTAGGTAGCGACCATTACGTCCTGGTGACGCAGTTCTTAATGGTCCGAAAGAGGGCACGGGAGTTTTCTTGGACAAACTGGGACCAGTTTCGCAAAGTCCGCAACGACCGACCCCTACCTGCAACCAGGCCAAGCCTACAGGAGTGGATTAGCCAGCTCAGAGAGGACGTCATAAGTACCACCAAGAATATTAGTACTGACCTTCCGGTTGAAAAAATGGATAGCCGCCTTGCCCACCTGCTCGAGGCCAAGCAGTCACTTCTCGCCCGCTGGAAAGGCCAGCGCCTCAATCGCAGGTTGCGCAAGAAAATCTCCGACCTAAACAAGACCATCGAGGAGCACTGTCGCGTGCTCTCCAAGCAGCAGTGGGACGAGGTGTGCAACTCGGTAGATGGCCAGATGCGTAATGGCAAGACATGGAACCTACTCAAGCACCTGCTCAGCGAGACTAACACCAAAGCTAACCAGCGGAACGTACTAGCGCGAGCCATGCACGAAGCCAAGCAGTCCTCTTCAGAAGAGGAGGTTTTGAAGCAGCTGGTGCAAAAGTACCTCCCTGTCGGCTCGAACCCCGCAACAACGTACCCCGAGTACTCAGGACCGGCCAACACTGAACTGGACGCCGAGATATGCCACGAAGAGGTTCGGCAGGCGCTTTACGGTCTCAATGGGAGGTCTGCCGCGGGCCCCGACGGCATAACTAATAAGACCCTGCGCAACCTGGACGACCGATCAATCGACTACCTCACCGAGATCGTCAACGAGGCATGGAAGAGCGGCGAGGTCCCCGACCCGTGGAAGGTCGCGCGCACCGTGCTCATTCCTAAGCCGGGGAGGTCACCCAACTTGGACAACATGCGCCCCATTTCGCTCACATCCTGCGTGGGAAAGGTAGCCGAGCATGTGGTCCTCAATAGGTTGACTCGGTACCTGGAAGACAATGGGCTCTACCCGTACACCATGATTGGTTTTCGGGCCAAGCTTTCGACGCAAGACGCTATGAAGCTGCTCAAGCACCAACTCATCGACTGCAACACTCGAGACATGCGGGCCATTCTCGGCCTCGACTTAGAGAAAGCCTTCGACAATGTTGCTCACTCTTTCGTGTTGCGGTCGATTGCTGAGCTCGGCCTTGGAGTCAGATTCTACAAATATGTCAAATCATTCTTGACCCGTAGGAGAGCCACCCTCAGTGTGGGAGACCTTGTCTCCGAGGAGATCGAGCTGGGATCGCGCGGCACGCCACAAGGGTCAGTGATATCGCCCACCCTGTTCAATCTTGTCATGGTCGGGTTGTCCAAGAGGCTCTCATGTATCGAAGGCATTAACCACACAATTTACGTTGACGATATTACCATTTGGTGCACAGGTGGCAGCGACGGGCAAGTCGAGCGCTCTCTGCAGGAGGCCATAGACACCACGGAAGATTACCTCCGTCCCACAGGCCTGAGGTGTTCCCCAAGCAAGTCCGAGCTTCTCCTTTACCAACCCACTAGGCGAGGGCGCAAGCTCAAAAACTGGCAGCCGATCTCGAAGAGTGATATCAAGCTCTACACCGGAGATGGCAGTGCAATACCCAGAGTTGACTCAATTCGGGTCCTCGGCATGACCATCGAGTCCAATGGTTCCAACGGCAAGACTATACTCAAGCTCGCCGCCAAGACGGATAACGCGGTTCGGCTGGTTCGGCAGGTGGCCAACCGCTACCAAGGCCTCAAGGAAGACAACCTAATCCGCCTGGTCAATGCCTTTGTGCTCTGCCACTTTTCATATGTCGCGGCCATGCACAATTGGCAGCGTGCCGAGCGTGACAAGATCAACGTCTTACTCAGAAAGATTACCAAGCGGGCCCTTGGTATCCCGATCAGGACGCGCACCGAGCGCCTGCTCCAGCTCGGAGTACACAATACGTTGGAGGAGATTGCCGAAGCGCAGGAGCGGGCCCAGCTCGCGCGCCTTTCGAGCTCCCAGACCGGCAAACTTATACTCCGAGAGCTCGGTCACTCTCCGGCTGAAGTGGACGAGAATATGAGACAGGTGCCCCGTGACATTCGTGACCTCATCACCGTGGCACCGATACCGAGAAATGTCCATCCCGAGCACAATCGTGGTAGGCGACGGGCTAGAGCTGCCACTCTTCTCAAGCAGATTCACAGTGAGGAGCACGGCGTCAGCTTTGTCGACGCGGCCGCGTACCGTGGGAGCCGCGCCTTCTCCGCAGTCGTCGTCGACTCCAAACAACAAATCACCAACTGCGCATCGGTTCACACTGACGATCCGACGGTTGCTGAGCAAGTGGCCATCGCCCTGGCCATCCTAGAAGGTGAGAGGGAGGTCATCTATAGTGACTCTAGGTTAGCTATTCGCGCTTTCGAGTGCGGTGTAATCTCCAAGAAAGCCCTGCGCGTGCTCCAAAGTGGTGGCCGCGACGGCATCAAGCACCACGTACTGATTTGGTTTCCTGCACATGTTGGACAGGTCCAAGGCGCTCCCCCCAACCTCAACGAGTGTGCCCACGAGGCCGCGCGCGCACTTACCGACCGCGCGGGTTCCGGGCAACGATTCGGGGCCAACGGGGTTGCGGAAAACAGGGACGCACCTGCCACGTACAACGAAATAACAAAATATTTTTACCTCGCGCGGAGACTATATCCACTCCCTCATCCAAATCTTAATAGGCCACAGGCCGTTACGCTCAGACTACTGCAGACCGACACGTACCCTAACCTGAGATCCCTTCACGCTATTTATCCTGACGTGTTCCCCAATGACGCTTGCCCCGAATGTGGGGATGTATCCACGCTGGCGCACATGCTCTGGGAGTGCAAGGCAATGTACACTAACCCCAACACTACATCGGTCAGGTGGGAGGCGGTCCTTCGCAGCTCCCTCCTGGCCGACCAACTTTGGGCCGTCCAGCAGGCCCGCGGAGCGGCCAATAGGCTTGGCCTAACGGTCCCGACGTGGAAGTCGCCCGCTGCGCGCTGACGCGCGTCTTGCAGGACCTCAATAAAGTTTCGCAACCAACCATGCGCACCAGACAGTATAATCGTCGCCTGACTCCAGAATGCGCTGCTGCTCAAGCCAGTGACTCCGACGACCTGCGTGAAACGATCCGAGCGATCGTGCGGGAAGAGCTGCGCAAACTGTTGCCTTCGGCGCAGCCTCAAGTGGATTCGATCGCCGACATTGTGCGAGAAGAAGTCCGGCAATCGCTTCGAATTCCCGAAACACCGCCGCCCGAGCCAGAAACTATGAGCTACGCCGCTGCAGTGCGCCACAGCGCTCCTCCCCGTCCACGCCAAAACGCCGCCCCGTCACACTTCCGTCGCCAGACGCCACCGCCGCCACCACCCCAACCGACGTCCAACCGTTCCCCAGTGGGCCAGCGCACTGCACCGAGGAAAACGGACGTTTGGCGTGCACCTCACAACCGCCCCCTCTGCTACCACTGCGGCGAGGCCGGGCACACATACCGCCGTTGCCAGTGCCGACAGATGGGACTGCGTGGCTTCGCCGTCAATGCACCGCGTCCGCAGCCAGGAGATCGGCCACGTGACATCGCCGACTACCTGGCAGGAACTCAATGGACACCACGAAGTCCTTCCCATTCGCCGTCGCCCAGCCGCCGCATGTCACCGCACCCCCGGCAGTACTCTGGCCCAACGCGGGGCCGGTCTCCTAGCCCGTATCCGGGAAACTAAGGGCAGCAACCGATGGAGGTGCGGTTGCTGTGCGACGAACTACCGAAGATCCTCCGACGACGACGCCGACGCGACGGAGCTTTTTGAACACAACGCCAACCAGGCAAAGCCCTGAAGGCAAAAGCTCACTTACCGAAGGTGGCCGGACGACGCAACATGGAAGCAGCGGAACAAGCCGACGCAGCCGTGACCCGACGCCACGCCCTAACTGTAATGCGAGACGGCGAACTAGCGACCTCGACGTTCTTATCGACGGCCACAGTGTGACTGCTCTCGTCGATACTGGAGCCGACTATTCTGTCATCAGTGGGTCGTTCGCCACAAAGTTAAAGAAAGTTAGGACAGCTTGGAAAGGCCCTGAAATCCGCACAGCCGGAGGCCATCTCGTAACGCCTGCAGGATTCTGCACAGCGAGAGTCACCATTAACGGCCGTATTTATCCTACAGACTTGGTAGTCCTACAGCGTTGCTCGAGAGATGTCATCCTTGGCATGGACTTCTTATGCCTCCATGGGGCTGTCATCAACCTAAAAACAAGGTCGATAACGTTATCCACAGAAGAAGCACTACCGCCGCGCACGCCGTCAGAACACCATGCCTTGAATGTGCTGGAAGAACAAGTCACCATTCCGCCTCGCTCAAGCGTCATTATTTCTGTCGGCGCTCCTAAATCACCTGACTTGGAAGGCGTCGTTGAAGGCAGTCAGCATCTGTTGGTCACCCGAAATATTTGCGTCGCAAGAGAAATTGCAGAGCTGTGGGGAGGCAAAGCAACGGTTATGCTCACGAATTTCAGCAATGAGTACAAACATGTGAACAAAGGAACAACGGTCGCATACATCGAAGAAATTATCGAAGCCACCAGTGCTTTCGCCCTCGCCGATTCTGCGGAACCTGCTCAGAGGAACCAAGCCCCTCCCATAGCTTTTGACGTCAATCCCAGACTTCGGAACGATAAGCAAGAACAGCTCAAGGCCCTGCTCCTGCAATACGAAGATTGCTTTTCGTCGTCATCGAAAATTCGGCAGACCCCAATCACGAAACATCGAATCATAACCGAAGAAAATGCCAGACCACTCCGTCAGAGTCCGTACAAAGTTTCGACGCGAGAACGTGAGGCAATGAAAAGACAAGTTGATGAAATGCTGCGAGATGACATTATCCAGCCGTCCAAGAGCCCGTGGGCATCCCCAGTGGTGTTAGTGAAGAAAAAGGATGGGACCCTACGTTTCTGCGTCGATTATCGCCGCCTGAACAAAATTACAAGAAAGGACGTGTATCCTCTCCCACGAATAGATGACGCCCTTGATCGGCTCCATAACGCCAAGTACTTCTCGTCAATGCACCTCAAGACTGGCTATTGGCAAATCGAAGTCGACGAAAGAGACCGAGAGAAAACGGCGTTTATAACACCGGACGGCCTCTTCGAGTTTAAGGTGATGCGCTTCGGCCTTTGCTCAGCGCCTGCAACTTTTCAACGCGTCATGGATACAGTACTGGCAGGATTAAAGTGGCAGACTTGCCTTGTGTACTTGGACGACGTCTTCGTGTTTTCCTCGAGTTTCGACGAGCATCTTCGGCGCCTTGAAGCTGTACTTCAAGCCATCAAGACGTCCGGACTCACACTGAAGCCCGAAAAGTGCAGATTTGAGTATGAGGAGCTCTTGTTTCAGGGGCACGTCATCAGCAAGTCTAGAGTTCGTCCCGATCCACGGAAAACAGCCGCTATCGCCGACTTCCCGCCGCCCACTGACAAGAAAGCCGTGCGCCGATTTCTGGGCCTGTGTGCCTATTATAGGCGGTTCGTGAAAAACTTCGCCCGCATCGCCGATCCTCTCACTAACCTTACCAAGGCTTACGTGGAGTTTGAGTGGGAAACGCCGCAGGAACACGCTTTCCAGGAGCTTAAACATCGCCTCCAGACGCCTCCGTTACTTGCCCATTTCGACGAATTCACCGAGACAGAAATACATACTGACGCAAGCAGCGTAGGTCTTGGCGCCGTTCTTGTGCAGAGGGCTGACGGACTTGAAAGGGTTATTAGTTACGCCAGCCGATCGCTATCCAAAGCAGAAGCAAATTATTCCACAACAGAAAAGGAGTGCCTCGCCATCATCTGGGCTAACGTCGAAATTTCGCCCCTACCTCTACGGCAGGCCCTTCAAAGTTGTGAGCGACCACCACGCCTTGTGTTGGCTAGCCACCTTGAAGGACCCTTCAGGTCGCCTCGCACGATGGAGCCTGATACTTCAAGAATATGACATTACTGTCATTTACAAGTCCGGCAAAAAACACTCCGACGCTGACTGTCTCTCTCTTTCGCCTGTCGACCAACCGCTACCCGACGACTCGGATGACGACTACTTCTTGGGAACAATAACTACCGACGCCTTCGCTGAACGACAGTGGGCCGACCCGGAACTGAAAGCCCTAATAGAATACCTCGAAGGCAGGACCGCCGAAGTCCCGAAGGTATTCAAGCGCGCACTTGCGTCGTTCTTTCTACGAAACGGTCTTCTACAAAAGAAAAACTTTTCACCGCTTCGAGCTAAGTACCTCCTTGTGGTGCCTTCAGCTCTGCGACCAGAACTCCTGCAGGCCCTGCACGACGATCCGACGGCAGGGCACCTCGGTGTTTCCCGCACGCTCGCGAAGATACAAGAAAGGTACTACTGGCCACGTCTTACCACCGACGTCACACGTTATGTGAGGACATGCCGGGACTATCAGCGACGCAAGACACCGCCGACAAGGCCAGCGGGACTTCTGCAGCCAATTGATCCACCTTGCCGACCTTTCCAGCAGATTGGTATGGACCTACTGGGGCCGATCCAGACGTCGGCTTTCGGAAACAAGTGGATCGTGGTAGCTACCGACTACCTCACCCGCTACGCCGAGACAAAAGCCCTGCCAAAAGGCAGTGCATCCGAGGTAGCTAAGTTCTTCGTCGAATATATCGTCCTACGTCACGGCGCCCCGGAGATCCTTATCACCGACAGAGGAACGGCATTCACTGCCGACTTAACTCAAGCGATCTTGGCATACCGTCAAACAAACCACCACCGGACGACAGCGTACCACCCACAGACCAACGGCCTCACCGAGCGGCTTAACAAGACGATCGCCGACATGCTGTCAATGTACGTCGATGTCGAACACAAGACGTGGGACACCATTCTTCTGTATGTGACCTTCGCATACAACACGGCGGTGCAGGAGACGACGCAAATATCTCCATACAAACTGGTCTACGGAAGGAGCCCGGCAACGACGCTCGATGTCATGTTACCCAACGTCACCGACGAAGAAAACCTCGATGTGAGCTAGTACCTTCAACGCGCCGAGGAAGCCCGACAACTTGCGCGTCTTCGTATCATGAATCAACAGACGACCGACAGCCACCGTTACAACCTTCGACGACGCTTCGTGGAATACCAGCCCGGTGAACGTGTTTGGGTGTGGACGCCGATACGCCGACGTGGAATAAGTGAAAAGCTTCTGCGACGGTACTTCGGGCCGTACAAGGTGGTTCGACGTCTCGGCCCACTTGATTACGAGGTTGTCCCCGACGGCATCACGAACTCTCAACGACGCCGATCGCGACCTGAAGTCGTCCATGTCGCGCGCCTCAAGCCGTTTCATGCACGTTAACAAACTGAAACAGTGTTTTTTTGTATTATTGTTGTATTGTAATTTATTCATTGTACTTTCTTGCGTTATTATTGTACCTTCATCTTTAGTTAAAGCATCGGGACGATGCCTTTTTTCAGAGGGGGGCAATGCTACGTTCCTTTTTGTTATCGTTCCGAAACACCACACGATTCTCGGCGCAAACCGCGCCTGCAGGTTTCGAGAAGGTTCCGGACTGTAGTAGATCGATTTGATAAGGTCACGCCCACTGTGCGAGCGGTACGGATTGTTCTGGAACCTACGCCACCGCCAGCGATAACGCTAGAACATTCGACGGCAAGGGTATAAATGCCGACGCGCTTCGCCGCTTGTCAGTTGTTGATCGAAGGCCGACGCTGCGTTTGCCGCTATCAGTCCGAGACTGCTATCTGTGCAAGACTGCTGCTGTAATTAGACTTTCCCTTTACCGGGCACAGGTTCGCCCAAATAAACAGTTAAATCCCAACACGAAGTTTTCTTTCTTTGGCCACGTCACGACCCCGTGACAATATAGTAAGATAAATGGTGGATTATTCTTTTCCTTTGTCGACAAATGTGGATGAGCCGTCTATAAGGGTCTGCAGATCATGTTTAATAATGAGCTCATTGATTTCCACTCCACGATTGTCTTGTGGGCGACAACACCAACGAAGATGATGGGCATTGAAATCTCCCCACAGCAGAAATGACAAGCCACACCGAGATAGCAGGCACTCCAGCAATGTGATGTCCGAAGATCGCGTTGGCTGAAAATATATGCTTGCCACAGTCGTAGTTGTGTTGCCGAGATTAATAGCAACTGCTACACATTCGAAGTCGGCATCGCTGCGGGCACTTGCGTCGATCACTGCGAAATGAACATCAGATTTCATGTGCGATGACGCTTTCCAAGCACTTCATGGATGCGTGGTGTCTGCACACTGGAAAGATGCACACGTCATTATCATGCATCGGGCAATTCTGTGAATGCCCACGTAACCCGAAAGTCTGAGCACATCATTTCACACATTGATTTCTTGGAGAGCTATAACATCCGGCGGATTCTTCTTTGCAAGAAGCCTAAGAAAGAGATACGAATGGCGCGGTCATAGGGACCTGACGTTCCATTGCAGCACATGGAGACGGGGCTTGCGACAGGTGTTCATGTTATTTTTAGTGAATACTGTCAATAACTGCAACGAGAGTCTCCAAGAGCTGTTGTGTGGCGAATGCTGCGGGTGTTTCACAACGCGCGATGAGAGGTCTGACGAAGCTAACAATCATCTTAAACATGGTTACAAGTTGGGCATCATCGTTGGCTGGAGCTGTTTATGGCGCCCTGCTTACAGTATTTTCTACTACAGACATGGCCTTGGCGGGTGCTGGTTCCGAAACATTATGAAGCGTGACCTTTAAAGAGGTTGTGTCCGACGGCTTTGATTGTGACGCCAGCCACGATGTAGCCGAAATGGTGAAATTGCACCTCCCTTCGTCGGTTCTATTCTCTCTGACTGTACTAGTCTTCGGAAGTACAGGTGCATCTTCAATTGTGCCATTGCCAGCTACTTGACGGGAGCTATGGCTAGGCGTCTTTTCTCGTGATGCCATCTTTTTAGCTTTCTCTTTCACGACATTTCATTTTTTTCTTTAGCTTGGGACATTCTTCGTCCGTGGCCAAGTGTTCGCCAATACAGTTAGTGCAGTGAGGTGTCGCACTGTTGCAACGTTTCACGTTGTTATTAGCGCCAAATTTAGCACAGACCCCAACACTTGTGCAGAAATCCTGTACATGTCCAAGCTTTAGACATTTGCGGAATTTATAGGCTTTGGTATGAAAGGTCGGACGGGGTACCGCACTAGTCCGGCCTTCATGTGACTAGGTAGCTTTTCGCACACTAAAAGAATCTTCACACACTTCGAAGAGCCAAGCCTTCAAGCGCTGATGACTCTGCATGGTGGCGTGCAAACTATCATACTTTTCAAAACGTCCTCTGAAAGTTCCAGGTCTACATCCGATATAACCCTTGCCGTTACATAAGTACCTTGTGGAACAAAAGCCCGCACGTTGACGTTGCATAGCTGAGATAGACCTAGCAGGGTTTACACTATCTTTTCATCTGTTGTGTCTACGGCAATGATATTTTTCCTGGGATTCACTCAAACCTCTTGAATCAGACCAGTGACAAGGTTTAAGAAAAAGTCATGAAGCTTCTGTTTAGAGATAGCGTTCAGGCTTACCTTGACGTCAACGGGCACATAAGCAACTGTCGTAGTCACGACTGTTGTACATTAAAGCCTCTTCACTTGAGGACGATGGCGCTGACTTCCTTCTTGACCGTCGATGCTTAGTAGGTAGAAATGCATCCGAGTCATCCGACGTAGCATCAGACTCGGAATCGGCAGCTTCTGATGTCACTGAAGAGTTGAGCCGCTTCCTTGCAATGTCAGGTCTACCAATGCCACTAGGCAGATCCACCACCATCTCCTCTATAGCAAAACGTGTAGGGAGGGTCCCCCCCCCCCCCAGCAGAGCAGAGGTCTTGAGGACCAGTACTAGGCGGGCTGGGTGCCAAAGATGCACGGCGACACAAAGAAAATGGACAAAACTTCACCAGCCAAGAAAACTGACAACCGAACGATAAAACTTCGTCATCGTCCCTCCCTTGTAGTTGCGTTCTTTGGGAATCCAGTCATTTCTCCTAATGACCAGCGATTATCCTGCCTACGTGCCCGGCCCATGCCATCGCCCCTCCCTTGTGTTTCCGTTTTTTTTTTTGGGGGGGGGGGGATCCAGTCATTTACCCCGATGACCAGCGATTATCCTGCCTACCTGCCCGGCCCATGTCCATTTCTTTTTCTTGATATCAACTATGATATTCTCAACACCAGTTTGTTTCCTCCCCCACTGTGGTCTCTTCTTTTTTCTTAAGGTTACACCTATCGTTTCTCTTTCTATTGTTCCGTGTGTCGCCCTCAGATTACAATTCATGATTTGAGAATGCTTGCCGAATGTGATCCACTTTATCGTTATTCTTCTAGTTATTACGTTCTCATGGTTCGGTTCTGCGATTACTATCTGTCCTAAGTAGACTTATTGCTTTACAACTTTTATCGTCTCTCCACCTATCGCGAAGGGCTAGTTATAGCTATGTTTCTCCACTTATTGCATCGAAAAGTAAAATAGAAGCCAAAATGGAATAGGCTAAGAGCTACTACTTTAGTAATGCCTTCCCGACATTTACGAGAAAAATCCATCCAGGTTCTAAAGGGGTCGATTAGAACTGCATCGTCTATGCCCTCATCGCTTATTCTTGATGGTCGCTCCTCTTCAAGGCTTGAAGCTGTAGTGAATTCTATTATTAATACTTCACATCTCTTTTTTTTACAGCAACGGCAACACTCTTTTCCATTTCGCGAGTAGCAAACTACCTGCTCTTACTAACCTTGAATTAAGCTCCTCTGATGTACATAACTTTTCAATAAGTTTTGAGGTTTTAAAACAGTGTGGATGAAACAGTATTCTAAATATGTTTCTAAGTGCAATTCAAGGGCGACCACGTCGTGGCCATGTATTAGGGGGAAAAAATTATGAAAGTGAACACAATTTCTTTGCACATAGCTTTACTTAACCAAAACGAAGTGCTGTTTATACTGATTGGTATTGTGTGGTACTGCGCCAACAATATGTTGTTAACGGTGTTTCGCTCTGGCTGTTCCTTGGTTGTGTACAGCCCATGTCCATTATCATCCTATGTGACTTCGTGAATTACCTCTTTCAAGTCAATATATGCGACGCTAAAAGCGATGTTACATTCAACGGTTTGCAGCGTGTTTGATCAGTGTCACATAAGCCTCCCTATTTGTTCGTGAATAATTTACAATCATTTTTTCTGGTTCTCGACGTACAAAAACCATGATGCGATTATGAGACTCTCCTTAACAGAGCCACAAATACTTCGCCCTCTCACAAAAATCGAAGGATCCAGGAGAGCTTCTAGCACACTTGATGCCTCGAAGTGGTGTGTGAGGAAATATTGGCCAGCTGCCATCTCGTGACACGATTACGTACTGCGCGCCATCGAGCTTGAATAGCTGTGGACCACACAAGTTATTCAACCTACATGGACGGTTTTCGTTTTGTTTTCAAACATAACACACGATGACCCACAAACGTAAAACACCAGCGAAAGAACACGATGGCTTGGGGAATTTCTTAAGGATCGTTCTCAGGCGAATAAATTGAATGATAACATATCCAGTTCAACAATTGTTACGTCTGGTGTCGCTCAAGGTAGAGTAAGAGGTCCGTTTATTTCATACATAATAATGGCATAGCTCTAAATATTAGTTCAACAGTTCACTTTTTCGCAGACTATTGCGTAACATATAGAGAAATGGCTGGTCCTAATGATGTCAAAGCCCTACAATCTGGCCTTCATAAACTAACACAATAGTTTATATGCGGCATATGCAAATTATTCTAGAAAAGACCAAGCACTAAACGTTGAATTCTGTCTTTAACTCGCAATCTAATACTTATACACTAAATGGAGAAATAGTAGACTCAGCTACAACGGTTACATACCTCGGCGTCCTTATCAATTGGAATCTAACATGGACTGATCAGGTAAAATATATTACTTGTAAAGTGCAGAAGAAACTTGGCTTTCTCAAGTGATGCTTACATCTGGCCGACAGGGACACCAGGCTCCAAGCATGCAATTTTTGTGTGCCCTTCATTACAATATGCATCAATCATTTGGCATCCTCCCCAAGCCAGCCTCACTAGCCTACTAGAAGCCGTTCACAATAAAGCAGCACGATTCGTCATATTGTGATACTCACGATTTGAAAGCCTTTTATCTTCGAAAGCAAAGCTGAAAAGGCCGCCACTTGCTGTGCGCAGGCTAATTTCCAGATTATGTTTTTTCTCCACCCCGTAACATTCCAACATGTCATTTTCCCGGACACATATTTCACCGCAATCTCATATTTCTAGTCGCAGCGATCACGCTTTTGAAGTCAACGCCATCTTCGCCCGTACAAAAAAAAATACAAAAACTTGCCATTAACATTACCAATAAAAGAATGGAACGCATTACCTTTCAGGATTGCTAATACAACTGAACCTTCTTTGTTCACTTCAGAATTGCTCACGTATTTAGAACGATGTGACTTTTAATAACACTTATGCTTTATTTGTTGTTGTATTTCTTGTTTTATTGCTTGTATTTCTCTACTGTAGAATTGTAATAACCTACAAATAATTACTCTCCAAAATTTGTATGTACGTTCCCCCCTCTATGTACTGCTCCTAGTGGGCCCTTAGAGAATTTTAATAAATAAATAAAATAAAAACAGATGTATCAATTGTCACTGCTACTTATTGGCATGGGCTATTTTTTTCATCTTGGTAGGAATTGCAGCAACTTATACACGGAACAAACGACAGAAGCGCTCAACTTCGACTAAACATTTATTGCAAATGTCATAGTACATCAAGGTGGTGAAAGAGAAAAAAAATATAAAAGGCAGAACAAAAAAAGCACATGCGCTGTGCCATACATTACTCATGCGTTACTATCAATCACACCACCCAAAAAACAAAGTTCTTCCCGCGTGAGCGAGATAGAAGGTGCACTATACGCGGGGACAACTTTCTGTGGCAATGAAGGGAAGGCTACGGAGCCAAAATGGGCATGTGCCACCACTGTAGAATATAGTTCCACAAATGCGTCCGTTTTTTCCGCGTGAAAATAGTAAAAAAGAACATTATTTTTTCTGGATGCTTTTTATAAATAAACGCTGCACAGACCGAGGAGATATCATTATTTTTGTTGCTTTCTGAAGATTCATTTCGCGTTTTTTCTTAGTTATTGCCCGTCTGAAACCGTTGCACGTTCTACGTGCACCTCGCAGTCAAAATGGCGTCTTAGTCTTTAAATGTGCGCTCGTCGCCCCCCAGCCAATGCGACGACTCGCCGAAGAAGCTTGTGTCAAATTTCACTCACAAATGGCTGTGTAAGCAGACGTATTAAATTGTGTGCATTGGAATTACTTGAACACGGCCTTCATTGAATACAGGAGCCGAACCGGACTACTTCTCGGAGGAGTACAAGATCAGTAGCTCCGCCCACGTAGCTTTCCCTTCATTGCCACACAACGTTGTCCCCGATTGTAACACACTCATAATCATCACGTGTCATTCCTCCTGCTTCTACGATCAAACGGGTTAATAAATCTCTGTCCCTATGTAAAATGCAAGTGTTATGGAAATGCAACACACAACCGCACTCCTTACAGTGGATCGCCATGTGACCATCGGTAGCCATTTGCACTTTATTATGGTGCTATTTAACCTCTCATTTATGTATCTTTCAGTAGTTGCCACCAAAGCAAGACCAAATGACGAGGGCTCTCTGTAAGCAACCGACAGAGCACACTCAGCATATTTATTGCGACGCTTAATTTGGCAACCTTTCTTTTTTTTTCTAAACAGGACAAGTTTTGCGACATATTTTTGACAATTTCTCCGGAGAACATGACCACTTGGACACCAACCCTATTTCCAATCATTTTAAGATTGATTGATTGATTGATATGTGGGGTTTAACGTCCCAAAACCACTATATGATTATGAGAGACGCCGTAGTGGATGGCTCCGGAAATTTAGACCACCTGGGGTTCTTTAACCTGCACCCAAATCTGAGCACACGGGCCTACAACATTTCCGCCTCCATCGGAAATGCAGCCGCCGCAGCCGGGATTCGAACCCGCGCCCTGCGGGTCAGCAGCCGAGTACCTTAGCCACTAGACCACCACGGCGGGGCAATCATTTTAAGATTGTGTCCCACCACATGGATATAGGAGACAACAGTCTTTTGTTGTTGTTGTTGTTGTTGTTGTTGTCGTTGTTGTTGTTGTTGTTGTTGTTGTTGTTGTTGTTGTTGTTGTTGTTGTTGTTGTTGTTGTTGTTTTTGTTGTTCAGCCTACATTTTTTTCTCTTCACCTTCCCTCCTCTTTTATATACTCTGATGTTTGCAGTAAACGTTTAGTTTAAGATGAGCGCTTGTGTCGTGTGTTCCGTGTAATACATGGTGCGCTTCCTACCAAGATGAGTTCATACCGAATGTCCCAATATAATTGTTTATCGTGTTACATTTCTAGTTCGGCGGACTCTTCAACATGCCCCGCCGCAGTGGTCTAGTGGCTAAGGTACTCGGCTGCTGACCAGCAGGTTGCGGGTTCAAATCCCGGCTGCAGCGGCTACGTTTCCGATGAAGGCGGAAATGTCGTAGGCTCCAGTGCCCAGTTTTGGATGCACGGTAAAGAACCACAGGTGGTCGAAATTTCCGGAGCCCTCCACTACGGCGTCTCTCATAATCATATAGTGGTTTTGGGACGTTAAATCCCACAAATCAATCAAGCTGTTCAGCATTAACGTTTCTTTACTCAACCCTTCGAGTCACCCTCACAGCCCTCGTCATATGTCGTGCCAGGTCATTCTCGTTTTGCCTAAGGATGAAGCTAACACACCCGGAAATTCTGGCTTTTTTTTTTGGGGGGGGGGGGGGGGGGCTTTCAACCATTTGTAAGCCATGGAAACCAGATTGCCAGGATCCTGCACTCTGATTGACACAGGCTGACACGCCTCTGCTGGGATATGCTGCGCAATCAGTTCTATATGGAACACGGCTCAATATACAAGAAGAAAAAAAGTGGCGTGAATCTTGTGGCTTAGCGGATTGCAAAAGTGAATGCCTTTGGTCAACAATCTTGTCGTAGATCAGCTCTAAGCGGGAACCGAAGAAACCTGCTGAAGGCAAACTTATTCACACCACGTATGACGTCGTTCTTCACGAATATGTAAAAGAGGCGCTAAGACGATGTTCCAAGTATGCCGTTGAACCAAGAGTTGAAGCGCCTGAGCTCCTGTCTCTTGTGAGACAAATTTCCGGTTGCGCTCCGGAAACTGAAAGGTAACCGTGTATTTCCGAGGGTGTTGATGTGCTCGAAAGCTCAAGCGCAAGCGTCGAGTGGTGCTCAAAAGGAAGGCGGTCAAATACACAAAAGAATAAGGACTTCGTGTCATTCCTTGTGACAATGAAGGTGGGTTTTGTGTTTCCCCGAACGATTTTTTTTTTCAAAAAGCGCAAGTAGCGATAGAGACGATATTTGATATGGAGCCAAACGTTTCACTCAAACCAGTTCAAACGGCCGCAAAAGATTTGTGCAACAGGCTTCTCTTGCATGACTTGGCTAACTAGAAAAAGAAAACAGATAAACTGGCCTTAGTTATGTTTTCTTTAGTTGGAAGGCGAACAAGGTTGGCATGCCGTTCCGGGTGATCATTTCGAAACAGAGTTCTTTGCAAAAAAGTGTGGTGCTTATTCTACAGGAAAAGCTGAATTTCCTTCAAAATAATGACCCGTTTGACACCAAGAATTCTGAGCAGAATGTGAGGTTTTTTTTTTTTTGTGTAACAAATGCCAATGTAGTGGCTAAGGCGTTGTCCATTGATGTGAAAGATTTGTACTATGCTTTACCTCATGATAGGCTCTAGAATTTGTCGAAAAGTGTATACTTGAACATGGTGAACTTGAACCTCTGGATAACAATTCATTAAAAATAATTGTCAAAAATTTTGAGGACCATTCAGCATATCTCTTTAAAAAGGCATTTGGTAAGTCATCTGAGCCACAAGATTTTCTTACATTCAAATTCAGTAATAATTCAAATACGCCAGCTTCTATGACTTCCAGATTTTCAATGGGAGGCAGGTCTTTAAACTTGCTAAAGGTGGGGGTGGTTTTGTCATCACAAGTAAAAACAGATGCGAAGTGTTCGTTAAATGCATTAGCTATTTCTGTTTCATCTGATGTGCAAACATTATTTATAACAAACGTGTCTCTATTGGATGACTTTGGCCTTATAAAATGCCAAAAATGAGACGGCGATTCCTTCATCATGTGAGTTAACTTTACATTGTAAAAACTGCGTTGCTCGATCTTCATCTTATCTTTTAGTTGTCGAGACAGATCGCGGATCAGAGAACGTGTTGTGATACTCGTGTGCTTTTTTAGTGATTTCTGAAGACGATTAATTTTTCTCTTAATGTAAATTATATCTCGTGTAACCCAGGGTTTCGACATATGTACCTTCTTTTTCTTGAAAAGAACAAAAAGCTGTATACACGCATGCGCAGTGTTCTTATACTTTAACCACAGAGCGTTAACATCACTCAAACCCAGATTAACACTTTCGCAAAGTTCGTCGTAGGCTATCTCCAGTCTTTCTATGATGAACGCATCGTCGGAAGAATGAAATACTGGCACACGTTTGTATTTAACATCATTTTTGTACTTCAGCGAGTGAAGCTCAACCAAGACTGCCATGTGATCTGAAATACCTGTAACCACTTCGCAGTCAATTTTTCCGGAAATATTATCATTCACAAAGACAAGATCAAGAATAGATTTACTGTTATCTTGCACACGAGTGCAATCACTAACTAGTTGCGTTAAATCAAAACGGAAGGCAATGTCAATAAGTGCTTCATCGTTAATGGGATCAGAACTTCCTGCGTTAAACGAAGACCAGTTGATGCCTGGAAGGTTGAAGTCTCCACATAAAATAAGCTTGGTAGTTTGATTTGTTTTAGACGAAATATACAGCTGTAATTGTTCTAAAACCTCAGGGATTGAGGCAGGGGGCCTATAACTCCAATAACAAGGCTTTCTTTTCTATCAATAAGCTTACAAAATAAAGCCTCAACGCCAGGGGCATCAG
The DNA here is from genome assembly GCF_043290135.1 of Rhipicephalus microplus. Taxonomy (NCBI): domain Eukaryota; kingdom Metazoa; phylum Arthropoda; class Arachnida; order Ixodida; family Ixodidae; genus Rhipicephalus; species Rhipicephalus microplus. The sequence continues at coordinate 11,348,106 of NW_027464592.1, forward strand.
GCATGCGTGCTATCCTGTAAGTATTTTTAACCAGCAACGCAACTCCGCCCCCTCTGGAACCACGATCCCTTTTGTACACGTTGAACCCCGAAGGCGCAATTTCGCTGTCATAGACACCGTCATGAAGCCATGTTTCTGTGAGTGCGACTACGTCGGGGTCATGAAGTGCTATCAGGTGTTCAACATCGAGCTCTTTGTTCAGAATGCTACGGCAATTCACATTTAACAGTTTCAATGAACGCGGGCTTTCCTGTCACTTCGGCACGTACCTGGGAAGGGCAACCATATCATTCTTGGTCTCGTCCCAAACGAACAGCTTTCCATTCACAGACACCTTATCGAAGAGTAGTTTAACACGTTCATTTCGTTCCCTGCTTACAACTGTGCTGTCCCATAGATTCTTCCTGGCCTGACGCACCTTTTGTGAAAAGTCCTCAGTTACATATAAGCCCGAGTCTTTAAGTTTCACACAGTTTCTCAAAATTTCCAGTTTCTCGCGATAATCTATTAATTTGACGATTACAGGTCTTGTTTTATTAGGCCGCTTTGAGCCAAGCTGATGGCACCTTTCGATTCCGGTTACTGTTAAGTCTAACTTGCCCTTAATGAAGTCATCAGTTATGCGTGAAGTAAGCGATGGCATTGTTTCATCTTGAGGTTCAGAGACACCATGAATGATAATGTTGTTCCTCCAACTTCGATTTTCAAGGTCATCTACTTTTTCTGCTATGGAAGTAATGGCGCTTTTCATTGTGCTTACGTGCAACTCAACAGCAGCAACCTTGGTTTGGCATACTGATAATTTTCTAAACCGCATTCCAATGATTCTAGTCGACCTTTAAATTAAGCTAATGTGTTTGTTATGTCTTTCTGTGAACTGTCAAATTTGTCCATTCGCTTCATCAACTCTTTGTGGCCCGCGAGTACCTCGAGAAGTAGGCTGCAATCACTTAAGTTTTTTGATGATGATTCTTTGCCACGCACAGACTCACTAGATTCCTTGGGTCCAGGATTCGACTCGACGTCACCACAGAGGGATAATAAATCCATTAAGCGCAGGCAAACCACAACAATACGCTCTAGACATTGTGGGCAAGGTAGCAGCACGAGAAAAACATTATTACTTTTAAATGATTTATCTCCAGGTAAATAACTAACCTGTATAAGAAACATAAAAGGCTTGTAGCGCATAGTTGCAGACGCGCTGCCACCTTGCCCACTGGAGCTGCAGGACCAAGCCAGCGAATTCATAAGGTTCTCCGTCGATGACGCTCCCCGGAAGTTGACGTGGAAGTCAGCAGGTAGGATGTGCGGTACCAGTGAAGGTGGCTCCGTAAAACAGCAGGAATTTTCGTTCATCTTTACGGCGCTGACTATGCGATGATTACCATGGCTGAGGTCAAAAGATGAGCAGATATGGCCCTCCGTTGACGCATGCGTGATCCAACCAAGGGTCAGGATCTGTATAAGAAACAGAAAAGGCTTGTAGCGCATAGTTGCAGACGCGCTGCCACCTTGCCCACCTGACATAAACCGCGCTGACACAAAGAAGTCCTGTTTTCACCTAATAAAGAAGAGCTTTGAGCAATAGTTTTTTTTTCCACTGCTGGCAGCAGGTTACCCGCAACGACTGGTTATAGCTGTCATGAAATCACTATATAGGGACCTATAGAGAAACAAAATAGGCAACGTATTGACACTACCCTGCAGCAGCGTAAGACGACTCTTGTCCCCTATATCCATGGCGTCGCACACAATTTTAAAAAGATTGGAAATAAGGTGGGTGTCCGAGTGGTCATGTCTGCTGCAAAAAAAATTGTAAAAAAGTATGTCGCAGAACTTGTCCTGTTTTGAAAGAAATGAAAGGTTGCCAAATTAGGCGTCGCAAGAAATATGCTGTGTGTGCCCTGTCGGTTGTTTACAGAGGCCCTTGTCAAGTGGTCCTACTGATGTGGGAACTTCTGAAACCGGCAATACAGAAGCAGTCTCATGACAACTAACTAAAATGTGTTGTTATGCTAGTTGGTTCATAATGCCAGATACTCGTAAGTACATATTTAGCACCGGGGAAAGGACACTGAAGACAGGGCGAGCACTTGCACAAATCATTGGTAAATGCGAAGCACTTCTTTGGAATGAGAGCTCACTACTTGGACGCGGACAGAAACACCGGAACAAGCGCTTACTACCAACTGAAAATTTATTAGAAAAACTATGAAATATACACTGACAGATAAAACAGTGTCATGGCACATACGATAAGACCAAATCACGGACCAAAATAACAAAACCGCTAAAAGATCTGTGTACGTCAGCCCCACCCTACCAACGCCTACTGTGCTTTCGAGTGATTTCTTAACTCCTATGGCATCTGCTAGTGTCTAAAAATGCTAGCTCCTTATCGCACACAGCTACCGATGGTTTGCTTACGAGAGTCATGTGTTCATGCGCTATGTATGTTGCCTCAATTATAAACCTTGTGCGCTCCTCTTTGTGTTTGTTAAGTACGACTCGTATCGTCATATCGTCGGCACATCGTCGTTTCCCACTGTACGTGGGATCTGCCACTTTTTCTCTTACACAGAGTCCTGCGAATAAACGCCTTTGCATAGCCGTTGGTGCTGAAGTCCCGGATTATATATCTCCTTCCCTACGCCACTGCGGTTATGATTGACACATGAACAATCAGTTATTTTGGTTCTACTTTTAATTATTCTCAAATTTTCTCTTTTCATTCCTAAAAGAGGTGATTTTGAGCATTTTTGTTCTTGGGAACGTCCATGGATATGAACGTACGTGGTTGCATTTAGAGGAAGCTTGCACTAACTGATTGGAAAGTTGGTGGGGTTCGCTTAAATACATTCCGCAGAGCTGCGGAGCCCCCCTCCAAAAAAAAAAAAGCTTAGCCTATAGAGGCAAGAGAAGGTCCGGAGATAGCACAGCTAGATGAAAGCAGAGAATCCTTCGCGTGATGGAGCGCTAGTAATGTCGTTGCGGCAACCCTTTTCCTGACCACTATACCCGCTTCCAGTCGTACATTGCACCCTCACCCCCTCCCCACCCCCAATACATTGCGCAAATGGATCTTTCTTGCAAGCTCGTAGCTCTGTGGAAAGGGCGGTGGGACCGAGTAAAGGAGCACTGACGCAACAAAAAATGTTGCATCTTTTTTTTTCTGTGTTGCAACAGGTAGCTGATGACTCTTACTTTTTTCTCGAACAATCATGCAGCGCAGCAAACAACACAGTGACTACCACAAAAAAAGACGCAAACACACGCGCTTTTGTGCAGATGGTTACTTATTGTCCAAAGACCCGGCTAATGTAGAATAACAGGCACGTGCGCACTGACACCAGTGATCTTAAGTGAAGAACAGTATCTCTTGCGAAAAACTACAAGACACCTTAGCCTATCATCTATCAACGGCCCTTACCTGATTTGAAACTAGGGACACGCAATTTACTTTTTTAAAGAAGGCGACCCCGTGATGACGTGGTTCACAGCTTTTTTTTGATGAAATAAAAGATGTGCAATACAGCATTTCACATAACGACGGAATGACAAGTATGGGTAAATGGATTAATGAGCCCGGTGCCAGCGAATTTCAAAATAGCACCAATATTCTTAGCAGCGAATTCATTGTAATCAATGCTGTCAGTGTGCATGTGCCTGTTGTGAAAATTAGGCGTAATAATAAATTATTTTTCACTATAGATATTGCGATGCACGAGAAATGACATGGTTTTGTTTGTTGAAAGCTATCACATATATTTTTTTAAGGTTTCATGGCACTTTTAGTTCTTTAACATGTGTTATTTTAGATAAGCATTTTGGTATGGCGGCTCCGACATTTATTGTATAAGCCGGGTCAAATCGAATATTCCTTATCTTTATTCCGATTACGTGTGTTTGAGAAAACGATTGGCGAGTAGGAGTTTGGATGTGTTATACTTAGCTACATTTTTATGAGTCTAAGTGAGCCTGGCTGATCATTAGCTGGTCAGTGTGAGTCTGTACGAGTTCGACTTATTTTTTTTTTTTACCGATTCCGAGACCGAGCCCCGCCGCGGTGGTATAGTGGCTAAGGTACTCGGCTGCTGACCCGCAGGGCGCGGGTTCAAATCCCGGCTGCGGCGGCTGCATTTCCGGTGGAGGCGGAAATGTTGTTGGCCCGTGTGCTCAGATTTGGGTGCACGTTAAAGAACCCCAGGTGGTCTAAATTTCCGGAGCCCTCCACTACGGCGTCTCTCATAATCATATAGTGGTTTTGGGACGTTGAACCCCACATATCAATCAATTCCGAGACCGAGTCAGTCCGCTTGAGCAACAGTTTTGTTGAGTCTGAGTCCGAGTGATTCCGTTTGAGGAAAACTTCAATGAGTACAAGCCCGATTGAGCCAGGCTGACGAAAACATCAGTGAGTTTCAGTCCGAAGGAGTTCGGTAGGAGAAAAATTTTGTGAGTCTGAGTCCACGGGATTCTGCCGCTTCAGGACAATTATGGTGGGTCTGAATCCGCGTGAGCCTATGCGAAAGACAAGTTTTTTTAGTGAATCTAAGTGAGTTCCATTTGTTTTGCTTACCTATGGTTGGTAGCGCCTGCTAATTTCATTGAAGGCAAGGAGTGGATTTGTGTGCCGCATCTCCGGTCCATCCCGGATTCGCGCAAATCTGGCTAATGTGGCACAGTTCGCATACTCCGGCATAGGCCAACTCGTTGGTGTTCGGGATGACCACGTGTAGACCCTCACCAATGGGAGCAGGAATTCCATGATATCGGCTCTCTTTTCCATTCAAATAGAATGAATGAGAAGAACTCTGGGAGCTTATGTATTAGAAAAGTCGGTAAAGCTCTATTTATCACTACTCGTTTACCTGAATGAGGGAAACACAAGGGCGGCAGACTCCAGTCAAGATATATGTGCAGGCATTATTTCATTATTAAAAATAATGCAAGGAACCTTCAAAACTAAGGCAGTGGTAAACACTGGGTTGAAGTTTTCATCTTCGCTTGTTAACCATCTAGACTAAGTGCTTGTACGGTTCTTGTAGTATTCTCCCTTCTGGAATATTTTAAAACTTACACTCATGGTACGATACACTTCACATGGTGACAAATTTACATCATTACACCTGAATTTCCGCCAGTGCCTTAGCTAGGGGCACTTCGGCGGTACAACACAGCAGCGTACTTTCGGGCGGCGTCTTCATGGAACCACCGAAACTCAGCCGCGCGTGTTCTTTCGCATGATCAGCCGCACAAGTTTTGTCCTGGTGTAAAACAGCCCCTGCTTGTCTTTTTTTCTCCCATTTGCCCGTGCTCTGAGTTTACGGCACGATGATATTTTTCTCTGCCCTATCTTCTTTACCAAGAGCCATGTGGCTCAGTGACAAGAGTCGCGTTGAGTAATCGCTTCCCGTTGCTGCTTCGCTCAGCTGGGAACGACAGCGGCTAAAATTGCTCACCCACACGGAAGCGAAAGGCTTGTACACGTAATAACAGACGTATTGAGAACGGGAACATTCGTTGCCCTTAGTTCCCGTCGAAAAGATGTTTTTTCCCGAGTCTTGCTGAATTTACTTGCAGTAATATTTCGGGAAAAAATTATTTGACCGGTAGGGACTAATGAGGGAGAAGGGGGGAAGTTATTTCAAATAAAAAGAAGAGAAAAGTGAGCCCCGTAACTGTCTCTCAGGGGGAGGACACCTCAACAGTAGCTCACGAGGGATGGGGTAGAGAAGGAATTAAATGGATAGGATTGAAAGGTAAAGAGATAGGGAGAGAGGAAGGAAAGAGCGAGGCGCAAGGACAGCGAACGACGAATGTAAGAAGAAGACAGGAAAGATGGACACGGTTGCAGGAGTCCGAGGACGGGGCACCACTGGCGAGAGCTCTTGTCGGCGTCAGGAGGTGGCGTAGGACCAGCCCAGTCGGACAGAGCTGCACTGTCGTCGGAGATCGCGAGGGCACAACCGGTCAGCACGGATTCCAGTGAGCGAGTCGACTAACGACGCCTGGTTCCATTGAAGTTCATCCTTGGGTGTTTCTCACTTGTTTTTTTTTTATCGTTTCGGTTTGTGGAACCCTGTGTAATCAGCAAGAAATAGACCGATGGCACAAGTTTGCCCTATCGATGGAATACGTGGGCTAAGTGCGTTAGCCATGAAATTCGAGATATTTTTGCCTCCTCACAGTGGTATAAAATTCATTATAAAGGAGAAATAGATTTGCCATGAAGAAGTATCGTTGATTCTGTTCGAGAGATCAGCACCAATTATAAGAGAGTAACAATTTAGGCACCAGGCTGCCATAAGTATTGAGCAAAACAACAAACTTATCTTCTCGCCAGTTTCTTTCTTTACAGTTGGCCAGGTGCAAGTACTCCAAGTGATCAAAATTATTACAAAATTTACCGGACTAATTCCTACCTTCAAGTTATATTGTAATTTTGGTGGGTGGAAATCAAGAATTAGCAAAAAACAAAACTGTATAGGCCAAGAGCTTGTTTTCCTTGTTAGAGACTACCTAACTATGCCACAAAGCAGTGAAGTCAATGAAGGTATAGCAGTCATTTTTTGTGTATTTTATATATATTATATTAAGGTTCATATAATTACGAATAAAAACAACTTGACAAAAAGGAAGCTTGCCATTTGTTTGAACCAAGCCTACAACTTTCAAATTAACGCGCCCGATTGTCTACCAATATACGCGGCTCTCGTCCTTCCGTCCCCTTTATTACGTATTTCAGTGCATGTAAAGCTGGGACTATGAAATAGGACCCCTTGTAGCACTGATGGCTATGAGAAACACCCATCAATAGAAAACTTTACTGGCCTAGTCGAGAGTGCTTTCCCGTATATCTCCGCTCGGTCTTGAAGCGATGAACGCATACCACGTGAGTAGGCACGCCCGCTGCCGCCGCTGCTCCCGCATAGGGTTTCGTAAAGTTAACTGCAGGATACTCTGGCCCTGCGACTCTCATTTACCATGTGACTGATGGGTAGTAAATGAATTTGTCTAGTCTTCATGGTTGCGTGCCTTCAACCTACTTGTGGTTTTGTTTACGGCAGTGTTTTGGTTTTGTTTGGAGTAAAAAAACAAACCCTTTTGAACTTCGTGACACGTGTTGTATTGGTGAGCCTAAAACGTCATGGTGTTGAAGCTCAAGTGCTAGACTTCTTCTGATGGTCATCTCGTGACAAAGTCGCTCTGAAGCACACGAAGCCAAACGAAGTCGACAGAGCGAAAATTCCAGAATTTCGTGTCCCGTGCTCGCTAAAGCACCGAGCATGGCAGCTCCCATAGACGCGAGTGCCAGAGTTTTCTCTTATGCATTTATAGAAAACTATATGGCTGTTCCGACAGCTGTTAGGACATGGAAGCTAGGATGACAAACATTGCCCCGGCAGCTGCATCATGTGATTAACCAGGGGACTCACCGCTCTCTGTGCCAGGTCTGGTCAATGGGTGAGTTGTTCCGTGGTGCCAACCAGTGTGCCCTGGTCTCGCTATAGAAGGAGGAAACGAGGGCACTACTTTATGTGCAAATGTTGTTTCCGTGCACCCAGCGGCTACAGCTGCAAGCTGCCTGGAACCATCCTGCGTATGTCGCTCGGTTAGTCAATGAGTGAAATGATAACATAACACCAGCCCGAAGAGTGGCAGGCTAAAACGAGTTATGAACTAGAAGTTCGGCGAGGTAAACGTCGAACGAACGATTGAAAATATGACAGTGATGGGCATTGGTGCCTGTGATGAACTCCTCGCGTTCGACTTCGGCGATGGCTTCGGAAAGTGGTAAAAATGCCAGGCCTGCGTGGAAGGCGCAGCACAGTCACAGCGGAAGCTAGAAGTGCGGCCTTTCAGAGCCTTTTCTAAACGCTCATTTGGTAACTACGGCAAGTACACTTGCTTGACACCCACTATAGGGCATTAATAACGAAATTTTTCGGGTAGGAGGCCGGCATTCGCTATGATATTTTCCGTCATTTTTCTGGGAAACGTAGTATCCGCTAAACGCTTGCGATGAATTTTGAGCCAATAGCTCGTGCAGCGGCTGACTACGATGAAGAATTATGGCTGAAGTGGGTATTCGCCACTGTTATTAGGAAAACAAGAGCAAGGTTTTGTAATGGGTTGGAGCATTCGACGGCCAACTCGTTACGCTGTTCGCGTTGTGCGACAAGTGGTTGTTCTTTCACTGTTTTAAAGGGTCCCTAAACCCTCCGATATTTTCCCAGACATTTCAAATAAACAAGCGCATCGCGTGCAGAATGCTGTCGCGATCAACGATGCCACATGCCGCAGCGCTTCAGGTAGTGGGCGCGCCACAATTTCGAAAAAACAATAGCTTCTCCTTTACGGTCAACACCATTCCCGCCACTGACATGTGTGACATCACCAGTGAAACTCGATGATGTTACCCCTTTGGATGATTGCGATTGGTCGAACGACAACCGACGACTTCCAGTCACTCTGCAAACATCTGTTAGCGTGCACTTTGCTGTTGTTGGTCGTGTTGCCGCATGCGAATCGACATCAGTGGCCCGTAAAGCAACACAGGGTCCATACCGGCGCGATTATTAGGGGAACGGGCTGGCACGACAGCAACAGCAGTTAGTCAACGATTAGTGCACCCAGATGACACACAGAACACAGTTGACGGCGAGCTGGGTCGCCGGCACGGAGGAAGGAAAGATAGGAGAGGACATGCCTAGCCGGTGTGCTACGTGAAACGTGGGGGGTAAATGACATCATGGCGGCCATAATCACTGGGCACAATGGCGGCGTATCTATGGTTACGTGTTGCGCAGTGGAGCTTGTCTAGCAGTGAGCAGCCGTGGCTGGCGGCAGCATGTGTGCCTCTCCAGGTCTTGTGCTGAGCCGTGGTGGACAATATCCGTGCTCTGCGCCGCGTTATTGGTTACGCAGTGTTCTCCTGGCAGTTACTGTACTCTTAGTAACATTTACAAATCCTTTTGTTCACCACGGGGTTTCAACAGTGCGTAGAACGAGTGCATATCCAAGTGTCGTGCGGCGGATGACATGGATGAAGCAAGTAGCGTTCAGCGAAATTGCGTTCGGCACCATGACGAAGCGGAATGACGGCGAACGCCTTGCAGGTCAGTGACGGTTGAGCAGTGCTCCATTTAGTGTCAACGGACGACGCTGTTGAGCCCAGCAAGATGCAATGAGGACCGTGTGCACATACGTAGTTTCGTGTTGTGTGTGTCCACGATACCCCACCAGAATAGGCAATTCGGTCAGCAGGGATACTACACCAGATTTGACCATGGTTAGGAATGCAGAGGAACCCATATGGACTAACTTACACGAGAATCTTAGTAGTGATCACTACATTACCAGCCTCGCGATAAGAATCTCGTCACCACCGCTCAGAAAATTTCACGTCACAGATTGGGACCTTTTTAGAGCTATCAGAAAGCAAGACGAGAATAAATACAACTCGTTAAACAAATTAATCACTCGCCTCAAAGAAGACGTTGCAGCTTCCACAAGGGAAGTGAAGACAGAAAGAGAGATAGAGCGCATGGACAGTCGATTAGCCCACCTTCTGGAGGCTATAAACGCGCTGCAGGCTCAATGAAAAACGCAGGAACTAAACCGACGCCTGGGCGAAAAAAATTGCTGAACTTCATAGGCAGATAGATGAGCATAGTGAAACGCAAGCTCGGCAGCAATGGGACGAAGTATACAATGCCGTCGATGGGCAAATGAGGAGTGGTGCGAAGTGGAACCTCCTCAAACATCTACTGGGAGATAAACAATCCAAAACCAATCAGCAGCTTACAATAGACAGACTTATTCACAACCTAAAGAACTCTGATCTGACAGAGACACAAATTATCGATGAGCTCGCCTCGAGATATCTTTGCACAGAACCCGCCTCACACAATGACTACCCTCCTGCTTTGCCTGAGAACGGAACAGACCCTCTTGGTTCCCCCTTCACGTGCGCAGAGGTACGAGAGGTTCTATATGAGCTCAACGGCAGATCAGCTCCGGGTCCCAATGGGATCAGTAACAAACTCTTAAAGAATTTACCTGACGAGGATATCGAGCTTCTAACGAATAAAATCAACGAGGTCTGGGAGACCGGCGAGGTTCCAGTAAAGTGGCGCGACGCGACCGTCATGCTCATTCCGAAGCCGGGGAAACCCCTGGAGCTTGGCTCGCTCCAGCCGATATCTCTCACTCCATGTGTAGGGAAGGTCGCCGAGCACGTTATCCTCAATCGGGCCACTAAATTTGCTGAGGAAAGGAATCTCTTTCCGTTTAATCTAATTGGATTCAGGGCATCCATGTCAACGCAGGATGTAATGTAACAAGGTCAAACACTCTCACATACTTCCTTCCATTAAAGAAGCGGGTCTAGGAGAACATTTTTACAACTACATCAGCTCATTTCTTAAGAATAGAAAAGCTACCATTCGCCAAGGATCTCTCGGCTCGAAGACGTTTGATCTTGGACCCAGAGGCACTCCACAAGGGGCAGTGCTATCCCCATTTCTATTTAACTTATCGCTGAGAGCACTTTCCCACAGTCTGGCCGAGATTGAAAGTGTCGGTCACGCCTTCTACACTGATGACATCACCGTCTGGTGCGAGGGAGGTAGTGATGGGCAAATTGAAGAGCGATAACGAACAGCGATCAGGGTTGTCGAAGATTTTCTTCACAAGGCAGGACTCTGCTTGTCGGCTAATAAATCGGAACTGCTTCTTCATCGGCCAACAATCGGTGCAAAGAAAGGAAGTTTCCCCGATATCTCCATCACCACAACGAACGGCTCTATTATTCCGATCGTAAAGAAAGTTAAAATCCTCGGTATGTTCCTGGAGGAGGATGGCAGTGACACCTACGCGTTAGAACGCATCGCAGCCAAAGCCAATTCCATGACAAAATTAATCTCGAAGGTGGCCAACAAACGAGGGGGGTTATCCGAGGAGAACCTTCGTAGACTCTTTCACGCCTTCCTAATGAGCCACATCAACTACATCGTCCTGGCCCACAAGTGGAGCAGGAGGGATGAAGCCCGATTAGAATCGATAATTCGCAAGAACATAAAAAAGGTACTGGGTCTCCCACAGAGCACCAGTACAGGACATCTATTGGCGCTAGGTGTCCACAACACCTTCAGCGAAATAGTAGAGGCCCAACAGGTCGCCCAAGTTGCAAGACTGGCTTCCACGGAGGCTGGCAGACAGTTACTAGCGCATATTAGTATACGGTCTCCTATTGCCAGACAGAGGGAGTGCGCGCTCCCTATCAAAGTCAGGGAAATGTATACAGTATCTCAGATACCTAGAAACATGCACCCCCAATACAACTGCGGCAGACGCAAAGCAAGGGCCAGAGCCCTTCTTCAAACAGCGGCTACGATTGAGGACAATGTCGCCTTCGTTGACGCTGCGCAATACGCAGCTTCCAATCACTTTGTTTCAGCAGCTACGTCGTTACGGGGAGAGCTGCTACATCACTTACGCTCAAAAATTCGGATGCCGACAAAGCCGAACAGGTGGCAGTGCCCATCGCCATGACCACAACGAACCGTTCTACTATTTACACGGACTCGCGAGCCGCCACTAGAGCATTTATGAAAGGCTCGGTGTGCACAGAAGCCGTGCGCGTTCTCTCTGCTGCATCTTGGACAGGGAAAAAGCATATAATTTGGTTCCCTTGTCATGTGGGCAGTAATGCTCACGAAACCATCCTAAACGCCAACGAACTTGCACACTTCCAGGCGCGAGGTCTCACACACCGCGCCGGAAGTCGGCACTCGGAGGCTGAGGGAGGGCAGTGGCAAAGGGACCCTCTTCTCACTTTCAACGAGGTCTGTCAGCACTATCAGCTAGGGCGTAGGAAGTTTCCGCTTCCACACCCACATCTAAACAGACCACAGTCAATCACCCTGTGAATGTTACAAACAAACACGTATCCATGTCCATTTATTTGGTCAAAATTCGTAGACGGAATAGACCCACGCTGTCAGCGCTGTGGTCATCCGAGGTACACCCTCCAGCACATGCTGTGGCAGTGTCACGACTTGCACGGGGGCTCAGGGTCTCCCTCCATTGAGGAAGACTGGCTCCAGCTTATCACCAGCTCCGCAAAGGACAAGCAGCTAAGGGCTGTCCAGAGAGCCCACGAAGTCGCTGAGAGCTTTAACCTCCCGGTGCCATCGTGGGCGGGGCCCCCAGACGGTACCCCCTGACGGGGGCATTCTCGTTTTCTCAGGACCAAATAAAGTTCTTTGGCTGACTGACTGACTGACTGACTGACTGACTGACTGACTGACTGACTGACTGACTGACTGACTGACTGACTGACTGACTGACTGACTGACTGACTGACTGACTGACTGTTGTGTGTGTACCGCAACAACTTGCATGTGCGTATTAAAACACCTTTTTTGTTCCGCTTCGTATACTCTCCCCCAGCATTGCATGCAATCTAAACGTTCAAGTGTCGCTAGCACCATGCTCAAAGTCACCACGGTCACAGAATGCTGACGCCGGTGAGTTTCGCGCGGAACACAGACACAGTGGCCGGATGCTGCGTCGGCCGCGTGGCGGAATGCAACGGTCGAAGGCGCACGACCGATCGTGTTGTCTGTACAGTTGCTGAATTATACACGTGCAAACACTCGCCGTTGTAAGTGCATCTAGCGCGCGTTCTGCTGTACTTGCTTCGTTGTCGGTGAGCTGTTACTCGGTGGTAATACTCGGACGAAAAATGATTTCACCGAAGGCGTCGCGCTGGCCCAGAGGGGTAAGTCCCATTCCATTAGTTTCGGATCGTCACGACACACACGCTGCGCAGCTAACGGGCTTTCCAAGCCAGAGAGAGAGTCTTGCCTTCTGCTTCACATTCGGATGTAAACAAGAGAGAATATGCCCAGTCAATATGGCCGACTTCCGGCTTCATCACGGCATCACAACGAGTGACGTCAGGGCCTCTCCTACCTTTCCTTCCTCCGTGGTCGCCGGAGTGGTGGATTGCGGAAACCGGAAATAGATGCTGTCTGAAACAGCCATCAGCAGTGACGTATGCCACGCGAGATGAGGAAAGGCACTGAGCTGACTCAGCGAGAAGGGGCCAAGCGGTTTTGGGAGAGGGTAGCGAAAAAGAAGGAAAAAAGCAATCATCGTGTTTCGATCATCAAACGCGTGTAACTCCGCTATTACGGCGCCGTTTCGAAAAATTCTCACGGCTACGTGTTCATTGTGAACTCGAGCACAACTTCCTCACCTAAACTAAATTTCGACTGCTGGATGTATGGACCCTTTAAAACGCCTTATAGGCCGCATTAACGCGATTGCTTTCCCAACATCAAGCCTGCCTAAGGCAAGTTTGCCGACAAGTCCGAAGCACCGGTGTGGCTCAATGGTAGATTACTGGGCTGGTACCCAGTGGGCCTGGGTTGGAGCCCCACTGCGGCATTGTTGCTAGATCGTTTTTCTAATTTCGGGTGATGTGGTTATGGATACTGGCGGAGGCTGCGGCGGGCAACTGCGCGTGACCCGAGTTGTAACAGCTTTCACTGTAGAACAATGCTACTGTTGTCGAGGTACAGTAAGTTCGATTAACAGCACAGTCCTCAGTAAATCCGCCGAAGTGTACATTTTTGGGGGAGTCGGAGCTAGTCAAGCTAATCGTCAGCTTTTTCTCCCTGCCTCCCTCATCCTATGTTTGATGAATCATAAAGAACCTGTTAAAATTATTATTATTATTATTATTATTATTATTATTATTATTATTATTAACGGTAAATGAACATAACCAAGTGTAATGAGTTTTCACTTGCATAAACGTGCTTGGCCGAGAAAACCCGCAGCCACTTGTTCTTGCCGGCTCGCCTCACGTCGTACGCGACTTTTTTGTGGGCTGTCAGCTGACAAATTATTTTTTGCATAACTAGGTTAAAGCATGAAGGCTACCGTGACACGCCAATTGAACGCACAGACGAAAAAAAATAAAGGGATCATTTTGTAAAATTCACATCTTGATGAAAGGAAAAGACAGTGAACCCAAGTTTCTTATACCAGACATTGTTTGTGGTCTTTAGCTACACTCAAGTACTTATGATGCAAATAACTTTACTTTACATCATAATTTCTAATCTAGGTTAATGATTAGAAATAATATCCCTCATACATTCCTTGTTTTCATTGTGTCTTAGTTTTGCTAATTGACGGAAATTATTGGTCATGGCCGTACAGACGACCCACTTTTTTCACCCATTTCGCTTTACCCAGATTTCTCTAGAAGAGACTTGGGACTTCAACAGAGCTTTATTTCTCACACCAACCAAATTTAGCTCCACCGCGGTGGTCTAGTGGCTAAGATACTCGGCTGCTGACCCGCAGGCCGCGGGATTGAATCCCGGCTGCGGCGGCTGCATTTCCGATGGAGGCGGAAATGTAGGCCCGTGGGCTCAGATTTGGGTGCACGTTGAAGAACCCCAGGTGCTCAAAATTTCCGGAGGCCTCCACTACGGCGTCTCTCATAACCATATGGCGGTTTCGGGACGTTCAACCCCACATATCAATCACTCAATCAACAAAATTTATATTAGCTAACACAAATGACGCTCACCTGTGTATGGAACTGAGATAATATAAAGATACAGCGCGTCGCTCAATAAGCCCACATAGTATGGAATGTGGGGACGAAGAAAAAAAGCATTATTTATAAAAAGATCCTGCGATATCCAAGAATGAATGATGAGTAGAAGGAGTTCAACAGGGGGGATATCACCGGTAAACCGTAGCTCTGCCGTGAAAAGTTAGCCCATTACATCATTAGAAAGACGTAAGGCTGGGCGTAAATATTTAACGACTGCGCCGTCGATGAGACTATTGAACACATCTTATGTTATTACCCGGCATACACAAACGAGAGGCTTCACCTGTGCAGTGTTTTAAATGAACTGGACAGAAGTTATTTCACTGTCGAGAAAGTATTGGGACCATGGCACTGCCCGTCCATTTTCTGAAAGGCAACGAAAGCATTGTTGCATTTTTTCAGACACCGGCCTGTTTCATCGTTTGTGATGGTGAAACTGTTACGCGTCGGCCCAGTCAGTGACCTTTTCTCTCCTCCTCTATAACTTTCCTTCCCCCTCTCTCCTTCCCCAGTGCAGGGTAGCCTACCGGGGCTCAGCCCTGGTTAACCTTCCTGCCTTTCTCCTTGTGTTCTCTCTCTCTATATATACAAATCGACTTTTATTTTGCCATCGTTCGTTTGTTGTTTCGTTTCTTCGTTTGTTCTTTTCATTTCTTTCTTGTCATGGCGGGTGGGTTGCGAGTTCTATTCAATATTACGGCTTTGTGGTCTGTGAAATGAAGCGAGAGAGGTACTTTTACCGGCTTCAGTAGGAAGTTTGCAAACACTTAGTCAATGCACGCCCCTCGGATCGTGGTAGGTTGCATATGAATACATAGGAGTGCGTAATTGGAAAGCATGTACTGCACGATGCAGTCATTGGTAATGAGGTCCATCCATCCGTTCGTGCGTTCGTATGTCAATCAGTCCGTCCATCTTTCTGTGCGTCCGTCCATGCGTCCATCTATTAGTTCATACATCTGTCTGTCTGTCTGTCTGTCTGTCTGTCTGTCTGTCTGTCTGTCTGTCTGTCTGTCTGTCTGTCTGTCTGTCTGTCTGTCTGTCTGTCTGTCTGTCTGTCTGTCTGTCTGTCTGTCTGTCTGTCTGCCTGTCTGTCTGTCTGTCTGTCTGTCACTCACACTAGCGCCTCTTGCTGAGTGAGTCATACAACTAGGTAGGTACAAACCAGTCACAGACATACATGAACCGACCCATGGCTTTAGGAGCCTCGTTCCTAAAAAATTAAATATATATATACAATAAGTTACGACCACGAAACGTCATTGTTCATCAAGTGTACCAGAAGAACAAACAATACTTATGAAGCGCTCAGAGATTTTTTTCTGAATGAACAGCTTTGGACGTGCTTTAGAACTTCAAAATTATTACTTTGAATCTTTGTCGTCTCGGCAATCGCCGCTATATAAGCGCTCTAGCCACTATGAAAAATTAACATCGGCTCTATCTCTCAGTCACTATTTAGGCCGTTTCAAATTTTAAATCACATGTGATGCTATATTTCCACAAACTTAATTGTTGTTGTTCTGGAAATGCATTTTTCAACACCAGCCTCACGAATCGAACGCATCGTGAACAACCTGTTAGGAAGTGACAACACATATTTTATAAGCTGTAAACGATACTGATATAACACTGTCCTCTTTAGGTGGTATCATTTCTCGCTCATGATTATTTCACAATCACACCATCAAAGTTTCTATTTTCATATTCATTTGCTTCTTTATTTGAGATATGGATTGTTTTGACAGTGTCAGAGCATTTTTACTTGCCAAAGTGTTAGTGGCCCTTCAGGCAAGACTCTATACAACTTGCTGCACTGTGATTGCACCTGAAGGCTCTCGTATGCTATTAGGCAGTTTTCTATAAAAAATGTACCCCGAGTTCACAAAAGCTTTATTCAAAGAAAGAACTAAGCTGACACAAGACAAGGCAGGTATAGATGACAAAAAAGCGCTTTATTTGCAGTCCGATATACGTGTTACAGATGTTGTTACCATTAACCAAGCTTCGGCTTGCGCTCATTGAGACTCAGAAGACATTGCTTTGGGCAGAGAGTTTCCTCATAATAACTAGAGGGGACTCTGGCATTGCAATTGTTCAGTTAACATGTGAAATATGGGCAGTACATTAATTTCCCTATGCACTCGAGCTCGACCAGCGAAGCGAAAAGGTTAGAGGAAAGAAATATGCAGTTACGACCACAGTTCGCGCTAACTTCTTCTGCACTTCACCAGTGCCGTCTGAACAACGTTGCTGTTTGACAAATTTTCACACTTTTGACGTTGCGAAAAGCGCACGCGCGTATTCTTTTCGATATCCTTGTTTAGATCGCGCTGATGGAACCTGCAACAACGGAGTGCAGTGAATTGCGCACTGATTGGTGGAGTCTGATCAAGGCTGTGACACAAGTATTACTTAATTGAAAGCTAAATGCTTGTGTTCCGTTGAAGAAGCAGCTGCATGACGCTTACAGCGCAAGTAATGATGACAGCGGTTTATGTTTGCAAACCGGTAAACAGTCGATCCTGTGCAGCCGTGACGGCGCGCTACTCGCTGGTGGCCTACTACTGCGGCGAATTCGCCAGGCAGGCTCGGCATAAATTATGTCGGAGTGTGTGGTTCAGTTAATACTCGAATTCTAATTGGCGCAGTTTTTTGTAGCACGCACAGGATTGCGCAAACCACCGTTATTACATGGACGATCACCTGACACCACCAACCTTCGCACTGCGGCAAGAAAGGCGGTATCGAAGATTCAGCAGTTCCTATAGTTTGGGAAAATACATTGGGCCAATTTACATTCATTTGACGAACAAGAATTCATCCGGTGAAAGCGGCACGGGTAGTACGTGCGTACGTCCCATCTTTTTTTTTTACGCGAGTTTATGGGTTGATCATCCCTCCGCAGCCATCTCGGATTGCACGGCGCGCCACCGATAGGCCGTGGGCGTTGCGAATAGTTGGGACAAAACGACACCTCGGTGTCGCTGTCTTAGCTCTATCCGATTGGTGCCAGGTTTTTTTTTTCTTTTTTACACAGTGGCTGCGATGGCATCAGTTCTATGTAGCGCCAGGCTCGTGTCGTTATTTATGCCAGTTGATTAGCCTAACTAAGCGTAGCCAGCCTCGCAAAACTTGATGAGGCCAAGCACACGAAATTGAGTTTTCTCAGCTAAGCTTGCTTTTGTCGCGTTAGGCCAAGTTGAACCTAAATGAGCCTAGTTATATAAGTGGAGCCGAATGTATTCCAGCCTTGTTCAGCATGGTATCGCCTGATGAGTTCAGGCGTAATTAAGTTTAATAAAACCCAGTCCAGCTGGCTGTATTTATGTTGGGCGTAGAAAAGCTTCGATGCACCCAGATGGGTAGAAAAACAGACATGGACGGCCAAATCAAATTACGCATAGTTGATCATGCTATCATTTTATTTAACCAAGCAAAATTAGCCCGAATAAGGAAAACTTTGAACAATAAAAGCGAGGCGACTTTTCCATGAGCCTTGAAGCACTAAACCTTGCAAGGTACTAATCAGCCCTTACTGACACCATACCAATTAGGCTTATTGGTGTATATTTAGTTTTAGTCAAGACGCGTAATGGTTTTGCCTGATTAATTAGTCTGATATCCAATCACACACACAATAGATAGAGGAGTTTCATGTGGCATAATTCATGATATGTGGGATTACACGTCCCAGAACTAATATATGATTATGAGACGCCGTAGTAAAGGGCTCCAGAAACATTGACCATCTCTTGTTCTTAGACATGCACTGACATTGCACAGTACACGGGCCTCTACCATTCAAACTGCGACCACCGCGGCAGCGGCCAAACCCGCGACCTTTGAGTCGGCAGCCGAGCACCCTGGCCATTGCTCAACCATGGCGGACCGTGACATAAGTAGCCTGATTGTGCATAACTAAACTAATGAGGCAGCGCCAACGTTAGCATAGAAAAATGTTACTAAGTATGGTTGATCATGGCATTATCAAACTACTCTGATTATATATAGTTAGGTGTAATTAGCCAAGTTATTACAAAACAATAGAAATAAAGTAATTGAAGTTGAATTTGAGTTCAGAGAATGCAGGTTTAGGAAGATGCTAAATACTAAGCACCGAGTCCAGTCTTATTTAGATAAATTAAGCCTGACCAGCCTCAAAGGGCCAGTAAACAACCCCAAAGCCCTAAAATTGTTGTAAAGAGAAATATGTGCACTTTCGCTTTGTGAACGTGCTGCCGCAAGAATTATGCAAATACATCCTATATTAAGGAAATTACAGCGGCTAGAACATCGCTTTCGGCTGGTTTCAAAATTCCGCATGGCCTCGCTCCTTCCGAGGGAGGGAAGCCCGTCGTTGTGACTCAGCCCACCTCAGCAATGTGACAAGACGCCAGCAATTGACGTTATCGGCGAACTCGACCAGTCGCAAAACACTTCTGCTTGCCGCGATGCCTGGCTGTTTACCCGGTGCCGATGCTTCTCCGCAGCCCAGCCGCTCGATTTGCAGCCGACAACTTGCAGCAAAACTGCGTTCCTAAACCGGGATATGAAGTTTGCCTGATTTTTCGAGAGCAAACGGTCACGCCATCTGAGAGCAGCAACACTAAACACAAGTATTGCGTTTAATGGTGGGTTCGCTGATCAACAGGTAGCGCGAAAATCAGCTCACTCCCCAAAACTGGGCGAGTGAGGTGTCCAAATTACGCCCCACCGCAGTGGTCTAGTGGCTAAGGTACTCGGCTGCTGACTCGCTGGTCGCGGGATCGAATCTCGGCTGCGGCGGCTGCATTTCCTAAGGAGGCGGAAATGTTGTAGGCCCGTGTGCTCAGATTTGGGGGCACGTTAAAGAACCACAGGTGGACGAAATTTCCGAAGCCCTCCAAAACGGCGTCTCATAATCATATGGTGGTTTGGGACGTTAAACCCCACATATCATCAGGTGTCCGGATTTCAATACATGGAGCCTACGGGAGAGAAAGAGAGTGAATAAGGATGAAAAAAAGGCAGGCAAGTTAATCACGGCTGAGCCTGCCAGGCTACCTTGCACTGGGGAGGGGGTAAGGAGAATAAAAGTTAGAGAGAGAGGAGAGAAATGTCACTCACGCCGTTGACAAAACGGCAGTTATGTGCATAACATCGCAGACGGTGAGTCTCATCTATGTTATAATCAATTGAGCACATTCGTTGCATTAACTTGTACGCGCGGTTCCATGCAGCCAAAATCTTGCCGAATAAAGCCATGATGGTGCCGCTTGCGTTCTCAAGCAGCAGACTTCTGAAGGCTTGCGAGAACTGGAGTGATGGTGTCAAGCAGTTCCAACACGTTTTAAGCTGTCGGTGTCTCCACCTTGCTCAGCAGCACGCGCATAGCACGGACCGAGGTCATTTGATTGATACGTGGGGTTTAACGTCTCAAAACCACCATATGATTATGAGAGGCGCCGTGGTAGAGGGCTCCCGAAATTTCGACCACCTGGGGTTCTTTAACGTGCACCCAAATCTGAGCACACGGGCCTACAGCATTTCCGCCTCCATCGGAAATGCAGCTGCCGCAGCCAGGATTTGAACCCGCGACCTGTGGGTCAACAGCCGAGTACCTTTGCCACTAGACAACCGCAGCGGGGCAACGGACCAGGGTGCTGAGCATGCAGATATGTTGTCCTTCTTCCGTCAAGTTATATGGTATCAATGAAGTGTTCCTCACTGTCGGAGTCTGATGCCTCTCGTATATGAACAGTTTCGCAGCTCGTATGGTTTAATAGCTCTGTCGTAGCTGTGGGAGAAAACAGGAACTGTCATTGACTTCACTGCTGTCTGTTTACACCTGGTTTAGACCAATCTGCATCACGTCGCCGATCGCCAAGTTGGCGTCACTGCGCGTGGAAGGCGCCCTGGTCAGGCGTAGTAAAGAAGCGCGAGAATTGTTTTTTTTTTTTTTGAAATGCAGAAATGCAGGCTCACACCTTTCTAGTATTCAGGAAACGTGATTGCTGCGGTCTACTCTACGAATTGCCGAGCTTCTTCGGAGGGTGTAAAAAACGCTGGAGCCTGCCGTCTGGTCCTTTAAAAGTAATTTTATTACGTTTTTGTACTTATTGGCACTTGTTTCATGATAATTACCAGGCTCGTTTGATTCAATTTGGCCTAGCACGACAAAGGCAAGCCGAGCTCAGAAAACCTAATTTTGTGTACTTGGCTTCGTCAGGATTTGCGACGGCAGCTACGATTAAAGCCCCTTGATCCCGGGAAAGTAACGACATTCTCCTCCACGCGCGCGTTTCCTCCTCGATTCTCCTCGCCGGCTCGCCCTAGGCGCGGCGCCGTTTCTCGCTGACACTCCCGCGGGCATGCCGCAGAATTCAATGGAAGCGGGTTATTTCCGGCAGTTTCCGCGCGACAGTAGTGCTAAAATTTTTTAATGGTAATAATAAAATCAGTAACACTGAAGCAACCGTTTATTGAAGGATTACCTTCGTCCAAAGGTCGTATAATCGGAGCATGCTAACTAAATAAAAGCTTTGATAGGGAGTTCTATGATGCGGATGTTTTTCTGCCGCGTGATAACATGGTGTACGTTTCCATCTGATGTGGTTCCGCTTGTGGCATGTCCGCTTGTGGCGTGTACGACACGTCATTTAGGCGCTGAATTTCTCATTGGATTTATTTGCAAAACTACGCATGTTAGCAGTGTCACAAACGTAAATCTGTGCAAGCCAAATAGGAAAACACAAGCACTGCACGGTAAAAAGTGATCACTATAAAGTGAGTCATGTAGCAGACAAGGCTGTAATTAATATCGGCATCACATGGCTTATCGTGATAAGTCCCAATGCTGAGTAGGCTCGAATCAGATGAGGAGCTGCTACGCGGTTGCTTATAATCGCGATCACACCTGATTGGGATCAAGGTCAACACAATCAGTGCGTCGATAGTGACCAAAGAATCCGATCCGATCTGACTGATCATGGTGAGAAGTACCCATGCGACACTGGTACAAAAGATAATATAGTTTCTTTTTGGTGAATGGAAGACATGCTAATGCAGACGCGACAATAGCGATTGCGGCCATGGTCTCCTAGAAAATGGCTCACTCCGGTATCACACTGCAATAGCTTTTTTTGCGCCCCTGTATTTCTTTCTCTTTTTTTGATGAACCGCATCTATTTCATGATTTTTGTGGGTTCATCCTCTCCCCCCTCCCCCAAAAAAAGCAAAACAAAATAAATGCTGTTATAAAAACGAGCATTAATCGGGGTGATCTCTATTCTTCTATTCATTGGTTTTCACCAACAAACGTTCATGTAAACAAATTCCAACAGTCAAACAAAGCGCAATTGAGAAGCTGTGCGATTCCACGTAATTATTTGCAGCGAAAGCAGACTGCAGTTGTGTATTTTTGACGATTGCCGAGGTGCGAGTGAGGTGATGAATTATGAGCTGAATATTTTTTATATATTTTTATTTATTTAGTCAATCCCCCACATGGCCATCAAATATTTATTTAAACATGCGCAGCGTGATAAGCGCTACGGTCCTTAAAATTACTTATGTATGCCTTTTCTAGTAAAATGCACACATGCAGAATATATACGTGTTGTTATGGTGCCCCAAACATGCGTAATAATTGCTTTTGAATTGACAATTGCACAAGTATAAACGCTAAACCTTGAGCAACATTGGTGGGCAGCGCGGATGGGGTCGGCCGTTTCGAATACCTGATGCCGTTAATAGTGGACAAACAGACAAATGTACAGATAGACAGACCAAAATTTTTGCGTCGATGGTCCCCAAGAAAGACTATCGTCTTTAAAAAAAAGAAACATCTATACGCTAACAGAGGTCACATGTCTGTGAAACAGCAACAAAGTCTACAACACATTTGAAGACTCTAATCACCAAGTGGATAAGTTTCTAGCGATATAGCAAAATTGTCAGCTGAAAAAATCTCATGAGGCAGTAAATTCCTGTCATCAACAGTTCTGGGAAATTAACTGTATTTGTAAGCATTATTTCGTGCAAATATGGGTGCATAGGATTGATCAAGTTTTCGGCGGCCATTTCTAGTAGTTGCTGGCTGAACGCAACAATTGACATTTAAGGCGACTTTCCCTGCCATGATTTTCTGTAAGAATGTTAAACGAATAAACTTTCTTCTTGTTTCTAACAAAGGAATTTGGCATATTGATGACAACTTCAGTTTGAAGCATCGCACAAATAGCCGATAAAAAAAATCACAGCATATCCCCGAGGTGAATGATGACGAGTGTGGCAAAGCGTGCGGATGAACGGACGAACGAATGGCTGCACACACGGATGGATGGATGGACACACGAAAGCACTGACAGACTGACGGACGCTTCGTCCCACTCATCATTCACTCCATATATATGGTGCGACATCGTTTTTATTAACATCCAATGCTATGCAACTGGCTACTACGACAACTACGGTGACACGGGACATACGACCCACGGCGTAAAAAGCTTAGCCCCTAAAGAACACTTATGTTGATGAATAGGCCAAAACAATATTTCAAATGCAGCATTCGGCAAAGCTTTGTTACGAGCAATAAATCAGGTGCCTTACCTCGCAAAGAACGCTGTTCTTTATTGGAACGAAGTTTTTTCGGTTGATGTTGTAGAGCCACTGCTGCTTGCGCAAGCTGTCGCGTTTACCGTAGGATATCATGAAAAGTGCGTAACCTTTCCCGCTGTGGTTGTTGCAGTCATGGGCGTAACAGCATGGCATAGCGCCCGCACAAAGCACAGATAACAAAGCGCGCTACGGTTGTTACGCGGAGCGTCGGCGAAAAATGGTGCGAGCGAAAAAGAAAAACACAAGCAAAGCGCAAGATCCACACGTCCCTAAAGTCAACCGCGAAGGAGACCAATCATCGTGCAGAAAAAGTGTGGGAGGCCGGGAGGATGCCAAGGGGGGCGAGGAGGGAGAGAGGAGGTCGAGTGCGTGGCGGCGAGTACAGTGAATGGCGGTACTTTCTCAAGATCAAGGGACTTTAGCTATGATTAGCTACGCTATTCAACCGGTGCGAATAACGTCGTCAGCTCGGTGCTGGAACCGGCGCCTTTGCAGCCACAACGTGAAAAGCAGAAAAGAAGGCACAAATTTGATAGAGCAAAGACAGCGACACCCACGTTTCGTTTTGCCATCTGATACGACGGGATTCGCATGCACACCGCAGCAGGCGTCGAGTCGCTATAGATAGCGCTCCGATGCTTTCGGCCGCGCGATCTGGTTGTCCGCACACCTATGCTCACACCTGCACACAAAGCTGATAACGTGATTCGAGAAACATCTGCATGCATTTGCTGGAGTTAATCCTGCGCCTGTTTTCGCATGGCCGCCAGTGATGTGGGACTGGTGACCGCCACGAGCCGATCAGCGAGCTTGGCGACCGCAGGTAGGTCTTTCTGCTCTGACACCTCGACAACCAAGCGAACACATGACGGCAGCTTTTGCAAAAACAGTTCTCGAAAAAAATGCTCCGTCTAAGCTGTTTATTGTTTCGCAGCGTAGTAGTTGCGTGTGCCACAGCGCCTTACGAGGAGTACGGTCAACACGGTTCCTGTCGTTAAGCAATTGCGGTGGTCGCTGTGATTCGGGGAGCGTGACACGGTGGATGAGAGACCTATGCTTTTTCAGCAGGTGGGTCGAGCAAGAGATCCCGCGATTCACTGGCTGGGGGTGGCGGGGGGGCTGCTTATACGATGTCGTGATATTTGATCAAGTCTGAAGTGATGCGTTGCGCTGACAACTGGGCTTTTCTACTTGAATAAACTTGAGTACGGGGTCCGCGGTCCAAAACGATGGCAGCTTACCGTAGACTGAGGAGACTGGGCGTAGCGTTCGTTGTGGACGTCGAAGTCATAGTCGCGTTGAAGCTCAATCGCGGTGGCTGCACCACAATTCGAGTCACCAATGTTGAAACGCACCGCCAGGCGGAGCAGGTCGCGCAAGCAAGATAAGCCACACGCGCCCCGAACAAGAACGGAACCTTTATGTTCTTTGAAGTGCACTAAGAAAAGTCACGTTGCTCCTCGTGCTTGTGCTGTTGGCTATCACGCACAGAAGTACCGTTTCACAGCGCTACAGAAACACGTTGCTCCTATGACGACAGTGCTGGATCGAGATGGGGGCTGCGTTCCGGAAAGCCGCGATTCAGTGAAACATCGTCGCCAATGTAATAAGGTTCTAATTGGGAGGAGCGCAATTTTCGCACGTGTTTATGCATCAGGCATTTCCGAATAATCTATGTGCCTTGAACGCATGCTCGACGCGTGACCGTAGGCCTTACTCGATAGAACTCGCCACTGAAGTTAAGGAGAACATAGCACTTTTCGCGTAAGAAAATGCTTCATACGCACGTAAACATCCATGTTTTTAGGAAAACAATAAAAGGCACACACAACAATTTTGATTTGTAAAAAATTGTGATCTTAAAATTTCACACAAGCACAGCTCCAGCTGTATAGTTACATTTCCGGTCGGCAGACGCATTGTCTTACGTGAACGTAACATATTTTTATTTTCAAGTTTGACTTTTCTACTTTGTACAACTTATTACGCATAGAATACGCATAAAATTTACAAGACATCTACCAACCACAATATTTCACCCAAAGAACTGTTTAAAATACAGAAATAATGCAAATTTATGTGTTCAAAAGTGATGTGGCGGTACATAATATTTTTTATTCATCATATTTACATAACACCTCGGCTCCAACACAAAGTTCGAAGGCATCTCCAGTTTTTGGAGAAAGCTTTCCGCTTCCTGCTGTGAAGACAAATGGTGTTGTTAAAGAAGTTCGCTTTGGGGTGGGCATCCTGTTGCAAAAAAAAAAAAAGACAACTTTTCCCGGCACCACATTCGCTTCTTCGTATTATGTCCAAGTGCAATGAAGAGCATACCCACTCAGGAAAACTGCTTCGTTCAGCACTTAGCAAGTGTTTTCCAGTGCAATAAACACTGGGGACCATTAAGCTTTGCCTTTAAGAGTTGAACGCGATAGCGAAATCGGGCCCCTAGTGCGACCTTCAACCCCTAAGTGTAACTTATTAATATGTTTTGTTACGTAAACACACACACAGTAGATTGTACCAGCGCACGAACGAATGGTACATACAGACTTTTGATCTAAAGCAAGAGTTGCATGGCCTCCAAAATGCATGCCACGCGTTTGCCTTCTCGGAGGCCATGAAGAGTCTAACAATGCCTCACAGATGCCAGCTCATTATCTAGCGTTTACTGTTTGCTTGATCAACGCCTCTGGAAAGGCATGATAATTTTTCCGCTAGATGGGCATAGTTGTCCATTTTTAGAGCTGTTTGAAAGTTCTTGTCTGTTTTTAGCGGCAATGGCTGCACTATCGCGGCCTTTATCGACGTAGTTTGTTAGCCTCCCATATTTCCCTACAAATCACCGAATGGGCTCGTTTTCGTCGTGACACCAGTCGAACAAAATGCGTTAAGGAGACTCTTTTCACTACATGGCATTTATGTAGTGTTTTTTTTTTTTCGAAGCAGCTGCAAATAACATCGTGGCTTTGTGGTAGGACATCTGCTAGGCATGCAAACTGCCAGAGTGCGATCCTCAGTGGGACTGCAAACTTCAATATATATTTGATTTGCTTCTTTCTCAATTTCTCGCTCGCAATCAACGGTGCCGACGCCCACGGCGTAATTTCTGCTACATGAGCCCCCTAACGCTATCGTGTTAAGAAGTTCAAGTCGTCTCGTACCCCATCTGAGCTGGATGCTTTTTGGGGTTCTTCGCTATTCGGTGGCGACTGTTCATTGGGGTCATTTTCAGCGGATGGCGCTTCCGCGGTTATACTTCTTTGCTTGTCGCTTTCTTTTGCTCCTGCGCTGAGAGTCGTTTTGCTGAGGAGAAAGCCGCCGTGATGTGTACTAGGGGACGTCGCTACAGTGTACTAGAGGAGGGCTTACTCTGCCGCTCCTATGACGCATTTGGCGTCACATAAGGAGAGGTGGCGCCACCGGCATCTTCAATGGAAGCTTCTGCTCGCCGGCGGCCGCTCGTAAGAGTTGCGACGTGCATTTTTTCAGTATTTGTTATAAACTTGCATGTTTTGACTGATCTCTGAGTATAATCACAAATAAGACCAACCCCCTTACCTTTCCGTATACTATAGAAAACACAACTATCGACAAAAGCGACCAAGTAAAATACTTAGGCATTACTTTCTCATCGAACCTCAACTGGGAACCACGTGTTTTAGCCATATTTCGTAAAGCGGAGAGGAAGCTTTCCTTCCAGAGGAGAAAATTGCGCACTGCACCATCACACCTTAAACTTTATGCATACAAAACACTAATTATACCATGTTTAGAGTACACCTACCTCATCTGGAGTCCACATCAAAAGCACTTCATTAATAAAATAGAAATAATCAAAAATTGGCAGGTAGATTTGTATACTCAGACTTCTCGAGGCAATCTAGTTCTGCAGGCTTGCTCGCAAGGCCAAACTTAAAGCCTCTTTCGCATAGCAGAATTATCTTGCGACTAAAATTTGTTTACCAATTATATCATGGTCAATTCCGCATATCACGATCTCATTACCTTCTAAACTCGCCCAAACACTCATCGCGACTAAACCATTAGAAAATTATCCACCAACCTTTCAGTCGTGTTAACGCTCACAAACATTCTCTTTTTCCGTCAGCTATCCACCATTGGAATAGACTAGACAACAATATTGTGTGCTGTAACACCATTCAATCATTTATGAACAGAATACAGTGTGTCCATTTTGAATTATGAGTTGTTTGCCATTGTATTTTTTCCTTGTTGTTCCATTATGCATTTTTTAGATGCCTAGTATGTATTTTCTTGTCTCCACTCCCGCATGGGCCGTGAAAAGCCTGCAGTATGTTCAAATAAAAACAAATATTAAGAGTGTATGTTGCCCTCGGTTCGCAGTGTATCCCTTTTCTTTTGATTCGCGACTCCCTGAGGGGAATATAGAGCGATGTAAGCCGTGTGACTGTGCCGGACCTCTACCCAGTGCCACTCGAACAGACCTACTGCCTGCAGGGCGCGAACATCTTCTCAGATCTAGTGAGAGCATACCATCAGATACGTGCTGCTTGTTTCGTAAATTGAAATAAGAACGCCATTCGGAATGTTTGAATTTCTACGGATTTTGGCGTACGGAATGCTGGCCGAACTTTTCAGCGGTTCATGAAAGGCATTGTGCGAGGCCTCGACTTTTCCACGGTTTAGCTGGATAACCTGCTGATCGATAGCCGCACGCCCGAAGAGTACGAGAGTCGTCTATGCTGCGTGTTACAGTGACTGGCAGAACATGGCATCGTTATCAATGCGGCCAAGTACATGTTCGGAGTACCATCGCTGCCACTTTGGGGCTACAGTATTTCGAGTGCGGGACTGCAATCATATCCGGACAAGGTTGTAGCAGTAGGACGGTTTCCAAACAAAAAACCATCCGCCAGCTCCTAGAGGTCCTAGGACTCGTAAACTTCTACCGTAGGTTTGTTCAGAAGCGCACCCACATCCTTGACCCGCCGCACAGCCTAATAGCAGCTCCAGGAACTAAGGCAAGCGACATTGGGTGGAACGACAGAGCGGTAGATGCGTTTTGGCGTATGAAGGAGTCTCTCACGAATGCCGCTCTGCTCACATACCCGCCAATCGGGGTACCACAATGTGTATTGGTGGACGTCTCAGACGTGGCTATTGTAGCCGTGCTAATGCAGAACTCATGCGGAAGGTGGCAACCAATTTTTCTTTAGAAAATTGAGCGCAGCCAACCACTAATACATCACCTTTGGTAGGAAGCTTCTGGCCATATACGTGGCTCTACGACTTTTCCGTCACTACGTAGGTCAAGAATTTTTCGTACTCATGGATGATAAGCCACTGACTTACGCAATGCATCCGATCAACCCCAATACGGGTGCGCAGGTGGCACGGGAGCTCCACCAAATGCCTTACATCGCAGAATTGACGACGAATATACGTCATGTGAGCGAGGAAGACAATGCAGCGGCATCTTACGCGCAGCTCTGTGAACGCCGTCTGCCTGCCACACTAGTGACGGCTCAACGCAGTGATCCGGAGTGGAAGCGTCTACTGAAGTCCACAACCAGCGCCTTGAAGCTGCAATGAGTGATGGACCGACAGGATCTGTATGTTGTGATATGTCCACCGTTAGGGCCAGGCTGTTCGTGCCACCGGACCTTCACCGCAACATTTATGAATATCTGCATGGCATCTCGCATCCGGGAATCCAATCCACTCAGCGGCTGCGCAGAGCTATAGGTTCGTGTGGCCCAGAATGAACCGCAATGTCCGGCGTTAGACAATAGGCAGTGTCCGTCCTTGTCAGCGCTCCGAAGTGAAGCATCATACTGTGACGAAGATGGCGCTTGAGGAAACCGAGTGCTTTATTGAACGCTGAGACTACATTAGCGATGTGCGTGTGCCATGATAAGTCATATGATAAGGTAATTCCAAGGGATAAATAACAAGAGGGAAGGCAGGGAGGATAACCAAGCACATGCCCGGTTTGCTACCCTACGCCGGGGGAATGGGAAGGGGGCATAAAGATGAGAGAGAGAGAGGAAAGAGAAGAAAGAGAGAGAGAGAGAGAAGAACAAAAAAAGGAAGATTGTCAGTCAATCGGCTGGCGCGTATGCAGCGGTAGCACGGCACAAAAGTTAGAGGTGGTCACGTAGGCCTGTAGTCTTCAAAAAGCACAAGGCAGCTTTGACTGCTTTTTGAGCCGACGAAAGGCGATGACGGTGTTCCAGTAGCATCTGCACAGAGAGTAGCCGATCGTACAATTGTCGCAAGGCATCCGAAAGCTTCTGTGATTCCAAGACATTTATAATTTGGTACCAGGTCAATTGGGTGGTTAACGATGAAATATTGGAAACGATATGGGCTGTGACGACGGGAAAAAGACAAGGTGGCATTTAGACGAATTAGGGGCATTAATTATGTCTTGCACTAATTAAGAAGGCTGTTAAGATTTTTTTTAGGTCTAGGTGATCATGGGGGTTAAATATAGTATGATAAATGGCACAGTCATCGGTGAACATGCGAATGCTGCAGGTTATATGACTGGGCAAGTCGCTAATATATATTAGGAAAAAAGGGGAGGACCAAGGACACATTCTTGAGGAACGCCTGATGTGACTGAGAGATCTCGAGGGTTAGATTGATGACCGTTAACGAAGACAGACTGTGAACGATTAGTGGGAAATTGTTCAATCCATTGAAGAATGCTAGGTTGTAGGTGAAGCTGTGAAAGTTTTAACAAAAGGCAGTGGTGAGGAGCCTTGTCAAATGCTTTAGAATAGTGTAGAAAGATTACGTCGGTCTCCATGTTACGGTCCAGGTTAGTGTGCAAATCGTGAAGAAAGAGCACTAATTGCTTTTCACAGGAGAGGCCTTTTCCGAAATCCGTGTTGTGATTGATGAAAGAAGTTACAGGAGTCAAAAACCTCACTATTTGCGAGTTGATGACGTGTTCTATAATTTTGGAGGGCACACTAGTTATCGAAATGGGATATCACTGCTGATACGGTGGCCCACACTTTCATCTGCCCCTGGTTGCGCGATTCGAAGTTCTATCGACCGTGACAACGGATCGCGGAACGCAATTGGAGTGCCCTATTCGGTATAATCAAGCGGCTCCTAGGAATCCGGCGCGTCCGAAAAACGGCCTACCATCCCATCAGCAACGGTATGGTGGAAAGGCTCCATCGACAACTGAAGACTAGCCCGACAGCAACTTCAAGTCACAGTTGGGTGGAGGCTCTACGTCTGGTTTTATTGAGAATTAGGTCGAATATGAAGGCGGACATTGGCTGCTGCTCGGCTTAAATCGTACACGGTACAATTCGCCTTCTGGGGGAGTTTGTCGCCGACAGTAAAAACGCAAACGCCCAGGTCAACAGCGAGTACCCCTTGCGACTGCAAGGCATTGTAAGCAAGCTGTGACTTGTGCCCAGTGATCTCTACTCCTGCCAGTTCGTGAAGCACGACGCTGTACATCGTCCACTCCAGCCCCCTTATGATGGGTCATTCAAGGTGGTGAAACGAGGAGAAAAGCACATCACGATCGAAAGAGGTGGCTGTCATGGCGTGGTTTCGCTTGACCACGTAAAACTAGCGCATGTGGGCAACAGTGAAGTGGTCGTGCACCATCTCCAGTTCCACAGCCAAGAAGGCTACCAGCAGACCAGACTGAACCAGACCAACCACTCCTCCAAAGGTTCACGCGGAGTGGACGACTCACAAGGCCTCCGGTGCGAATGGACGTTTGAACCAGAACGTTGTGTTGACCCGTTTACTAGGGGCGGGAGAGAGCATTGTAGCGCTGCGAAACAGGGCTTCTGTGCGCGACGCGAGTTCGCGAATGCCAATAATGGGAACCACGTGACGTTTCTTCGTGCACTTCAAAGGAAATAAAAGTTCAGTTGTTTGGGATGCGTGTGGCTTACGTCGCTTGCGCGACCTGCTCGGCCAGTGTCACAGAACGAGCGCTAAAAATAGGCGCGCCGCAAATTCTTGCGGTAACGCGCGGAAGAAACGCCGCGAAGTCAAAAGAAACAAAAAAAGGGAAAGAAAAAGAAAACAAACGGCCAAGGCTCCCCGGGCGCGCGCTCTCCCCGCAGAAGCGTGGCTTCCTCGACGAACCTCCTCACCCCACAACGGCGGCCGAGCAAGCCCGCGATTTTTGTAGAACGAAGGAGGCGTGGTCACGCCGAGATGAGTCATCCGACGCGGAGGGCAGTCGAACCGTTTCGCGCCTCTCCCCAGCCTTCGTTGCGCATCGCGCCGACGAAATGAGGAGAACTTTCTGGAAGGTGGCGCGGAACGTATTTAATCGAGCAGCCGAGACGAGAAATCAGGAGGAGACGGAAGTTAACGCCAGAGCGCGTAGGGATTCCGCCGTGTAGTCGGCGAAAGTTTTGGTCCGTAGAGACGAAGCCGGAGATTAAGAGGATTACCACCTGAGGGGTGAAGGCTCGGGCTACAGGCAAGAGCGTGTGTTTACCGCTATCGAGCGAAGACCCGTGGCAACAGCTGCGGGTGTGAAGCCGACGTGTTCCGGCGAAGAAGTTGAAGTTTAAAGAGTGGCCAATTGAAGACGGGAGGTTTCCTGGAAGAGAAACTTCAGGGGGCAGCGGAACGACAACAACGCTGGACTTTGAGTGAGTGATTCTCGGAAGAGTATCATTCAGACTTTTGTTCCAAGGACTTTGGACTGAATAGGTTTTCTATCTCTTTAGTCTTTAAGTGTCTTGGTTGTTCAATGCATGCGACTGCATTGTAGTGCGTATTGTTGTCCGTGTCCGTTGTTTCAAGTGTGGCTGATTGTATTGTGTAATACGTTGATTGATTGGTTTGATTGGTGACATATTGTATGCAACTATTGTGGAGTGTGCATTTTTGTGTATTGTTTTCGATCTGCCATTATTGAGAATATAATTTGTTTGTTTATCAACTCTCGGCTCCGACTTGTTCTTTGGGCCACAGCCGGCGTACGCTGGCGCGCCAAAAAGGACCACTTCTAAATTGTCCACGCTTTCGTGGTGCGGTTCGGGGGGCCGATACTTCGGCCCTTGGAATTAGCCCGGCGATCGCCTCCCTAATTAACGGGACTTGTGTGACAATTAATCTGGCGTCCGCGAAACAGGACCTTTTGGTGCACAGTGTGTCCAAAGTAGTGAGAAAGAGCCTCGAGTTGTTGATAGTGCTATCGGAACGATTTTGTGTGTTGTTCAGTGTTCTCGTTAACGAGTGCAGGGGAGTGTTCCGATAGACTGATTTAGGCAGATACTTTTTGCACGCGGCAAGGTTTTATTTGCGAGTTACGAGACACAATGGATCTCGAAAAGTTAGTTGCTCTTGGTGAGAAGATGGGTCTTTCTGGCGCCGAACTACGGAAGTGGGTAAGCCAGAAGGAGAAAGAGGCGGTGGAGAGAGAGAGGTTGGCAGCTGAGAGGGCCAAGGAAGAAAAGGCAGCTGAGTTGGAGAGAGAAACGCTGGCAGCTGAAAGAGCGAAAGAAGAAACAGAGCAGCAATTGAAGTTGAGCTGGAGAGAGAAAGGTTGGCAGCTGAGAGAGCCAAGGAAGAAAAAGCAGCTGAGTTGGAACAAGAGAAGTTGGCAGCCGAAAGGGCGAGAGAAGAAAGAGAAGCGAGGGAGCGACAGCTGAAAGAAGAAAGAGAAGCGGAGATGGCTGAAAGGGAACGGCAGCGGCAGCACGAAATTGAACTCGAGCGGCTCCGTTTGCAACAGCGAAGTGAAACTCCCGTCCAACCTAGAGTTGAAAGCAGCGAACGGGAGGATCATGGCTTCCGCTTGAACCCAAGCAAGTTGCTCGTGGCGTTTGATGAAAGGAAGAGCGACCTTGACGCGTACCTTCACCGATTTGAGACGATTGCGAAGAGCCAGAATTGGCCGGAACATCAATGGGCAACTGCTTTGAGTACTTGCTTGAGTGGTGAAGCGCTCAGTGTGTACGGTAGGCTGACGCCGACCGATGCAGCCAACTATGCAAAGGTGAAAGCTGCTTTGTTGAAGCGATTTAGATTCACTGTGGAAGGATTCCGGGACAGATTTCGGACAGGAAAGCCAGCTGACGGTGAGACGGCTACGCAGTATGCCGCCCGACTTTGCCATTATTTCGACAGATGGATTGAACTTTCAGGGACAGCGCAGGAGTACGATGAGCTTAGAGAGCTGCTAATTAGAGAACAATTTCTTACTAGTTGCCACCCAAGCCTGTCACTGTACTTAAAAGAGAGGAAGGCTGGCTCACTTGAAGACATGCTTGAATTGGCTGATCAATTCTTGGAAGCGCAAGGAGGCACTAATTTGGCCAAGGTAAAGAAGGAGTGTCCCGACGATTCGAAGAAATTGGCTCCCGAAGAAAAGAAGCGTGCACCAGAGAGCATTCCGCGATGTTTTCTGTGCAACCGAGTGGGTCATCGCGCGAAAAACTGTCGAACGATCTTTACGAGCCCTACGGTTGTAAAATGTTTCAAGTGTGGTCAGACTGGGCACAAAGCAGATGCATGTCGGAACGGAGTGAGTCAAACTCACCAGGTATCCTGTGTGCAAGCAGCACCGAAATCTGATAATAATGCCGTCACTGATGGATTCGTAGAGTTGAAGAATGGGGAGAAAATTCCTATTGTGGGGGCTGTAATGTCAAAACCGCCAACCGGTGTTACGAAGGGAATGCCAACGCTTCCTGGAACGATTGCAGGCAAGAAGATTACGGTTCTAAGAGACACCGGTAGCTCCACGGTTATCGTGAGGAGAGATTTGGTACGGGAAAGTGAGTTGACAGGCAGAACGAAAGCGGTTTGCCTAATTGATCGTACGGTTCGAATGCTTCCCGAAGCAGAAATTGAGGTCGAAACCCCGTACTTCAGCGGGAAGGTTACTGCTTTATGCATGACGACCCCCCTGTATGACCTTGTCATCGGGAACATCGACGGGGCGCGAGGGCCAAGTGATCCAGAATGTTTGGGAGAAGACCTGAAGATAGAGCCCTCGCCAACACAGCGGCCGCGAGACACAGTGAAGGAGCAGCCCGTGACGGATCTCACTAGAGCCCAAGGCGAAGCCGCGGCGCAAGAGACAGCGAAGGAGAAGGCGATCGTGTCGAATAAGTTCACGGGCCGAGCAACCGGATTTACGTCGGCGCGACCTCAACCGACCGACAGTGTAAAGGAGACGGAGTTGGCCAGCCGGGCAAAATGTAGAGGCATGATCAAGTGGGTAAATAAACAGACAGGACCCGTCGAATGTAATGACGCGTTAATGGTGTCGGAAGAGACAACGATGGCTGAGACGACGCCTCAGATATCGTCGTTGGAAAGGGCTCGCCGAAAAAGAACCTGGAAACACAAGAAAAGATCGAGCGAGCACCGCAAGAAAGGGCGCAAGCGCCGCTCAAAGTACACAGGATAAGTGTTTAAGTCGAATCAGAATGTGTTTGGCAGTGCTGAGTGCCATATGTTGTGTTAGTGTTGTGTTATCCTGTGTCACAAGTGTCGAAGTGTCTGTGCTGTGATGTGATGTATAGTGTTGTATAATTGTTGTAAAGACAGAACCTTGTACGTTTGTATTGTTTGGAATGTGTGATGAAGCGTTGTACTCATGTACCTGCGGTTATATTACATGTGTGTGAGATTGAATGTAATGTCCAATCGTATTGAGTGATATATTGTGAATGTGAAATGTCATGAGCGACGGATTGTGTTACAGTCTGTGAGAGTGTGTGGTGACTGTTTGCGCTCGTTTGTGTGGTTTTGAATATTATGAGATAATATTCTTAAAGGGGGGGGCAGTGTCACAGAACGAGCGCTAAAAATAGGCGCGCCGCAAATTCTTGCGGTAACGCGCGGAAGAAACGCCGCGAAGTCAAAAGAAACAAAAAAAGGGAAAGAAAAAGAAAACAAACGGCCAAGGGGGCGCGCGCTTTCCCCGCAGAAGCGTGGCTTCCTCGACGAACCTCCTCACCCCACAACGGCGGCCGAGCAAGCCCTCGATTTTTCTAGAACGAAGGAGGCGTGGTCACGCCGAGATGAGTCATCCGACGCGGAGGGCAGTCGAACCGTTTCGCGCCTCTCCCCAGCCTTCGTTGCGCATCGCGCTGACGAAATGAGGAGAACTTTCTGGAAGGTGGCGCGGAACGTATTTAATCGAGCAGCCGAGACGAGAAATCAGGAGGAGACGGAAGTTAACGCCAGAGCGCGTAGGGATTCCGCCGTGTAGTCGGCGAAGGTTTTGGTCCGTAGAGACGAAGCCGGAGATGAAGAGGATTTCCACCTGAGGGGTGAAGGCTCGGGCTACAGGAAAGAGCGTGTGTTTACCGCTATCGAGCGAAGACCCGTGGCAACAGCTGCGGGTGTGAAGCCGACGTGTTCCGGCGAAGAAGTTGAAGTTTAAAGAGTGGCCAATTGAAGATGGGAGGTTTCCTGGAAGAGAAACTTTAGGGGGCAGCGGAACGACAACAACCCTGGACATTGAGTGAGTGATTCTCGGAAGAGTATCATTCAGACTTTTGTTCCAAGGACTTTGGACTGAATAGGTTTTCTATCTCTTTAGTCTTTAAGTGTCTTGGTTGTTCAATGCATGCGACTGCATTGTAGTGCGTATTGTTGTCCGTGTCCGTTGTTTCAAGTGTGGCTGATTGTATTGTGTAATACGTTGATTGATTGGTTTGATTGGTGACATATTGTATGCAACTATTGTGGAGTGTGCATTTTTGTGTATTGTTTTCGATCTGCCATTATTGAGAATATAATTTGTTTGTTTATCAACTCTCGGCTCCGACTTGTTCTTTGGGCCACAGCCGGCGTCCGCTGGCGCGCCAAAAAGGACCACTTCTAAATTGTCCACGCTTTCGTGGTGCGGTTCGGGGGGCCGATACTTCGGCCCTTGGAATTAGCCCGGCGATCGCCTCCCTAATTAACGGGACTTGTGTGACAGCCAGCAATTCGTTCCAACATTTGTTTTGTATTAATAAACAAGAAATGCGAATGCGCAGGGATACAATTCTGACCGTGCGGGTAGTAAGAGCTTATTCAGTATAACACAGCCCGCTAAGATAAGACGCAACGTCCGCTTATAGCGTAGGCGCGGACGTTGCGGAGGAAATGCTTGTGAAGCCATCGCTCGTAGGCAACATGAGGTGCCTCAAGTGTGCGTATGCGTCTTAGCACACTACCCCTATTAATACACTATTAGTACACTAGTACACTGTAACCCTTTTCTCACTCTCACGGAGACTTTAAAATATCTCTCGTCTCTTCTCAGCATGGATTTTTATGGCGAAAGCTGTTATGAGATCACAACAAGGGTCGATTTTGGTACCACCGCCACCGGTGTCCGTAACTCTTAGTGCATAAAATAAGAAAAAAAAAGCAACGAAACAAAAAAAAAACGTCATGGAATGCGTGGAAGACGCAGCATGCACAGTCACAGCGACAGTTGGAAGAGCGGCCTTTCACAGCCTTTTCTAAACACTCATTGCGTAACTGCTGCAAGCATACTTGCTTGACACCCACGAAGGCATTAATCAACAAAATTTTAGGGCGGTAGACCGGCATTCGCTATTCTATTTTTTCGCATTCTTCTTAGAAGAGTAGGATCCGCTAAACACATGCAAGCGGTTTTGTGCCAATTGTTCATGCAGTGACTGACGACGATGAGTAATAACGCCTGAAGTGGGTATGTGCCACAGTTAATAGGTGATCAAGAACAAGCTTTTGTAATGGGTTGGAGCACTGGACGACCCACTCGTTACGCTATTCGCATTGTGCGACGACTGGCTGTTATCTCACTGTTTCAAAACGCTTTATTACTCATATTAACGCCGTTCCTTTCCGACATCAAGCCTACCTAAGGCAAGTTTGCCAACAAGTCCCAAGCTTGGTGTGGCTCAGTGGTAGAATACTGGGCTGGCACTGAGCGGACCCGGGTTTTAGTCCCACTGTGTCATTGGTGCTAGTTTTTTTTTTAATTTCGCGCGATGTGGTTACGGACACCAGCAGCGGCGTGTAACTGCGCGTGACCCGATTTGTGATCTCATAACAGCGTTCGCTGTAAAATACCGCGGACAGAATGGGAATTGAAACCAGGTCCGCCGAGGGGTGGCCCATTATTCTATTCGGAGCTATTAGCCAGGCTCTATTGCAAACTGACCCCGTACAGGCTTCATTTGTCTGGTAAGGAATAACGTTAACAGAGTGTTTTGCAACTGTAAAGCAAGAACCAGGAGTCGCACAATGGCAATTGCATAAAGTGTGGGTCGTACACTGCTCCAAGCCATATTAGAAGGCCGCGGACATATTTTTTTTTGTTGTCGTCAAGCACAACATAAACAAAATGCATATAATGCCTTACTAGTGTGTAGTGGATAGCTACACACTACACGCTACACGCTAGTTCACAAAGCTATTGTGAACGATCTCCACTACCCCATTTTTATTTTATTTATGGTACAATGCAAGCATTTGTGCTTGTAGTAGGCCGTTCTTCCAGCTTTCGCTGTGACATGTGTGGCACTTTCCGTGCAGGACCGGCGGTTTTTTTTTTTTTTTGTAATAATGTATCCATACCAGTTGCTACAATTTTCAGTCCTATTCTCGCTCTAGTTCTTTTAGGCCTCCTGGTTCAGTAGTTATTTCCCATGTAGACTTTGCACGGTGAAGTCACGTATGCAGTGAGCGTAAGCTGGGCTCATGCTCATGAGAACTATAGGGAAACAAAAAAAAATCCTCTTTGTTTCCGCGAGCAGGAAAGCGCTCAAGGCGCTCTTAATATTTCATCTGCAAGGTAAACACTTACAACGACAAAGTTTGTTTCCTCCATTATATAGGGTATAATAATCTGAAATTGCAGAACTGCTGTCGCCTTCGCTCGGCCCAGCAAAACACTAAAACTCTTATATATATAAGAAGAGGAAACAGAAAATTATTTTTTATAGCCTTTCTAGTTGAAAAAGCATGACTACTCTGTAACGCCCGTAATGAAGCCGCATAATGTAAACTTTTCTAGAGCCGTACAAAAATTTCCATAGATTTTTTTAAAAGACACCAAACCGCTGAAAGAGCAAGTTCCTAGATCTAGGGATCTAGGTCGCTCTATCCCTATAGGGTTGGCATCACTGGTGCGCAGAACATTTTGCTCTCAAACCGGTCAACAAAATGAAGTTGACTGCCACCTATAGATCAACAAACGTACAAGAAGAAGCGGTGTAGCGCTGGCCAATTCGAGATTGCTTAGTTATGGAAGAGCAAACTCCAGCACGTGGGACCTTCCGCGTACAATGTTATGAAATCACGCGTAAATAGCCGTGTAAAAGGCTGTGACCTCTCCCCCTTACATTCTTTCAGCAATCATGTGATGGTGTCAGGAGACAAGTTTCTGCAGACGCGCGATGAACTTGAACCCAGGGAGTGTGCTTCAACAACAGTTCGGGACGTATAACAGCAACCGAAACTGCATGGTAATATATGCTATACTTGCAAGGGTGCTTTAACACCAGGCAAGAGCGGAAGTCGACCCATGCGCAGCTTTGCATGCTCCTCATGGTTTCCTTTAGTGCGAGATGGTGTAATTTTTTTTTTGTTACGTTACCTGCCATCTCGTGCACTACAGAACAAATGCGACGAGGCGTGGTTGGTGCTTTAACACAACCCTCACGCCAAATCGCTTCGCTACATTTTTTAGGTCATGCGACTTCCTATGCAAATATAAAGAATAAAAAACTGCAGTATTCTCATTGAGTTTCTAAATAATGAATGGATGACGTCCATATTTATCAATTTGCAATGCGAATGGGCTTTTCAGAAACCTGTGCAATATGATAGACCGGATACCCCACCACTTTG
Organism: Rhipicephalus microplus; assembly: GCF_043290135.1. Classification (NCBI taxonomy): domain Eukaryota; kingdom Metazoa; phylum Arthropoda; class Arachnida; order Ixodida; family Ixodidae; genus Rhipicephalus; species Rhipicephalus microplus. The sequence goes on from NW_027464592.1 coordinate 11,387,191, forward strand.
GAGCGATCAATTCGCAGCTCAAAACTGCTGTTCAGCTTTAGCACGCTAGTGCTATTTTCTTTCCTGTGTGGCGCATAACCGTGACACAAGAACTATTTGTTTAATAAAATTATATTTGAGGGCGCAGACGTGAAATTAAGCACCGGTTTCGCTCAACACGGATTACACAAGTACAAGCTGCCTGTAAACATGCTCCGCGGTAAGCAAACATCAAGAAACTGCAAAATATCAGTCACAAGTCTATCCCACACCTTTTAAGCACGTAGCAACAGTGTGGCCAACAATTTTTTTTAAATACGCTATGCCGAGGTCTAAACTATCCCACTTTACCCTACCAACTTTTTACAGTGGAAGCTCTTATGAGATCACAACTCAGGTCTCACGCAGCGCCGTATATAGTTGTGCGCTGCCGCCACCCGTAACCACATCGCGCCAAATTAGAAAAAAAAAAACCTAGTGCCAATGGCACAGTGGAGCTCGAACCCGAGTCAGCTGGGTACCAGCCCGGTATGCTGTCACATAGTTACGCCGGTGCATGCAACTTGTTGTCAAACTTGCCTTAGGCAGGCTTGATGTCCGGAAAGCAATCGTGTTATAATGACTTATAAAGCGTTTTAAAACAGTGAAAGAACAAGCAGTCGTCGCACAATACGAATAGCGTAACGAGTGGGTCGTCCTACGCTCCAACCCATTACAAAAGCTTGTTATTGCTCAGCTATTATCTGGGGCGCATACCCATTTCGGCTAAATTCCTCACCGTCTGCAGCGCCTGCATAAACAATGGGCACAAAATTCCTCGCAATAGTTTAGCGAACACCACGCTTCTCAGAAAAATGATGAAAAATAGCATTGCGAATGCCGAGCTACTACCCTAAAATTTTTTTTACTAATAATAATGCCGTAGTGGGCATCAAGCAAGTGGGCTTGCAGCAGTTACCCAATGAGTGTTTATAAAAGGCTCTGAAAGGCCGCTATTCTAGCTGTCGCTGTGACTGTGCTGTGCCTACCGCGCAGGCCTGGCTTTTTTAATTGCGTTTTACCCTACGTTTAGTAACAGCGCTGTGTAACAATGATGACGTGCAAATATTGTACACTCTATGACGTGATCGGCCCTCCAAAGACCGTGCAACGATGACGTCGCAATGACCATGATGACATCAAAAATTGTGCCGAGAAGATGAAGTGGCGCTGTTATGTCATCATGATTTTTTGCAACACGCGTCGACGCCAATCATGACTTTTCAAGTGCGATGATAGAGCTTCATTTGGTAAACACCAACCACCCTCACAAAATTTAAAAGCCTATCCATGCAACCAACAGACGGCACAAATGGCGGAAAAGACATCTCGAAAAGAACGCGCAGCACTGTCTCAGCGAAGGCTGGAAGTGCGGCTTTGAAGAGCGGCTTTTAAGAGCACACTCTTTAGGTAACTATCCCGCACACTTGCTGGGTACCCACTACGCCATTAGTCATTGTGTAGTAGGCAGGGATTCCTACGCCATCTTTCGGAGAAGCGTGGTACCTGCTACACTCTTGCAAGGAACTTTGTGCGTTTTTTTTTGTGCTGTGCTTGACGTCGACGAAGAATTATGGCAGAAGCTTTTGTAATCCCTCACAGTGGATATGCGCCACAGTTATTACGTGAACAATATCGAGCGTTTGTAAATGGTTGTGTCATTCGACAACATACTCATTGCCAATTCGCATTATGTGACTCTTGATTGTCCCTTTTCTGTTCTAAGACGCGTTATCACTCATATTAAGATGATTCCTTTCCTGACTTCGAACAAGACCAGTTTGCAAAGTAGTTTCACTGGTGTGGCTCAGCAGTACAATACTGGGCTGGCTTGCAGGAGACGTGGGTTCGAACCCCATTGCGTCCTTTGTGTTTCTTCTTTACTGAGCATTTCTTGTTTCGTGCAATTGTGGTCACGGACATCGGCGGCGGTGTCGGACAACTACGGTGCGCACGTGAACTGCGTTGTGATGTCACAACAGCTTTCGCTGTAAAAAAACAAAAAAACAAGGTAAGCACAAGAATCTTTCCATCTTCTTCGGAGCTTTAAGACATTTCCAATTAGGATCTCTCCACGAATGTAACTTTCGGTTAGGTCGCGTGGATAGGTCACTGATAAATGACGAGTGAAATATTGAAATTACCCTACGTACGTACTAGCCCTACTACCCTACGCTGGTTGGGAAATTTCGAATATGTACCATACGACTGTAGGATAATCACCAGACAGTTGGCAACCCTGGTTTACGATGTGTTCACAACTTTGGACAGCGCGTACTTGTCAATCAAAATGATATCACCTGTATACCTATAGCTGAATACTGTCTCTCCCCAGTTTGGTATGAACAGCTCAATCACAAGCTGCTTAGCTGCTTGTAAACAAGTAATTATTGAGTTTATATAACTTCAGTCTCACATTTTTCACGATAGCGCATTTTGACGACAAGCATCCTCACACGATACTTCATATTCCACTTCACTGCTACATCTAATATACAAAAAACGCTTCGTAATTACACTAATATTTGATGCGCTTAGGCGCGTTCTGATTTTGATTCTGGTTGGGAGCTGCGAAAAGGACCATTAGGTGCCTGAAACGCTAGGGTGGGGAGCGGTGATGCGGGACCCAGTAACTTCGTTCATAAAAAAATTACCAGATTCCACGTACAGTGGGAATCGATGATATGCCAAGCACGAATGAGAAAGGGTAGTAGGTCACTTTAAATTCAGCACAACGTTAAGAGGCTGGGGTAAATTATGCCGTACATGACTTCCATGACACGATTAACATGTTTGGACGTTTAAATTACCTTCGTCATTTATTAACGTCACCTAATACCAAATTTAGTATATGTTCAACTACCAAAACGGCTGCGAGCGTGCTATGAGCGCAGCATGTAGTCGTGTTTTACATGACACGCATGTCATGATTATCATGTTTGGACATGTCATTTAAATTTGTCGTCCCTTCACGTCACGCAATACAAAATTTGGTGTATGTGCAACTAGTGAAACGGCCGCGAGAACGCTATGAGCGTAGTATGTAGCCATGTTTTTCATGAAACGCATATTATGATTATCAGGTTTAGGCGTGTCGATTACCTTCGTCGCCTATTCACTTCCCGTGATACCAAATTATGTAGATGTGGAGCTAGCGCAGTGGCGGCGAGCGCGTAATGAAGGCCCGATATACTCTGACGCAATGTTGACGCACGTGCAGGCTGGGCGCAGCGACACCACGCTAGCAAAACGTGAGCACTCTATTTAGTGTGACGCCAGGCACGACCGGCGCAACTAGCGTCCGTCGACGCGGCCAGGTGCCCACCGTCGTGAAATGCGACATGCTGCATTTTGCGCCGATGACGTTACTTAGAGAGCCCCGCGTCTGTCTCTCTTCGTGAAGGGGGGACGTCATGTGCGCTCAAACGCGCAGCCGTCAAAGCAACGCAGCGCGGCGCGCGCCTGCCAGTAAATGGCATGAAGATCCACAATGAAGGTCAGTGAATAGATCCACTGATCTCTGCAAGGAGGATATCGGCTCCTGGCATGGCATCGCTGGTGTGACGCGATAAAAGGAACACCGGTGCGCACGCGCGCCTGCTCACGTCAAAGTGTGTTGGCGCATTGAGTGTGGCGCCTATTAATGGTGTTACATGACACTCATCCCACGATTATCATCTTCGCACCTGTCACAATCCTTCGTCATTCATTCACGTGACGTAATACCATATTTTGGCATATGTGAAGGTAGTAAACGGCCGCGAGCACATCATGAGTGTGGGACATGGTCATGTTACATGACACGCATGACCATTTTTTCGGACGTGTCATTTATTTATGTCGTCCGTTCACGTCATGTTGTACCGAATTCGGTACATGTGAAGCTGGCAAAATGGCCGCGAGTGCATCATGAACATGGTATGCAGTCATGTTGTTACATGACACGCATCTCATGATTATCATGTTTGCACCAGTCCCATACATTCGCCACCAATCGCGTCCCGTATACCAAACTCGGTATGCAAAGCTAGCGAAACGGCCTCGAGCACGCTATGAGCGTGGTTTGTTGTCATGTTCTTACATGACACGTACGCGTGTCAGGATTATCATATTTGCACCAGTCATATATTTCATTATCCAACGACGTCACGTAACACCACATTTGGTATATGTGGAGCTAGCAAAACGAACACGAGCGCATCATGAAGGGCCCAATATACTCCATCGTAGCGTTGACGCGCGCGCACGCTGCGCACAGTTACTCAGCATCAGCAAAACGCGAGCACTCTATACTCTGACGCCAGGAGCTACCAGCATCCGTCGGCGCGGCCCGACGGCAGGTGTCGTGAAAAGTGACATACAGGCTGCATTTCGCGCCGATGCGTTACCCAGACAGCACTGTGTCTCCCTCTTTTCGTGACGGAGGGACGCCAAGCACGCTGAAATGAGCATGCGCCAAAGCGAAGCAGGACCAGCGCCTGGCGTAGCAATGCCGGTGTGACGCGAGAAAATGAACGCCGACGAGCACGTGCACCGCGTCACCTCGAAATGTATTGGCGCCTTGACTGTGGCATGTAGTCATGTTTTCACATGACAGGCATCTCACGATTATCGTGTTTGCACCAGTAACATACCTTCGTCATTCATTGGCGGCACGTAATACCAAGTTTGGTATTTACAGAATACTGCGGTCGAAAGACCAAGCGGGGGCGGGGGGGAAGGGCATAATAATTGATTCACAATGTAACTTCAATAAAAAGAAAATTCAAGCAATAAAAACATGATAAGGCAGTAGAACATAGAATAACGTTTGAACAAAGTACAATGGCAGCAAGAAATTGCAAATTGCCACTACAGAATGCAAATCAGATACAACATCAGAGAGTCTGAGATCTTGAGTTGTACGGTTAAAAACAGAAAGATACATAATTATCGAAGTCAGGATTTTTATTATCACAGAATGCTTCAAAAGATAACGCGTTCCACTCACTGATCGTCCGAGGAAAGAACGAGTTCGTGAAAATATTAGTACGTGCGAAGTAAGGTTCAAGAGTAACTCTGCGTATGTCGAGTTTGTCTTGAGATTCGATTTTTTATATAAGTTTCGGGACTAATGTTAAATTTACGGAAATAAAGTGAGTGTAGAAATTTTAGCCGGGCAACAGCTCTTCGGTATTGTAAAGTAGGGATATCATTAATGGCCATGATCGTTGTTGGTGAGTCATTTCTGTGGTAGGCATTAAAGATAAAGCAAACCGCCTTTCGCTGCACCATCTCAAGCTTCTTAACATCTTTCTTTATATGTGGGTCCCAAACGACACTAGCTTAATCTAACTTTGGTGTTATAAAAGAATTGTAGCCCAACAATTTGATTTTTGAAGGCACTGTTTTTAATTTATGTAAAAAAAAGCTGAGCTTTCTATAAGCAGATGAGCATGCTTTAATAATGTGACTTGACCATGTAAGGTGGCTTGTAATTGGGACGCCCAAATATTTATATTCGTTAGCCTCAGTCAATGGATAGCTTTTGTGAAAAAACGTATAATTAAAACGGTGTTTCTTATTTGTTATGTGCATGACAACTGATTTATCGCTATTTAATTTCATTGACCAATCATCGCATCACTTTAAAATGACACAAAGGTTGGATTGCAGACATTTTTGGTCATTCGGAGCAGTAATCGTTTTATAAAGTATGCAGTCATCTGCAAAAAGCTTTATGTGGACTTGTGATATTTCTATTGATTTAAAAATGTCATTTATATACACTGGAAAGAGAGTAGGTCCCAAAACACTGCCTTCAGGAACTCTGGAGATACTGGTAGAATACCAGACATGCAGTCATTTACTTTAACATACTGCTTGCGATTGTGAAGGTAAGAACGGATCCGGTCAATGAGGTTAACAGGTAGACCTAAAATATGTAATTTAGAAATAAGTTTTCTATGCGTGACAGGATCGAAGGCTTTATTAAAATCTAAAAAAATAGGATCAATTTGATTCCCCGCATCAAGCGACAACGTGAACTCATGAATTGTTGCGACTTGCTGCGTTGCGGTCAATAATTTTTTTTTTCTAAATCCACGCGATAATGACGACAGCAGGCGGTTTTCTTCAAGAAATGATGTGATGTAATGTGTGACTATGTGTTATAATACCTTACATGGGGTACAAGTTAAGGAAATAGGCCTGTAGTTTGCAATGTTTAGACGATCCCCTTTCTTAAACACCAGTACTACACGTGTCATGCGCCAGTCATCAGGAGTGAATGAATTTTCGAAGGAGAGGCGAAAAACGTTTGTTAAAATGTGCGCAACGGGTTCCGCATATTTACGCAATAACGTGTTAGGGATATTATCTGGACCAGCTGGAGATTTATTTTTCGGATTAAGCATTAAAGAAAATATACCCTCATAAGTTATCAACACGGAAGACATTACTGGAAGAAGGTTGTCATGTGGTGATTCATGTTGGGGAGCAGAAAATACGGAGCAGAAGTATCTGTTGGACTGATCAGCGACAACCGACACATCATTTACGATACAACCATCAACAGTTATTTGACTGGTCGTAGCATCCGTTTGTTCTAAATATCGCGAGAATTTTTCAGGGCTTTTTGTCAGGTAATGAGTGAGTGAAATGCCTAATTTTTGCGTCGGAGAGTTTGGAAGCGAGGCTGACTTTTAATTGAGATATCTCACTAACTGTTTTTTTATGTTTTTTGGCTCGTTTTAGCCTACGATGTAAATGAATGATTTCTCTTGTCATCGACAGGTTATTCCTGTTAGTGCAAACATATTTGGAGGGGACACACTTTTCAATGTAATAATGAATAGTGTCGTTCAGAGCATCCCAGAGGGTTGTAACGCAGCCCGGCATGTTATTACGAAATTCCCACGAACAGTCAAGTATTGCACGGTCATCGGCTTTAGCGACATCTTTTATTAACTTTTCTCCTTGTTTTTGTGCGACTTCGCATCACCAATGGGAAAGGAAAGGTGAAGCTAGCGATATATGTGAAGCTAGCGAAACGTGAAACATATGAGAAGCTAGCGAAATGGCCGCGAGAGTATCAGCAATGTGGTATGTAGCCATGTTGTTAGATGACACGCATGTCTTGATTATCATGTTTCGATGTGTGATTTACCTATGTCATCTGTTCGCGTCACGTAATACCCAATTCGGTACATATTGAGCTAGCGAAATGGCCGCGAGTGCATCATGAGCGTAGCATGTAATCATGTTGTTACATTACAGGCATCTCATGTTTATTATGTTTACACCAGTCTCTTATCTTCTACATGCATTCACGTACCATAATACCAAATTTGGTATATGTGACGCTTGTGAAATGGCCGCGAGCGCATCATGAGCGGCGCATGTAGCCATGTTACACGACACGCAAGTCATGATTTTCATGTTAGGGTCTGTCACTAGTGTTCGACATGCAATCATGTCATACAATGCCATTTTTGCAACATGCCATGTGAACAAAACCACCGCAAGACCATGGAATGTAAATCATGAAATTCATGACATGCATGTCAAGCTTTTCATGTTCTGACTGGTCAAATATGCTAGCCATACAATGATGTTATTCTATACCAAGTTTGGTATCGATAACAATATCGAAGCGGCCAGGAGAGCTAAATGTCGTAGGCGGCTAGATAGATAGATAGATAGATAGATAGATAGATAGATAGATAGATAGATAGATAGATAGATAGATAGATAGATAGATAGATAGATAGATAGATAGATAGATAGATAGATAGATAGATAGATAGATAGATAGATAGATAGATAGATAGATAGATAGATAGATAGATAGATAGATAGATAGATAGATAGATAGATAGATAGATACGCTCAAAGTCGCCGAAGTTCACTAAGAAATACTTCGCATTTAAAATGGCAGTATATCTACGGGGTGAATGATAGAGAGTGGGGCGAAACTGGGCCGCACGCCGTCACCACACCACTTCTGCCTCCCGTTCTCGTACGCCGGGATCTTGTCGGCGCCACCGCGAAGTTTCACGACACGCTTCTGCCTCGCGCGCTCGCACATCGGGGTTCCGTCGTCGAGCGCGAGCCGCCGCTGCCTTGCGCGCAAGCCGCTCTGCAGCCTTGTCCATCCGTCGACCTTAAAGGGGCCCAGCAACACTTTCTGAGCATGGTCAAAAAATGCAGCCGATCGCTAGTAGAGGCTCCCGATAACATGCGATCCAAAGAATCTAAACAATATAGCACAGCACGTGGCATGGAATTCACAATAAATTACTAAAGTCAGCTAAAAATTGCTTTTAGATGCGGAAGCATCTTATACTCGCGCCTTGTAGTGCGCCGTCCGCGCCGTCCGCACCGCTTCTCGAACATTCGACAGCTGACGCGCGCGCATGCGCCGTCGCGCCGTCGCCCACCATCTGTGCCGCGCGCGCTTCTCCTTCGAGAACATTCGACAGCTGACAGCGCATGCGCCGTCGCGCTGTATATATACTCAAGGTCGGCGCTCGCTCGCTCAGTTGCCGCTCGTCCGTTGGTTTGTACGGCGCGTCGACGTCCGAAGTCGCCGTGAAATGAATGCCAACGAATCCACAAACAGAATGATCGACGTCCCTTCGACCAGCGCCGGCCAAACTGTTGGCGGAATCGCTTCCGCATCCTCCTCAGTGTTCCCCCGAGGGAAGCTGCGGGCAATTTTTTTTTCTCTTTCGACAAATGGCGGAATGTGCCCAAAAATCACACGTGAATTACCCGTCTATCAGCCATTCGCTGATTTGAACATACCGCACTCGTTTGTTACAGATATCACCGCGAAAGGCCGCGACTTGTCCACGCGTGCGCGGGTGATCACACTGAAAAAGCGGTGCATTCAAAGAAAAAAACTAGAAAAAAGGGCTCAAAGGTCACGAGTCGCGTGTGATGTTTTTTCTGGGGCCCTGCCATCCCTCCCTGTTTAGCTTCCAGCGCTTTCGTCTGGACCAGAGAAGAGAGAATGCAATTGCAGCATGCGACAAACCTTTGTAACTACAAGAAAGTAAAAAGTAAGCCGTAAGAAAGTAAAAGCCGAGTTCTCCTATCTCTCATTTCCCATTAGCAGCCATTGGCATGTACATTGAGCACCATCTGACAGGAATAGGATGCTACGTTATACTCTCTGGGCGTAACCTCCTTGGTTTTAGAAAGGTTTAGCGAGCGTTGGACCGCGCAGTGCCATGAATACAGTGAACTAGTATATACCCTGAACTCGAGGTGGTTAAAGGCTGGAAGTACACCCGAAGCGCGAGCCGTAAGAAAGTGTGCCATGCCACATCTCATTTAGTCCTTGGAATGTCCGCTGGATGGCGGTGCTTCTATATGGGGAATATATAACAGTGACATCAGTGGTCTACAGGCTGGCGATGCAGATCATAAAGGAAAGACTGCAGGCATGGATAGAAGATGAGGGGGTGCTTGGGGAACTGCAGAATGGGTTTCGGAAACACAGGAGGTTGGAAGACAGTCTGTTCTCACTGACGCAGTGCATCGAAATAGCAGAAAAGGAACACAGGCCCCTGTGGCTAGCATTCTTGGATATCAAGGGAGCGTACGATAGCGTGGTTCAAGAGGAATTGTGGGGAATACTGGACACACTAGGGGTGGAACATGTAGTCACTAATCTTTTAAAGGGTATCTATAAAGGTAACAAGGTAGTTATAAAGTGGGAAAAACAGGTATCCAAGCCTGCAAAGGTAAAACGGGGGCTTAGGCAGGGGTGCCCCCTGTCACCCTTATTATTCATGATGTACCTACAAGGATTAGAGGCAAAATTAGAGGGAAGTGGGCTGGGCTTCAACCTCTATTTAGTCAAACAAGGAAAACTTATTGATCAGGCACTACCAGCATTAATGTACGCAGATGATATAGTGCTAATGGCCAACAACAAGGAAGATTTGCAGAGATTGATGGACATCTGCGGTAATGAGGGAGATAGGTTAGATTTTAGATTCAGTCAGGAAAAATCAGCAGTCATAATTTTCAATGACAACGAAGGTAGTGAGGTTAGGATACAGGACGTCAAGCTAGAGATAACAGATAAATACAAATATCTGGGCGTATGGATAAGCAATGGGACCGAGTACCTGAGGGAACACGAAATGTACGTGACGACTAAAGGTAACAGGAATGCAGGAGTGATGCAAAATAGGGCACTGTGGAATTACAATAGGCATGATGTTGTGAGAGGAATATGGAAAGGGGTCATGGTTCCTGGGCTGACGTTCGGCAATGCGGTCTTGTGCATGAGATCAGAAGTTCAAGCAAGATTAGAAATTAAGCAACGTGGAATAGGTAGGCTTGCTTTAGGAGCTCACGGGAATACACCAAATCATGTAGTACAAGGTGATATGGGATGGACATCATTTGAGGGCAGGGAAGCTAGCAGCAAGATAAAATTTGAGAAGCGATTGAGAGAAATGAAGGAGGAGCGTTGGGCTAGGAAGGTTTTCAGCTACTTGTACATGAAGAATGTCGATAGGAAGCGAACCAGGAAGTTGACTGGTAAATACTTAGAAAACAGCAGGTGACCAAACCAAAAAGAACTATCGGTTAAGAAGAAAGTAAAGGAAACAGAGACTGACATGTGGAAAATGGCCATGATTAAGAAGTCCGCACTAGAGATCTATCGAACTTTTAAGCAGGAAATTGCCAAGGAAAGGATCTATGATAATACTCGGGGTAGTTCTCTACTATTTGAGGCAAGGACGGGAGTACTGCGAACCAAAACATATAGGGCCAAATACCAAGTAGTAGACACAGTATGCAGTGCGTGTGGAGAGGAAGAAGAAACTGCCGAGCACTTGATAATGTTCTGTAAAGGGCTTCACCCTATAGTTCCGGATGATGGGGCAGAGGTTTTCAAAGCACTGGTGTTTAGGGACCGGGAGGGCAAAATAGACTTTAAGCAAGTAGACTTAACTAGAGGGAGGTTATCTGATTGGTGGCTAAAGTCAAGGCACGAGTGAAAATTAAACTCTTCACTGCAAAGTACGAATCCTCAAACTCATTTTTTAAGGAAAAAATAAATAAATATAGTTTTGAGTTCATTAAGTATGAAGGCTTGGTGGCGCTAGCCACCGCCCGATCTAAAGGGTACAGCCATATCCATCCATCCATCGAATATATAATGAAAAGATGCGATATGGTGGCACTTGGAGTGTTGAGTGGATGGACGCAAGAACGGACGCAGGGGTGGATACATGGACAAACGCAGGGATGGACGCACGAACTGACGCACGGACGGGCGGATGGAAGCATGGAAGGTCACACAGAGGGGCGTATGGACGGATGGACGGAAGCAAGCACGAATGGACGGACGAATGTTTCGTCCCACTCTTTATCATTTACTCCGTGGATATGCTGCCAATTTTTGTTTCTTTCCTCCATGGCCCTCTTCCTTTTCTACAGAATAATGTGAATGAATTGAATGCACGCGGTGCAAAAGAAATATCAAAGGTGAACACTTTCTAAGAAGGTTTTGTTGAATGAAAAACTCAACTGCTAGGACACATAAAGCCGACATTAACGTACTCATCAGTAAAATTCAAACTGCGAAGTTTGGATACCCAATATTTGAATACAACTTAAAATTTACCGAGATGATGCATAGTTTCGAGAATACTAGAGCGTAAACCGGACGCTCACAATAAAGTCCTGTGTCCCTCGTTTCTGTGAATGCCCGGTATCGTGCTTATGTTCCGAAATTGATGTTAAGCCTTTGGTAGTACTCGCCCCTCGTGGGACCGCTACCACTCTACAATCCTATGTGGAAAAAAAAAAGATTATTTCAATGGAAATTGTTCCTTCCTGACTCCTGCACTACTTTCCACACTTGTGTTGGTGGCGATCTTCTTCTGCCTTGGCGGGTCCGTGAAGCCGCCAGTAGGAAAAGACAGGCAGGCCAGGTAAATGTGAGTCAGGTTTGGCCTGGGCACGTTGGTGAGATGGCAGGATAGGTGGCCTGAACGCAGAGATACGGCGACGAAAGACGCCACTCGAAAAAAAAAACGCTCTAGAGAAGGCTGCGATCTACATAATAAAAATATTCGCTTATCCATCGTCAGCAACTCTGTGGATGCGTGGATTTCCTTAAATTGCTTTCAGCGATTCTTTCGTGCTCCGCAGCGAAGCGTTCTTTCTTGCATTGGTCTTAGTAGTGGTTGGTTTATTCTAGTTCACTATAGTGCTGGCCCTCAAGCTCAATTATGCAGGCCAACAGTCGGCACTGCGTTCGTTCTACTACATTTCCTGTGGTTTCGAGCGCAAGCGGCGACCAATAGGAGCTCGCGTGCTTGCTACAACCAATGCTTCGTTTCCACAGCGCACTTGGTCACTCGTGAGTTCGGAACGAACGGCGTGTTTCTTGGCTGGCGGAGACGCTCGTGTGTCTCGGTGCTCTTCGAAAGCAGCACGAAAGACAGCGACAAGAACCGTGAGTGTATTTGAGCCAGATGCTTCGACGAAGGCAGTCTCTATCGCGATTATACACGATTATACGGTCGAGTAGCAGCTGGGAGCCATATTGTGTTGCTGGATATCGTTCTGCACGAGTAACGCAGTTTCACGTTGTGCTGCGCATCAGATCTGCAAGAAAGGGAAATCCGCCGATTTCACCGGTGTAGCGGAAGCCTGTCTCATGCCAAGCCGTGGCTCAACGGTCTACCATATGCGAGGCCGCTGCGAAACGATGATTGTCGTGGCCTATCAGGCGCCTAGCTGCTTGCGGGGAAATCCGCCTATTTCACCGGTGTAGCGGAAGCCTGTCTCATGCCAAGCCGTGGCTCAACGGTCTACCATATGCGAGGCCGCTGCGAAACGATGATTGTCGTGCCCTATCAGGCGCCTAGCTGCTTGCGAGTACGTTTTTGGCAGCCGCTCTCGAGTGAAGTGTTATCACGAAAGTAGCTGTGTGTTTGGGCACATTTTGCCTGGCTTATTTAGGACACTGTACACCTTCGTCTAAAATCCCCGGCACTGTTTAGAAATTGTTTGATGTACAGCCGGCCATTTTTTAAACTTGAATGCACGTGCGTCGATCGGCCATATAAGCGCCCTATGAAGGCTGTTTCACATGCCGCGATTGCAGAGGAAAACAATTTTTCCGTTTGCTCCATTCGCTCTTTTCGCGGCCGCCGCCAATGGAAGTTTCGTTTCACATGAACTGCCAATGCTCCCGCGATTTTTGCTCTGGGACTGTCGCGACGAGCAACATTTCTGCCGCAGGTCTTTGATGAATGACACTGCATAATTTTTCCTATGTAGCGATCTGTGCGAAGAGCATGCGTGTTTCGTCATTTAATAACACTTTCTGCAGTCTAAATTCATTTTGAAATGTGGTGAAATTGGGCATTATCCAAACAAACAAGCAATATCGATGGCTTGGCCGGCCCGGCCCTAGCTATTTCGCGGGTCCCGATCAAAAAATTGCTCCGCCGCTGCGATGAGAGCGAAAAATTTCCAACATGTTTGTAGCTAGGCCGCAGACCGCTGCGGTAGGAGCGAACTGCCCCCCCCCCCCTTTTTTTTTTTTTTTTTGCTGCGAGCCAATTACAGTCTGGCAATCGCTACTTCGTGTGTCATGTGAAACGGTCTTAACGAAGCACAGCGGCTAAATGAACCAGAATGTTCCTGATGAATAGACCTGTGTTGTGGCTGCCTCCTGCCAGGCTGTTGCGGCATGCGGTGCGTGTTCACTCGGCGATCGATGCTCGCGCGTTCGAAAATGCTTGAGGCCCGCCCGTGGGCTCAGATTTGGGTGCACGTTAAAAGAACCCCTGGTGGTCGTAATTTCCGGAGCTTTCCAGTTCGGCGTCTCTCCTGATCTTATAGAGGTTTGGGAACGTTAATCCCCAACTATTATTATTATAGATGCTCGTGTGTTCTGATTAAAAATATGGGCGGTTGTTCAACAAATGATTCATCTGTGAACATTCCTCCAACTGTACGCAGGAGAAATGATTGTGCTTTTGCTGTGTAAATAATGCAATGTTATTCCCGAAATCGGCAGATGTATTCCATTTGTTATAACACATGTCTATACCTATGCCTAATAATTGTTTTCTTTTGGGGCAAATAGCAATGAATGTTTAGTGCAAAAACAACTGCAGGACACAGAAAAAAAAAGAGGGACGCATCAGTACTGCTTTTTCAGTGCAAAAACAACTGCAAGACAGAGAAAAAAAAAAGAGGGATGCAACATTACTGCTTTTTCAATCTTGTTTCATCCTTGTGCTGGTTCTGTGCTGAAAATTCATGCATTACCTGAAATGTTGTCTAGTGAGGTGAATAACCGTTCATTTGGTCCTCGCCCCGCCTTGTGCGACTGCTTAGAGTGTTTTCACTGTTAAAGTTCTTGAAGAGGCTGCTGTGTCGTCTTGATGCTTGAAATACGTTAATGTGCACTGCATAATTACGACAGAGTTCACAAAATCTACTTGTGCCAGTGCACCTCTCCATCAGCATGACCGATCTCAGTTTTGCATGTGTGCAGGCGCCCTAGAACATACATAGGTTTAACTAGCCTAAAAAAAATATCTCGCCCTGCACTCGCCAGAAAAGACATCCCACATTACTCTGCTGTTCTTCGTGCATACGCATGCCTCCCACTGATTGTATTTTCTTGATGCACACAGCTATGATTCAGGGCCTTTGGTGCACCTCCAACTTCATTGTGCATTGTCAGTGGCATAGACTGCTCACACTTATGTCAAACAAAAAAAATTTCATAGTCTGGGGCGACCAAGTTTCTTTTCTGTGTTCATATAATAAAGAGACCTTGGCTGTACATGGTCATGAAGAAGCAGGAGAGTCCGTCTTGTGGTCCTTCATAATGTGGTATGCCGCTAGACTTGTTGGATACTGACTGTCGCTCAGGGTTTTTTTTTTTTGCTTGATTGATACCTCATGTTTAGCTGGAAATGATCAGGCTATGTTTAGTATCCACTTTATTGGTGTTTCCTGTGTGTGTGTGTGTGCATAGCTGAGGTAGTCTTTCTCAGCATGTATGTCGCCCACGAACTCGCTTACGAGTCGACTCACTCGAACTTGCTCAGACTCGGATGCAGCAGTTAGTCTGGCTGACGGAAATATTTGTATGTGTGTGGCTGGGAACATTTTGATGAGTTTAAGTGAGTTCTACTTTATTTTGCCGATCTACTATATCTACGCATTTTCAGCATTACTACTATCAGCCTTACTTTCGTTTTATTCATGTTCAATCATGGACATTCAAAAGCGTTAACGTTTAATCACCATATTGATATTTATTGACCAGAGGTGTCAATTACGTGCGTACATAGCATAGCACACCAACTCCCTGAAAAAAATTCTTGTTAAAGATCTCCTAAAAAAATGTTCTTATTGGATTGCAGTCACTCATAACCTGTTATAGAAAGCGCCATATCGAAAGCGGCCAAGAATAGCACCGTGATTACGCGAGATCAAAAACATTGACACCATGATCGGAAAAATTAATTCTAGGCTAACACCGGACTTTCAAGTCGACTCATTGGGACCGAGCCGCGAGTTCCAGTGTAAGAAAATTTTCGGGAGTGCAAGTGAGTCTGTCTCCAGAAAGCTTCGGTGAGTCCAAAGTGCCAGATATATTTCTAGCACATTCTCGTTCATTTTCTTATGATGCTCAGTGGCTGGCTCCTTCCACGAGGTGTTTGTATAGAATGACTTCGACACTCGCAGATTTTCCTTGACAGTTGCATTGCATTAAAACACAATATGTGTGCCACCTTCAGTGTGTCAGCTAGCACTAGCTGTCGTCTATCTCCCATCAAGCTTCTTGCATTCTGTAAAGTTGCTACTGAATGAAAACAAGGTCCTGGAGTGAGAAAATTGTTACATTCGGCGCTTTCCTAACAAGAGTGGCAGCTGTGATGCATATTTAAAAACAAAATTTCTGGTCCCCTGACACAGCTTTTGATAACTCGAGATGCTTGTGTTGTATCATAGTCCTGCATGCATGGGCACTGCTGACCAATTATGACTAATGAATGTTGCCATTAACCCATTGGGGACCACAAAGGAAGTACTGAGTGAATTTTATTAAGATTTAGCACATTTAAATAAATGCAATAGACAACAATACGTGCAAACTTTCATAGACGTTTATGAGTTTTTACAGAAGTGATAACACTTGCTTTAGAAAGTACGCTGGTCCGTCGAGATAGCGATAGAAAGCTAGTGAGATGCAAGAATGTAGGGTACGCTAGTTCCTTGCCAAACGAATACCGAACTCATCGTGGCACATACAGCTTAATGTAGTACCGACCCTTTATGGAAAGCGTAACGTCATGCTTCTTGCAACACTATTCCAGTGTATTGTGGAATACCTGCGTTGTTTTGCAGGATTTGTGAAAACGTCTGTACATATGGATCAAATGTAATAACAAGCTCAGCGGACGCTGTAGATCTCTTGAAACTTCCGTTAGGTACAACAACGCCAAGTGATGAGTATTATGCAAGTGAAGGGCAATTGTCATCTTGTAAGCTAGGGATCTGCTTAAAATAGAGTGCAGTTGCAGACCCCATATGTGTTGTCTACAGCCATTTCTATCATGTGGGTAAATGTAGGCCTGTACCACTGTGTCTCAGCCATGAAATGTTTGTAGTTATTCGCAGCATGATCGTAGAGCTCAGCCCCTTTCATGACATTGTTACTGATGCTGAGGAGAGTTGCTAGGGGACGACGGTTTTTTTTTTTTTCACTGTTTGGCCACCCAGTTACAGAACATATAAGCTACTGTGTGGTCGTTCGGCAGCATAGAAACTATCCCTTTGTTCTTGGTCGTTACGAAACAAAATTGTTTTCAGGATCAAAAGAGAATCTATACTCTCTATGTTTCTTTGGTTCCATATTTTTTATTGTCGACACACATCACCCTTTGTACCGTCGTCATTCTCCTCCTCCCAAGTGTCTATACAAGAGTCAGATGCGACAATGAAACCTGAATGGGCTCATTCATATTCACAGCGGTATCTGTCCCAGCCTCGTGGGTATCAGATAACTAAAAATAAACAGCATTACTTCAAGGAAATTGGCTAGTGCAATTTTAAAGGCACTGCACAAGATTAAATATGTGTCTGTTTTTAAGAAGTCCCATTGTACTATAAAAAGTACACCCAGATTTGATCACACCTCTGAGCAAAGCTATGCAGTCTATACACTGCTCGGGTTGTGCAGGAATTACTTTGTTCTTGTTGATGCACAAGCAGTCCGTTTTTTCATCACATAAATTGTAAAATCTGAAAGAAATTCGGGAAGGCTCGTGTTTTTTTAAAGTTGAATGACTCATAGAGCACAAAAAATAGGACAAATTCGATATGCTTACTTTACATTATCTCGCTGCAACCCTTTGCATCTAACATTTCAATGAGCAAAATCAGAATATAGTGTTACATACTTTTATTCCAGAATAAGAAAGGGTACTTCGTAAAGTACACTCGTCCCTAATGGGTTAAGATACATCATTTGGTTTCAAAGAAACCGTGAGTGCTCGTCTTGATTTTCAGTCGCCGGTGACATTGCCACAAGTGTGGAGTATACTCCTACTGATATTCCACAGAAGCGAGTATTATCGACATTGCAGAATGCTCATGGGGTGCATACAAAACCACGACTGTTCCTCACCCCTATTGCTTTGTTGTCTGGCTGGGTTTCTAGCTGCTTACACCAGGAATGCTTTTCTTATCGCTCCAGGTGACCCGCATTGTTTCATTTTTGACAGGAAGTGGGTTCCCCGACTGCTGGTTCAGCCTCACACTTGGCCTCAGGCATTCGCCTGCGGTGGGGCGCTGATTTCCTATGGGGCACTTTGAAGTCGTACTAAAATTGGGATGCAGCTATGATGCTAGCATTGATTAAATGGCAGATCAGAGCTCTTGCAACTCAATTTCAGCATTACGATATGCAAGGCTACAGATTATAGTAAAAAAAAGTCTCAATAGTGTTGCTTTCAGGGGTCTTTCAAGCAGCCCATTGTAAATCTTGCATTGGAGGATTTTTTTGATGGAACAATTGATTGCTTGTACTAATATTTTTGTGTGGCTGTTATACTATAATCAGCATAAACGAAGTACCAACATCTTTCTTGCAGCCATTGACGCTTTACTAGCCAGTGTTCTAAAATTGGGACACATGATATGTGATTCTTTATTTCCATTCCGAGGATACCACACTTCTTAAATTCTTTGTTTTTTTCATGTACTTATCATGCAGTGAATAAATTCCCCTTGAACTCGGGTGCACCCCACATTTTTTGCACACAATGCTTCTTTTATAAGAATAGCGTGCACATTAAAGTAAGTGGATGTGCTGGATGTGAACAATGCTTGTCTAAGTACAGTGAATTGAACCGCCTTTTCTGGCATCACTATTTCTTATTATCAACAGCCTCTGCGCAGGCTGGCATTCCAAAATATGCATCCAAGGATTTTTTTTTTGCGTCTTCCCCTGTGCAATGAAGTAAAGAAAAAAAAGAAAAACGAGAATCGGTGCTAAGTGCTGCTTCTGATGTGAGTGGCCTTGTTGGCATGAAGAGAAGCTGGTGGAAGCACAAGAACTAGTAAATATGGGGAAAAAGAAGGATGTCCAAGTGAGAAGATGGCCATTTCTTCTATTACGTGATGTCCTGTAATAATTCAAGTACGACAAGCCCTATTGTGTCGGCAGCGTGCCCGAGTAAGATTGTGTAAAAAAGTTTACAGCTTTGCGTACACTGCTGATGAGGTCAAAGCCAACCACTGAGTTGCAGATGCTCATGCAAGCTGAGGGACTGTCGCCTGTGTCCTCACTCAATTTAGGTGTGCGGTCGCTAAACAGTTTGAAAAGGTGTGCGTATCGTTTCCATCATTCAAGTGAAACTGGATGCAGTCCACTAAATGAGAATTGATTGAGTGAAGTGAAACCAGAACTGTTAAAACTGGCTAAAAAGGCCAGCTCAATGGTGTTATACATGCGGTGTGCCTTAAGTTCTGGTCATACAAACCTTCCTAGACTTCAAACAGCAGCTCTCCAGTGAATAGCTGGCATAAGTTCTGAGCACTTACACCAATCAACAATATCTGATTACGAAGATGACGTCATCATTTGTATTTGGCTTGGGTTTATTGTTGAAGTAGAATGAACGCCAGGCATTTCTCTCAAGTGCATCAGCCATGCCTACTTTCTTAACAACACACGCTTGTTGGTTCGCATGAGTCTCTAAACAATCGCCAAGTTTCTACGGCAGCAAAATTCAAACTTAATCTGAAAGCCTCGACTAACTAATAGGAGGTGCTGACACAAGGAGCAAATAAATAATTCGAAGCGTGAATCACCAATGATCAGTTTGATTAGGCAGGTTAACAAAATAGTGAATTGACATTGATGTTTTTTGTTGATTAATCAATTGAGATATTTGGCAGCTGCTTTCAAAGAAATGCATGGGCCATTTGTCTGTCATACTCCTTTATTTAAGGGCACAAGGTATGTTCCATGCATTTTAGACTGAAAGGGGACCCTCATACCGTATTTATTCGAATCTAGACTGATAGTTGTGGAATTCAGACAATAGTGTTGGAGCAGAAACTATAAGCTCAGCTTGAAATTACTGAGGACTGGACTTACTAGAAGAGAACTGGCAAACATTTCATAAATGCTTTGTTTTTGAGTATGCATATGAAAAAAAAAAGGAGCGAGGAGGGGGAAGGAAGGTACCAATCTCAAGTTGTACCGCAGTATATCTCCGGGGAAGTATTGACCACCTGGTTATCGTCAGTCAAAATGCAATCACCATGGCTGAGAACGAACACTCTTCATAAAACCGTGCCACCGTGGTACGTGGCTATGATCAATGTGTGTTTATTGCTTCCAGAAATGTGCAGTGCTTTTTTTTGTGCCTGTACTGTGTTTGCATATGTTTCACAGGATTCATGGTGGTAAGCGGCTAGCATATCGTTTGAAAGAGTGACAAACCCAGCCTTGAAGGATGCCGATACACAACCCCGAGCGAAAATGTGCAACAGGGAATCCTACTGGCTTCAGCTGGTAGTAACTCGTGTCGACTGATCTCAGTTGGGAACTAATTGGTCCCAGTTGATACCAGCTGCAACTGGTTCCACATAGCAGCTATTTGGTACCAATTATAACTCGATTGATCACCAACGGTAACCACGACCAGTTCAACTAGAAGCAGTTGGCCCGGTTGAAAACCATAACTAGTTAAATTGGAAGCAAGGGGTGCCAGTTGTGCCCTAACTGGAAATTCTACCAGTAGTTCTGATTGTAAAGAAAATTGACAACTACAACATGTATAATGCAGCAGTGCTGTACTTGAGCGAAGAGGCTTTATCCAAGAGCATTTTGTGCATTGCTCACGAGAGTCTACTAGATTTCTGGCCTAGTAAGGGGTCTATTGAAACAGTGGACAATGAGAAATTAAGAAAATGATGCCTCTTAGATTTCAAATGAAATATCTTTTTTCGTTTAGACATCAACCTCTTGGCACTTAATTATAATCTTACCTGAACTGTATTTTTTATCGTGGATTATTCCGTTGCACAAGTTCATAACACAATGTACTACAGGATTCCTGAACTAGCAATGAAGCAACAGGGTTGGAAAGGAATATCACACACACGTGATGCAACTGGTACAGATGTAAACACTTCGCATAAGACCATCTGATTAATTAATAACACGCTGATGCTTTGCAAGTAACATAAAGATAACGCAGAGCATGGTACATTTCTCTAAACAGGTGATCAGCCTCTTTTCGTGATAACTCTGTGGACGGTACACAATCAGAACCATGTTTTTTTTTCTTTGCATTTTATATGCTTCGATCACTTCGCTCTCATAGTTATTTCATGGCTGAGTATCATTAAAGACGGGTGAGCCCTCCTTGTGCACGCTCTACCACAAGGAACGGCTAACCTCTCTGTCTTTCTTTTATCTTTCTTTTACAAGAAAAAACGAAATATGATACGTGTGACATATAACAAAACAATGAGCCCTTAAATTTACACTTCTTTCTTGATGTTTCAATTAATTTGGTTAATCTGTTATATGGCCAGTAGTGCAACTGCTTCTTGATTTGTGGTTTTCGATCTCAGAAAATAGCGAAAACGTTGCATGGCACCGAAAATTTGGCAACTTTTTTTCACGCTGTGAGAAATCATGTACTTCACCTCGTCTACTCTATACCCACTTACACGGGCACCTAGACCGACTATTTATTAGTCAGACCTACAAGGTAACATTGCTGCAATTTACCCACATACTGACTCTGTGTAAAATACTGGCAGTGAGTTAGCGACTCCCAGGATTGTTTTTTTTTTTCAACAAAAACAGCGATACGAGGGAGAAAACATAAAATAAGTTATTGTAGTTGAATGAAACGCTGAAAGATCTCGCTTTGTGGCAGCTGTCAACAGCATTGAGTTTCCTGTAAATCCACTAGACGGAAATGTGGTGCTAGTGTCCATGGAAGCTTTTTTCTGTTTCAGTTGAGCAAATGAGTTTCATTGCCATTATTGATGAATCAGTAGCCGCTGAATAAAAACGGAGGTTCACAAAATTTTCGTGACTTAAGTTTCTTTTATTATTTTGGTTAGTGGAACAAAGTCTGGAAAGCACAAGTGCTCCTCACTTCGATAAGTTATAATATTCGTTTTGTTTAATTCTAAATTCAGTGGTGGCAATGCTGCTACAATTGCTCAAAAAAACTTTTAATTGAATCTGTGGCATCTCTGCTACAAAATAGAAAGACTGCTCCGAAAGGTTGGCTTTCGAGATTGCTGGAATGGCAAAATCATCCAACACTGCCATATAGACTATAACCAAGAGAAGTTACGGTCAACTTGAAGTAGCAGTTGGGACTACCTAATATGAAGTCTCTCTCCTGAGACATCCAATATGCACCCATTCACAATTATGTCTGTATTCCTTGGCCACAGATGTGCATGCTTGGGCAGCTTCACGATTTGATTGGGCCTTGCATTTGGGAGAGTTACATATATGGCTCCCTTTGCAGAAACTGTGTGCAGAAACTCTGACACTAGGATCGCCTTTGTAGAAGCAGAGCTTGCACCTTAGCAACTTTCTCATGCCCATCCCAGTTTCTGTTTTGCAACAAGGCATGTTTATTAAGTGAATCGACCAACTTATTCAGTGATAGTACTCACCATCATGGTTTAGGTAAACGTAGATCTTGTGAATAGGTTTTTTTCAAAGAGCATCCACATGGCTTCTTTTACAGAAGCACGCTTACCGAAGCTTTCATTTGTAGTAAAGCGTGTCATGTTTGACTAGTGCAACTGAATGTGGACAGAGAAAAATGTGCATGCACACACACACAGCCCTTTGACATGTCGGCATGCCGTCCTTGTCTAAGAAGCTAATGAAATTTCTCGATCCCTAGTTTGGTTGCTACAGGTTGTGGTGGCAGCAAAATGTGTGCATCTTTTTTGCTTCTCTTTGCACCTTTTATCATTTATTTGCATGTACTGCCATTTTGAATAGTATGATATGGCAGGAGTTACACTAAAAATGCAGTATGAGGACGAGGCTGTGCGTTGCAGAAAAAGAAAGACATCTCGAAAGTGTATGCAGCTCACCGTTGAGTCAAGTTCGGAAATCGTTCTTAGAAATCATCATCAGACGACTTCCGCATGTAGCCCTTGGCCATTCCAAATGTAAAAAGCAATCAATGGATGATTTAAAAGCAAGTACAATAAAGCGGCGACTTCTGCTTGTTTATCTATATACATTAAAGGTTTGTTAACTCGAAGTCTCTGGGGCCATGAAAAATGTTTGAATTACGTGGGTTTTTGAATTAACAAATGATGCAAAAAGGGGGGTGCAAGGAAGTTAAAATTCTTCGAAGTAATCGGGGCTGGTTGTTTGCTGGGCCGGCTCATTTGCGGTTCCAAGGGTTGTGCTTTCTAGCAATACCTGGTTGCAATTTCGCCGCAAACATGGAGAAAGAGCGGGTCTCACTGCTGCCACAAAAAAAAAATTGTGATCAATTGAAACGCTCGCCTGTTTTATAAGACATGTTCCCTGCAACACAGTAGTGTCATTTGGGCACCATGTTGCCAGCTCAAGGAGGTACCCTCGTTATACTTCCATCGTGCAGGGATGAAAGTGCTGCTTTAATTGCTCCAAACTACCCCGAAAGAGAAATGCTGCAAAGCTGTCCTGAAATGGCGCTGAAAAAACGAGAGTGACAAACTTCAAACTTTTACTCTTTAATCAACTCATAATTCCTTAAGAAGAATCAGTGTGCTTTCATTTCAGTGTGCTACTAATGTGCAGCATTATCGGCTCTGTTCCCAATTGTACCACAGAACTGTCATATTGACTATATAGGCCATTTGGCTGCTTTTTTTCTCAGCTGGATAGGTAGGCTAGTGTGGTAAAATGTGAAAATGAGCCGTATTTGCTTTTACCTCGTACCTATTATCTATCATTCAGCAACACTTATATGGGACCCTGGTTACTTCTAAAATGTGGCGCTTATCTTTTCTGGTTTAATTTGATATCTGCCCCAAATACTAGTATTTCAAATTGTAGCTCATATTGCAGCACACTTCTGACAACTTTCCATTGTTCGCATCATCAAATTTATTTCGATTGTTGTTTGGTAAATACATTTCATAACAAAGAATATTTACTAGTTGCTTCGACACTGCTCTGAACTCTTAATAATGCATGGCAAATTTATTATCTGCTCCTAAGCCACTAGTAGCTGCTGTAAACTAGCATTTTTTCCTGCTCCGAAAGTTCTTATTGCTGCTCCAAAGTAGTACTTTTCCTGCTCCAAAGTATGCTCTAAAAAGTAAAAAGTCGCTTCTGTCATTCAGTACATCATGCTGAGACCATTTGCCAGTTCTTTCTGGTAAACTAAAGATTTAATAATGGCCAGCCCAAAAATCACTATTTGCTGACTTTTATTAAGACTTTATAGATAACCCGCCAAGCTTCCCAGCTTTCACTCACAATTGTAGCCGTCTCTCTACCATGCAAGCCACAGTACTTTGTTGTAGTTCGAGTAGACTTGCGTTATTACGTTATGGAAATAAAACTTTGAAGGAAAGCGATGTGAAAGTAATAAATTACATTTCTGTAATTGCTGAGTTGCTTTTCTGTGGTTGTACTCGACAGCTGTAATCAATTACTTAATACACAAAACAGTAATAACCGTTACTTATTTTCTGTAACATGACGATTCTCATTGTGGCCTAAGTGTTCTGGCAGCAAAACATTTTGTGGTGTGAAAAAGCGTGCGACCTAGTGAAGTAGCGGTTACGGGGCTCGGCTGCGGGTCCAGGGTTCGATTCTGGCTGCGGTGATCACATGTTCTATTGAGATGAAATGGTGGATGGTCAGTGATGGTCAATATTTCCAGAGCCCTCTCTCATAATTATCGTCGTTTTTTATGTGAACTCTCGGATAATAACACTCAGTAGAGATACCTACAGTGTTTTGCGATGATGTACGTTCCCTGCTGCTGACTGTAACTTCCAAGTCATATCAGACTGGAAATATCTCGGATCGGTTCGTTCCATGTTTTTTCACTCCTTTCTTTTTATGCCTTAGTGCTTTTCAAGACATTCTGATGCATTCCAGGTGTAATTTTTGTGCAGCTGTAATTACAATCCAGCACTGACTCAGTCTATTTGTTGTTTCTTGTCTTTGCAACAACACTCTGGGCAGCTGCTACAAAATTTAACTTTTTATGTGACAAAGATTGATTTAAAACCATTCCCATAGCTTTTACTGAAGCTGGGGCTAATGGCTACATCAAGGATAAGCAACATATGGTATTAAATGTAACAGCACAGAATACCAGGGTCATTTTACAGATTGTATTGATTCGAAAACAAAGAGTAGTGTTCCTGGAATGTAAGGTAATCTTCCACACTAAGGTGATCCCTCTAGAATGTTGATTATGAGTGCAAAGAAACAAGTCATGGTGGCAGAAAATATGAGTACTTTATCATTTTTGCATCACTTTTGCGTCGCCCCGCCGCGGTGGTCTAGTGGCTAAGGTACTCGGCTGCTGACCCGCAGGGCGCGGGTTCAAATCCCGGCTGCGGCGGCTGCATTTCCGATGGAGGCGGAAATGTTGTAGGCCCGTGTGCTCAGATTTGGGTGCACGTTAAAGAACCCCAGGTGGTCTAAATTTCCGGAGCCCTCCACTACGGCGTCTCTCATAATCATATAGTGGTTTTGGGACGTTAAACCCCAGATATCAATCAATCAATCACTTTTGCGTCTTCTATAGTCCTTTGGTAAGCCCCATGATACAGAGTACCGGCTAGCCCAGCGGTCCTTTTAGTGGTTAAGTGAAGCTAAAGGAAAACTGATTTTGTGAGAAATCGATGCAGTGAAACTTTTGTATGATAAAGTGAGACAGGCAATGTTTGGTATTTGAACAACAGGCTTTCTTCGACAAATGTCAAGTGGCCGGAACCATATGGTATGAAACTGTGATTGTATTGTTCGGGTGACAGTCAATACGTGCAGCTCTTGCAACCACCCTTTTCCATCCCTTTTCATCAGTATGCCAAGGGATGCAAGCAACTTGAATGGCCAATGATCGACTGCTCTGCTTGGTAAAAACAATAAACGGGGCTCGTTTTAAGTTGCCATTGTAATGCATAGACCGAACCCAAGCTATGTGCCAGGAAGGAAAACGGACAATCTTGTCACATTGGCGATGCATGTTCGAAAAGCACCAACTGAGTGCATTGGACCTGTCTATTCTGTATATACATACTTTTGTGGTATTGATGCGCAGTGTGCGGTGCATGCCTCCTGTACTGTGTACTCGCCCCAAGATCAGAGTACAAGCGGCAGCACCAGCATCACACTAGTGTGAGGTGGTGCGCATTTTGTGAGCGGTGCAAGCTGACTGTTGGAGAATAAAATGCGTTGACTGCAGCCTACTTGTAATATGTATGTTGCCCATTACCGAATGAATGTACAAAGCTTGCCAAGTATTAGGAACACAATCTGTCATTGAAAGCGATATTCGCACGTGACCACTGTAGTGCGACTGAATTCGTCATTTGTTTCATTCTTGGTCAATGAGGTAAAGTAACCACGAATATGACAATACAAAAAGGTAACAACATACAGCTTTGTTCAATCGATTATTTACACACAGTGATGCAACAATGTTTGGTTATTTGATAAGACAAAGGTTTTTTTCAAGTGAGTCAACCTATAACAATGCCACAAAAGCACTCAAAATAATGTAAAAAAAGACTGTGTTTTGCGGGACATTATATGATATAACCTAGGCATGCCATCTGGATCAATTTTTTTTTACCATCTCGATTCCTTAAAGTGAACTCAAATCGAAGCAGACGAGTGGGCTCGCACAATGTTCAAAATGCGCCTGGTGACTCATGTTGAACTATGGCCATGTACTTCTATTCTTTTTAAAGGACAATGTAAATACTGAAGTGGCAGAATTTACTTGACACAAATATTTCATTGTAATGGGACCGTGAAATGCAAAAAGTATCTCTAGTAAAATCAAAGCTTATGGCATCATCAAATAGCACAACAGCGCCGCACTTACAATAAGCAAGATTTGGTCAACCTGCCTTCTTCGTCCTTGTTAATACTGACTCACTAATATGTTATCTAATATTCCTTATGTTTAGGATGACGCCAAGGGCACTTCAGTACAAAGTGCTTCAATGACAGAGTGGTATGTAAATCATCATAATATAACATGAATAAAGAAAACTTACACACAGAATAGACATCGCATGTGTGGTTCTGCAGCTCCATTTTGTCTTTTCGCGTAAATACTATGATTGTTAGGAAGCACCAACTCCCTCAAGACATTCGACAAAGCGAGACCTTTACCGACATGACCCTGGCAAATGGAAGGTACGACAACACCCAGTACTCGGCGAGGGCACACACTGGTCTTACTGCAGTGCATATACAGGCGAGCAAGTCGAAATGCTGGCATAGATAGTGCTAGGCAAACGTGCAAGCAGTTGAGCTTGTGCTAACATAGCGGGATGAGCCGCCCTTTGAGGATGAACATATTGTGCACACATATTCTAGCCTTACATGGCTAGCAGACAATGCAAAGACCAATGCACACAAGGCACGCTTTAACCAGTGGCCACCTGATGTTGACACATTTCGATCTTGGGGCGAATACATCTAGGAAAACTGTTGCACAATGAAGATAATTGCCAGTTAGCACTTGTCCTGTCCGTGTGTTTGTCTGTTTCATACCAAATTACATACGCTGAAGTTTATCGCTGTGTAAAGATTAACTGGTACAGCCAGTACAGTTGGGAAGCATGTGTGCTTGATCATTGTGGCTAATGTTGATGTGAAATTCATAATGCCATTTGGGTACTTTTTCTGCTTGTGAATTGTGTATTACAGGCAGTTTCTGTGTCTTGCACTCAGTCCTTGGAACACCACAAGTTCCCTGACGATGCCATCATACCGCAAGCCACCTACGAACAACGATTCTAGCATGGGAGGTGATGAGCAGAAAGCTGAGGCTAGCGAGGGGCCCCAGAGATCTGGAATTTCTGGGCTCTTCCACCCAGTGCCCAGATGTCACAGCTTTGGTGAATGCCACCCCTTGCAACAGCCAAAACAAGACGTGCCACTGAACCCTCCCTTGCGACGGCCAAGGGAAGACCTGCCACTGAACCCTCCACTTGTGCCCGGGACCACTACACCCTTGATGTTGTTCCAAGATGCATTTGCAGTCCTGAATGACTTCTGGTAAGCTTCTTTTTTACCGTCGGGAATATGTCCTGCATGACATGTGGTCCGCCGTCTTTTCAGCAACTAGGCCTGTATCGCTGGTGTTGTATGTGTCTCAGTTTTGTTATAGTTGCATCCACAACAAAGCTAACAGGGTGTGCATAAAAAGTTTGTTGTAGTGAAATTTCTTGTATAGACCACAAGTTTTGGGAATGACTTGTTCTCTGGGTCCAGAAAGCGACTGCATTATTTTTTACATCACTCTCACTGACTTATGCTTATTTGGCTGCACTGAAGGTGCCGTATTTTATCGCCTATAAGTTTGAACAAAGTATACAGACAATGGGTAGCCAAAGTTGGTTTGCAGCTTATGCGCTGATTTTAGTGCATAAGTTGGCTTCACTGCACAGGTTCACGGTAGTGTAAAGCCTTCATGTCGATTTGCAGGCATCGTTTTTCTATAATTTTTGTTCTATGGTTTGTAGGGGAGGGTAATACGAAAAAAAGATACAGCAATGAGACGACTCCCAAGTGAATGCCTGCTTTAAAGCTTCGAGGGTGGCAGGAAGCTACAAAAGCTACGAGCTGAAGTATGAACCACCATAGTTTGAAGTGAAGGACAGGAAAGCACTTTGTGCCTTTTTACAACTTTCGATACCTTAAGAGCTGTGTGGTAGGTATAGATGATCATGATAGTAGCAATGATGGAAGTGCTGCTCCAACTGCTCTAAACTGCTCTAAAAGAGAAATGCTGCTTCATGCAGCTTCAAAGTGCAATAATTGCTAGTAACTGCTCCAAACCTGCTTTGAAAGGATGTTGGCAAACTAAAAAGAATGATAAAGTTTAACCATGGGACCATCCCGTGAGCCTAAGCGAAACCATAGGCAAGCTGTATACACTATCATCCTAGTATGTTACTCGGTGGCGTAAACCCAGAAAAACCTCAAGGGGTGACACATATCAGGCCATGGTGTCCATTTCATATTTTTAATATGTGTTGTATTTTTATATATATAGGAATTAAATCCTGCTTTCAAATAAAATTAAAAGAAAAATGAGCATGGGGTTCGAGCTCGAGCAATTGCATTTTTCAATTCAGTCTCTTTCTTTTTTCACCTTTTTTTCAATTTCCATAGTTCACACAGCTAAGGGGCACTTAACACAGGCACGCACTAAAAGATAAAAAGCCATTTTAAAAGCCTATTGTGCTATACTTAACTGTTAACTCGGTTATATCACGTGCTAAAGCTAAATCTCAAGTGGGACACTTGCTGGGGGTGTCCTCCTTAGCCTGAACATCAAAAAAGTCCGGACTCTCTTGACCCCATTTTCTCCGCCTATGATTTACGCCAACTATACTGCTTGTATACTAGCTGCATACCAGCATACTGCATGTTTATTTATACAGTTAAACCGCTTTATAAGATACATGCTCTGGGCAGCAATTCTCGTCTCTTATATGAGATGTGTCTTATAAGCAGGGCACCTGGTATTCATTTTCTTCTCAGAATCAGAAATGATTTTATTAGGTCATCAGGAGCATTACAAATTGTTAGTATAACAACCTGTATTTTATTGTAGGCATACTTGTGTCGCTCATACTTGTTTGTTTCTTGTATCAGTGTCTCTTTTAAAGGGGTTCAGCTGTAAATATGAATATTTATTAGATGCTTAAGTGATGTTTTAGACTTGAGGAGTTGTCAGGAACATGCATCTGCTCCAAAAACACCAATAGAAACCCTAATCTGTAGCATTTTTTTTGCTCAAGACACTTGAGGCTGCTCCAAAGCACCATTTTTTCTGCTCCAGAATCTTCTCCAAAAAAGAAAATGTCGCTTTCATCACTGTAGTAAGGAACCATGGTTTTGTTTGCAGTGGTCAGTTAGTTCAATCTTGGTGCGCTGGCCACACATGTGCCATCAGAACAGCTTCTATGACTGTGTCTACTGCAGTTTTGTTGGCAGAGGTCATGGCAGAATATAGTTTTGTTTGGTTCTCATGCCTCCTTCAAAGACCTTGGTTGTTATGCCCAGTGGCAGAAACGTAGTCAAAGTGTGCCAGATGGGTGTTGCAATGCGCTGCTTGAGAAGTTTTTGTGAGGATATACAGCAATCACAGGCCTTTTCTTCACAAGATAGCACTTGCAAAATTTTCCAAGGTGGTAGGTAGCAACGTTACTGAAAGTTTTTTTTTTTCCAACTTGGCTTTAGATCTTCCATTTTCACTGCTTCACAAGCCTGTTCGAAGGCCCGCAGTTGGTCACTGACATTAGTTTGAAAAATCAATTATATTCCTTGAGTGAGCCTCACTTAGCAGGGTGTCTACTACCAACCTGGAAAAGTCACGGAATTTCTGAAAAACTTAGTCAGGTCATGGAAACTGATTGCAGTCTGTGGGTTTGTTACAAAAATAAGCATTACCATTGATCAAAGCTTAAAAAGTCGCTCCTTCTAGAAGAGGTGGGAAATAAAGGCAGTGTATAACTGTCACCTCTTAGTGCAAACTCAAAAGGATACACCACTAAAAAAAAGTTTACTGACATTTCGGCACCTCATGTGAGAGGCTTGTTCACAATAAAAGCCATAAGAAAGGCACAGCGTATTTAAAAAGATATTAAAGAGCAAAACTGTTTTTTGCATGTTAGGATAGTACAATTTCACAATCTCTAAAACACCATTCTTACCATGGCAGAAGGTTTGGTAAGCGAGAATGTGCACCACGAAAAATGCGGGGGAAGACGCCACCTTAAGATTACTATCCCAAGCGCGCTGTGATGTCATAGATTTTGAAGACGTACTGGGTCCTACATAACTGCTACCTAATAAAAATGAAGCACATTATCATCTGTAGGTGCCATATATCTAGCATACGAAGTTGCAGAAAATTTCCTTAGGCCAATGTCATGAAAAGACAAACAGTGCATTTTGAAATAGGTCTTCATGTGCAGATATTTATGAACAAAATTTAAGAATGAAACTTCAACTTTTATTTTCTTCTTATGATAGTGAAAAAAAAAGGCATCAAAGTTCTCAGAATGTAGTTTGTTAATCTAAACCACGTCATTATTTCTAGCTATTTAGTGTCCCTTTAAGTACGCCTAAGTACATGACATAAGCTTTGAGAGTACATTATCAAAAGTGTCCCATCACTCCTCCTGTTCAGCATGTGGGAAGTTGTCTGTATGTGCAGGGATTCCACGGGCAGGCATGTTGCTGGCTTAACTTTTTTTTTTTACTACAGCATGTGCGCTTGACCAGTCAGTTTGATGGCTTGTAGATTCTACATGTTCAGCAAGGGCGTTTGAGCACCTGTGTCATTTGGTGACATCAAGTTCATGTTGTTTAACTCTTCTTGAACTCGCCAATTTCACCGTTACACAAGTTTTCATAATCGTGGGAGCCTATGGTGTGAAGAAGAACGAGGACATTTTTTTCCTTCACATTGACTACAGCATTTTTTAGCTTCCATATTGGTACATGAACTATTTGAATGTCGGCTGCATACACAGCATGTCTGAATTTGGAACCTGTACATTACTCATGTAGGTAAATTTGTGCATGCTTGGCTTAGTCGCGACTTCGGCCTGGCTTGAAGGTCTGGTTATGCTAGAACTGCCATCAGCAGAAGCTTGCCGGGGTATGTCGTGCCTCTTATTATTGTTATTATATAAGGATTGTTATTATTGGCGATGCAATGGCAAACGTCCTCAACTATGCACTCATTGCTGGTATCTGTGTATTTTCGACTAAATTTCTCATTTAAGTTTTTTGAGATTGTGTCCTTAAATCTGTGATTATTTTTTAGCGTCACGTTCATATAAGAGTACATAAACGAAAGTTCTTTTACCTTCCTCTTACCTTCCAAAGTTGCAGCGCTCCGGGGTGTTCTATTTTTTTACCTGGATATCTTTGACGTCGACAACCGTCCCCTGGGCCGCACAAGTGCTGTAACCTACTGCATCGGCACTTGCGATGCCAGTCCACTCCACAAACGCCCTTGTCGCCTGTCACATGCTGAGCACCAAGTTATACAGACGAAGGTCGCGAAAATGCTAAGTGAAGACGTCATTGAGCATTCATCGAGTCCTTGGGCATCCCCTGTGGTCTTAGTTAAAAAGAAGGACAACACTTGGCGCTTTTTCGTCGACTATCGCTACCTGAATCGAATCACCAAGAAGGAAGTTTATCCTTTACCCCGAATCGATGATGCGCTCCACTGCCTCCACGGCACCAACTATTTCTCGTCCCTTGACCTTTGATCCGGATAATGGCAAATTTGCGTCAACAACCGCGACCGCGAGAAGACAGCATTCATCACACCCCACGGCCTTTACCAATTCAAGGTCATGCCTTTTGGATTGTGCAATGCCCCGGCTACTTTTGAACGTATGGTGGACTATCTTCTTCGCGGTTCCAAATGGTCGACCTGCCTTTGCTATCTGGATGATGTAATCGTTTTCTCGCCCTCCTTCGAAAGCCATCTGCCTCGTCTCTCGGCAACTCTTGACGTTTTTCGTTCCGTTGGTCTCCAACTGAATTGGTCGAAATGCTCATTTGGATGCCGGTAGATTAAACTACTCGGCCACCTTGTTGACGCCACTGGTGTTTAACCCGACCCCGACAAAGTCCGTGCAGTCTGAGAATTCCTGGTTCCGCGTTCTACACAAGAAGTTTGCAGTTTTATTGGGCTCTGCTCATACTTCCGCCGCTTTGTCTTCAACTTTGCAGATATTGCTAGGCCCCTCACGGATCTCCTCAAAAAGAATGTGGCCTTTTCTTGGGGAAGAGACCAAGAACATTTTTTTGCGTCGCTAATTACCACCCTCACATCACCACCTGCTCTGGCTCATTTTGATCCAGCGGCTCGAACAGAGCTTCGCACCGATGCAAGCGGCCATGCCATTGGTGCTATACTCACTCAGATACAGAATGGCACCAACCGGGTGATAGCCTACGCTAGCCGCCTTTTGTCGCAAGCGGAACAAAATTATTCCATCACTGAGTGGGAATGCTTAGCCCTCGTTTGGGCTGTTGCGAAATTCCGTCCGTACTTATACGAACGTCCGTTCACAGTCATCACGGAGCATCATGCGCTTTGCTGGCTGTCAACGCTTAAGGACCCCACAGGAAGACTCGGCCGATGGACACTTCGATTACAGGAGTACACGTTCTCGGTTGTTTACAAATCTGGAAAGCTGCACGGCGATGCTGACTGCTTATCCTGGCACCCCGTTGATCCACCCAGCTCCACTGATTTGGAATCCCATGCCTGCGCTTTAGCCATCACTGATTTTCTGAACGTGGCCGATGAACAGCGCTGAGATCCATCGCTGCTCACCATCATTGACCGCCTTCAATCGCATTATGCTGACCCTTCTCTTAGCGGATACCTGCTTCAAGACAACGTTTTGTACCGCCGCAACTTACACCCTGACGGCGCGGAACTTTTACTCGTCGTACCGCATCGCCTGCGAAAGAACGTTCTGCAACAATTCCACGATGCTCCAACATCTGGACATCTAGGAGTCTCCAGAACTTACGACCGCATTCGACGGCTATTCTGGAAGGGTCTCTACTGCTCTGTTCGATGTTACGTCGCATCTTGCGACTTCTGCCAGCGCCGAAAGAAGCGTACGACTCCCCCTGCCGGTCTTCTTCAACCTAGTGAAGTTCCAACCGAGCCATTTTATCGAGTGGGGTTGGACTTGCAAGATCCCTTTCCTACTTCTGCAACTGGAAATAAATGGATTACAGTGGCCACAGACTATGCCACTCGGTATGCAACCACTCGAGCGCTTCCAGCCAGCTGCGCAACCGACGTTGCCGACTTCCTGCTGTACGACATTATTTTCCAGCATGGCACTCCGTCTCACCTGCTTATAGACCGTGGTCACTACTTTCTATGTTGTGTGGTTGATGATCTACTCCGATCTTGTGCTACCCGTCACAACTTCACCACATCTTACCACCCGCCTTATGGAGCGCCTAAACTGCACATTGACAGACATGCTTTCCATGTACATATCTACCAACCACACTGATTGGGACATAGCTCTTCCGTTTGTAACCTTCGCCTATAACTCGTCGCGTCATGAAACAGCGGGCTGCTCCCTTTTTTATCTACTCTTCGGACATCTCTTACTGCCCTTTGACACACTGCTTTTATCAGACCACCCATCGTCCTCCGAGGGCGTGCGGTAATTGTTGTCGCAGACAGCACAGAAGTCCCTTTATGACCGTCGACATAGAGATGCCGTTTTTTCTGTGGGATCTCTTGTTCTCCTGTGGCTCCCATCTCAACGTGTTGGCCTCAGCGAGAAACTACTATTGCGATACGCTGGGCCCTACCGAGTCATTCGTCAGGTCACACCTGTGACCTACGAAATTGCCGCTACCACAAACTCATTAGCTGCTGCACCCAGACCGGAAATAGTCCACGTTTCTCGTCTCAAGCCCTACAACGGCGACTCGCTCATTTAACAGGCACCGACACGGTGCCTAATGGGCCGGAGTGATGATACGTGTATGGAACTGTCGCCCCGACACAGCTGAATTGGCACCCAAATGAAGAAGACGACAACGTGGTTGTTGTGGGTTGGACTCTCAAGCTTCTCCCGTTGGCCTGCATGACTGTGTGCTCTTTAAGCCGTTGGCAAGACCAGCTCTTGGTGAATAAATCTTCTTCGTAACAATATTTTTCAAATGTCAGTTCTTCAAACGTTACTCCCAGTTTTTTCTTGCAGGCATTTGAGAACTTCCATCGGGATCCAAGCGTCAAAGTCCAAAGAATTAAAACACCAACATGCATGTGCTCGTTGGGGGAAAAAAGATAGATTTTGCAGTACCCCGAGACATGCTCGTAAACTTTCTGTGCTACTATAACCTCTGCTTCGCGTTTAGATAACTGACAGTGTAAAAACCGCTTCAGCGATTGGAGTGGTGTTTGTCTCTTTAGCCAGCGCTCACCTGAGTTATGCGACGTAGTGTCCAAAAGATACCATTTGTTAGTTTCACTAGGCTCTTTGCAAGGAATGCTATACCCAACAGTCTGTTCGCATTGAGAGTACCCGATAGAAGGATATAACAGACGTCTTTAATGCCTGCCGAATTAGCACGAGTGCCAGTAATCACACCCAAAGTTCTTAATTAACAAAGCCCCCCTCTCCTTGTGTTCCTAGTTCCTTCTTGCTTTTTGAAGATGGTTTGCGCGTTCCTCTCTGCTTTAGTAACAATCGATGGCACGCCTGGCACACGGGGTGATGCTATCACATCTGCACTCTGTGCAAAGGTGGAAGGTCAGCTCTTTTATTCAATTGTATGGGCAGTCTTCACTTGTTTTTTGCCGCCACCGCTGCTGTAAGTATCTGTATATGTTTACAGATCTACCGCCCGCGCTCGGCGCCCAGCTTGTCACGATGCGCCAACGAGCGCTTATCTTCTACTAGATGCTTCTGTGAGTGTGCTTATCCTTCGGTGGGAAAAATTGTGTGCCTTCGGCTTTCACCGGAACAATTGGGTTAGTTGCTGGGCTCAAGACAAAGGTCACTTCGCTGGCTGCACATGCCCCGTTTGTGAAAAGAGCATGCTTTTCATCCACAGTGAAGTATAACCACTGGCACATTTGTTAGTTTGCACTCGTCTGTACTTGTGACTACATTTCGAGCACTGTTTTTGTTTCAAACAGCGTTTTAAGTGTCGTGAGGTAAACGGTTTGCTATCATTCTGTGTATGTTGTTTTCGTGCTTTGTTTGTGCGTGAGGAGCACGCTGCACGTTCTGATCTGCTTGCCGTTTTCAGCGTAACATTCCAAGTTGTTGCTATCGCATTGATTGCTTTGTCCTTGTGAAGAAGAACATAAACTTTATTTGTCGAATCCAGGCGATTCAAGTCCGGCGTTTTTTAGTGGGCCTGGGCAACCACCGCGGATGCGGTTCCGAGACCTTGTCTCGAAGCGGCTTCCTCGGCACGCTGGACGGCCCAGAGTTGTGCTGTCAGGTTCGAGCTGAGCAGTGTGGCCTTCCAACGCGAGCGGAGGCTGGCGGTGGAATAGTGAGATGAATCGGCACTGTTGGAATTGTTTATTAGGCCCTGACACTCCCGCAGCATGTGACTAAGGGTGGCAACCTCGCCACATGACGTGCATCTGCTTGTAGTGTATATGTCTGGATACATGGCGTGCATGAGTCTAGGGTTTCTGTATGAATCTGTTTGTAATTGTCTGAAGTGTACCGCTTGCGTTCTGTTTAGCCTTTCGTGAGGAGATGGGTATTTGCGTCTTTGTCACTGGTAATGTGTGGTGATGTCGTGAAACCTGGTCATACGATCCTCCCATGCCCAGATGTCTGCAGTTCCCCGCGGGGGAACAGTTTCGTCCTTGTGACGAAACTGACTTTTTTATCTCTGCTTTATCTGCGTTCATTACCCCTGTTCCCTCACTTATCGGATGTAATCGATTGGGATATTACACAAAACATGAGAGCAACGGGGCCAGTGGCATAGCCAGGCGGGGCGTGGGGAGCTAACCGGTGATGTGCCCCCCCCCCCCCCTTGAAATGTTTTTTTGGCATGGCATATATATAGCCCAATATTACCATTTGCATGCCCACCCTTCAGATCAAGGTGCACTCCACCCTTCCCCTCCCAAAAATTTACCTACGCCCCTGGCGATGGCAAATACCGGTGGAAAATGTTCTTGTAATTGCTATCGCAATAAAAACTAAGAGACTCTCGCCTTCTAGTCGTCTTACGCGCATGCATATGGTACACTGTGAGGTTCTTTTTTTTATGCACTGCTTTCTAGAACACTGCAGGGGAATTTCGGAGTATTGACGGAATGCCTCAGACACTTAAAACATTGTTTCAAAAGGAAAACAAAGTTTTTTGAATCGTGTAATTACAGCACAGACAGATGGAGGCCGGAGGAGGTTGGCTTTGTGAGACTAGACAAATGATGCAATGTTAAGCCCAGCCGTATAATTGGTTCTGAAAAATAATAAATATATATCCTTGGAGTCGTCTAAGGGAAATGCAGTTGCGACTATGTATGTCTAGTGTTGTACGTCACAGCGCTTGTCTACCATATATACTGATAACCACATAGGTGCATAGAATGTTATTTGATGAAGTACAGTTTCATTCAACCAGTACTTTGTTTATTTTCTTCAATAATAATCACTGAACTAGTTTTTTCAGTGTGGCCAACATAATTATGCCATTATTTTAGCATGATCAACTAAAATAGGGAGTGCTCCTAAAATGACTGGCTTCATGAGATTTGAAGTGAAGGGAAATATTTCAAGCTCTTCATAGGAAACAACACCACCAAAATAATTATTCATGCCCTCGAATGTAAACTCAACTTGCTTCTTCTCCTGGACGTGAAGTTAGCTGCTCCAAATTGCTCCAAAATGAAAATTTTACTGTTACAATGTGCTCCAAAATCGAAACTTTTGCTTCTCCCAAGTGCTCCAACATGAAAATTTTGCTGCTCCATAAAGTGATCCAAATCAAAAGACCTAGGTGGCATCACAGAACTATGCCTACAGTTTTCCAGCTCCCAAGTTAAACAAAATATTGGTTTCATCGTGATTGAGAGGTCATTATTGTGGAAGTATTTTGGTGCCTCAATGCTGTCATGATGCACTCATCATTACGTGCTGTGGCGGCGTCAGCTTCTCTGATGATGCTTCCGTCGTCAGCTACTGCTCAGAATATGCAACTTGCAAAAACATGATGGGTATGATGGGTTGTACCATTGTCTTTCGTCTCGCACCTTTTTTGAAAGAGTGCCTTCAGTTGGAAATGAGTCAAGCGTGCTACCTCAATGATATTTCTTTAGGGATTCTCAGTCTGAGCGTGAAGAAAAGTTGCTATGCATTCAAACGAAAAACAAACGACATTATGAGCGCTCACACTCTCATCAGTTTTTTCCCCTTCTTGACTGAATAGCATCTTTTCTTCATGCTCAGACTGAGCTGCCCTAAAGCGGTATCGTTTTGTGGTTTAAAGTAAAAAACTCTGAGCTACTGTGCTGATCAAAGTAAAAGTTTAAAAACAAAAAAAACACTGAAAAAAGACGTTTCATTTTTTATCATGCAATAACTCGCCCAGTCAGCAGTATGTGCTATCTTGTTCGTCATGGCATTTGATAAATCATTGAATAAGGTTGCACAAAAGGAGCGACTGGACGTGTTAGTTCGCATTTAGGCAGATGCATAGGAATGCGTGAAAACTCGCTACATGACATGATTTTTTAGGCGCACTCTTGCTGAAGAATTGGTGTTTGCATTTAAAAGCTCCACAGAAGAACTCTCACGATCGAAAATCGTAGATATCAATGGAAAGGCCAAATGTCGACATGAAGTTTCTACGCGAGATCAAGCAAGAGGTTCGTAAAGCGAAAATCTGCTGCCGAATCCTCGACATTTGTAGCTGTGGCCTTCACGTTGTAAACGGCGCATGCAAAATAGGACACATGGCAACAGGGTGGCAAGTCGTGGAATTTCTGCGGGCCATTTACAATATGTTCAATTGTGTACCTGCCCGACGCACTGAATATGCACACATCACTGGGAGCAACATTTCTTCTTTACTCGCTGAAGTTTTGCGTGTCCGGTATCTTTTTCGACCCTGCATTTGAAGTTTTGTGCCATAATCATGGATGCTTACTAGGAGGTTCTATTACCTCCTAGGAACCACAAGAGGTGTTCCAAGTTGCGCTATATTCTTGCGAAAATAAGCAGAACTGCGGAAGTAATACAGTTTATTGATTGCTGATTGGCTTACCGCAGTGATAACCAGTTCTCATTGCTGCTGCCCTGCCCAAGCTTTGCTAAACATATTTTTATGCACTTCTGTTATAAACTTATTCGTATCTGATGACATTGAGTTGAATCCCGGTCCGTCTGGTAAAGATCTGCTGGTGCAGCTATTAGCCGGCCAAAATAAAATTAGTGCTACCGTAGAAAAAATATCCAAGCCAACCAAAAGAAATTTGAAAGTAAGATTAATTACTACCTTAGCTGAAAAGATTAACTGGATAGGTCAGCAGCTTTCCAGTCTCAGGAAATAATAACTGAAGTAAATGACATGGAGAAGGTTATTTCACAACAGCATGCTCAGTCAAGAAGTAGAGGACGTAGAGAACAGATTTCGCAGAAATAACTTCTAGTGGGGAGCTATAAAAGCAAGTTGTAGAAGGTATCTTCTTGGAAAGACTGGAAATACCAACTCCAGCTATAGAAAGAATTCATAGGCTCGGCCTCAAAGGTGAAAAAACTCTCCCTGTAATCCTGAGATTTTTGAATTATTGTGAACAGTAAACCACTCTGAGAAAATGCTATAAACTAAAACGCAGATCACTCTCTCTTTCTCAGGATTTCTCCAAGCGAGTGTGAGAGACACGAGAAAGTTTTCGGGACAGTGCAACATAAGATAGAGCAAGGGGTGCTAAACTCATTCATTACAAACTTGTGTCGATGGTACTTTTTACACGTGGAATGACTAGAAAATTAACACTGTCATCAAAATAAAGCACCTCGTAGGTGACTAGTAATGCGCCCTTGGCCCCCCATTTCAATTTTAAACATGAACTGCCGCAGTATATTAAATGTACTGAGCTGGAAGGTATTATACTTGCTCACGACCCCTGTGCGATCCCTGTACTAAAAAAACTTCGGCGGCTTCGAGCGTGTCCGTCCGTCCGTCTAGCCGCTTGTTTTGATGCTCTCGTTGTCACCCACTTAACTTGGCGTGAACCAAAATTTGCATGGGAGGGTAAAATGGTTTGACGAATATTGTCACAATCCTGGTCGTGTAAGGCATCAGACAGTGGCACATACCCATGGGCGGGTATGTGTTGCTGGTATGTGGGTATGTGCCACAGATGATTGACACCCAGGAATGACTAGGACACACATGGGCTATTTTAACATTGGAGAGTTATGAAATACCAGACATTGGTGGCGTCGACCCAACAAATGGAAAGAATAAATGTCAGGGTCCCAGCTGGAATCGAACCCAAGCATTGTGCATGGCAATGAAGCATTTTACCATAAAGCTACGCTAGGTCTCCGAACTACTTTTCAAATAGACGCTAATTTTCATTAAACTTTTATAGTGGTCACAGAACTGCCTATTCAAATTTGTGAACATTACATATGAACTTCTTGGACACAGCCATCACGTCGGGTTAACATCAATTGTGGTTAGTTGCCATGCGCTGAAGTTCATTAATGTAGCGGTGTCGCGGGCCAGCATCCCCGGGAGCATCAGCGCTTCATAGCAGCATCTGGTGTCGCTAATATGCATGCTACAGTTGGCATCGTTGCGCAAGGGCAAACAATTAATTAGATAAACATTGGCAACTCTTCAACTTACGTTTGTACGTGTAATATTTGTACATATATTTAGCCTCATTTCATGGCGCGTCGCCCAATAAAAAAAAATTTGCAACATGGTAGCCTTCCCTCCGCATGCTTTGCATAACGTCGATTCCCAGGTACGCGGGATCTGTCAAATTTTCTTCTATTCACTGAAGCTTGGCTAAATGATTCGATCTTCGACAGCAAATTTGTCCCAGCTGATTACAATGTGTTCAGGAAAGATCGCAGAGCAAGAAAAAGGAGAAGGTGGCTCTTCGAAAATTCCTTGAACATTATGATACACCTAACGTTAAAGCTCTTTTCTGCTAAACGTATATCATGGAAATGTTAAGTACGTTATTGGCATTATTTACAGGCCACTCTCCTCTGAACGCAACAATTTAATTGAATTACAGTTTCATGACCATTCACATAAAACAAGAAGATAAAGGTATTTTGGCTGCTGAGTTTAAAGCACCAAACATTGATTGGAACTTGCTGACTACCAGGAAGCAAAACAACAAAATAGGTGAAGCAATTATAGAGTTCATATTTGCATTTGAGTTATTGCAAATTGTTGATGATTTCACTAGGATACAAGGTCAAACTAGATCCATGCATCACTTGTTTTTCATTCGTGGCTGTCCTGCATCTTGTGTTGCATCTGAAATTCATCCTGGCATTTCTTATCACGAATTGGTATTACTAACTCTCTCCGGTGTATCAATGAACAAACATTGATCAATTCGTAACTTTCCAAATTTTTTCAGGGCAGATGATGTTTCAATAATGTATCCATTGTCTTTTCGCTTCAACACCTCTGCAAGCAGTGATGCTAGCGTAAACAACCTCTGGCACCGCAGAAAAGGTATTATTATAGAATGCATGGACCGTTTTGCACCACGTATTGTCAAGAAACCAAAAAATAGAAACCCCTGGATTACTCGGCTTACACTAGAGCTCAAAAGAAAGCTTTAAAGATTGAAGAAGGGCTCTTCAACAGATAGTCAAAATCAAGAAATGTCTCTTTTAATTTTTTAACTTCAAAGTAAGGTTTCATTACATAAACAAAACTACCATAATGTACTACTGCCATGCTTTATCTCCACATCCTCAGACAAATTCTGGCGATCGATTTACCCTTCGTCTCGTTCTTCCACGTCTCCTGAAGTTAATAGTTTCATTACTCATGGCATCTTGAAGATAGCGAACGCATTCAATGATCAATTTCAATTTGTTTTCATCTATGATAACAATTTAATGCCCAATTTAATCTGCCAGTACCAGAAATTGTCGTTAGCGAAGAGGGA
Organism: Rhipicephalus microplus; assembly: GCF_043290135.1. Lineage (NCBI taxonomy): Eukaryota > Metazoa > Arthropoda > Arachnida > Ixodida > Ixodidae > Rhipicephalus > Rhipicephalus microplus. Next base: position 11,428,668 of record NW_027464592.1, read on the forward strand.
GTACTCAACTTGCTCTTATATATATGTATATATATATATATATATATATATATATATATATATATATATATATATATATATATATGTGTGTGTGTGTGTGTGTGTGTGTAGATATAAAAAAATCGTGCGGTCCCGATGACATTCCCAACGAATTTTAAGGCTATTTTCGGAATGGATGACTAAGTACCTTCATGTATTCTTTTCAAAATTTTTGCAGGAGGGCGAGGTCACTTTGGATTGGAAAATAGCTAAGATTATACCGCTACACAAAAACAGGATCAAATCTCCAGTTGAAAATTACTGTCCCATATGACTAATTTCAACAGCTTGCAAACTGATGGAACATGTAATGCATAACACATTTCAGTATTTCTCAAAAAACAAAACTTCTTCGACGAGCTTCAACAGAGTTCTTTGAGAGGCTTCTACACAAACTCAACTAGTAGAAAATATACACGATGTGCAACATCTATTTGGTCATCAAACTGACGCTATTGTTCTAGACTTTTGCAAAGCATTTCATATGATTTCTCATAAAAAGCTGCTTTATTAATTAAACTTAGTACTTCAAAACCTTGGGCTAACATCTTGGATTTCACGATACATAACTGGTCGTCTACAACTGGCTTCATTTAATCGACGCTGCTTGGCTAGAGATTCAGCATCGTCTGGTGTCCCGCAGTGTTTGATACTTGGACCACTTTTCTTCCATATTTTCATAAATGATCATCATCATCATATATTAACCCTTAAGGGCCCTTGATGGGGCATTACATAAGGGGGAGGGAAGTTGCGAAATATATGTAAAAGGTCACATTTACCAAGAAAAAAGGGCATGTCGGCTCTGTACACTGCTATGAAACCGGAAGGTAAAACAAAAAAAAGACACATTTAAAGTGTTTCTGCAAGTGTTCATAAAGTATTTTCGTTGTGGTTTCAGAAGCATGAAACAAAAAAAATATAATAAACATCATAGTTCTAAGTGTTAACATTCTTATGGAGGCCCCGACCATGAAATCGTAATACTTTGGCGGTACTATATTGGAAGAAAAAGAATGAAAATTAAGAGGTACAGGGCAAAATAGTTATACACTAGGAAAAGGAGCAGCTCATAGAGAGCTTCCAGTTTCATGTCCGAGTTGAAACCTGAAGTAATGCATTTAAATATTCTTTTTTCCCCAGAACGGTGAATGATTAGAATTTATTAACAAATGAGCAAGTGTCGTAGTCTTCACTGGCAAATTTTGCTTCTTGTGTCAGTGTTCATGAACCTGGTCCTTATTTATATTTAGTTTATATTTACTCATGTGTAGTTAGTACGTGTGCACATTTATTCTTGACACGTCTGTTATTTTATTTACCTGCACTCGGTACTTTGTTCCTATGTGCCAATAACTCCGTGTGCTGAGATTTGGGTTCACGTTAAGGTACCTCAGGTGGTCGAAATTTTTGGCACCCTCCACTACGGCTGCGGCGTGTCTCATAATCATATGGTGGTTTTCGGACGTTAAACCTCACATATCAATCAATCAGTCATGTGTGCATAGCTGCATTGAGGATTGCTATATATGTATTTGCATACATGTGCACGTGTAAGTTCGAATGTGTAACCGCGTTTTATTTGTTAAGTCACTTTCTGTTTTAGGTCATGCGAATTATGGGACATGTTATGAAGTCACTTTCCGTTTTAGGTCATGCGAATTATGGGACATGGTTATGCCTACCACTTGTTTCACACATTTTGTTGTACCAGAACGTGCACTCTTCTTCTTTCTGCCCTACCAAGGTCCCAACTAAGGATTGTTGTATAAATAAATAAATAAATAAATAAATAAGTAAATAAATAAATAAATAAATAAAAACTGATTCCTAGCATCACCATGTCGCGCGGTCGGCCGATGGCCCTGTCATGGTTTTGGTTTCCCCGCGTGATCGCAACGGATAAGTGCGCGACACTTGGTTTTTATCTTTATCGTACGCTTTTGCAGGGGTGGTGGAAGCCGATTTTCATCTTTATTGGGGCAGCTTTTAGCGCATTTATCATCGGCGCTCACGAGGTATTCTCTTTCTCCTTGATTATTGAGGTTACTCTGCCTAAGGCAGCCACACGCAGAGGTGCCCATGTGTGCCAATGCAACTCGTTGCTCCAAAAGAACAAACACATTTTATTTGTGTGGACTGTGAGGAGGCGCTCTGCGTTGACCCATGTTTCAAGCAATATCAAGTTCTGAAACACTATAGGTTCACATGAGATCATCCGCAGGGGGTGCTGGTGCGGCAGCCGCTGTAGTGTAGTCGCACACGCTGGTCATTGTATGACGACCGAGGTGCTTGGCTGCGTGGCGCCACCCCTGGCGCTAGTTGTTGTGATACCTTTTCTCATCTCTTCATATGAAATCAGAACATCATGCAATCAATCGCTGAAGAACCACAGCAGTGTTGGTCGAAGATAGGTACCCAGTCAAAAAAGTTCAAGTGGTTCAATTGGAAAAATACCAATTGACATCAATTGGTTTTCAACCCATTGGAATTTGGCCACCAGTTGGAAACATACCAATTATATATTATTGGTGAACCGATTCATATTCAATTAGTTATAATCATTTAGACAGAACTGGTAGATAATTGGTTGACCAATTGATGTAGGGGGGGACCAATTGGTGATCCAATTAAAGCTAACTGGGATCCAAATGGCTAACCAGTTAAAGTGAACTGGTGTGCAACTGGTAATCCAGTTAATCCTAAATGGTCCTCCAGTTGAAACTAGGTGGTGTTCAATTGGTTGATCAATTCAAATAGATGTAGTCATCCAATTGAAACTAGCTGGCTTCTAAAGGGTTTGTGGGTTGAAGAGAATTTGTGTCCAACTAGAAGGTCAGTCGAAGGTATGTGGTACTCAATTGGTTAAGCAATTGAATAGATGTGGTCATTCAATTAAAGGTAACAGGTGCTCAACTGGTCACCCTGTTAAAATAGACTGGTTTCCAACTGGTTAACCAGCTATGTGCAAATGGTCATCAAATTAAAGCAAACTGGTGCTCAACACGAAGAGGCTTTATTAGACGACAATAGTTCGGCAAAAATGTCTTGTACAGAGCGAGATTTATAGTACAACTCCCAATTCCTGCTAGCAAGGGCATATGTAGTTGAACTGCTGCTCGTTCTGCTGCAGTTTTTGGAAAGGGGGTCGTTGATATATTGTTGTTGCTCAGAGTTATTTCTTTGTTCCGCATTGCATCAGCAATCATGCAGCCAGGCTACATGAAAGAAAAATATGATGAGACATAGATAAAATAGACTACATGGCTGCAGTAAAGAGGTTAACACACCAGTCTAAAACTCTGTAACTGCACGCTCTGGCACTTTCCAGATTGGGTAGTTCGAGATAGTCCACTGGTGAGCATTCGTCCTAAGCAGCCATGCATTCCAACATCGAGGTTGCGATTCAGAGTGCGTCATTAGAGTGTTCCAGACCAGTGTGGTTACCTCTGCACAAAGTATGGAAATGTTACCGATGTAACTAGACTTACCGTGTACAGTAGCTCCCACACTTCATGCTAGCTACGCCCGTGCACCGTGTCCGCTGCAGTCGCGAGCCAACACTAGTTAGTGTAACGAACAAAATGTTCAAAAGATAACAATACAGGTGTTAAGGTGGTTCAAAAGTAAAATACTTGCCTTTATTGTAAATAAAAAGGGCTGAATCAATGGATCATGCCAGCGTAATTACTGCAAAGAGGCTGGGTATAAAACACGTCGGTGAACATTGCGACTTGTGCCCGCTGCGGCGGTCCATTAGTGATGACGATCCTGATGGCACGTGCTGCAGCGCTTTCACTGTGAGTGCATGCTCTTTTATGAAAATCTAGACTACACAAAGATTGCTTTCGCCGAAAAGCAATACAAAATTTTGTAATGAGAAATTAATTTAGAAAGTTCATTTTGACCTCACTTTATCGCTTCAAGTGCAGCGGTTTTGGAAGGGTTGTTAGTACTAAACCAATGCTTGCTCAACCGCTTTCTCAATGTGTTCTTGTATGATTGAACTGGGGTGGCTACTCGTGTCATAAAGATGTGAAGTGTAAAGAAACATTTGTAGCAGATATAGTACTATAGTAAGGTGTTTTATGATTTTGGGAAAAAAATATTGCAGAATTTTACCACCTCACTCATTGCCAACTTCACAGAACTTGCACAAGGCACTCCATAGGGTTGACCAGTCAAAGAGAACTGGTCTTCAGTTGGTCAGCCAGTTGTAATTAAATGGTTTCTACCAGGTCAACCAGTTGAACACTTACAACACTCTTTACAACTAGAATATTTCCAATAAAGGATCTCCTCCGATTGGAAAGTATTTTCCCATGCGGGTGTGCACATTCAATTGAACTAACAAGCATTCCAATTGGGAGGCCAATGGGAATTCACTGTTCCAATGGTTTACTAATTGGGATGTGTGCAACCAATTGGACTGACAAGCATTTCAATTGGGAGACCAATCGGAAAGTGGTGTACCTATATGAATGATCAATCGCAACTGCGTGGTCCGATTGGTCATCCGCATTGAAGCACCACGTCCCAGTTGCTTTCCAATTCATTCCATTTAGGACCAATTGCTATGAACTGGTATGACCAATTGAACCAATTCACTTTTTTTTGACTGGGTAAAGATGTAAGCCTATGGTGCAGTTTGCAGTCATAAATGATGCCGACACCAAAATACTGTTGCTGATGTTTTTAATAGAATTTTTCTATTGTACACATTTGGCCCATTCAAAATCTGCATTGAAGTAATTAGAAATTTTGGAAAGCTTAGAAAAATGTTGCACGAAATGTTACACATGCTTACTAGACAGTGACAGCATTGGGTGGCATGGTACCTTCTTGTATTGACGTGGCAGAAAGTTGTGTGCCACTCAGGGAATTTCGCAAAAATACTCTGGGAAAACCCGGAAATCTCGGGGAATTTCAAAATGCTGACTTGGTAGACACCCTGTCATAGTGTGTGATATTACGACTGGTTTGGGTGTGTGTGCGGCTACAGTTGTCTGAGGGCCAACAGCTGTGCCTTTTTCATCCATCTTCTTCCTAGGCCTAGGGAAGGGTAGGTAGGTCAGTTAGCGGGCCTTGGTGAATTCGTTGCAGCTTGGCAAGTGTTCTTTGAGCTTTAGTGCTGTCCCATGGGCGATAGTCGCCGGCGTGAGCTAGCGCACCTTGGTATGCGCCATATGATTTAGGTTGTCTCTGATACTGCTCTCATGAGAGCGGCAAACCAACAGATTTTGGTTTGAAATCTATCTCCCACTGGACCTGGCTGTTGTGCAGGACTTGGACCGAATCAGGAAAATTATTGGTTTTAATGAGATGTTTTCTGAAAGCCATGGCACAAATCTCGTAGCAGTGTTCGACTTGTTCGCAGTCAGCTCAACAATTATTCATCTGTGCTTGTCTTCTTTGCAGTGTCGTGATTATCTTGCAAGGATTAAAATATATTTCAAACGTTCTTGTGATAGAAAATGTTGGGCCGTCCTCTTTCGTTTTGCAGTGGAAATCTTTGCACCAAGATACCGTCCGTCCACCGGCATATGTACCCCTACTACAAGAGAGCTGTATGCAACTCTGAGGACTTGCTTGCGACGTTCGAAACCGTCGTTCGTGTGGCGGATTACATGGCTGTGTAAGTGCTTTTACATGACACCTTAAGCTTCCTTCCCGATTTTGGAAAAAGCTTTTAGGGTAACGGGATCTTGCAAAGGATTGCTTATGGTTGAGGAGATGTATATTGGCTGGCCTTGTATATTGGCTGGCCTCCAGAAGACGTAGACAACTTGCGCATTTTCTGCGACAGATAGTGTGATACGTTTTAGGCCATGCAGTTGGGTGTTGCTGGCTTGCTTTGGACTTATGAGGAAAGGGTAATTCAAGTATATTACAAGTGATAAAATGGGCTCTAGAGCTTTTTTTTTTTTGAGGCACAGGTGATCGACTTTACTGCTCATGCTGTGAAAAACGAAGTGAATGTGGGTGTGTATATACAAGAGCACTGCACAGGCTACGATTCTCGGCCTGGGTTCAGAAATTGTTTAAGTTTACCAACCCAAACCTGGCCTAGTGACCGAAATGTGAAACATGGGCCTGGTCCAAGCTTGAGAAAGAATTTAACCTGCTGGGTCCAGCCCGGCTTGACCCAACTGCTGTTGAGGCCCGGCAGGAACCCGAGCCTATAATCTAGGTGTTGTTGTTTGAACAGGGAATTGACAGTAAGTTGTTTTAAATGCCAAATATCTATGCTGTGTTGGTGTGTGCTTTGCATATGAGGATGCTTTAACCTTCTTGTCAATTGTGGCTCACGGTGGGAAAAGTTGAGCAGACACGATGAACGTTTGTGCAAGGCACTGCATCTATTTTTTCTGCAAATAGAAGGAGGGTCATCAATGACATTTTGCAGCAGATATTGTAGCTCTGAAAGTAGTTTGCATCATGAGTTCTGTTTCATTAGGCAACAGAAAGAGAGGAGCCAAAGAACATAATTCTGTCTTTATTTTGATTGAACTAATGCTCTAATGATCAAGTCAATCATATACCCTTTGGATATGTAGCACCAGTCTTCAGCAGTGCCTTTCCAACACAAGATAAACAGAAGAAAATAAGCCAAATTTGTGACTTTTGTTAATGAACTAACCTGACGGAATGCACTATGTGCAGTTTTTAGGAATACATATAAACAGGAATAAGAAAGAAAAAACTGTTTTACTGTAGTTTTACTGTATCTTTAAAGTTAATTAAGCAGCCTTATCTGCGATGAGTGTGTATAGACAGTTCGGTGAGGAGACGACATGGGGCAGATGATTACATGTGGAGGGGCTAATCGACCTTTCTATTGGCTGAGGGGCCCTGTAGCCTCCACAGTGCTGAAGGATAATTTTGAAACAGAGTGTAGATTGGCCTGTACCTAAGCAGACTTCTGGCACCACAAGTAAGGCTGCTCAGTTTCCAGGCATTTGCACACTGCCATAATGACTGTGAGAAAAAAAAATTGAAAAGGCAGCTTGAAGCCAGAATTGTTGTCAACTTTCGAAGAGCAACCAAAAAATGCTGTCATGTGCGAGAAGCCATCAATGCAACAAGCAGTGATTGATATAACATTTTGTTGCATAAATTTTAAGTACAGTAGGCTCATTGAACAGAACATGAAAGGACCAGGTAAACGTGTTTCGTTTAACAAGAGTCTCATTTACTGAGAGATGAACAGGAGTGTAGAATGCTTGTGTGAAACCAATCACACCAAGAGAAATTGTTCGTTTAACAGGTGTTCATTTACTGAGAGCCCGCTTCATGTCAGAAAAGTCTTCTGCTTTTTCGGTAACTGGCAACAAGTCGGTCAATGATTTCGACGCGTGCAATTGCCGTGATGCCTTCGCAGGTATTAAAAAAAAAGCTAAGGCAAGGTGGGCGGCCAGTGCTGAATGCACCATTATGCCTCATTGTCGACAGCCTTGTCATGATCATCACCAGCTGTGTGCCTTGAACGCAACACAAGAGCACAATGCTGCCGTTTGCTGGTGTTAGGTTGCTTTCCAGGGTGCTCCACTTTGTGGACAAAAGCTGGCTGGCGCCCAACTGAGTAGCATGGGCACTGAGAAACTTCAATCCAGCGACCATACTGCATGCTTTATAGGTGACAATCGAAGTGAGTCACACCTTACTGTGTAAAGCTCGTCTTGCTGCTTGCTGATTCCCGAAGTGTGGATGCAACGTGCAGTGACTTTATCAAAGGATAGTTTAATATAACTATGGATACATGGAATACAGTTCATCAGCCCTAAGCACTCGTGGAATCCTAAAATTTTCTTCTTCGGTGGAACCTTCGTTTTAGAACACTTGCTGGCCTCTTGTGCCATGACCAGCATCGAACTGACATATTGTGTATGTTTTGCAGCCATAATGAAAATCTATTGCAGTTAAGCCTGCCAATAGGGTTGCAATGCATGATGTTCATTTTTTGTGCATTTGCACTTGCTACTTGTGTTTCGCAATCATTATACCATTATTTGTACAGCTGTTCATGTTTATTAATGGGTAATTAGTCACACAAGATTGGCTGGTGACTGTGTACTGTGCAATTGCCTTTGCAAACTAGGGGTTCTCGTTTGCAACCATTTTTAATGGCTATATTGCGGGCTTTCTGAATACTTGGCCATTGTTGACATCTTCAACCTCACGAGGTGCAACAGAGATGTCGGTCTCAATGGATGATGTCAACATTTTGGAATGACCCAAACTCACTTCTGTAAGCAGGCTGTTGTGCGGGCACAACAACCATTGCCAGAGTGAAGCAGGGGAAGCTGCCACCCAGCATGTGTCAATAGCAGCATCCTGTCTAGGTGTTCGAGCTGATGATGCCTCGCTCATGAAGTGCATTCATTCATGCTCAAGTTGCTGTGCCCAGGGAGAACTTCTCCTTTTGCTCCAACATATTCCTCTGAAAGCTTTCCTGCTGTCATCCAAGCCATTGCATTACTTCCATATGGAGTCGGGCACCTTTCTTTAAAGCACCCTGGGTTCGCATACTGGCAAGCAGTGGAAGTTCTTGGCTTCCTCTTGCAATAATGCTTCAGAGGCAACCTAAAAGTTTCCTTTGCATGCTTCCCACAAGCATTGTCTTTGCCCTTCGAAACAAGCGCTCTGTTAAACAGTACTTTGCAAAAGAGTGTCGACTTGTGTACGTTTGTAGTTTAGAGCTTTCTGGTAGGATTTTCCTTTCTAATTGTGAGCGTGCGCGCAATGCGAATGAGAGGGCACATTCGTGCTGTTTACCCCTTTTTTTTGCTCAAAAGACATTAGTTCAGTTAAGGGGGGCTTTGCTGATTCGATAGACTTGGCGGCTTGAACATGACTGGTCATTCAACAGGTTATCATTCATAACTCCTTCCAAATGTCTCATGTGACAATTACCCCTGGCAGCCAGTATTGTGGATTGGGCGCCTTTGTTCTGTTCCAATCACATTCCGGGGAATTGAAACTTGTAATTCTATTCTCTCATTAGAATGAAGAAAACCCTAGTTCATTCTGACCCTGGGAATGACCGGGCAGATCAACTCCATTCCTACATTTTCTCAACGTAGGAAAGGCATGCTTTGATTTTGATAGCTCTGTCGAGCTAAGAATGATTGTAACAACATAAAGCTGCTGTTGTCAAATTCATTAGGAATTGCAGAAGTATACAAAACACTGGTGGAGGGACAGTAGCTCGGTGACTTATCTCGGGTAGTACAACCACATTACTACCTTTGATGGGGCAGTTCTCTCGCTACCTATAGTATTTGCATGGTCAGCACAATCTTGGAAAGAAAAGTAAGTAAACAGTTGGCAATGCATCTATTGACTTCTTTCGAGCGTATTTTACTACCATCGTGGCATTTCTTTACTCTAGCCAGCAGCTAGTAAAGCTTCAAACTTTTGCCGTTACTAACCAGGGATGCTTTCTCAGTCTTAACGAAGTAACTACCAAGCCACATATGTTGCTCGATCCTTGCAGTAATTGTGGCACTCTTTTATTTTGTCGATTACCTTGAAATAAAAATTTCATGCTAAGTGATGACATACATATGTGCAAATAGAAGCCAGATGATCATGTGTACAAATTGTTTGTTATTTTTCTAAATTCTATGAATGTTAACCAGTACACAGTGTGCTATTCCAAACTATATAGTAGCGTAAATATTCTCAAACGGCTTCTACAGTACGTACCGGCTAATCTTGACATTCTATATGCGCGTTTTCTTGTATTTCCTAGTCAGTGATTCGTTCATGCCCAATGTATGTTGCTGTGATGCATACTTGTCATGGTAATTGCATGAAGTAATTAGTGGCCACTAATTAATCTATGTGAACAATTTCACTTCGTTTATTCTCCTACATATTTTTCTGTAATAGAAGTATCTTAATGTGGTATTGTAAATGCATATATCATCATCATCATCATCATCAGCCTGACTACGTCCACTGCAGGACAAAGGCCTCTCCCATGTTCCGCCAGTTAACCCGGTCCTGTGCTTGCTGCTGCCAATTTATACCTGCAAGCTTCTTAATCTCATCTGCCCACCTGACCTTCTGTCTCCCCCTAACCCACTTGCCTTCTCTGGGAATCCAGTTAGTTACCCTTAACGACCAGCGGTTATCCTGTCTACGTGCTACATGCCCCGCCCATGTCCATTTCTTCTTCTTGATTTCAGCTATGATATCCTTAACCCCAGGCCTCGTTATGCAGTTCCATCACCATGCGGATTTTTTATCCGGTTGGGAACTGCGCGGCACTGGGATTTGAACCACGGACCTTTTGCATGCGAGGCGGATGCTCTAATCACTACGCCATCGCTGCTAAATGCATGTATTGACGAGGGTAATTAAAAATTTAGTAGCGTTAATAATTGTTCCAGTCAGCATTATTCAGGAACTACTTAGCCGACTAGCAAGTTTCACTAATCTGCATTTTACTATTTTCACTTACTAGGAGATTAGTGTTTTTTGTGATAAGTTAATGGTTAGTATTTAGTTAGTGAACATGCAAACCTTTTTTTTCAAGAGTGCATGTTTGAACAAATGGTGATGTCTCGATATTGTTTAAGCTTGAATGCGTTAATGCTAAAACGACGACATGTTGTAGTCTTTTGTAAGGATTTGGGGAGGTGCCACCTTGGTTACGTGTGATTGCCTGTTTTGGCTACTCGCACCACTGCTTTCAAAAGTCTATTCTATACTGTATCTCTCTGTATGGTTAATCTTGTTGTAACAATTCGTGTACGAATGTGTGCTGTGCTAACCTGCAGACCTTTGCGATAGAATTCCTGGCAAAGGCGCTCATGTGTGTAGTTAGGGGGGAAAATATTGCAAAAAAAAAGAGAGCGGGGGATAATATGGGATGAGACGGTGCGCAAGCTGGTATAGGAAAGCTTCCAGTAAACACAAGCATCGCACCAGCGTCAATACACATTATAACTTAGAGAAGCGGAAGGGTTTTTTGAATGGCCAATCGGTACAAGATACTGAGGGGAACAGTGCAAAAGCGGGACGGAGAAAGATTGAACACACGACACAAGCGCTGATGGACAACTGTGTGTAAATTTATTACACCTGGAAATATGTAGCTGGAAACAAGAACCAAAATCATCACGTGCACGTATGAGTGAAAGGCAAAAAAGAGATAATGTTTTTGAGTAGTTAACTTGTTCTTTTCGACTCGTGGCAGATTCTTTTTTGCCTTTGGTTTTTCTTTTTTGTGTGACATTTTTTGTTCTTGTTTTCAGCTGTATGTTTCCACGTATAATAAATTTACCCACAATTATTCGTCAGCGCTTGTGTCGTGTGTTCAATCTTTCTCCGTCCCGTTTTTTGCGCTGTTCCCTTCAGTGTTAGATAAGCGCTTTTTCCAATCTGTATCCAAGTCACCGATGGTGGCTGAAGCAAAAACAAAGTGAAGGATGGGGAGACAGCAGGCAGCTGTTTGCCACCGAGGGGGAAAGAATCTCATAGTGTAATGTGAGTATGCTGCCGCCGTTGTTCCGCATGACGAATACCATGGCATAGAGCCATGGTTATGCGAGGTATAGAGGGAAACATCAGAGCAACACAGTCTCTATAAGGACAGAATTACAGTAGGTGTGTTGCTTTACTATGCTTGTAATAGGCCAAGATATTTCAAATTACTATTTTGTTGTTCAATTGAAGGGTCTTGCTTACTAATGTTTGAAGTTTGAAAATCAGCTCGTCGTCAAAAATGGGCTATTTTTTGAAAAACATAATTTCATTCCCATTCTATTCCGAGCAAAATGTGCTTAGTTCCATTCTCATTTCATTCCTCGAAGCTTTATCGCCATTCCATTCTCATGCCACTTTGGGGTCGCAAAAATGTGGAACAATTCTGGATTAATTCCGATTGAGGAGTGGCAACTTCGCAAGACTGCTGGCAGCACGCTGTTTACTCGCCCTTCCCTGGCATATAGAGTTGCGTAGGTTTGGCACTGGCACTTATAATAGCCAGTGTATGATGCCTTATCTGCCCATCTATTGTAAATAATAAATGACAGCAGAATGGAACAAACAGACAGCAGATACTTTAGAAGAGGAGGAGCTGGGCAGCAGTCGACAGCCGGCTCAGTTGGAGCTGTCGCCTGGGTTCAAAAAAAGGGAAGTGCAACTGGGCCAGATAGAAAATTTAGTTGGGTGATGATGAACTGGAATGTGCTTGTATAGGGTTGGGTGCAGCGGAGATCATCGGGAGAGGCCTTCTTCACTGCATAAAGAAAAAATACCTAGAAGGGGTGACGACTAGCGTACAAGCGTGTACATGGAGTTTGTGCTTTGGACTCGTGTCTGAAAGTTCTTCAGTGCATTCTAAACTGGTTCGAGGGGGCATGTGACTATAAATGTCTGATTGTGCATTTGAGAGTTTATAATCATGTTCTCTCTGCAGTGTGGAGAAGATGTTTGATTGCAGCCGGGACGACATGGTGGACGTTGCTGAAGCATTGATTGTGGCACTGATGAAGCTCCTAGAGAAACTGCGCCATGAGGTATGGCTGATATCTGCCACTTGAACATTGTCTCATTGTACAGGGCTGAGCTCATGCACAGTAAATACTGTATCTATTCGCATAATAAACACACCCCCTATATTCATCCGCTACAGTCCTTCTAACCGACATCTGGCATCTCCTTGATCGTTGGATCTCTTCCGTTTTTTATTATTATGCCAACCCCTCTCGGCAACCGCGGCTTGCTCCCTTTGCCCGCTGCCGCCGCCATATTGTTCCTTCTGCGCGTCGCACGTCCAGCCTTTTTTTTTATTATCCATGCGCCACAGCGGCGTTCACGAATGGGGCGAGTGTAGAGACTTAGCAGCTGATAAACCCACAGCAAGCGAAGGTCACGAAACTTAACGCGCAAACTGACGGCCGCTTTCTGCAAGTACGAAACTTTAAGGCCTACTTACATACCCGTGATTTCCGAGCGATAATGACAAAGTTTGCTGTCGCCATGGCTAGCCATAACTTAGGTGAAGGGCCATTCGTCGCCATCGCGTAGCAGGTTTGTGGTCAAGCAGGAAAAATTCCAGAAAAGATCGCGATGATTTTCGCAACCTAATAGAACTCCCAATTTCCGCTTCAATTGTAATACCGTATTTACTCGATTCTACCGCGCCCTCGATTGTAACGCGCACCCGATTTCCACCGCGAAAAAAAAACAAAAAACGTAAGACATCGATTGCAACGCGCACCCATTTTTCTCGCTGGCCCGCACGATCACACCACTCGAAAAAACGACTCTTTTCGGGAGCGTCTTCCATTTAAATATGTGGTACGGGCGAAGCTTGTGCCCATCTGACGTGTAACAGAGCATTGCAGTCACTGTAGTTTTACCGTGGACCGATGTCAGCACGCGAACTTGCTTCGCCCCCTTCTTCTCGATGGTTGTGGTGCCAGGCATGTCGAAGTAAAGAAGCGTCTGATCGGCATTCCCGATTTGCCCAAACAGGTAGCCGTTGTTGCGCCGCAAGTTTAGGACGAACCTCTGAAAACTGTGAAGCTTTTCATCGTACTCCTCTGCAAAACTTTTCGCATATGCATGTTCCCCTTCGGAGGGAAAAGCCTTTCCTCTTCATAAAGTTAGTTAGCCAGCACCTGCTCGCTTTAAACTGGCTCCGCATTAGACCTTTTTCTAAGACTAATTGCATAGCCCGCACTTGGAGCAGCTCTGTCGTCACGGGCCGCTGTGCCGCTCGCTGCTCAAGCACATACTCGCCGAGCAGCTCTTTAATTTGCGGAAACCGACCCTGCTGTGGTTCACTGAAACCTTTGCATGAAGCTTTGCTGTCGACAATCTTCTGCTTTTGTTTCCGCCGGTCCCGCACGCACGTTTCGGGAACTCCGAACGACCGCGCTGCGGCCCAATTTCCGTCCGCTTCTGCACACGCGATGACTTTTCTTTTAAAAGCGGCATCGTGGTGCACTCGAGTTTTTGGAGTCGGCCCTTCCACGCCGTTGATGCTAATGCACTACTAGATGACGAACTCCTCAGCACACGTACGAAGTGCCGCACATGGGAAACACATAGGCAGAAATGGCCGACGCGCCATGCCGACGCACGTAGCAACGTTACTAGATACTTTTCCAGTTGTCAAACTCCGCCGCGGCGCGTGACGCTTTTCCATTGAGCGCCGCGTGGGGGCGCGCGCGACACGATTGGCCCGGTTCGGTGAGAGGTGTAACCGCGAAGGAACCGGCCTGCGAGCGCAGAAGGCGACCGCATCGTTCTGCTCGAGTTGTTGTGCGCGTTTGCTTTTGTTTCCCGTGTATAGACGTAAAATGTCGATGACTGCTGTGACTGTGTAGTGAGAAGCAATGCCCCGTTGCTTTGTGACCGGCTGCAAAAGCGGCTACGACTCTGCGAAGAGCGCAGCTGAGAAGAGACACTTTTTCAAACCGCCCAACGAAACTTCGAGGCTTCAAGAATGGCAACACGCGATCCCAAGGAGCGACAGGGAGCTCACGAGCTCTTGTGTTGTGTGCGACCTTCACTTTCAGGAAGCAGACCTTGTGAAAAACTTCGTGCACAACATCCGCGGTGACGTCGTCGTCATACCGCGAGACAAGTGGAGCCTCAAAGATGATGCCGTACCCCGCTTGTTTCCCAACTGTCCGAAATATCTTTCGAAGCCTTTGCGGAAACGCAAAGCTCCTGCCGTAAGGTCACCCCTTCAACCGAAGCGTCGGAATGTTCAGGACGACGCCGAACAAGAAAACACAGCGCCGAACACCTTCGACTATGGGGAGAGAGACGGCTCTGTGTCAGGCAGCGTCACACTCGATAGTACCCAGTCCTTGTTCGAGGAGCTATCCACAATGGCGCAAGAGGGACGGCGGCTGCAAGGCTGGTCGACTGAACTCGTTGATTCTGTTGTCGTGCTCTACAAACTTGAAGTAGAAAACTCAGTTCCCCGAGTCGGCAAGGCAGTGACGTTGTCAAGCGACCTTTGTCTCTCAGTCAGTGCGAATGGGCGGCTTGTACCGTCAACTGTGTACACAGGATGTTCGCACCTGGAGGTGAAGTCATTGAATGACCTAACATGCTTGCTGGGCTATGTGGAAAAGCTAAAGCCATGTCAGGGCTTTCCTGCCAAGCTTTACCCACAAATATCATCCTCGTCGGTAGCAAGTAAAGAGGGTGAGACTTGGCGACGCAAAACATGCACCACGCTGAGCTTGGATGCCACCTGCACAGAATGCAAAACGTTGGGTAGACGGTTTTTGATGCGCACGAAGAACTCCCAAGTGCGCAAACCCAGACCCAAGAGTAAGTGCATGAAAACGCTGCGCCGTAAAGTGATCCAAGCAACGCTCAAGAGAGAGAGGCTGAGCAAAGAGCTGGCTTCTATGAAAAAGCAACTTTGTAACGTGACTGAAGCTAAAATTGAAAGTGTGCTTCATGTTCTTCCTGCAAAGCAGCAACTTGCTTTTAAAACGGCGGTAATGGCAGCAAAGGCAAAAATGAAAAACGGAAGGCGTTATGACGACGAATGGCTGATGACATGCCTGTTGTTGCAAATTTCCAGCCCAAAAGCTTACACCTTGATATCAGACATGCAACTGTTGCCCCTTCCCACTAAAGCCCGCTTGCGTCAAATAATCAGTGGCATCCCATGCAAGTACGGGTACAATGAAGTTGCGCTAAGTACAATTAAGGCGCACTTCCAGGGCAAGAGTCACATCAGAAGGTGCGGCGTTCTACTGCTGGACGAGATCAAACTAAAGCAGTCGGTTGCTTTAACAAGGCGTCGTGCAAAATGGACGGCTTCGTCGACTATGGCGACGTAACATCCACAGCGACTGATAAGCTTGCTGATCATAGCCTAGTCCTCATGTTTGTGCCGCTGTTTGAGGACTGGGTGCAGCCCATAGCAAGCTTCGCCACAAAGGGAGCAGCCCCTGGGAAGGTACTTTCGGAACTCGTGCTGAGCGCTGTGCTTGAACTGCACAAAAGCAACGCCTCTGTGCTTGCTATAATAAGTGATGGAGCCGGGAACAACCGCTCAATGTGGACCCAGCTCGGTATATCGGGCAAGCTGGACTCGTCGTGCCATCACATCGAACACCCTTGGGAGCCTTCACAGAGGATTTATTTCATTTGTGATGTGCCGCACATAATCAAGTGCATCAGAAATCATCTGAAGAAACATACCTATGGATTGATAAGAAAAAAAGTGCAAATGTTCAGAGTTAGAATTTAATCGTTCTTTTTCTTACTTCCAGGCACGTGACCATAAGATCAACTTTGGTCACTATGTTACACTGTTCGACACAGAAAAGGACAAACACCTACGAGTCGTACCAAAACTGACGCGAGCCCATGTTGCACCTGATAACCTTCAGAAGATGAGTGTCAGGCTTGCCACCCAGGTATTTTGACTGCTATAGTCTGTGTGTTACTCGTTGCACGTTGTTTGTTTTCGTGTACCTTTACACCGAATGCACTTCTTTAACAGCTGTTCAGCCGTAGCACAGCAGTTGGCATCAAGCTGTACAGAGAAGCCAAGGTGCCAGGCATGGAAGACTCCGAAGGCACAGAAACATTCACCAGGATGGTGAATGATCTTTTTGATGCCTTAAACATCAAGCTACCATCGAGAGGAGTGAGGCGCCACTCGAAAGAAATACAGGTGACTGCTAGACCCCTTTTCATTTCGATTTAGCCTTGTATGTTCTTGAGCACTCACTTTGTTCAGCATGTTAACATCATGACACTAATATTTTCAGATCCTGAAAGACTTCCTGGAAATGCTCAACACGACGGAGCGAAATGCAGTCAAAGAGAACCTGAAGCTTTTTGCGTCACAGCAAACAACAGAGTCTTTACGAGTGACTTTGCTGTCCACCATAGACGTCATTGCATTTTTGCTGGCTCAAGGTGCTAACTATGTCCTTAGAGCAAAGTTAAACCAGGACCCTTTGGAGGTAAGCATGCTGTTCTTGTTTTTGCTTGGTGCATTTTGTTAGCACATTTCAGTGCAGTTCAAAGCCATGTCTTTTTCAGCGACACTTCGGATAGATAGATAGATAACTTTATTGTACACCGAGGGAGGAGAGTCGGGTTTTACCCCGACGCCCCTGCGGGCCGCTCCCACGTTGGAACAGGCAGGGACTGGCACGGTCATTTGGAGGTGACGAATCTCATCCAACGGTTGTCAACTTCAGTCAGATATTCCGCCTCCTCAGCCTCTACACACCGGTAAAGACAGCTTTGCGTGGCAGTGTGCAAGGCACACCCTGTTCTGTGCTCGTTAGTGTGACTGACAAGCCGCCCAGTCTGCGTTTTCCGGTTTTCTGTATAATAGCAGGCAACTTGCCTCAAATAGAAGGAAAATGTTAGCCGAAAACGCATGCAGAACCTATGAACAGCACCCGCTACTGCGCTGAACTGCAGGGGAAAGTTGCCTGTTCAGCTGCGCGCCGACGCGCTCGATCGGGCCGACCGTGGCGCGAGCGCCCCTGGCGGCAGTAAACAGAGAGGGGTCAAGTTTGTGCGGCGGTCCAGGCGGAGTTTGACAACTGGAAAAGTATCTAGTAACGTTGGCACGTAGGGGGCGGCCATTTTGGACTTGCCGATGGCAATAGATTGACCATAATTTTTTTTGTTCGTACTCGATTCTAACGCGCATGCAATTTATGAACTCGCTTAACCGGAAAAAAAGGTGCGCGTTAGATTCGAGTAATTACGGTAGGTGGATGGCTAAATTGTGGCTCACGCAGAGGATTGTGGGCTACGGGGCTCGTCTGTATCGACTTCCGGTTCGAGATGCCGTTCCGTCGTATGGTACATCTTGCCAGGACTGTCGCTTTCTGTGGGTTCCACCAAGCAGCTGCGGTGCCTTTTTCTCACAAATTGTTTCATAATACCTTGTAGAGCTATGCAGATTAATTGAATCATGAGTATAATGAAAAAGACTATATTGAAAAAAAAAAGTAATACGTCATTTACTCACCTAATCCTCGCACTCTCATAATTCTCGCACCCCTCCACATTGCCCAACAAAACTAAGATTTTTTTTCCTCGAGTAATTATCACACCCCCGAAAATTGCCGCAATAATGTAGTCTGCTATTTCAGCCTTGATGACGATAGCGTGTGCCATCTGGTGCCCTCTCTTGAGCAGCAAGCGTACTAATATTGCATAGAGATTCAATCAAATTCAAGCCAAACCAAAGGGGTAAGTGCGCGTTGCAGTGTGTTTTGTATGTTGTGTCGGTAATCTTGTCACGTAACAGGGCGATACTGAAGCTACACAGCTGCTTTCAAGTTTGAAGTGATTGATCATGCACTAATCAAGGACAACAGGGCCGCCGGTAGGCCTTTCGGAGTCGACGAGTTTTGTGTTCGCTACTGGTGACGGCAGCTGAAAGCCACCAAGACGCGTTGGGCCTGCGTTGTGCCTAAGACTGGGATTGATGGTAAACTTTATTTCTTCAGAAGGAAACTGCGGACCATTCTGTTAAATTGGCATCAGCCTTATACTTGCATCCCACACTTACCTTTTGAGGGCTCCTTTGAGCAACAAATGCTACCGCTATGCCCGCAACGTCCACAAGCTTTGCGTATGGTATTCTAAGTCATGACTATTTGCTTTCACTTTTCGTGTCTCAAATAATTATTGCCTTGTGTTGAGCCTCTGCTTTTAGGTTGAGGTAAATTTTTATTAGTACTTCTCAAAGCTTGCTGTTAGTTGCTGGTGTGGGAATCTCAATTTGCGGCCGTTTTGTTTTCTTTTTCGCCCTGTATGCTTTCATGAAAAATTTTCCCCGCGTAATTCTCGCACCCTCCATCTTTGCATCGGTTTTCTGTCGAAAAAAATGGGAGAATTGTGCAAGTAAATGCGGTGCTGCGACAGATGAATTGATAACTCCTTACAATTACCTATCAGGAAAATGCAGTAGTTGCCATGCTTTTCGTAGCAAATCGGACCAACAAGGAAATTTCATTTCATGACACTTTTTCACGCATCCCCTGAATTTTGTTGTGGGATTCATCACACGACTCAAAAAGGCTCCCTTTTGCAGTTGCAGGCAGTAAGATCATGCACTCATACCACTTTGTAGAAGCTTTGTTGGACCTAAAGGTCTGCCGTCTACCAGGCTGTTATGCAGGACAAGAGACGGCCCGTGTGAAAGAAATGCTCTTTCATGGAATAATGAAAAGAAACAGATGGCTTTGTGCCACTCTAGCAAGCAGCAGCTTGAGAGGAGCACTGGCAATAATGATGAACGGCGTCTGCTTCGTTGGTGAACTACAGAAGCGAAGCAACAACACCAACTTCCTTCATGACATCTAATTTTGCTGTTGGCAGCAAAAATTGTGTGTGGTAGTCATCAGTGTGGACTGATTAAACAGAAGTCTTGCAAGTGAGTTTTATTCGGCCCATCTACATGACCTTATGAAGTGATGCCTCAGGGGAATCAGTAGGCTGCTCAAATGCAATATTTTGTGGCATGAACAAGCAGTGCATCTGCGGTCATTTTCTTGAGCAAGTCATGGATAGCTTCTTTCTATTGTGTGATATCCCAAAACAAGTGACAATGCCCTATTTCTTCCTTAGGGTGATCACTTGCAAAAAGCTAGGCTTGTTGATGAGGCGGCATTTATTTTTTCTCAAGGCTGCTTTCGAGATAACCATGAAGGCCTTCTATTTCAGACTACCACACTTGTCCTCCCCTGTCACACAATTTTAAAGGTGGGCGTACACAAACGAAAACAAAACTGCATACGCAGTAGTTTGACATCTAATGCTTATAGTAGATTAACTTCTTTTAATTAAGAAGTAAACTGAAGTGTTTGTGATTAGTTTAGAGCATGGATAAGTGTGTTTGCTTATAGTGAGACAATTTTATATGCTAATTTGTGTGTACAAAAGTATTTTTTATGTGCACAAAATTATTATAAGTTCTGTATTTCCTTATGTACTGAGGTCTAACTGTAACTGTACTGTATTTTGGTATATATTGAGGTCTAACTGTGCTTTTTCTGGAAGCAATACTCTTTGTGCTATGAACAGGCATTCAATTCGGTAGATATATTTAGGGGTGATAGTGACGCGAGGTAGTTTAATTACTATACTGGCCAGCCTATATTTAATCACCTCTCTTTCATTTGGGGACACATGATGTAGATGTTGGCAGTGGGGCTGTGCCGACTCCTTGGTAACAATGCAGAGTTTCATAACGGCATAGTTCTGACCTTTCTATGCTATGGAGAAGCCCGAAATTTCTGTGGCTTGGCAGCCACAGGATTTGTGGGTCTTTTGTGGTTCTTGCAAGTCATGATTAACGTGAATGGGGTTGCCCTAGTCAGCACAAGTTTTTGTATCCAGTGAAATCATCTGCAATCTGCTGATGTCAAAAAAGTCTGCGATCTTGCTGAGAAAATCGACAGTGGTTCCTCTAGGGATGTGCTGAAACTTATTGCTGAAGTTGGTCAGCAGAACTTGGGAGCATTTATTCTGTAACAGAACAAAGCCTTCAGCTATGCAGATCTTTCTTTTGAATAAAAGCGGGCAGGTTATTTGCCTCTGCAATGCCCTCATAGTCATCGAATTCATCAAAATGTTGCAGGTTACTAATGTGAACACACCACTCTTCCGTAGTAACAGTCGTCTGGATGTGGCGTGTGCAGTGAAAAATGTCACCTGCAACTCTCGCAAGTTCATCACTACTCAGTAATCCTGGAGAAAGTCCCGTTCGAGAATTAGGTCTTTTGAGGAACTTTGGAGTATTATGAAATCTTCGGGATATATAAACACTTGAATGCTAACTCGTGTCGTGCATTGTTCCACCGGAGTTAAAAAATTACCTCCTGCTGTGCGGGTCTTGGACCTAGTCCACTGGGTAGAAACCTTAATCAGTTTTTCTGGAAAGATCCGCTCATACCGGTCATTCGAAGCACTCGCTTTTAAACAAGGGAAAGATTTGCAAACCCATGCAGAGGATTTCGCAGACGTGTACACATCTGGCAGATTAGCAGGAGCGGTGATTCCTCTGTCACCCCAGTTTTTCACACGATGGATACGCCATTCACTTTTCGAGAGCTGGATATGGCACTTAGCAAATTAAGAAGACGCTGTGCCGTGGGTCCGGATTTGATCAGCAATCAAATGCTGACAAATCTGCCATATGAGCAAAAAAGGGCCCTTTTGGACATATTTATTCATGTCTGGAGCATGGGAGAGATCCCACTTGTTTGGAAAACAGAATGGGTGGTGCCAGTCCTAAAGTCCGGAAAGAACCCTGCGAGCTTTGCATCATATTGACCGGTATCTCTTACATCATGCGTATCTAAGTTGATGGAAAGATTAATGTGTACAAGATTAACTTGGTACGTTGAACAAGGAAGGCGATGGCCATCGTGTATGATGGGATTTCGCCCATGACCGAGTGCCCAGGATAGTGTTTTGGACCTATTAAGCCACATCGACCACCACTATGTCAGTGGACTATCGACACTCACCGTCTTCATGGACATTGCCAAGGCGTATGATTGTGTGCTTAAGGCAGGCATCGTGAATGAGCTCCAAGCCATGGGTGTGTCGGGAAGTGCTCTTCGGTTCCTACACGAATTTCTCAGAGATTGCTGTGTCCGGGTTAAGCTTGGAAATGTAACGAGCGAAGAGGGACGCGTTTCTCTTGGCGTCCCACAAGGAAGTGTTCTATCTCTCTTGCTTTTTAACGCTGCCATGGCCAGCCTTCCTGACACTCTGCACTTAGCTCTGAAAGAAGTCAATATATCCATCTACGCCGATGACATCTGCATTTCGATCTCAGGGTACCAGCACAAACGTTTGGCCTGGATAGCACAGAGCGCTATTTCAATCATTGAGCGACACTTGTTGACACTTGGCCTGTCTTTATCAGCGGAAAAATTGGCCTTCATGCTCTTCCTGGGAGTGAGACGGAAGTCAACGCGTCTGTCGCTGAATATTCGAGGCCACTTTATTCGTTGTGCAACAAGTTTCCGTTTCTTGGGCATTACCATCGACAACAAGCTATTATGGCGACATGCGGTTGATGGTATAGTCACTGCATCAGTGCAAAGGATCAACGCTCTTCGTAGCATGGCAGGGGTACGTCGGGGAACAATCCTATGTCCATGCTTAAATTGAATGCTACGCTTATAACAAGCCGCTTTCTTTATCTGCTGCCACTGATATCACCATCACCGAGCCAGTTCAAACACCTAGAGGCAGTGCACAGAAAGGGTCTTCGCAAACGCCTAGAGGCAGTGCACAGAAAGGGTCTTCGCTTGGCGATAAGAGTTCCTCAGGCGGCTTCAAACATGAAGGTCACCAATGAAGCCGAGTCTCTTCCACTTCGCATTTTGGTGTCTCAGGCCTTATTGACGCAGCTGTCAAGACTGGGCCAGTTCTTCGCAGGCATGGCGCTTCTCCGGCGGCTAAGAGCAAGGACTGGCTCACATTTCAATGGGGCACTGAACACATTTCGATATTTAGGCTTGAAACTGCCAAAACGGCACCCTATGGACCCGCCATGGTCTTTTGTGAATGTTGCGTGTAACTTCGGCATACCCAAGCTACCAGCGAAGCACACCATTCCAGCCGCAGAAGCAAAGTTTCTTATGCTGAACCACTTGAGTACGATGTACCGCAGCCACCTACAAGTGTACACCGATGGATCAGTGTGCACGGATAGCTGTGCAGCGGCTTTCTGCATACCCTGCCTTGGCGTGTCATGGTCAGACCGCCTGGATCGCGTGGTTTCATCCACAATAGTAGAAAGCACTGCAATCACGGCGGCTTAGTGAAAATTGTGATCCTTTTCTGCACGAGATGTTGTAGTGCTGGCGGACTCCAAATCGGCGTTACAAAGACTGCATGGTGACCTACCTCAAGAAAAGTTCACCAGGCAATGTCTGGCACAAATTAAACACCTAATTGGCAAGAGCTTTAATATAAAGTTTCAGTGGATCCTATCCACGTTGGCATTGAAGACAATGAAAGGCTGATGCTCTTGCATGCGAAGCATGACATCTGTTCCAAAAGTAATAACTCCCAAGACTTACCAGAACAACAAAGATGTGATACGCAAATATTTCAAGGCGATCTACAAGTTTCCACACCAAGCATGTGTAATTCATGAACTTTCTCGTGAACAAGCGACGCTGTTGTACCACATAAGAACCGACTCCGCATACACCCCGGACGGGTCATTCAAGACTGGGAGATACGCTTCCTCATTCTGTGCCTTCTGCGGTGACATCGGGGATATTGAACATTACATTTGGCTTTGCCCACAGTTTGATGTGCAAAGAACAGCAATGATCCGCACCTTGCAAAAAGGCTGTCATAGGCACTGGACAGTTGATGACGTCATCTTTCCTGAAGGACCCGCGGCAACTAGGAGCAACATGCAATGAATTTTGTTGGTCTTCCTGCGAGACACTGGGCTGTCTGACACGTGGTGACAATTTCGAAATTCAGAATATGCTCAGGTGAAACAATTGCTGGCCATGCAGGCCAGGATAATCCTGCCTGCTGCAACACCACCTTCACCACCACCTTCGTCAGCTTGCAGGCGAGGCCCGTGCTCCTAATGGAGGTGTCTGCTTTATTGTCAATTAGTGCCAATACTCTGTCATCCAAAACGTTTGACGTCACCACCCTTCGTATCAATTTTGACTGCGTCTGTATATTTCCCTGCTGTCCTCACTGCTGCAGGGATGGAAGTGCTGCTCCAATTGGTCCAAAGTGCTCCAAAGGAAAATTGCCGCTCCATGCTGCTCCAAAGTGCAATATTTCCTAGTCACTGCTCCAAACCTTCTCCGAAAGGATGTTGGCAAACTAAAAAGAATAAAGTTCAACCATGGGACCATCCTGTGAGCCTCAGCGAAACCAAAAGCAATCTGTATACACTATCATCCTAGTATGCTACACAGTGGTGGGAATCCAGAAAAATCTCAAGGAGGGACACATATCAGGCCGTGGTGTCTAACTCGTATTTCTAATTTGGGTTGTATTTTTTATATATCGGGAAAAAATCATGCTTTCAAATAAAATTAAAAAAAACGAGCATGGGGTTCGAGCTCGAGAAATTGCATAGTTCTATACCGTTTCTTTTTTTAACCTTTTTTCGATTTTCATAGTTCACACAGCTGAGGGGCATTTAGCACGGGTAATAAAAAGCCTTTGATTGCACTATACTTCACTCTTTCATTACCAAGCCTATGATCGACGCTTTTGAATCGTCGATATTGTCATGTTAGTTTTGTTTTCCGTGCACCCAGCATTTTCTAGTAGTGCTTAGTCCAGCCACTCAACCTTCAGAATCAATTTGAATTCGCCCGTTTTGTCAACATAGTAATTTTTTACGGACCTTTGAGCAAACCAATGTGCGTGTATTGTTGGAAAAGTGCAGTTAGCTGGCGAACTTGACAGAAGTGCGTGCCCCTCGTGATTATGCTACAGTAACATCAAATTTATGTAATCAAAAGAACTTTTGCAAGCCAAATATTCAATAAAGTGTCAGCTTCGCAATTTCACAACATTAAGCATTTGTTATTGCCAGAAGTTTTTGCCAGCTATTCAATAGAGATCTGTTCGTAGGAGTCCAGGAAGATTTGTTCTACAAAAAATATTTATGAAGGTCTGCAGCATGTTTGAAGTGTCGAGGTGCCCTTCTCTGGCAGTTTCCAGCAACTTTGGTTTTGCTTGCATATATCAGGCACAGGGTCTCATCTAGTGTCACTAGTTGGTCCTACTATGTCTTTGTCCCGCGCGTAAGTACGCACCAGTTCTGTAAAACAAATGCGCTGCTCAAAACTGTCTGGCAACCCCACCTGGATTAAGTGAGGGCGAGCTTAGAGTTCGAGGATGACCGCACCTCAGCTTCAAGTTTTATGGCTACGATGTTTCACGTCAGCCTGAGACATCTGCAGCCGTTCATGGGTTTGTTTTGTTTACATCCTCAAGTCGTCTCCTCCATGGCAAGTGCGTATAGCTTCTGACCTTTGTGCGCAATCTTAAAGCTACTCCGGTTACGTGCGAGGACTACACTTCGCTGGGGCGTGGTGCGCTGGCGCCAGCTGTAGGCCTTCTCCAAACGAGAAGAAGGTTCCCAAAGCACATTTTGGCCCTGACTACAAAGTAGTGTGGAATGTTTTAGAACTGCGCGTATGGTTGTCTTTTCTTTTTAATACGATATGCTCAAAAATGCAAAGAAATGTGCTTGGATGCATATATTAGAAAGCCAACCTATGCGAATTGAGGTGGCTCATGGAAAGAGGTGACGCTAGATAAGATAACGAAGTTCATTGGACATCGTATTTAATGAGGGATCATTCACTTCACGGGCATCCATCTATGTTAGAACACCTGGAGACTTTTACCGCAACACAAAAAATATTTTCTGAGAAAAGTGTACGGGTTCACTTGTGCCTCACGAAAAACCATGCCATGCTTTACCGCATGGCACGAGCAATGAAGCAGCACCTTGGTTTAGATTTTCTTATTTCATTATTTCTTATTCATTATTTTTATACTGTTCCTGGGTCAATCATATACAAAATGTATATTCTGAATTTTTCTTGTTATGAATTTTGTTGCAAGTATAGTGTTTCTTTATTGTACTATTTACCAGCTAACAACCAAAAACTACATACTTCTCACATTTTTATTCATTTTAAAATATTTTGTTAATCTACAGCATATAATTTGTCGAAAGAGCATTTCATTGTGCAAAGTTTGGTATTCTGCAGTGCTCGCTGGAGTAATTTACAAACTAGCAAATACGATCATTTAGAGACATGAAAAACAACCATTTTTGCGTGGTAACGAAAGAGTTAACTGTTAACTCAATTATATCATGTGCTAAAGCTAAATCTCAGGTGCGACACTTGCAAGAGGTGTGCTCCCCAGCCTGAACGCCAGAAAAGTTTAGGCTCTCTTGACCCAGCTCCCCCACGATTTACCCCAACTATACTGCTTGTATACTAGCTGCATACTAGCGTACAGCATGTTTAATAACAAATATATATATATTAGATCCTTAAGTGATGCTTTAAACCTCAGGAGCCGATATGAATATACATCTGTTCCGAAAACACCAATAGCAACCCTAAGCTGTAGCATTTTTTCTGTTCCGAAGACACTCAAGGCTGCTCCAAAGCACCATTTTTTCTGCTCAGGAATGTGCTCCAGAAAGCAAAATGTCTCTTCCATCACCTTTGCCGTAATGGAGGATCTTCTGTACAATCAGCGCCAGCGGCCTCGCCTCTGAAGGTCGCTGAACTCAGTTTTTCTAATCGGCAAGACTGGGCGAGCGTCGTCCTGTAGCGTCGTATGAGGAGGCTGTGCTTGGTGACCTGTAGCAAACAGGCGATGACAAACTGGGTTCGTGCAACCAATGTTCAATGTTGCGATGATTGGAGATGAAGCTGTCTGTTGCTCGCCAGGTCGGGCACAAGGGGCGTTTTGCAAGAATCCATAGAGACCCACAGTGCATTATATTCGGTAGATGTTTTCAGCTTCCCCACAGTGCAAACAAAGGGCCTGTGGTCGGGTGTTCGCCAGATGTCTCGTTTTGGTGACCAACAGGGGCCTGTGAAGACTGTTGCCTATGGTACTTCCAATTGATGAGCACAACGCTCAATTGGGTGCACCATGCTGCAAGTACTGCATGGTGGAAAATGTCCACTGCTCCTGTGTAGCTCATTTTGGCGCTGTTGTGGCACTTCGTACTGTTAGGGAACATGGATAGCCTGGTGTAGCTCTGCATACACCATTTCCATAACAGAGCTGCCCCTTAGGTGGAACATTAACCTGCATCTTTTGTAGCTAGATGACAGCTCTGATGAGCTCTCGCAAGGCCCTTATGTCATTGCCGAGAGTGACAGAAGTTACCTCACTTGAGCGTATGACATTGCAATTACAATGCCTGGCACGCTGTTGAGGGGCCTTCTCCATGGCATTGCTTTTTCATGGAACTGCACAAGTTTTGCAGGTGGGTTTCGAAGTATGCTAGCTAAAATCTTCTTTGACGCCTCAAATGAGGTGGCAAACTGTTTTGGCTTTAGTCATAGAGGGGTCCGCATGCCTGGAAAGCCGATCCATGTCTTCTATGTAGGTTGTCACCCTTGCCTCTATCACCTACTGTGCCCTCTCCTTCTTGTCCATTCTGGCAAAGGCCTTGAGGAACTGCTGTTGAAACTCATCCCACACGGAAATGTTACCTCGTAGTACTACGTTTTTTCAGAATGTTCGAGAGCACAGTAGACGTAGTGTAGCTTATGCTAGTGTGTCCAATCATTCATGATGGTGACCCGCTCAGAAGGCTCGAACCAGTTCTCAGCATCTTCAAGAGCAGCTCTGTGAAATGTCTGCGGCGTCTTGGGTTGCTTGATGACCAGCTCCGTTGGTGCTGGTGTGGTGATGATAGGGGGTGTTTGGTTCGTAGCCCTCTGTCATTCAGGCAGCAAACCGTGCTGTGGCTGGAGGCCCTGGAGATGACGACCGGAACGCACGTGCACAGGAATAAGGCCAGTTGAGCTACTCGATAGGCTTGCTTCTGGGGTACTCTATGGAGACTGCATCAATTACCGTACCCCACAGCTCCACTAGAAAATGTCCCCAAGCTGGCAGATGGGTGCTAGAATACACCGGGACGCAAATACAAAGCAAGATTTTCACTCGAGGCAAAATAGTAAAAACCAGAGCATGCGCACAATAAACAACTTGGTTGTCCTCCTTTGAGAGGCTGGCCACTATAGTTGCCAGCCTACCTCGCATCAATATAACTTCTCTTCTGTTGACTGAAAGCTGCATGTCTAATCTTCTCAACTGGGCAGCTTTTCGAAGCAGTTATTTTGTCGATTGTGGCAATGTTTAATGTGTTACTGCTCACTACTCTTAGAGAAGCATACTGGTACTTTGTCGTTACAGCTGTAATGCAGCTTTATTTCCATACCAGTATTTATTTATTCTAGTGAATTTTTTGTTTTGGCAACATGTCATGGAACTGAGGGAAGCAGCTACAAAGTCCTATGCTAGAAAGTGTGCTTAAAAATGCTCTCAGCCATACCATTCACTGCATACGTGATTTTACAGTCTGTTTTGCTTGTTTACAGGCCATTCCTAAAGAGAAAACTTGGCGGGTTGACTTGAGTGACATGGTCGACTTTTTGGTGGACCCGAACAGCAGGTAAGTTCAGTAACATCAATGACCTTGTTGTGTGTCATGATATCTAAGTTGGTTACAAAGAAAACAAAAGCCTGTAACTCTGAGAATCCGTGTTTAGAGAGCTCCGCACACAACTGTGCTTTTCGCTTGTACATTCACCTCTTATCCTCTTCGTATAAAAATACAGTTAAACCTGGATATAAGAAAATTGATAAATTTCGTTAAAAATTTGTTTTAACGAGAATTTCGTTATATGCAGGTTCGATACGACAATTCAAAAAATAAATGCATGAATTGAAAAAAAAGGGGACTAGAGGTAAATCTAACCACAAACACCTATTTTACAGTAAAGAACTGCTTTATTATTGCGATAGCAATTATGGACACTTTCGGTAGGTTTTCCGTTTCCGCCAATTTTCGTAACAAGTCGAAATTGATAATATGCCCCCGCGCATCCTAACTGTCACAAGCAGGTAGAAGCACGCGAGTGCTGCTGAAGCAGAAATCAAATGAGTTGTCCCATCCCTATCGTCGCCTGGAAAGTGCATAAGATAGCATTTCGCGTGTGTTAGGACTGCTAGCTGTCGATTGCTAAAACAGAAAGTAAACCACATGTCTTAAACGAGCATGAAACAACGCGGGAAGAGGGCGGGAAATTGCTCGAGTGGCAATAGTGAACTTGGATTAAAAGGGCGGCCGCGATCCCTGGCACGCTTGCTATCTCGGCGAATATTAGTGCAGTTCCAACGTGAAGGGACTGTGTGAAAAAAAGCACTTCTTCCTGAGTGACCGTATTTGCTCACACCAACGTTTTGTAGGAGTTTTGCGATATCGGATCCAAAAACGTTGGCTGCTAGCCTTAGTTCTTATGGCATTACAATTTTTTGCTATCGCATTCATTGCATTGCATTCAACGTGCCGTCGCCTTCCCAAAACTAATCGGCTAATCGCAAAAGCTACCAGCCTGCCAACTCGTCGCGGCGCAAGATGGAAGGGTGTGACGAGTCAACCTTCGCAGAAGATCTGTTGTCGCCGTGGTCTCGGAGAGTTTGCATCAATGCCTAATCTGACATCCCCTCGGTGGTAACGACACGGTCGTCTGAAAATAACAAACGTCAGTTTCGCCGCAAGGGCAGAACAATGAATGCAATGTGACAAGCCTACCGTTGGCCAAGCAAAGGAAGGTCGTGTTTGGAAAATCATTGGAAACACCCCTTTCCATGGTTGTCACTGCGTTGGAATACCATGCAATAGCCAAGCATGTTCTTGGCATGGAAGCCAAGCATTTTTTGGCCAATGCAATTTCTCGCTCATTTATTTCAATTTTTTGTCTTGACTACACTTTCATGCCCTGGCTACTTTTTTCTCAATTTTTCATGCCCCCTTCCCCCCCACCCACGAGAAGTAACAAGAGAAATATTTTTAGTGCTTAAGGTTTGTTTTACACGTATTATGTAGAAGGCAATATGCCATTTTTCCATTTCGCAAACTCTTGTGATTCTGAAGGCTTCTCTTGAAGTCATCTATCGTAGCCGCATGCCTTCTCGCATAGGTGCACCTTCTTGACCTGAAGCAAACACGAGCCATCCTTTTGTTACGTCTGAAACAGCTGCGTCAGTTTTGATGAACATGGTATGTCTCATCTGGAAAGGGGGAAGAAAAATACATGAGATCCTCTTCTTTAATAAGCCATCTCTTAGGCAACGGCTTTCATCAATTTTCAACAAAACACACAGTAGGAAAATTTCTTGGGAAACTGATTGGTTATGCATGATTATGAGGATGACAGCACTTGCATAGACGGGAAGAAAGTACTGGTTGGATTGCATGATGCATTTTTATTACTAAAGTAGTGTGCAGCCATGAGAGAACCCCATCAATGTGAAAAAATGAAGACAAACAATTAAAAAAAATCTCTTTATCCTCGTACATTTCAGAACATATATTCTCTCAATTGAAGAAAAGGCAGTTTTTTTCACTGATAGCATTCTGGAAGCAGCATTGGTGCAGAAGCGCTGTTTAGTGTCCTTGTTTTTTTCTTGTATATACGTATCTTTATATTTATAAACATTACTGAGGTAGTCAATGCACCTTTATTTACAAAGGTTATTTTTGTTGAGTAGCTTCTGTTGTCTATGCTTTATTTTATTTCAATGCTCATTATTGAGCAGTCCTGCCGCTTAGTCATGAAGCTGACTGTTTAAATGAGTAAATTGGTTATGTGCTCTGGCTCCCACAATTCAGCAAGCTGATAGAACAGGAAATAAGATTATACAACATTTAAGTGGTGAATATGGTGGCAGTGAAACTGTTTCAATGCTCAGTCTTGCTCCACTTGGCAGAAGTTTGCTTTTTTCAGGAGGGCAGCATATATAAACTAGATAAATTGTATTAGTAGGTCAAGTTTTCAAACAAACATCAGTGAAACATTTTCTAAAGAACAGCAACCAAAATAACACAGCATCGAGAAGTCTACATAACAAAAAGTCATCAGGATGTTGCGAATAAAAGGTGAAGCAAAACCAATTTATTTGTTTTCTGTTGATGCTCGCCAAGCAGAAGCACATTTGCAGGCTTTTAAATGAAAAATTATTCTCAGCAGCCCAGCAGTACTTCTTTGTAACTACATTAGTACAATATGATGGAGCTTTGTGTGCACAGCGTATTCAGCACTGCTGACATTTTTTAGGAACAAATAGCTGACCTGTAAAAAAACCAATACATAAATTACAAAGTTGATAAATGTAGCACATGTTTAGAAGCTTAGAAAATTGAAATTGCTCCAGCCACAGTTCAAAAAGAGCCCGACGTTTCGGGACCGACTCGGTCCCTTCCTCAGGGGGTGACTGTCTTGGTCATGGAAGTGTCGTCGCGTCGTGTTCTCTCACCACGGCTCCGGCTTTCCCTTTCCACCACGTTTCGGAGACCGTGAACGTACACCGAAGGCATTGTTCCCAGCGAGCGGTTCACGTTGGCAGGCGTATGCTGAATGTGCCAAGACTCGAGCAAGAGCCTCTTTCCCAAATTCCGTTCTGTTTCAATAACAGAAGTGCCGTCTAAGTCAATTTTATGGTCGTGCTTCTCGCAGTGCTCCGCCAGAGCGCTACGTTGCACTTCCATCTTCCTGACGTCGTTCTTGTGTTGGCGCATTCTTTCCGGGAAACACTTGCTCTCGCCTATGTAGCAGGCTGTACACCCAGAACACGACACTTTGTAGACAACGCCCGGGTGTAGCTCCCTCGGAGTTCGGTCTTTCGGCCGCGGTAGCAAGCAAGCAAGCGTCGAAACAGGTTTATGGATCACCGTGACCCCGGCTTTTCCTAGGACTCTCGAGAGCTGTTCACTTATGCCCGGCACATATGGAATGGCGACGCGGTTGTTTGGCGACTTCGTTTCCCTCGTGTGCGGTGGTGTGGCCAGGGCGGAAAGGGGGTCGGGCGGTGTGTCGCCTGCAGGTGTCTTTCCGCGGTGCGGTGGTTGTCGTCTCGACAAATGGCGTGACGCCCGGCGGATGAACGCTTCTGTGTAGCCATTCCTTTGTAGCTCGGCGACAATCCTCTTTTCTTCTTTCTTCCTCTCACCTTCCGACGTGCAGATTACTCGTGCACGTGAGAGGAGTGCCGAAACCACTGAAGCTTTGTGGGCAGTTGGATGACAGGACGAAAAATGCAAATACCTGCCGGTGTGAGTTGGCTTTCTATACACCGAAAAGGTCATGCGCTCGCCCTGTCGTCTGACTAAAACATCGAGAAACGGAAGCGCCCCGTCTCGCTCTCGTTCCACCGTGAACTGTATCGCTTGGTCGATGGAGTTTAGATGTTCGAGGAAGCTGTCTACTGCTGCCTTCTTTATTATGCAAAAACAGTCATCCACGTACCTCACAAATACTTTCGGCCTGTCAATAAAGGAGCCCAGTTCCGTCTCTTCTATGTGTTCCATTGTGAGGTTCGCAGCCGTAACGGAGATCGCCGCTCCCGTCGCGGTCCCGCTGGCTTGTCTGTAGAAGCTCCCGTTGACGCTGAAATACGTCCCCTTGAGGCAGTATTCCAGTAGGCGACACAGTTCGTCGACGCCCAGGCAGGTTCTTTCATCCAAGAGCTCGTCTTGGTTCAACGCTGCTCGTGCGCTAGATACCGCTAGTGCTACGGGCACACTGGTGAACAGGGATACGACGTCGAACGAGACGAAGCACTCATCGCTGCTCACGGTCACATCTCTCATGCGCTCCACGAAGTGGCTGGCGTCGCGTATGTGGGTTGGTGTTTGCCCCACGAGCGGCGCGAGAGTCCGGTGGAGATACTTGAACAGATACTTGTTTAGAAGCTTTGAAGAAGTCTCTACTATATCCAATGGTTGTGGTGCCAGTAGAAGGATAATCTTGCCATAACAAAACAGCATCAATGCAACAAAATGTTCATTGCATATTCGACGAAGTACTTGTAGGACTTGGAAAAGGGTGCCTTCGTTGTAGAAAATTGGGATTAAAATTGGCCAAACCCTATAAGTATTTACGCCTGATTATTTCCTGTAAACAGCATTTTTTGGTGTAAATTTCATAAAGTTGCTGTTGCACAACTGAAAGAATCATGGGATTATGTGTAATTAATAGTCTGACAAGTGGCTTTTACTTCATGCAAGAAAATAGAACAGATATACGTAATTAAAGATACATTAAGCTGATGATAGATCATTTGCAACAGATTATACAATGGAAATTCTCAAGAAATGCATTACAATCAGAATAACATCACTTGCCAACATTGCGTACTTATTGACTAACCATAACTCTTAAACTGTGCCAACATCTGAAATGACAATTTTCTCAATATCGATCATTGAATTCCCGAAGTTGCTGAAGCTAAAATTGCATCACATGTTTTTTTTCAAAAGTAGAAAGTAGAATTACACTAATGTAGACCCAATAATACCGAGGAACCTCAATGCATCAAAGCATTACGTAAAAGAAAAAATACAGGCGCAGCCGAATTTGGATGGTAGATGCAAATGACTTTCTCGCATTCGGCACCAGCTTGCATATCTATTTTACCTTTCAAGTATGACCCCACGCACAAGTTTGCAATTTCGAATTAATTAATAAAGCACTGGCACCAACCCTAAATTACTTGGTGCATTAGCGAGATGCACTCGTCGTCAGCGACAGGCAGTCCCGCCAGAAGGGAACAAGAAATGGCCGCGCACCACGCATCAATTAACATACACAACCGGCGGCTGGGCGCCCGTCCTTTGTACCGGGTCGTTTTAGTTAATTTCAATTTCAAGACACCGTGGTCTGAGATGCCATAATGGACACCAACACCGTACCACAAGCAACAGCACACGTGGGCGAACCTCTGCTATCCTCGAAAGTTGCAGAAATTGCCATTCTTGGCGAGGTCGCCGCCCAAAGGAAGGAAGATCCATCAGCGCCATCATCGTCCTCGTCAAGTGAGGAAGAAGAATCGGTGCGGATTTTGAAGTCTTCATTCAGCTCGGAAGCACCTGCGAGCCAGGCACACGATCAAGACCAGCTGACACTCGAAGTGATCAAGCGGATCATATTAGTGCAGCGCCTGCAGAAGCTTGACATGAAATGCCAACAACAGCTCAAGGATAACGAAGGTTATCAGAAAACTTTCCAAATGTACAAGATCAGACGAAATTCGTACTATGAGAAGCGACGTAAGAAGCGCAAAAGCCATCAGCGTGAGTTGCGGCATCGTGTCGGTGCGACCTGCAGCGCTAAGAAGAGAAGCAAGCGCACCGTGTCTCGAGACGAAACATTAAAGATATCAAACAACGTCATTGCGAAGTCATCTAAACACAATAGCTTGAATGCATGGCTCCCTTCATAAAACGAGCCACCGCAAAGCACTGCACCGTCTCCGTGTAGCACCCCCCCCCCCCGCCCCTTCACTTGTTCGCATCTTGTTCGCACATGTCCACCTGAACTTCTGTTTCTGTAAACCAGAACATTGCCGCGAGTTTGGCAGCCGCGGGAGTGTGTTGCAAATAAACGAGAAAGGAGGGATGGCGGGCACAAGCTCAGTTGTTCCGTTCATCTTGGATGAAGCCAGATAATCGGGTCCTGGTCTCCTCTTCGTTTCTCACAGTTTTCATCAGGATTGATGTCAAACTGTTCTGTTTTGCACCCAGCAAACTCGCCGGTCTTCGCAAGAGGTTTGTGCATCTTGGTACAATAAGCAGTGTATGCGACATAAAACATGTGAGGAAATACTGCGCGTGTTACACGTGTGTGGTGCATGGCATTCTGTTAAGTTATGACAGGTTTTTACGTTGGACGATCTGGTTCATGTGTCAATGTTCGGCTGAAGGAGCATGAAAATCTTTTACCCTCAGGCACTGGTGGTAACTTGCCGTTGCACTGCAAGTCGTGTACGCCTTTCTTTGATAAGGTGACAATTTTGGGTAAGGCTAAAATGCAGCGTGAACAAAAAAATATTGAGGCATTCCATATCTGGAAACTGGGTCCAGACATATGTGTTAGTGCAGCTTCAGTTTATCTCACCGGGAAAGAAAGTTTGTTTCTAGCATAGAGGTGATTTGCTTAGATTAGCTTGCTTGGTCTTTTGGTTTGTTAGCTGTGCATGCGTTGTACGTACTTTAGAGAAAGGTTTTTTTTTCCGAAATAAAGGTCAGTGTTTAGTGCCACACCTCTGCTCTCTGCCTCTGTTTCTGCTGCTCAGCTTTTTTGTTATTTCGACGTTTTGTGGCTTTTGCTGTTAACTAAGCCTATCGGCCAATTTTTTGTTGTTGTCCTTCACCTGTAAAACTATATATGACGGAAATAAATGTTTAATTTGAAAATAATAAATCTATGGTGATGCAATTAGCTTCCAAGTATGCTTGAAATTTTGTCACGTGCCTTATTGATCACGCTTCAGCACGTAAATACAATCAAGTGGCTTTTGTTTAGAGGTGCATGAAACCAGCATTTTTGTTGTGCAAAGCGATAATAGGGTTTGAACAGTCATGTCACGTCTCACCGTTAGCTGGTTGATGGTTGCGCTCTTAAGAGCACCACTGCTGCTTTTGTAGCCGTCTATTGAAGCTAAAATACATGGACACGAAGCAGGAGCGTCAGCTTGCTTTATACCTGGGCCACTTTTGCTTTCGTACGTGTGAGATTCCTTGGATGCACTAAGCCTCCAAAGAGCGCAGCCATTCGCATGGCCTAGCTAAGAGTGAGCGACTGTGTTCATGTACTCCTTGCCACATGCACAAGCGGCAAGCACTTCATTCGTGCGCAGCGTTCGGGTCTACTGAGCAACAGGTGTTTCTGTACTACCCGCTGGTAAAGAAAACAGTACCTACAATTTTATCAGTGCCGGTCACGCACGCAAAGTCGGTGAGAATATGCCATGAAGATAGATACACCCTCCCCCCTTACAAAAGTAAATGATTCTGTGCGGTACGTGAACTCGCCTTTCTTTGTTTCGTTTTTCCTGAATCCTAACCATGGCTCGTGCATGTATTTGCACGATCGGCAAGTCGGCAGGCACAATATTTGGATAGTGTTCACAAAGCTGTACGTGCATTCCTTCACACCTCAGCAAACGATGTGCCAGTCATTTCGAACTTATTTTCTTTCAATAATACTCCGCACCCATGTTTCTCACCACACAGTGCAAAATATAATACTTGCCAGAGTCAATGACCTTCTAAGTGAAGCCTTGACAACACAGTGGCTGCAACTGAAAATACTACGCAGTTCTAAGTGACGGGCACACCAATGACAGCCACCGACGCCATGATCCTCGTAAAGATAGTAGAGGGTAGTTTCGAACCCCTGGTGCATTTCAAAATGCACTTCATATGCACAGAATATGTCAAAACACATGCCGTCAGCCATTGACGAGATGTTGCGCACTGAACTGTGATAGCCCCAGTGATGGTGTCCCAAGCGAACTCTTTTACACACCACCTACTCCAGAGGTGTGTGCATCGGAAGTATCCGTATGGTTACATGGGATAAAACCAGACAGCCGTTTTCTTGTCCACATTCTATAAATATCTTGAAGTCAACTGTAGAAGACCAGCTGCACTTTGTTGCTATACAGTCGCTCAGTATTCCCATTCTTTGAAGCAGGTGTTGCCATAAAATTGTTGTAGTGTCTTCAATAAGCAATAAACATGATTATTGTATTGTAAAATATGCATTATTATTTGTATGCACAGTAACGTTATAAGTAAAATAACTGCAAAATACATGTTCTCTTATCAGCGGGTTGTGTCTGCTGCTCTACAAACATTGTCGGGAAATGTGACCAGGGAATTTTACTAGAATCGTTCGAATAAATAAAGCGGTTCAGCTGGCACACTTGCATCATCACCGCTCGCAAGCCCAGCAACGTATGCTATAATGTTACAAGAATGCCAGCAAACAAACAACAAAGAAGAATTGAAGTGCGCCTGCAATACCTTGATTTAGTTACCTGAATTGAACTTATGTTTATCTTAATCACGAGCAATGTTGGACACGGCAG
The DNA here is from genome assembly GCF_043290135.1 of Rhipicephalus microplus. NCBI lineage: Eukaryota > Metazoa > Arthropoda > Arachnida > Ixodida > Ixodidae > Rhipicephalus > Rhipicephalus microplus. Next base: position 11,465,397 of record NW_027464592.1, read on the forward strand.
AGTACATCAATCGTGCACTCACATCTTTAAGATTTTTGAGCAATGATCGCGTGATATATGTATGCCATGGCTCGCATACTGGCGTTCACACTTTCTGCTTTTGGGGCCTACTGGCACCTTACAATATCAACCCATTGCATCGAGGTAGTTTTATTTCACCGATTGAACGCTTGTGAAACTATCTTAATGCATAACCAGTTCACGGATGATCGAATGTAACTCATTTGCTAGAACAGCATTATTTTGTTCAGTAGCATATGCAAAGTGCCGCACACAAGCATCTGTTACATATGCATGTGGATATAGTTTTTTTTTCCGAATGGGGAGCAGTTTCTAGGAGAGTGTGCTCTTCTTGGGTTGTAAACGTAAGTACAGTAAGGGATAACACAGGCTGTTTGAGCCGTTATAGCACATAAATGCTTCGGAAATATGAATATTGAAGCAATCTCTGCAGAGTATCTGACCAAAGGCTACCTACTCCGTAATCGGAAAAAAGCTACAAACCCGCTCCATCAATCTGTTGCTAAGATTCGATAACGCGCATGAGCTACCACAAACATATCTGATTTTTATGTATTAAGCATAGCAATGTAATAAAACATAGTAATAGTATGAGAAGCGCAGACATGCGCCAACAGCAACGATGCAGCTTTGAAGCAATCCGCCGTGGTGGTGTAGTAATAACAATGCTTGGCTGCTGGCCCAAGGGTCGCGAATTCGATCACAGCCGCAGTGGTCGTATTTCAATGGAAGTGAAATGATAGAGGCCCGTGTGCTCTGTGAGGTCAGTGCATGTTAAAGAACACCAGATCGTTGAAATTTTCGGAGCCTTCAACTACGGCGTCTCTCATAATCATATTGTGGTTTTGGGGCGTTAAACCCCAGATATTATTATTGCAGCTTTGAAGCTTGATCATACAGAAAACTGGTTCATCTGTGCCTGCAATCAGATGGTGCAAGGACTGTCTCATTTTGGCGCGACACTAAAGATTGTTCTCTTATGGGTGCCGATGCTGTCACATACCACGTTTATTACAAATGTTGAACATAAACACAGCATCAGTCTTAAAGGGACTTCTTTAAAGGCAACTCCTAAGTTCACGATGGTTGTTAAAATATAGTGCTTCTGAAACCTCGTATTGTTAGATATGTATGTGTCAAGGAAGGAATTATTTTGAAATAAAATTGCGTTTTAGTGGTCCGCATCAGGTTAGCACTCTTCAAATTACCTGCCTCAATGGCACATCTCAAGTCACTGTTGCCATGCACGGCGTTGCCCAGCCTTAATTCGCGGTCGCCAACACTATAGTAGCAGCAGAGGGAAAGTAGCGGGAGCCACGGCAGCAACAATGGCCATTGAACAATTTTTACCTATCACCTACAAAATTGACACATGCTTGGTTCAGCTGGGTCCTGCTAGATGGCACGACTAGTCTAGTTTAACCAGGTGAAAATTGAATTTTTGAACCTCCTGTGCCATTTTCTATAGTAATGTTTGGCAGTTCTTTTTTCCACGAATGAAGCGAAAACGAATGAGCAGCATTTAAATACAGCTTTTTATGCACACAAGGCTCTTTATTTAGGGCAGCTAGATATATTACTAGTGATTTATTTATTTTATTTATTATTTATTTATTACATACTGCTGACCTGTTTACCAGGTCTTAAGCAGGAATGGGCATACAGAAATGTTTACTACAAAAAATAACATAATTGACATCACACAGCATACTGACAGTGGTTACAATTCAACACTTTTGTATTAATTTACAAAAAAACTAAAGAAAAACATTACAACAATGGCATATCTTTGCTGACTGAAACGTACTAAAAAAATGGAAGCATTGCGTAACTCTGGGCTGCATGACTGTACAAAAAAAAACTGTTAGTGGTTATTGAGAGCATGTAGAAATAAGTCAACTGTTGGACACTGTACAGCATCGGGTGATAGGCAATTCCACGCACGGGCAGTTATTGGAAAAAATTAATACCTGAATGTGCCTGTGCGGTTTACGTAATCTGACTTTCTTTGAATGATGTGAGTGCATAGCATATTCACTTATTTGTGTAATGTGCACTGTTTTGTTGATACCAATTTTGTTGTGGAAAATGAGGTAAAAACGCTTCAGCCTCTCTATTCTTCTTCTCTCCTGCAGTGTTTCGAGATCCGCTTTAATTAGTAGAAGTGAAGGGGAAGAACGCCAACTATAACAAATAAACACAAATCGGACAGAAAATAAAAACAAATCTTTGGACCATTTCTAATTTTTTTTAATATTGGACTCAGTGAGGGGATCCCACACTGCAGCTGCATATTCTAATACTGGTCTAATGAAAGTTTTGTATGCGAGAAGTTTGATGTGTGGTGTGGCATTCACAAGCCTCCTTCGCAAATAGGCAAGCTTTTTCAGTGCCTTTCATTGAATATATTCTGTATGTTCATTCCATTTTCGGTCTTATGCGAGTATGACTCCTAAATATTTGTGTTTAGTGACTTCGGATAACGCATGGCCATTAACGTGATAGGTGAACAGAAGCGGCTGTTTCTTACGCGGAACTCGCATTGCTACTGTTTTTTTATAATTAATTGTCATCTGCCAATTTTAACACAAAGTTTGTAGCGTTGCTAGTGCATTATTTAATGATTCTTGATCACTGTAACTATAAATTCCCTGATGTAGTATACAATCATCCGCAAAAGAGCTTTATTTTTACGGGCAAGTTTAAAACAATATCATTAATAAATAACAGAAAAAACAACGGCCCCATAATTGACCCTTGAGGCACACCCGATGTTACGGGGGCAGAACTTGAGGTGACACCATCAATGGCAACAAATTGGCTCCTCATTGAAGAATAGGCAGTTATCCATGCAATTTCTCATTCTTAAGAATTGGGTTGAGCTTAATTAATAATTTCTTGTGACTCCCACGATTGAAAGCTTTCTCAAAATCCAATAATATAGCATCTACTTGACTATTCATATCGATCGCTGCTGCTAGGTCATGAAACGTCGCAATAAACTGGGTTGCCCTAGAATACCCTTTGCGAAAGCCGTGCTGAAGGGAGTGTGATTAGGTTATTTCTTTCGACAAACATAGACAAATGTTTGAATATTATATGCTCTAGAATTTTGACCCTAGATAATAGCAAGGAGATAGGCCTAAACGAGGACACAAGCGAATGGTCATCAGTTTTTGGTACTGGAGTGATCTTAGCGTGCTTCCAATCACTCGGAAGTTCAGTGCGCAGGAGAGATGATTTAAAGATCGAGCATAGGTATTTGGAATTCCATTCAGCATACCTTATCAGAAAGGTGTTAGGTACAGAGTCAATGCCTGGTGACTTGTTTAGATCAAGATTAAGCAGAAGCGATAAGACACCCCCTGTAGTGATACAGGTGTCATCCCTGATGAAATCAGGGGTAACATCGTTATCACACGTGTACACCCACAGAAGTAATCATTCATCGCGTCTGCTATTTCCCTCTTGTCGGTTATAACATCACCGTTAATAGGTAAGCTTGATACTGGACTTTTTTTCGGTGAAAGATATTGCCAAAACCTATTTGGTGTCGTCAAGAGAAAGTTTGTCAAAGCCTCACTTTAATATTTTTCCTGTGCACTTTTCAATTTGGCTTTCAGTGTGTGACGCATCTCTGATATGTTATCTAGTCGAGACAATGATGCTCGTTCTATTTGTCGCTTTCTTGCCTTCTTTAGCTTGTGCCCTAGGCGTACAATTTCTTTCGTAATCCAGGGGCTAGACCGGTTTAATACCTTGTGTTTGTGAGGAACAAAGTTTTGGATACATTTAATTACTAGTTCTTTGAAAAAGCACCACAATCAGTCAACAGATCATTCACTTTATTAGGAAAGCGTTACGAAATCTAAATAAGAATGATCAAGAGCGACCTTTATGTCCACATCACTAGCACGTGAGAATACGGGTACAAAAACGGTCTTTTTATCGAGCATTTTAGCATAGTACAGTTAAAAGCTTAATGACACAATTTTATGGTCCGAAATGCCGCCGTAAATTTCTATTACCGGACTGCGGTTATATATAACTCTACTAACAAGAAAGAGGTCTAAAATTGTGCTAGATTCGTTTTGAATGCGAGTGGGCGTTTTCACAAGCTGCGTCAAGTCATGAAACAGCAAAGCATCAAGAAAAGATACAGATGCAGCAGAGATGGCATGTGGAAATTCATCCGACCAATTTATCATGGGAAAATTAGTCACCATCGATTAAGACGTAGCAACTATTCGTTTTATACTGACACAAAAACTCATTTAATTGTTCCACAAACTCATCACCACAATTGGGCGGACAATGAAATCCCCCAACGACAATATGTAGTTCATCAAATAACATTTTAACGACAACACATTCAGTTCCCTTAATATAGGGTAATCGTGTCACATATAGCGATTCTCAAAACATGATTACAACACTGCCACCAAGGGAATCTCTGTCATTACGGTACATTTTGTAGCCTGGTGACGTTATTTCATCATCACCTATGTCTCGGTGTAGCCACAATTCTGTAATTATTAACATATGCGGTTTGTGGGCTATTATTACACTTTCTAATTCAACGACCTTATTAATCAAACTACGGGCATTTATGTTAAGACAACAAAACTGCTTAGTTTCCTTGCTTTTATGTCGCTTCTTATCTCGCAGCCTGCTACTGCGTCGACTTTTAGGAACCCTCTTCATGTGAATACTGTCCCATTCATACGTTTCATTATCAATTCGAATTTTATCATATGACAGTTTCATCTTTACTCCCACTTTCCTGCTATCAGAGGCACTATTCCATAGGTTCTTTCGGATTTGCCTTGTGGCTGCCGAGAAGTCCTCAGACACAGAAATGCCCATTCCTTTCAGTTTAGAACAGTTCTTCCGCACGTGCCTTTTTTCCCTCTCATCTAAGAACTATAAGATCACAGGTGTAGGTTTTTCGGGTTGCTTTTAGATTTTACCTCTACACCAAGCTTAGTTTTGAACAAGTCTTCAGCTATTGCTTATTCCAACGATTCTGGTGTTCCTTCCGGTTTTTTCAGGAATGCTAAGAACCAGAAGATTGCTTCTTCTGCTTCTGTCTTCTAAATTCGCCAGGCTTTTTTCTAGTCCTTGCACTGTTTTTTCGAGATTGGCAACTTTGGTACTCAGTTCCGTCACTGATGCTTCTACCTTTTTAAATTTCAACTCTATAGTATCAAGTCTTTTGGCCTTCAAGAAGTTCTTTCGACACTTGTTCGGTAGTCGGACCTGGGTTCGATTCGATATCGCCACAAAGTTTCAATAGAGACAGTACTACAGGTAACACATGCATAAGGTGGTGGGGCACTTCAGCTGGATAAAGCAAGGATCACTAGTTTTGACACAGGAATACTTGCTACTGACCTGCATAAAGAAAACCAAAGGGTTGGTCATGGCTGTTACAGGCGGCCAGCCGACGTGCCCACTGAAGGAAAGCCGTGATGTTGGGCTGCCTATATAGGTGTCAGTCGATGACGGTGGTGGCATCCAAGAGTTGAGAACAAGCGATGCCTCTTCTGCGCAGTCGCCGAGATAGATCGGCGCAGCGCCGATGGAATCCACTATCTTGTTTGATGCATCGGCCGTGAATGTTGCCCGTGCCAGAAGCAACTGCATACAGAAAACCAAAGTGTTGGTCATGGCTGTTACAGGCGGCCAGCCGACGTGCCAGCCGACGTGATGAATTGTAGGCGGTTTGTCTGACATCACCAGTATAATTTTTCAAAATGCGTACTGTGGCGCATTTGTTATCGTGCGTTTGCCTAATTTCTCGGTAAGTAGGGCACTGCTGTTAATAATGTCATTTTAGATGTCGTTATGCATTGAGATTTCACTCTGACGTGAATTATTACTTGACTTTAGTGTCTCTTTAAGCAGTAGCTGGATCATCGGAATGATTAGGTAACTGTGTATCAGGGTCTTTTTCAAATGCAAGTAGCATTTTAGAAACAATTGTGCGCAGCTCTTTTTGTGGCGACTTTTTTCTTACAGGGACCACCTGACTGTGGCTCAGCAGCAAATCAGAGATATGCGCGACACCATTGCTGTCACCTTGACTTCTGCCAATCCACCAAGTATGACTCGGCGGCAGTGATTTCAAAAACATCAAGCCTGGTCGAGTCTGCAGAGGCCTTGCAGCTACCAAAGTGCCCCCCTTTTTTTTCTTCAGGGTTTGCAGTGAAACACCTGTTGAATTCTCCGGCGTATTTCTTAAAAGGAATGCAAGTTTTGTACATTTTTTCTTTTGTGTGCCAAATAAAACAACAATCTTGGGGGAAGAGTGGTGTCAAGTGTCTTTCTTCAGCCTGTGTTGGCAGTAGTTTTTTCTGGCACGATAGCTAGGTGCTTCTTTTTTGAATAGTTGTGCCAATGAATATCTCCACCATTGCAAGGTGCATTCAATACCTGAAAAGCACATTTGTGCAAGTTCTGGTTGATATTGCGTATCTCATGTGCGGCGTGACCTCGTGCTTGAGCGCCACAAAGCATCTCGCTTCTCGTGTGCTTTTCGTGGCATATGCTGGCGCTCGTGCTTGCGAGGGCACAGGTTTTTGTTGTGTTGGTGACCTATTTACAGTGAGGCAGTCTAGCGCTAAAATGGCATTGTACTTATGTTTAATATAATAATATAATGCCAACAATCTGTGGCTGGAACATAGCGTTTTATTGAGACAGCATTGATATGGACAACGGCCAATTTCTCCCGTTGGCGTCTCCGTTTATCGGCGATGTTTGTCCATGCCGTCAGGCCCCGTCTATGTATATAAATATCTGCGTTGCCAAATGCCGGGGAGCAAAATGGCTAGATGGCAGCGTAAAAGCAGCTGAAAATAGCTAAAACGTCCAGCAAGGACCTAAAAAGTAGTTAAATAATTTCTTCAAGCATTCTTAGGCATATTCAAGAAGTGCAACAAATTTACTGGCAGCTGTTCCATCTTGCAGTTAAGACCAATTTTGTTTAAACAACTATCAAACGGCGTTTTTTTTTTGCGCGCAACTATGTTGAACATGTATATAAAGAAAAAGAAAAGCGTTTGCAGTTTCGTTCAATAATTTGGAGCAGGTGGGGTGGTTAGAAAAGCGTCCAGGCTTCCGCACTCATCTCATCATAGATGAGCTGCGTGTGCACATAGCTTTGTAAACATTGGGGTGTGCGGATGTTCGAAATTTTTTGAATAAGAAATAGAATAGGGCATAACCGAACAGCCGTATATTTCAATATTTTTCAATAACGACTACGGAGGAGAAAATTACAATGGGGCAACGTGTTAGGGAATTAATTAGTTAAATCTGAAGCATTTGCATTTCCCTATGTACTGCAAGCACAATTGCCGTTTATTTGGGGGTCTATCTTTTCAGCCGCCTACATGAGGTGCTGTCGTGATCACCCCCTTAACTTGGTGTTGTAGCACCGTGGCAGACGTGACAGAAGAAGAGAGGCGCGTGGCTCGTGATGAGCATGGAGATGAGAGCTCTTGGCCCCGCGGGATACGTCAGCTGCAACCGCTTGCTTTTTCTTTTTGCCAGCGTCCCCATAACGAGCTGCGACCACGGCATGGCCTTGTAGCGTGCGAGGTGGGAGACGCAAGACGACGTCGAAGGTGGCCGCCGGGGCCGTGCCAATCTCGCCACTTCAGTCCTGCGCTGAGACGGAGTGGCGGAGGCTGCCAGCATTCCCGGCTCGTGAAGAAGAACATAAACTTTATTTGTCGAATGCAGACGATTCGAGTCCGGCGTTTTTTAGTGGGCCTGGGCACCCACCGCGGATGCGGTTCCGAGACCTTGTCTCGAAGCGGCTTCCTCGGCACGCTGGACGGCCCAGAGTTGTGCTGCCAGGTTCGAGCTGAGCAGTGCGGCCTTCCAACGCGAGTGGAGGCTGGCGGTGGAAGAGTGAGATGAATCGGCACTGTTCGAATTGTTTATTAGGCCCCGACACTCCCACAGCATGTGACTAAGGGTGGCAACCTCGCCACATGACGTGCATCTGTTTGTAGTGTATATGTCTGGATACATGGCGTGCATGAGTCTAGGGTTTCTGTATGAATCTGTTTGTAATTGTCTGAAGTGTACCGCTTGCGTTCTGTTTAGCCTTTCGTGAGGAGATGGGTATATGCGTCTTTGTAACTGGTAATGTGTGGCGATGTCGTGAAACCTGGTCATACGATCCTCCCATGCCCAGATGTCTGCAGTTCCCCGCGGGGGCTCGTCGTCCTCCGGCGATGCTCGGTAAGTGAGGCCTCGAGCAACAGGGTGAGCCGCTTCATTGGGGGTGCTCAGTCCGGTATGTGCCGGGATCCATAACAGGTGCCTTCGGTTACCAAAGTCGACCTCTCCTGGATGTATGGGATGTCGTTGGAGTATGTGAAACGCCTCTTGCGAGATGCGTCCGTTGGCTAAATTGCGAATTGCTGTTTGCGAATCACTAATCACGTATGTGGCATTAATCTGTGTTAGGGCCAGTGCTATAGCCGCTTCCTCTGCCGCTTCAGCGTGTGCCATTTCACAGTGAGGCTTGTGATGTACTTGCCACGATGGCCGGTAACTACCGCCACGAAAGTCTTTTTATTGGTATAACGCGCAGCATCAGTGAAAACTGCTTCGGTGTCGTTGGAGTAGCTTTGAGTTAAGCGTTGTGCCCTGGCTTTACGCTGTTCCGTATTGTGTTGGGGGTGCATGTTGCGAGGCAATGGGGGTACGTATCCCTGCTCGCGCACCGATCTTGGAATTTCGACTTTGATGCCGTGCTGCATATGGTACGTGATGCCAAGTTTTTCGATTAGGTGTCGGTCTTGGCGGGTCTTGGATAGGCGCTCGAGCTGGGAAATTTGTTGCGCCTCCACGAGTTCCTCGAGGGTGTTATGCAACCCTAGCTCTAGGAGTTTGCTGGTGCCAACTCCGGGTGCCAGTCCCAATGCGAACTTGTACGTCTTGCGTATCAGGGCGTTAAGCTTGTCTTTTTCCGCAACTGTCCATTTGTGAAACGGTGCCGTGTACATTAGTTGTGAAATAACAAAGGCTTGTATGAGTCGTATGACGTTGCCTTCGCGCATGCCCGCATGTTTGTTCGTGATGCGTTGGATAAGTTGCATCGTGCTGGAGGCCTTCGCCATTATCTTGCGCAGTGCTTCACCATTGCCGCCGTTCTGCTCAATCATCATCCCCAGTACCCGGATTTTCTTTACCATTGGGATTGGTGAGGCGTTTGATGATGTTGGTTTGATTTCTTGATTTTCTGAAGGTACGTAGTTTTTGGGCTGGCGTCCCTTTTTCACCGGTCTATATAGCAGTAATTCGGATTTTTCGGCCGAGCAGGTGAGTCCCGTGCCTACGAGGTAATGTTCCACGCATTCTATGATTGCCTGTAAGCGATCCTCGATCTCTCCGTCACTGCCAGTTGTCGTCCAGATCGTAATATCATCCGCGTATAGCGTGTGCTGCAGTCCATCAATTTGATGTAATCGCTCGGGTAACCCCAGCAAGACGAGGTTGAAGAGCATCGGCGAGATCACCGAGCCCTGCAGTGTACCCGAGCTTCCAATGCTGATTTAATTTGATTCAAGCTGTCCCACTCGCATGCGTGCAGTTTTTCCCGTGAGGAAGTCTCGGACGTAGTTGTACACTCGCATTCCGAGGTTCAATCTGTCTATTTGTCGCAATATGGCGTCGTGACGAACGTTATCGAAGGCCTTCTTCAGGTCCAGGCCAAGGATGGCTCTCGTTGAGCACCCAGGATTTTGGATGATTTGATGTTTTAGTTGCAGAAGAGCATCCTGTATGGAGAGATGTCTTCTGAACTCAATCATTGTGTGTGGTAATAGGTTGTTGTCTTCGAGGTAATCTGTTAGTCTATTGAGGAACGCATGTTCCATCAGTTTACCTACACATAACGTTAGGGAGATAGGGCGCAGGTTCTGCAGCTGCAATTTCTTGCCGGGTTTCGGTATAAGTATGATCTGCACATCTTTCCATGGCTGGGGTAACTTTCCACGCACCCAACACTCGTTAATATAATTTTTGAGTTTCTCTAGCGATCTGTAATCGAGGTTGCGCAGTGCCCTGTTCGATATTCGATCTAGGCCTGGGGCTGACTTGGTATTGAGTTTGACGAGGGCCGCCTCGATTTCGGAAATTGAGAATTCTGCGTCTAGGATGGCGTGGCCTTCTCCCCTGTAGTCCGGATGTACTTGCGGGGGCGTTTGGGATATCTATTGGAGATCCGCTTCCCGTAGGAAATCTTGCTCCGTTCCCCCGTAAGCGTGTATGATTTTGCATATGCCTTGCCTCTGTGAGGTCTTGGTGTTCGCGGGATCTATGAGGTACCACAGTATCTGCCATGTGCGACTCGCAGTGAGCTGACCATTCATCTGCGCGCATTTCTCTTCCCATTGCTGTTGTTGCAGGTTAAGTGCGTGCTTTTCTATTTCTTTGTTGAGCTGTGCTATTCGTTTTCGCAGTCTCCTATTATGTCGTTGTCGTTTCCAACGGCGATGCAGTTGGGTCTTGGCTTGCCACATGTGCAGTAACCGGGTGTCAATTCTATCAAGCCCAGCTGTTGACGGCAGCATTCGCGTCGCCCTCTCGATGTCACGCCGAAGTTGCTCAGTCCATTGCTTAATGTCTTTGATGTCTTCAATTTGTTGCTTGTCTCAATTTTTTCGTAGTAGTTCCCAATTGGTGATCTTCATTTGGCGACCGGCATTGTGTTCTTGTGGGCCGCCTTCTGCTTCTATAGAGATAATGTAATGTAAGGTGTTTCTCCAAGTCACCTTTCGTGTAATGCACGTAAAGGTAAGGTCAGGCGTGGTGTCAGTGCTGACGCTGTTGCCCTGCCTAGTTGGTGCCGCTGGGTCAGTGACCAGCTCGAGGCCGGTGAGTTGCGCCGTTTCCCACAAATGCCTGCCTTTCGGCTGATCTTGTTTGTAACCCCACGCCGTATGCACCGCGTTGAAGTCGCCTCCAATGAAGAGTTGTTGCCCCTGGCTGATATCGAGTGCTCATTTGAAGAGGACGTGAAAGCGGTGTTTGCGGCATCTCGGACTGCTATAGACGTTGAGTACGAAGATGCTGTCGGGCGTCTTACGCGGTGGAATCAGCTCTACGAGGACGTTTTCAATATCCTTGACGTGGGTGTCGTGTTCGATGACCGTGAGCTCTCGCTTGACCAGTGTGATGACGTTTGGATTTTCCTCCTTGCCTGGTATAGACTGGTACCCTGAAAGTTTGGCGGGGCCGTTTGTTTCCTGCAGTATGATGACGTTTGGGCGTTCGGGGATCGTTTTAGGGTATTGTTGTAGGTGCGCTCGTTTGTTTTTGTAACTTCTGCAGTTTCACTGCCATATTGTATGTTTTTGTTTCGAAGGGTGTCTTGCCATGGTTATGTGGTACTACAAGTGTGGCGCCGCTTCGCTATGCGACGTCACCAGCGCGCTGTTGGCAGCTTCTAATGTGGACAATCTGAGATGCTCTCCAAGCTCTGTTGAATCGTACGCGTGATAGTCGCTGTGATAGTTTCCTCGAGACTACTCACGCGAGCCTCGAGTGCCTTCACTCGGTTGTCGTCTGTTGCTGCGCGCGTACGCTTGGAGCGTACTGACTTTTAGGGAGATAGCCGGCCCGCGTTTAGTATCAGGGCCTTCGACCTCACCGTCCTCTACGAGTTCTTCTTGTGTTTCCTGCATTTCCTGTTGATCAGTCTCGCTGTGAGCGGCAGACTGGAGCTTTTGTATGAATGAGTTCGTCCTTTGCGTGAATCTGTGCCTGCATGCATTCAATTTGTTTTTCCATAGTTTGTATCGTCTGTGTTAACTGAGCTATCTCCGCCTCTATCTTAGTGTGTATTTTGCCGCCAGCCTCCGCGTTTGTTGCGCGTTTTCCTTTGACCGCATCTGAAAAGCTCACCGAATCAGTTGTCTTCGCGTCCCTCGTTGGGGTCCATCCAGGTGTTCGGCTGCGAGCTCGGCGTAGCTGCTGCTTTCGGGGTCCCGGTGTGCGGCTACGAGATCGGGAGTAGCTTCGACTGGGTGTCCTGGATCTTGAGCGGGGCTTGCTGGCGAAATAGTTAGTGGTAGTGGCCTCTGCCTCCTCGTTGGCCCTGCGTCGTTCCCATTGTCTCTTCGTCACGATGTAGGGCGTTTTGTACCTTGCATGGCAGTTGCGGTCCGCCGTCATGTGTGCGCCCCCGCACATCTTGCAATGGGGGGAACACTGGTGGTTCGGGCCTGGGTTAGGGGCGTCACAACCACGACACACTTTGTCCGTGGGCTTTGGGCACACGTCCAAGTCCATGCGGTGACCAAGTTTCCCGCAGCAGTAACACATGTCGATTTGCTTGCGATACAAGGTGCAGCGAAGGAGAGCGCCGCCAAAATTGACGTAAGTGGGCACTCGCGATCCTTCAAACGCCACTATGATGGTCGTGGTGTTACTGAGCCGTTTGGCTGCCAGGGCGTAAGGGTTACGTGCGTGAACGATGCTGGTATGAATGGACTTGGCGTCTTCTTCCAACGGGATTCCCTTGATTATTCCCTTCACCGTGTTGTTGGGGCCCGTCTCGTACGCACTAACCTCGTGGTGGTGGTCGCCGATGGTGATGGCTTGAAGCTATCTGTACTTATCGGCGTGAGAGGCATGTGGTGTGCTCACGACGACGATGTTTTGATGGTTGTTGGAACACACCGTGTCCTCCCCTGCTTCATGAGCTGGTACGTTGGCCGCGCGGTAAATCACCGATGCGAGGCGCACGGTTCCAGTGGGGGCCACGTCGAGGCCTCCTCGTGGTCGTATCACGATCTTGAAATCGCTCCGTGGTAGTGGCATTTTGCTCTTTCTAATGACTTGCTGCTTGATGTTACGCGGTTGTCGACGCGAACGCTGTCGGTTGAAGTCCGCTACCTCGCCGGTGCAGGAGGGGGCTCCGTTCTGGGTGTTGCTCTGCGCGTTTGCGCGGTTAACTTGAGTCTTAGATCCGATGGTGCACCAATCCGTGCCCTCCAGAAACTCTTCGGGGGAGATATGCTCCCCGTTCACGTGGACTTCCATCGTTGTTGGGTGAAGAAAGCGCCCGCGTCAGAGGAGACGCTCAGCGCGTCTCGTCGGGTGGCTGGCTTTCGTGAGCGTCGGGCCAAAGGGGCGCGGGTTGAAAACCTCTCAAATCCGGCAAAAAGTCTTTTCCCACCTTGAATTTCGGTGTCAGTGGAATCCTGGTCACTTTCCGCACATGTTGTAAAATTGATGGGCTGAATGACTGAAAATCACTGGCAAATAGTTATTTGAAGACGTAACCGACGTGATGCGCGTCCGCTCTCTTCGGCGACCAGCGCGCCCTCCCCCGGCTCGTGAAGTCAATAGAGTTTTAGCACGGCGTCTGTATCGTACGTGACGGCGTTGCGTATGGAAAGACGCCACGTTTTGCACAGTGCGCATGCGCAGACCGCAACGCGCACGAACGCGGCCGGCGGCCGCGCGCATGCGATGCGTGCGTGCGTACGTATGCGTTGGTCGTGCCGCTTTCGAACACGTTCGCGACAGCGCGAGACCTTGTTTCAAAAACTCCCAAGCATTTCCCCGAGGGTGAACATGGATAAGTGTGAATGCACGGAGTGATGCTATGAGGGGTATTTAATAATTCTCACTATTATATTTATTAATCACACTATGGTGCCTTTATCTGACGCTTGCGTTGTCGTTCCGCTTCTTGGGCCGCGTTCGCGGCTCGATGCTGACGCCTCATCTCGGCCTCGCGAGCGCGCAGTTCACCATCCGCTGCACGCTTCGCCCGCTTGTCCTCGGCCTCGCGAGCGCGAAGTTCGGCATCATCTGCACGCTTCGCCCGCTTGTCCTCGGCCTCGCGAGCGCGCAGTTCGGCATCCGCTGCACGCTTCGCCCGCTTGCACTTGGCCTCGCGAGCACGCAGTTCGGCACCCGCTGCACGCTTCGCCCGCTTACGTTCGGTCTCACGAGCCCTTCGCAGCGCCGCCTCGTCTTCCAACGTCGGCAAAACCACCGCGGTGCCGTCACCTCCAACGACGGGTGCAGTGCTGGCATTCGGTTGTACTGTATTCGTTGTTGATGGTAGCGTTGCCTCCGGGACATTCATCGCACGAACAGCTCTCGACGGTAGAGTGAGAGAGAAGGCGGGCGCGCGAGAGAGAGGGGTGCGCGCGCAGCTGCAGGGAGCGAGGAGAGCGGAGGAGCGAGCGAAGGGGGAGGGGGACGCGCGCAGCGGCGTTAAAGATATAAGGCGCGTTACTGACACCGATATCAGCGTCGCGTCCGTGGCTTATTCGGTAGAGCGTCGCGCTGCGGCCCGCCAAGTCCTCTTTCTTTTAAAGATAGAGAGAAGACTGCGGACGCCGCCGACGGCGGTGGATGGTTTGGGGTCGCTTATAAGTCTATTCACACTTAAAAAATGGCGGCATCAAAGGCGAGCACCGGCAACGGTAGTGTTAGTGTTCTAGCAGGGGGTTGTGGGATCAGGGAGAGCGCGCGGGTGCCGCGTAGGTGCCGCGTAGAAGCCGCGATCTGGCGTAGATGCCACGAGATAACGCAACCAGTGCGTGGGCTCTACGGAACGCGAAACGTAGAGCTATGGGTCCTTCTAGCCACCATCGTAGAGCCTCAGTAATGCGGAGAAAGCTGTGTGAGCCTGGTGTTTCACCGAAAAAAGGAAGTGCGGGGTTATTTATCATGTTTTTAAAAACTTCCTTTGAGTTAACACAAGTGCAGAGAAACCTAGACAGGTGCACGTTTTAAGCTAGGCGGAAAATAAAGCTGACCCAGCAAGTGCAGAAGACGGGCGCAGGACGATGCGGCCGAATGGTAAACTAAAGGTTCGCCAACCCTGTAGATGTAAAAATTTGAATGGTTAAATTGTCCGATTCATTTGCCATTCACAATTGTCATACGTTAGGTTTTAATTGCATTCACAAGTACGAATAAGCCAGGGAGCTGCGACGCTGCATGTACTAACACATTCGGAACATATGCCCAATATCAATTTCATTACGAGCGGTTTCGTTTACGTTTGTAGATATCCACTGAGAGCTTGGGATTTAATTATTCCCAAGATGATGCCGCTATGGCGCGGCTGTAGTAGTGACCCAAGATAACGAAGATTTATGACGCAGTTAAAAAATAAAAACAAGATTAGTAACAAAAAAATTTACTGGCACAAAACACCAGTCTTCTCCATTCATGACTTCTTTGTGCAAACACGTACACGGACACAAGGAAAAGAGGCAAACAACACGGGCGCAGTGGAGTCCGGCACTACGCAGAGTAAGAACAGCTGCCAGATGAAACACAGCAAAAAATAACAGCAGTGGTATACCAGGTTCCATTCAGCTGTGGCAGATCTTATGTCGGGCAATATGGAAGGTGTGTAAACACACGGTTGAGGGAGCATGACTCGGCATTACGTAGTTCAGGACTAACACATCTGGTGGATCACTGCAAGTCTTGTGGGTGCGTACCAATTTTTACAGACACAAAGATTCTGTCAACTCACAAGAGAAAAATTAACAGGGAGTTGATTGAAGCATTCCATATTAGAAACATGGGAGAAAAATTTGTTAGCCAAGCTTCCGTCACCTGGTCCGATAAAGAATTTGATTTTTGAAAGGCACGTGCAACAATCCGTCTGCAGATGCGTGAACTCTTCAATTTTTTGTCGTTTTTGTGGTTCTTATCATGACGTAGCACTGAATAAACTTTCTTTAGGTTATCTCGTCTGTTCCTGGATCCACCGATGGGGGGGGGGGGGGGGCGTGTGGGCTACGTGAAGATATAAGTACAGTTCGTTGTTCAAAATAAACCAGTTGTGAGATTGCGCCCATGTTGTTTGCCTCTTTTCCTTGTGTCCGTGTACGTGTTTGCGCAAAGAAGTCATGAACGAGTACCAATTCGCCCAACTTTCAGTACTGTTGGTACCAGTCTTCTCAAAGCACATGGGTGCAGCGAGATAGGCATTAAGAGCAGCGGCTGATCTTTGCATGCGATTTCTTTTGACGCCATTCATGTAGCGATTTGTTGAGCCCTCTTACATAAAAATGTAGCATGGTCAGCACATAGAACTTGGTCAACTTTGTCGTGAACGCACGTGGATGCTAGCTGCAACCTAGGGCATTACAAAAGTTCTCATTCACCAGCAACATCAAATTCACTGTGCTGTCCCTGCAGAGTTTCTTTCGGCTGAAAAACACAGTGAAGATGTTTTAACTGCCCTAAAAAGCTCCCGTGAGGGATACAACAAGCCTCCCTTGTCACAAATCACAGTTAACTCAGTGTTTCTGCTTTCCGTATTAGGGGCTTCCAAAAGAAGGGTCTTGCAGGGCATGCAGTCATAACGCTTCAGAAACTTAATTTCGAGCAACATAACCTTCCATATATCCTCCCGAGTACCAGCAATGGAAATTTTGTCCAAAATATTGGACATCGAAGACCAAGCGATTACAGCTTTTCCAAAGCTCCTATCACCATAAAACCGGTTGTCCAATACTTTGGACAACTGGTGCTGCCATCTGTACCGGGGTTTTGAAATTAGAGGTTTCGAAGCGCCGCTAGGAGTATTCGTAATGGCGGCGTTCAGTGGTGCGGCGTTCTACGGTGTCAACCGCAACCGTCAGTACTTTTTTTCGCACTTTTAGCCTATTTAATGTCATTTCATCGGTTAAACATCACAGATAATGTTGCAGAGAGCACACGCAGCTAAATATTTCAGCTCTTAACGTCCTTTCTTTCGCCTACGTGGTGTGAGCTTTGACATGTCCAAAAGATTGGACGTCGGGACTGAACCAAGTTGCTTTGTGTGAATTACGTGGCGCGCTGCAGTGTGAAGAGAACGTGCTTGCTTACGATTGCTACTAGGTTGCGGTATGATATGAATTTTTTTTTTTCATTTAGGAAAAAGGACACGCGTCAGTGATGAGATGGCCGAAAGAATCTTTGAACGAATCGCTGGAACGGCCACGTTCGACATTGATCTTCCGAACAGTGACGACGACACTTTGGTAGACAGTACATTTTCGGCTCCACTTGATACCCTGAGCTCTGAAGAGGACGAAAATCGCGACGATGAACGCCCGCCCGCCTCAAAGACGACAAAAGGGCAGTCATGGAAACGCCATGATGGGTAAGGAATAGTAGTAGAATGCGTTTTGGGATGGGGGGGGGGGGCTCATGTACTGCAGGAGTGTGCATTGTGACGGTCGTTCATTGCCATGTGAACGGATCAAAAGCAACTCTACTCTTTTACGCTCTTTTTCTTCATTCATGCAGGCCGCTTCCGTCTTGGATTCCTGACTTCAGATCGACCCCTGATGTGAGTCAACAACAGGTTTCGTGGAGTCCAAGTGACTACCTCGTTCAGTATGTGCCACAGGAAGTCTTCGAGATGATGGCTTTTGCCATGAACACGACACATGTCCCGGAGACTGGAAAAAGTCTGGAGACCTCAGTAGAAGAACTGAAAATGTTTTTTGGGATTTCACTGACAATGTCCTGCCTGTGCTACCCGCAGACTTGCACGTACTGGATGAAAAAGACAAGAGTGCCTCTTGTTGCGGATAACATGTCAAAGAACCGGTACTTTCAACTTCGCTCCCGGCTGAAGCTAGTTAACGAACTTGATGTAAGTGAGCAGGAAAAAGAGAAAGACAGGCTCTGGCACAAAAGACCACTCGTGTCATTTCTACTGGAAGAGTGTCATAAGCTTCCTCGGGAAGAGAATGTCAGCATCGACGAACAAATGATCCCGTTCAGTGGACGAACGCAGCTGAAGCAGTTCGTACCGCGCAAGCCAAACCCAGAGGGGCTTAAAAACTTTGTGCTAGCAACGTCAGGTGGATTATTCCTCGATTTTGAGATCTATCAAGAAAAAAAGGCAGCATTGTATCCAGGCAGCTCTGGAATAGGAGAATCCGCAGTGCTGAGACTCACTGAGACGCTCCCTCCCGAAACGAACGTCTACTTCGACAGATACTTCACATCAAGGCTGCTGCTGGATAAGCTAGCAGAAAACGGAATCGCTGGCATGGGAACAATTATGAACAACCTGATCCCAAAAGGGGTGAAACTATCCAGCTAGAAAAAGCTAAAAGAAAAAGGAAGAGGGACGTCGGAGATGTTTGCGAGAAACGACAAAAAACAGGCAGTTGTACGTTGGTATGACAATAAGCCCATTACGTTGATGTCCTTTATCCATGGCCAGCACCCAGAAGACACATGCCGTAGGTGGTCCAGGAAAGAAAAAAAAACACATTGATGTGCCCCGGCCACATGTTGTACGGTTGTACAATGTCAACATGGGAGGAGTTGATCTCGCAGATCGTATGATCAGCTATTACAGAATCAAAGCTCGAGGCTCGAGTGAACAAGTTGACCATCAGAAGCGTCTTCCACCTATTCGACATTGCGTTAAGGAACTCATGGATGCAGTACGTGCAAGACATGCGGGCGCAACAATAGCGCCAGAAAGAGATCGTGAAAATTTTGGAGTTTCTTCTTTCTGTTGGTGAAGAACTACTCGCGCAAGCTCAGAGTCAAAATGAAGCAGATAGTGACTCCGACGAAGAGTGGCGCCCACCACCAAAAAGGGCTTCATTGCCTCCAGTCGAAGCAAGAGCAAAGTCGCTAGGCCATTTCTCAAGACTGACAGATGCTCCGAATGCGGCCCACTGCAGGCTCGAAGGATGCAACATGAAGACGAGTTCTTCTGCACAAAATGTCATTTGTTCTTTTGCGTCACCAAAGACAGGAGATGCTTCGAAAATGCTCACACCAAGTGAATGAAGGAGCTCACACAAATTGAACAAAGCAGTTTGTAAATAAATTGTTGCAACGTTTACCTGATCAAATTATTTATTACAAAAAAACATCTTGCGTGTAACAATACCACTGCATTAGAAAAGACCGCACAGAGTCCCAATGTCCAATATAAAGGACAAAGCGGCACACACATCTGAAAGTTTGCAGGGAATATTAAGATGTTATTATTATATCCAGAAGCCCTCATAAACTAATTTTGAAAGTTCCACAAAAATTCGTTGCAGTAAATTCAGTCTGGGACTCAGGAGGATATAATGTATTAGACGGTCGTCGCTCTTCTGCTCTACCAACTCTCTGTGCTCTGCAGGAATACTCCAAACCATGCGTTCAGCTGATACTAGCGTCCTTTACTCAATCAGATGGTCCATTGCAGGAAGCCTGGCTTCCTGAGCAAAATGATCTTCCGCACTCAGGAGAGAACTATTTTTGCACTAGCTCCGTCAAGGTCAACTTTGCCCGAGCGTACGGTCTTAGCAAGGTTATAAAATTACAGGCAACAAATGAATATTAGTAACCGCATGGGTCTAGGTTGATTGCAGGGTGCGTTCATCTGTGCGTGCGTGCGGTCGTCACAACAAGCGCGCGAAGCACCAGCGGCAGCGTAGTGCCTAGAAATATTACTGGCTAGTGTGCTGAGCGCACGCATTCCGTACGAGAGAGGGTGGCTGCGCATGCGATGACTGCACTCAGTTGCCACAAGCAGCGCTACGTGTTGTTACGAAGGCAAGACGCCAACACGGTCCCAAAGGCGCCACTGCTGTGAACTCAGCCGACACGGTCACCAGCCGTTTGGTAGTGTGTGTTACTCAGCTCGCGACTGCTTCTGCGCAGAGCTGATAGACGAGCGGACGACACGATGGTGAGTTAAGGCAAGGTTTATGTACAGCATAGAAATAGAGGCGTTACGAATTCGGCACTGGGGCCGAACGCTTAGGGACTCGAAGAGCCCTAAGCTCTTCGAAGAAGAGATGTCTTCTCTCGCACGCAACCGTCGGCTTCTCTCTCTGTTACGAAGCACACAACCGACGAGGTTACGCAGGGCGCCACGAAACTCGCCGCTGCCAAGGACACCGGGCGCGCCGACTGCAAAAGGGGCACGATGCAACGAGAGGCTTCTCTGACACCTAGGTCTACTGCTGGCGACGCGCCGCAGGGCTGTTTTTATAGGCACCGGGTGGATTCTTTGAGTCACCAACGTTCAACAAGAAGCGCCGCTGGCCGTGATGTTAGAATCCACGAATGGGGCCATATACCTATATACCTAGCTACGTGTCTGTCAGCTGTCAACCACTGTTACGAAGGCGAGACGCCAACACGGTCTTTAAGGCGCCACTGCTCCGAACTCCGTCGACATGGTCACCAGCCGTTTCGTGGCGTGTGTTACTCAGCTCGGGACTGCTTCTGCGCAGAGCTGATAGACGAGTGGGCGAGACGACTGTGAGGTAAGGCAAGGTTTATGTACAGCATACAAATAGAGGCGTTACGAATTTGGCACTGGGGCCGACAGCTTAGGGACTCGAAGAGCCGAGATGTCTTCTCTCACACGGATCCGTCAGCTTCTCTCTCTGTTACGAAGCTCACGGCCGACGAGGTTACGAAGGGCGCCACGAAACTCGCCGCTGCCAAGGACACCGGGCGCACCGACTGCGAAAGGGGCAACGAGCGGCTTCACTGACACATGTCTACTGCTGGCGACGCGCCAGAGGGCTGTTTTTATAGGCACCGGGTGGATCCTTTGAGCCACCAACGTCCAACCAGAAGTGCCGCTGGCCATGATGTCAGAATCCTCCAATGGGGCCCGCCGCTGGGCCGCGTCATGCTCATCAAATCCGGAGCCGCTACGCGTGGTTGCAGCCAAGGACGAGTGACGTTCCCACGCATTGCGTAAGACTTGCCAGACTGGAAGGCGCCGATTGCTTCAACGGGCTCGTGGGCTGAGGGAGCTCGCTGTGCATTTCGTGACAGACCGGCGCCGCCACTTGATGACGTCGTTGATTTGCGTCAGGCAGGTTCGACCGCTGGTCTTGACACAGATTGCCTTTGCATTGACATTGACGTTCGGTGTGGACTCGCAGGCGTAAAAGTGTCGAGAGTGTGCACGAACGCGCGAAATTCCTCTCGTCCGGTTGCTGCCAGCGCCTTGCCACGTGTAAAATCAGTGCGTCACAGTTATCAGCTGTTTTACTGTGAAGTTCGATGACGCCAGATGTAGGCTGCAACATCCTGAGATGTTAAACGATAAGCGGGAATGCAAAGAAAGGACGAGTTTTGTGCCGCTGTGTCGAAGCAGTTATCGGTCAAATTAACAAAGAAAAGGTGTCTTGTCCCCCCGCACAAACGAATCTAGCACGGCTTCCTGAATGGAAAAGTAGGATCAAGAGGGCAGACAGAAGGCTGACGCCGAAGGCTGTCGTGTGCGTAAGGCATTTTGAGAGTGACGGCTTCGAACTATCTGTTCTGATAAGGGTGATTGGTGTCGGGAGCGAAATCGCCGTTTAGGCATAATTTCAAATATCAATCTTTATAAAAAATTGAAAATACGCTTTCAAATTTCATTCACACACTTTTCCCCCATTTCAACGTCGGACTCCCTTTCCAACAACGTGTTGAGTATATGTGGCGAGTGTCAGATTGATCATTGGTATGTTATCATTTTTCGTTTTCACTCGAATCCTAATGGAATGCAGGCTATGAGGTAAAGGCTTTTGGGTCTTCTGTGATAATTCTTGCTCTCAAGAACAAATTAAATAAAAAAAATAACTCTTGTGGTCATAGTGTCAATGATTTTTTTAAATTAGTTTCTTTGCATACTACAGCCACTTTGAGCATCTATCTATCTATCTATCTATCTATCTATCTATCTATCTATCTATCTATCTATCAAATCGCCTACGACTGGGTGCCTCACGATCACCCCTTTAACTTAGGGTAAACCAAAATTAGTGTGGGGGGGTAAGGTGGTTTGATGAATATGACTCACTGGTCCTGACATGAATAATTTCCCAATTCCGTCACGTACGCCGTCAAACCAACCTCGCCACTTCTCCTTTTTTAACGCGTGAGTGTTAAGCTGGCATTGGCAACGTTGACCATACTAATGCAAATAATAAACGTTTGTGCCCTAGCAGGGGTATCGAAGCCAAGCAATCTGCGTGAAAATCGAGTATTCTACTACAGATCCACGCCAGGTCTTCGAAATACTTTACAAGAAGAGCCAAATGTTCGTAAAACGGCAATGCTGGTTTTTGTGTTGACTATCCGATTTCTCGCACATATTTAGCGCCACTTCGTAGTGTTTTGCTTAATAAAAAATTACAACAGAGTCACCTCCCATCAGCATGCTTTGCATAGCATTGATTCCCAAGTTACGTAAGATCTGCCCCCCCCCCCTTTTTTTTTGCCGGCGGTAGCGCATGGCGAAATGTAT
Organism: Rhipicephalus microplus; assembly: GCF_043290135.1. Classification (NCBI taxonomy): domain Eukaryota; kingdom Metazoa; phylum Arthropoda; class Arachnida; order Ixodida; family Ixodidae; genus Rhipicephalus; species Rhipicephalus microplus. The sequence continues at coordinate 11,487,697 of NW_027464592.1, forward strand.
GCCACGAAATGATCTTCATTTGGTATGGCGAAGCACCAATACTGTAAAAACAATCGAGTAGTTGTTATACTATAAAGCGTTATGTTAAAAAACTCTCCGAAAATGCAGGAAAAATGCAGGAAAAATGCAGGGAAATAATAGTTGGCTTCACGCGGCTCGGCCTCCTGAAAGCTTCGCAATGCTTGCGGAACGTAAGGAATGAACGCAAATACACCCATTCGCACAGCAGCGCACACTGCGGGTGCCGCCGGCAGTCATCAGCTGTGGGGCCATCTCCTAGCCTGCGCTCAGCACACTAGCCAGTATATTTCTAGACACAGTAGCGGCAGCCACGCCAGCCAGCCCACGCGACTACAGCGCCGCCATCAGCATTCGGGTATCGTCCGCACTCGCCGGCTTGCTTCAATGCGTAAGGCGCTCCGACTGCTAATTCCACTACCCCCTTCTATATGAAGGAAGGAAAGGCAGGAGATGTCCTGACGTCACTCGCTGTGAAGCCACGATAGAGTGTACTAGAAGTGTTGAGTGGCGTGACCGCGCCTCGCCGCCTGATCCCTTCCGCGTTGCCCGCAGCGGTGGCGCTGCAGTCGTATAGTACTGAAGGAGCCGCGCGCCACGTGCAGGAACTGCTATGTGCTTCGGCTCCTCCGTGGTGCTTTCCTGATGCAGATTTCTTCGTACCTGCGCATCGTTCATGTCTAGCACATGATGACATAGCCCTTGAATTATGACACGCCAATCTATTGAATTTGAACTCCATAAAAGCCCTAGTGAGAGATCAAATATAATTCAGAAAGGGTTTTCTTATGCTGATTTATTCGGTCTTAACTCTTTCTTCATTGGTTAGACGTCTACAATATTCAAAATAACTGAGCCGATTTATTCGAAGTTAGCTGTGCTCAGAAAGCTGTGAGATAAAAAAAATTGAAATACTGTGTCACACGTACGCAGAACCAGGAAGTCAGAAGTAACGAGGGGAGAGGAAGAGAATCTGAATTCTCTACACCACGAAATCTATTCGTAATTTACCTTTTGAAAGTATACTAAAATAGTTATACGCGTTCACAGCGATCGAAAATTGCCAAAGTTAGGCGTTCTGCTGCAAACCACACACCCTAAAAAATTGCCCGCAGCTTCCCTCGGGGGAACACTGAAGAGGATGCGGAGCATATAATTGGTTAACGGGGTGTTAATTGGGCCTGTTAAATACTGCTTGGCGCGCCACGCCGCTACCTCGGCGCGCTTGCGCTCGCGGGCAGCATCGGGATCGGCCTCTCGTCGCCGACGCTTGCACTCGGCTTCCCGTTTTCGAAAGTCCGGGTCCTCTTGTCGACGCTTACGTTTCAAAGCGGCCGAATCCGGTGCTGCTGCTCGACGCTGACGTCTCTCAGCGGCTTCACGTTCTCTAAGTTGAGAATCTTCCGCTCGACGCCGACGTTTACGTTCGGCGTCGCGAGCTCTTCTCCGCGCTGCCTTGTCTTCGGACGACGACTTGGTTGCGGTTCCGCCAACACTTTGGCCGGCGCTGGTCGCAGGGACGTCGATCATTGCGACCTCGGACGTCGACGCGCCGTACAAACCAACCGACGAGCGGCAACTGAGCGAGCGAGCACAGACCTTGAGTATATATACAGCGCGACGGCGCATGCACTGTCAGCTGTCGAATGTTCGAGAAGGGAGAGAAGCGCAACGGCGCATGCGCGCGCGTCAGCTGCCGATGTTCTCGAAGCGTGACGGCGCATGCGCGCTACATTATACAGCTCGCAAATGTTCGTGAAGAGGAGAAGCGCACGCGGTGTGTAGAGGAGGAAGGTGCACAGATGGTGGAGAAGTGAAGCGCGCGCGGTGTGTAGAGGAGGAAGGGATGCACAGATGGTGGAAGAAGGAGGAGGAAGCTTGCGGACGGCGCCGCACTACAAGCCTCGAGTATTAGATGCTCCGCATCTAAAAAAAGAAATCCTGGGTAGCCCTGCGCCTAGAGTTTACAGTTGTCGTAGCGGAATATAGCGTGTCTCTACAGATGCACACTGCAAATTTCAGCTTTTCGAGTATGAGGTTTCAAAACTAGTTCAAGTCTAATGTAGTCGGATGAGAAATGCACCGCCTAAAAATTGTAGCTGGCCTAAGCGGCATTGCATGGTTGTGTATATATATATATATATATATATATATATATATATATATATATATATATATATATATATATATATATATATATATTATTGTATAGCTTACTGTGTACATAGCCCCGCCGCGGTGGTCTAGTGGCTAAGATACTCGGCTGCTGACCCGCAGGTCGCGGGTTCGATTCCCGGCTGCGGCGGCTGCATTTCCGATGGAGGCGGAAATGTTGTAGGCCCGTGTACTCAGATTTGGGTGCACGTTAAAGAACCCCAGGTGGTCAAAATTTCTGGAGCCCTCCACTACGGCGTCTCTCATAATAAAATGGTGGTTTTGGGACGTTAAACCCCACAAATCAATCAATTACTGTGTACATATACAAGGAAGGTTAATTTCTCAAAACGAGATGCACTATTGCCTGCCTACACTTTTGACACCTATTAAAAGAACTACGCTTATAATACAAAACATCGTCATAAATTTGCTCGCTTGCAATGGCGTTACGCCAATAGAATATTTGGAAAGCAGCACAATTTAAGCTGTCGATACAAAATGAGAACTGGTTACAATTAAGTTACGCAGTTAGACAGACGGGCTATATATACAATTGGAACTTGTTTATTGGTGTGTTGTTTTTAATAAGTTTATTATGTGATAAGCCTTTCGGAAAGCAATAATTATCTCCCGCGATACTGGCTTGACAAAAAAGAGTCGTCACCGATTAATGTTGTGACAATATTGCTTATACTCGGGTTTCTTGTGAAACAACAAAGCGCGTGTAGGCTCAAATGAGGAACAGCGTGCTCTGGATATCGTAGAGGCTGCCGACAAAACGAGCGTATGATTTATTCACGGTTTTGATACTTCTCCTCAATTTGTAGTTCGCCAGTAGGCACTTAAGATGTAGCGCAGCTCAAAGCGCTGTTTTAGTGAGAAGCTAGGCGGATTCGTGCAAATTTTGATGACATTTTTTTGTGTGTGTGGGTCGGCAGGTTCTTGAAACAGTGAATGTCTCGACGCACTGATGATTTCTGCGTGCTCGCATATTCACTCATGCCCCGTAGCACTTAGCAGGTGCGTCCACTGATAAAGGCTCAGAAACACATCAAACGCGCTAAAAACAAGCAACTACATGGCTTCGCAGGCTCGTGCGCGTGCGCTCCCAATGCAGATGCTTCTGAGATCTTCAGTACCGTGGGACTACAGCGCCACTCCTTCCGTCACCCGCCGGAGAATCAGCTGAGATGCGGCGCGGCCTCCCCGTTCACTCCACTGCCCCCTTCTAAAACACTGTAGCCGCGAAGAAGCCGAAAGTCGACCATATTGACTGGGCGAATTCTCCTTTCTTATTTACATCCGAATGTAAAGCAGAAGGCATGACTCTCTCTCCGGCTCGGAAAGCACGTGAGCTGCGCAGCGCATGTGTCGTGACGATCCGAAACTAATGCAACGGGGCTCAACACTCTGGGCCAGCGCGACATCTTCGGCTAAATCATTTTGTCCGAGTATTAACAGCGAGTAACAGCTCACCGACAACGAAGCAAGTAAGTACAAGAGAACGCGCGCTAGATGCACTGACAACGGCGAGTGTTTTCACGTCATTAATTCAGCAACTGTACAGACAACACGATCAGACATGCGCCTTCTACGGTTGCGTTCCGCCACGCGGCCGACGCAGCGTCCGGCCACTGTGTTTGTGTTCAGCGTGAAACTCACCGGCGTCAGCATTCTGCGACCGTTGTGACCTTGAGCATGGTGCAAGTGACACTTGAACGCGGTTTCTGTCTCGTTGAGATTACATGCAATGCTGGGGGAGAGTTTACGAAGCAGAACAGAAAAGGTGTTTTAATACGCACATGCAAGTTGTTACTGTACACACACAACATGAAACTACGTATGTGCACATGGTCCTTATTGCGTCTTGCTGGGCTCAACAGCGTTGTCCGTTGTCAAAAGCAGGACCACTGCCCAACCATCACTGACCTGCAAGGCGTTCGTCGTCGTTCCGCTTCGTCGTGGTGCCATACGCAATTTCGCTGAACACTAATTGCTTCATCCGCGTCATCCGCCGCACCACACATGGATATGCACTCGTTTTACGCTCTGTTGAAACAACGTGATGTACAAAAGGATTTTAAACTTTGTTAAAAGTACAGTAACTGCCAGGAGAACACTCCGTAACCAATACCACGGCGCAGAGCACGGATATTGTACGCCACGGCTCAGCACGAAGCCTGGGGAGGCACACATGCCGCGGCCGCTCACTGCGAGATCAGCTCCACTACGCAACACGTAACTATAGCAGCGCCGCCATTGTGCCCAGTAAATATTGCCGCCATGTCATTTACTCCACACTTTTCACGTAGCGTGGCTATCTAGCCACCATAGCGCGGCAGCTGGGCATGCCCTCTCCCATCTTTCCTTCCTCCGTTCCCTTCTGCAGTACTGTAGTAGCGTCACAGTGGCCCTATTCTAGCCACTGTAGTAGCGTACTACAGCGGCTAAAGATACGGCCATAATCAGGCTCGCACACTTGTCTGCTTGTGTGCAGACGGCCATTCTGGCGAGATTTGATCTGTCTGAGCGATTCCTTGAGCCGCCATCTTCTTTAGACACAAAAAAGCCTGCATCGTATTTGTCTATGATGAGGTCTTCTCGGAGCTGTCTACTTTGTCGGCTACGTGAGAATTGGAATGAGACTTAAGATGGCCGCCATCCATTTAGCTGTCTATTTAGCCGTCTACGGTAAGTATTGGAGCACAGCCGTACGCGGGTACTACGGCTCACAAAAGCCCATTCATAGCAAACGAGGCCACGTAACTCAAGGCGCTTGCGTGATGCGTACGTAGCACCATTCCGCAGTACCAACGCCTCCTAGATGTCCCGTGCCTGCCGGATTAGCGCAAAACGCCGGTCATATATGGCGGCGCTGCCTACGCAGGGGTAAAGGTCTTTGTATTTAGCCTTTGAGATCGGCAATTTTGGCGTTTGCTACTAATTTTAGACGATGACTTGTATTAAAAAGAGTTGCTTGCTGAGGGACGACGTCACTTACGTAGGGTTAATTATAATTAGGTTTACGCCTTTTTAAAACTCTTTACGTTAATTTTGTTGCATATAAGCTTCAAAAACATAAAAACCTACTTCAAGACACTCCTACTTGAGTGGTGCCATCACAGTAGTTCTGACGACCGCCACTTCCCAAGTGACCGCCACTAATCCGGCAGGCACAGGAAATCTAGGAGGCATTGGCAGTACTAGAAGTCTCCATTGTCTTGTTCGCGCAGCTCGAGCTAGACATGAGCTGCACGAGAGTCGCGGCGCGGTGTCCAAGAAAATGATGATGATCATGCACTACAGGGCTGCCCCCCCCCCCCCTGCACACAAATCTGAGCACACGGGCGTACAACATTTCCGCTTTCATGGAAAATGCAGCCGCCGCCACCGGGATAAGATCCCGCGACCTGCGGGCCGAGTACCTTAGCCACTAGACATCCGCGGCGGCATTTCTACCTCGTCGTCGGTGTCAGGTGCAGGAATAGATGTTCCTGCGACCGGATCTGAGGTAGAAGTCGTAGCCGAGGTAGTGAGGTCGCGGTCAATGGATGGGTGCGGGCTGGTTGGTAGCGTGGGCTGCGACGCAGTGGAAACACCGAAGTCGTGAGTCCCTGCAAGCGGGTGGTACGTGAGGACGTAACAGGCAAGCACCGCAGTGTAGAGGGCGTCATATGACTGCGGGCTTGTGGTGGCGAAAGTCGATCGCGAGTGCGTCGATAAAATGGCGAAAGTCGATCGCAAGTGCGTCGAGCAAGATGCCGCGCATAAGCCAATGGTCCTTGACGCCATTCATAGCGAGAACGGCGTCGAACCGCATGAGCCATGCCTGAGGTAAGGTAGGCTGAGCGACTTGACCTTATTGCTGCGCCCATGAAATGGAAAATGCACTTGAAATGCTAGAAGGTTACATGTACGTCACTGCCTCCTTATTTAGCGTGGTCATACTAATGTGCTCAGTGCCGCACACCCCGCCTCTACGTCCAGCATTCTTCTATGGCAGTCACGTAATCTCCAAAGTGCAAAATCTGTCGCAGGTCATTAACAGACTACATCACGATGACCACATTTATATACGTGTGAAACTCCAGAGTAGTGGGTTAGATTTAGGTGCATGGTAAATAAACCCAGGTAGAATAAAGTTTCTGAATCCTCCGCTACGGCTTCTCTCATAATCATAGTGTTATTGTGGCTTTCGCCCTTATCAAGGACAAGCTGCGTGTACAGAGAGTCTGTAAACATTAGGGCTGTGCGAATAGTCAAAATATTTTGAATAAGGAATTGAATAGAGCCTAACCGAACAACCGCATATTCGAATCAATTTTTAATAACGACCATGGATGAGAAAACCCCAATATGCGACAACACGTTAGAGGATTATATATGTTAAATGAGAAGCATTTCTTTGCGTACGGCAAGCACAATTGCCGTTTATTTAAGTAATCCAACTACACTACAACTATTACAACTGATTATCATTAGTGGTCTGAATACTATTTATTATGAAGGGGACTGAAGCGCACGTAAGTGAACCTGATGCTCGCCAGTACGCACGACGCTAGACTGCGATAAAGAGGTCGAGTGTGGTTCTCACAATAAGAACTTTTCATCCTGGTAATCGCCAGAGATACTTCTGCAGTAGCAGACTAACTGTAGTTGGCATCGCAATTGTGATAGGGAAATCTATACGGGTTATGTATTTACATTTTCTTGTCTGGCTGATAATGTGCGAGTAAACGACACAGCACGTAGATCTGAACCGAAGAAGACTGCGGTTACTCCTGTCAGGCATGCAAATAGTGCCACCTCTGCCTATACTTCTGTACACGGCGGTTCATTCTTTCGGTGCTGATTTTCTTTTAAGTTGACAGATGTGACGTTCGGAAGAGCGTACTTCTGACAACCAGAAGATGTATAGCGTCTTTGAATGTTTTTTTCTTATTTTTCTTATACAAACATTACGGCTCGCACAACTTCGAGATTGACACCTTTGTATATGCTTGAAAGCTTACCCTAGTTTTCAGCAGCTCACTCGCGCTAATTCCTGTTCTTTTCATAGCAATTGCTGAATGTTCTGATCAGACTTGGTCTTTTTTTTTTTTGACAATTTTAAGCTTCTTCAAGGGTAGTTATTTGATACAAAAATTGTTCGACAATTAATCGTGGCTTGCAGCGCGAAACACCCGGACATAGACGAGAGAAATGGATACGGTACAGCGCTGACTTTCAACTGAAATATTTATTCAGAAAACGAATATATATATATACCACGAGAACAGAAGACCTCCTGACTGAGCTTAGCACTCATTGAATCAAAATTATACACAGCGCAACAGGTTTTTGTCACGTGCAAGCACTCCCGCCATATATATAATGTATAATTTGCAGTTTAACAGTTGAACTTTTCAAATGATCATCATCACAAATGGCAGGCCTGCTCATTAACCTCTTGTTCCTCGTCATACTTTTTATCTTCAGAATGCGTGGACCGAATTGTCTCGTGTGGGACTCCTCCACCTAGTCCATTTTGCTGTTGTGCCCTCTGCTGTTTGATAGTGGGGCCCAGCCTCACGGTGGGATTATAGACCACCGGCCGCGTCAGAATGAAAACCTTTGTAATTTAAAACATGCACGAAGCCCCTTGCACAGCGTTTCGCAACTTTCCCATTAGAGAAATAGCGCGTGTGCTCTAGCACCGTGAACAAGACGGATTCTCATCGACGAGAGGATTAGTACAAAGACCAAGAAAGAAAAGAAAACCAAAAATATTTCCTGAATGAAATTTCAGTGTCGCCAACATTCGAACACAGTGCTGATTGCCCTAAGCGAGCATCGTAGCACCTCGACCATCCAGGCACGCTTTCTGAGCACAGCGTACCTTTTTTTGGTGTAGTCAGCAAGCTGACGAGAAAAGAAAGTGGGAGTGAACAGCAGAAGTGTGAGAAAGAGAGAAAGAAGCAGGGAGGAGCAGAACATAACAGAAACAAATGGAAAAGTAGACAGATAGATAATCAAATAAAACAAAAATATACAGATAGAAAAACATAGGAAGAGTAAAGAGGTGAGAGAGATTGAAATATACACAGAAGAAAGGGAAACAACTTCATAGAGAAATAGATTGGAAGAAATAAGAAAAAAAATAAACCGAGCAATAACAGAAGTCAGAAAAAGAAAGAAAGAGAGAACGAGAAAGAAAACTAAAGGCAAAAAAAGAAGGCAGCTCAGCATTTACTTCATGCTTGCACTTCAAGTGTGAAACTGGCTCAATATTTGTTTTTGTTTTGGAATCTGTACCCAATAAATTGCAGACAAATTTGGCTGTTAACGTGTATACGCTGCTTACTCTGATTGGTCTTCTGAGCTTAACATGCTGGTATCTAAAAAATTTTTCATCACCGAAACCGCCGCTACCATCCTATAGATTGCGGGCTGCAGAATGTTTTACTCTTGCAATCTACCCTTTTTTTGAGCGAACTAATTTGATGTTAAGCGAGGAACATTTTTTTTTTGAATTTCATAACCTGAACACTACTTTGATGCCTTTTGGTTTGTTTATCAACTGCTGATATATATAATTTATTCTTATAACTGGCTAACTGTAGCTGTCCGTATTGTTCTCATGTAACCTGCTCAGGTTCATATTCTCTAAACAAAACGTTGAATTAGCTATCTCACCTTGCGCGCCGATAAATTTTGTTCTTATCTCTAATTGCTACACCCGTCATTTTTCGTGTGAGTCTGGCGCACTCATGAAGTGTTGCTTTGAGTGCTTGACTCCGTTTAGAATATATTTATAAAACGAGTGAGTGTAAAACTAAAATCCGATGTATGTGCATACAGCATAATTTTTGAAAAAAAAAAGCTTAAGATGAATTAGTGCAGGTGAAGAAACTAAAGGCGCCATTATCTCAAGAAAAACATGCCTTACGTGCATTCACTGACTTTCTATTTGTTGATTTTTTTCACTCCAGATATCAGCGCAACCGAAACTTATTCCATTTAAGAGCATGAAACTGAAGTGACCATGCCTGGTTACTCGAAGCTATAGAGGTTTGTTATTGGCAGTAAAACTTTCTTCACTGGCTCTTATAATCCATCATTATGCCTGTCTTCGGCCCACCCTGACTGGTTCGCGATCATCCATCAGTTAGACGCCAAGACAGTTCCATCCAGTTTGCCCTTGTTCTGAACACATATACGTGTCGAAACACAGGTTAGTTGGTTACCTGCGTCCTGCCATAAAACGCAAGAAGTGCATAGAGGAAGTAAATCAGTAATGGCGGCTCTCCGTTCTATCATGAAAATAAAATAAATTATTCACCAACTCGTACAATCTGCAGTACTTATCAAATGCCAGCTGCGTATAAGAGATTCCAAAAGGTGCCCTAGCAAGTGCGTCAAATGTTTTGTAAAAAGGCGCTGAAAAACACCGAATTCATTTTTAATATTTTACATGAACAGGATGAAGAAAACGTGGTGTGTTACAAAAGCTGGATAAGACTGACAAGTTCAGTTACCAATATTTTGAGTCAAATGGGAAATTTGTACATAAGTACATTGCTTCAAATGAATAGTTTGTCGTTCCTGAAACTTTACGTGGGAATCAAATCAAGCTTCCCTACCACGCTTTCAGGGGACAGTTACTTTCGCTTCAGCATCAAAACTTCGGCTGCATCTTAGGCGTGAAGCAGTGCTCAGAAGCTTGCTCGTTACTCTCACGCCCTGTCCAGCGGCCACCGGTGTGCACACCAGTGTTGCCAATGTTCTCGAGTCACCGCTCCGGTGATTCTTCAGAGTGACGCCCTCCGGACGGCTTTCTGCTCTCTCATGGTATAGAGTACCTGGTATTCCAAATCGTTTAACACTCTTAACACAGCCGATTCAAAAGTGTATGTGTGCAATAGAATAACTTCAGCCTCGTGGCTTAAGCTCCTTAAGCCGTCGGTCGTGCGTCGGTCATGTATGAAGTAGTAGTCGTAGTAATCATCGTCGTCGTAGCAGTAGATGGCCACCTTTCGTTTAGTCCTTGAAATGTTCGCTGGACGGCGGTACTTTTATGTGATGAATATATGATGAAAGAATGCGAGATGGCCGTACTTGGAGTATTCTCTAGATGGATGAACGGACGCACGGATGGACGGGCGGACGCACAGATGGGCGGATAAACAGACGCACGGACCGACGCATGGAAAGACGGACGGACACACAGACAATTCACTTGTTAAGGAATGATCATTGTGTTACGTGTGATTGTTCTTTTTACATTTGTGAAACGCGTCCTAACTCATAATACCGCGATGCCTTTCCCGATATAATGCCAGTTTGCAACGGAGTTTAAAGCACCAGCATGGCTTTGTGGTAGAATAGTGGGCTCGCGCACAGGGGTCTGGGTTCGAGTCGCACTTGGCCTTTGTGTTTTTTTTAATTACTAAGCTTTTTGTTGATTGGTGTGGTACAGAGCAACTACCGCACGGTAAACCCCACATACGTTCACCCCGCATACGTTGGGACGTTAAACCCCACATATCAATCAAAGTACCGCACACGCCAGAGCGCACGGGACCCTTGTTGTTATCTCATAACAGCTTTCACTGTAAAGATATGCTTAAAGCAATTCACGTCTTTGTAGCTTATGAACATGCCTAATAAAGAAATGTAAAACAACACACTGAGTGCGAACAGTCTAGCGTGGGATGGGCTGAGTGTTTTAGACCCCCGATATGTACTGTTGCGACTGTGGGAATGTGTCGAGACCTGGAGCCATCCAAGGCTCAGGACGGAGACGAACCGAGGAGCCCGAGGTGAAAACTGGAATGTTTATTTAAAGATATTTAAATCATTTAGGTAGCGTGATACACATGAAGAAAATGAAGCTCTGAAGCGTCTTGCGCTCGCGTTTTTATGTTCTAGTCTTCCCAAAATTCTCTGCAAGAAAAACAATAGAGGCCAGAACAGTCCAATGAAACCATCGTCTTGATTCCCGGCCCCGAAGAGGGAAAGTCAAACTCCTCCTCCTTCCCACCCAGAAAAAAGAGAAAGGGGCCCAGTTTGTCGCATGCCGAAGGAGAAACACACACAACACATTGCACAGCTAACACAGTGCGATTACTGAGAATCTTATGCGCAGAGACGACTCATCAAAGAGGCATCGCTGCCGGGCAGGCCGCGGTGCGCGTGAAATGAAGAGTGGAAAGGCCCTTGGATTGCGAGAAACGTCCCCGAAGTTGATGCTCCAGCGCTCGGCTCATTGTCAAGTGCATTTCAACGACCAAAGCAACACAATGGTGACCACTCGTTCTAGGCAGCTTACACAGCAAAAGAGCCCCTTCAAGGTAATCTGCCGGTCGTTCGGTCCAAAGGGCTTTTGGTGAGGCGAGCCGAAGGCCTTGAAGAATTCGCATTATACTACACTGCTGTGTGGTCACTGATTCTGGACGCCATAGGAAGTGCTGCAAAGCCGGAACCCTCGCACACGTCCAAGCGCGCCAAGACATGGGGGCCGATCATAACAGTATTAAAGACTGAAAAACACAACTGAAATAACATGAGTGACTACTCAGTACCACATTTTACGAATATGCAATTAGAAGAAACATGAAAAAGCGACGCTTAGTATTTGGCCCTTTTTGGCTATGCTTTTTTTTAACGATTCTTAGTACATTAGTCGCCGCAGTAACATGGCCTGTTGTTATAAATATACTGCTGTAGTTAAAGATGCAAGTAGTGGAGCTCGCATATCAGCTATGTGGATGGGTGAAGGTGTAAATGTTACGGCATATAAAGGTACAGTACGGCCGTTTATCAATATTCGTACAGTAAATGTTTTTGCTTGTTACAGAAAAAATACACCAAGCTAATTTCATACGGTTACATCGGTACCTTGCACATATGTTATCGATTGTTTTCGGCAACAGCGTCCACGTTGCGCTTCCTGACTCCTGCGCTCCGCTCAACGTTAGTGTTTTCCAAATGACCGAAACTATGACAAACTTTGCACCAAGCATATTGGACCGGCTGAGAACCGCATGGCGCGTGCACACTAGTCTAATTACGCGGATGGCTGTTTCTATCCCTCTGCGGCCACGAATGCGGCACGGCAGTGTTAGTAATCAGCCGAAATATCGACCAGGCAAACTAAGAAGCCAGGGAACAAACGGCTTTCATGAAATTTCATGACCTGTTTCACAGCTTTGAATGACTCTGGTCCTTTGTAAAGCATTTCGTTCATCTTACAGTTCTTTTTTAGTGGCAACGAAAATAATGATCAAGATGATCGTCAGTAGAATCAAATCAGATGGCTGTGAACCATGACCTTTGAAAAGTAATTAAAAGCGTCATGTAGCGTATTTCTTGATGCCACATTACATGAACAAACTCAGAATGAACAAATAAATGGCGAAATGAATTTTCAGGCACGTTTTGCACTCGGACGGCTACCATGAAGTTGTTATACTGCTTTCCTGCCGTTATATATATATCAGTCACGGATGAATGACAACAACTCGTGGAGCGGATTGTCTCCACGGGTTGTCATCATTGACCGTGGACGGCACCTTATCGCCGATGTGGTGCGACTCAGCGGCTTCTTTTATCGCCACTTCACTCCTTACCATCCGCAAACTAACGGTCTGACTGAGAGAACGAATCGAACCCTTACGAATATGCTATCGATGTACGTTGGTGCTGACCACAGGAACTGCGACGCCGTCTTACCGTTTGTCAATAACTCATATAACACCGCCAAGCATGAAGTTACGCGACATTCGACCATTTTCTTGCTTTACGCACAAAACCCGCGGAGTATTCTGGATACACTATTACCATGCTCGCATCAGGAAGATCTGTCCATCGCTAAGACGTCGTGTCGTGCTTAAGAAGTACGTCAACTAGCACGCCTTCGAACATTCTCTTCTCAAGAACAAAGCAAAAATTGTTACGATGCCAATCATATCCCTGTAGAGTTTTCTCCTGGCGACTACGTGTGGCTGTACACACCTGTTCGTAGAAAAGGATTGTACCGGAACTTTCTAGCAAACTATTCTGGCGCATTCGTGTTAGTCGCTCGTCTCAGTGACGTGAATTACGTTGTCACCCGAGTTACAGCCAATAACCGGCGTTAGTGCGTTACACAAATTGTTCACGTATCGCGCCTCAAACAGGGCCATCATAGGCATATATGACTCGCTCGGCGAGCTTCGGGATGCGGAAGAAGAAGAGTAATTGAGCTGGTCCTGGACTGTGGGGATGGGTGAACCCAACGCCATTTCGCCACCAACTACCACCCACCCACCAACTACTACAGCGCCACCAACTACTACACCAACGCCACCAACTACTACAGGTCACCAGTTTCAGTTTATCCGGTAAATCGGCCCTTTCCACCACCTCGAGCACCTGTAAACTCTTGGCGTACTCCCGATAACCGGCCCGTCTGCTACAACTGTGGTATTCCAGGACATGTCGCGCGCTACTGTCGTCGCCGTGGATTCTATTTTAATGATGTGCAGCATTCCGGCAATATACCTCGGCAATCAGAATTGCATGTGACACCTGATTCACAAGACCCCCGCTCACGTCGACCATACTTCAGCCGACGTCGATCTCCTTCACCCCGTCTTCGGTCTCCTTACCCCATGCTTCGCCGTTCCAACCACGCCCAGGAGGAAAACTAACAGCCGCAGTTCCTGAGGCAAGAGCTGCGCCACCGACGAAATTTCCAAGGCATCATCTTTCGCCCCCTAACGAGATTGCCGTGTTTGTGGACGGTTTCGCCACAACTGCTCTTGTCGACACAGGTGCCGCTATTTGTATAATCAGTGAAGTATTATGCCGCAAACTGAACAAAGTGACGACTCCACTGGTTGAAATTTCTTTACGCACAGCGAGTTCGCAACATGTCCAACCTTCGGCCACATGCACTGCTCGTGTTGTGATTCAAGGAGTGCTTTACATTGTTGAATTGGTCGTCCTTCCGCATGCGTCTCATGAAATCATCCTGGGATGGAACTTTCTTTCCGCTAATCATGCGGTTGTTGACTGCGCTCGTGCTCAACTCGTTTTGTTTCCATTCAGCACGACATTCATAGATCTCCCTCGCTCACCCAAAAAGGTGATCGTCGCCGCTGACGTCGTCATTTCTGCTTTTTCGGTCGCCGCGGTATCTCTTTTGTGCAACTCCGTTTCCGATTCAACTGCCCTATTTATGCCGTCACAAGAATGCGCTGGTCGCCGGAACCTTGGCGTCCCGTTTGCCGTCATAACACTTGCCGATGGCTCCAGAGCCGTGTACGTGTGCAATCCGTTCCCTTGTCCCGCAACCTTATTGCATGGCGAATGCATTGGGAGTCTTGACACTTATGATGACATCTTTCCTTTCGATGCCCAATCTGATAGGACACCGATGTCCGGGGATGCTGTCACAACTGGCACCGCGCCCTCACTACCTGACGAAGACGTTCTGTTGCGCAGCGTAGACACCGGCCTTACGCAAGACCAGCGCAATCAACTCATTCAACTACTTGACCGTTTCCGCGCCTCCTTCGACCACGGACAACCTTCCTTGGGACGCACGTCAGTTGTCGCTCACCATATCGACACCGGTCATCATACTCCACTTCGTCAGCGCCCCTACCGCGTCTCGCAGGCTGAGCGTGACGTCATCACTCAACACGTCGACGAGATGCTGCAACGTGGTGTTATTCAGCACTCACACAGTCCTTGGGCTTCGCCAGTGGTCCACGTGCGAAAAAAGGATGGCTCCATCAGGTTTTGCGTGGATTATCGTCGACTAGACAACATCACCCGCAAGGATGTTTATCCCCTGCCACGCATTGATGACGCCTTGGATTGCCTGCAAGGTGCGGAGTTTTTCTCTTCACTGGATCTGCGCTCTGGATATTGGCAAGTGCCAATGGCTGAACCAGACCGTCCAAAAACGGCGTTTGTGACCCCTGACGGCTTATATAAATTTAATGTAATGCCCTTTGGTCTTTGCAATGCGCCTGCGACTTTTGAAAGAATGATGGACAGTGTCCTCAGGGGGCTTAAATGGCACATCTGTCTTTGCTATTTAGACGACATAGTTGTATTCTCGGCGAATTTCGAAACTCAGCTTTCCCGTCTGGAACAAGTTCTCCAGTGCCTTACGGCAGCCGGGTAGCAACTAAACTTCAAGAAATGTCGTTTTGGCGCCCGCAAACTCACAATTCTCGGCCACGTCGTTTTAAAAGAAGGAATATCGCCAGACCCTGCAAAACTGCGTGCCGTTGCTGAGTACCCCAAGCATACTACCCTAAAGGAGCTTCGTAGTTTCGTAGGCTTGTGTTCCTATTTTCGGCGTTTCATTCGCAATTTTGCCTCTATAATTGCCCCTCTGACTCAGCTTTTCTCCCGTAGCGCGGACCTCTCTGGCTGGAATTCCCACTGCGATGAGGCATTCACGGCGCTACGCCGGCTACTCACGTCTCCGCCAGTTCTCCGCCACTTCGATCCCAATACACCCACTGAAATTCACACGGATGCAAGCGGTGTCGGCCTCGGTGCCATTCTCGCTCAACGCAAGGATGGCTGCGACGAGTACGTGTCGCCTATGCCAGCCGTACACTAACGAAGGCAGAGTCTAACTATTCCGTCACGGAAAAGGAGTGCTTGGCTATCATTTGGGCTATAGGAAAATTTCGCACCTACCTTTACGGACGCCAGTTTGATGTTGTCACAGATCACCATGCCTTATGCTGGTTAGCATCAATGAAAGATCCTACTGGCCGCCTCGCTCGTTGGGCTTTACGCCTTCAGGAATACGATATCCGTGTTGTTTATCGCTCAGGACGCAGACATTCAGACGCCGATGCACTATCCCGTTCTCCACTGCCTCCTGACCTTGCCTGCTTATCAACTGCCATTTGCGATTCGTCATCGTTGAGCATCACTGACATGCCATCCGAACAGCGCAAGGATCCCTGGATCAATTCTTTGCTCGACGTCCTCTCTCACAGTTCGTCAGAAACGACTTCACGCTCCCTCTCTCGTCAAGCAAGACACTTTGCTGTCCGTGAAGGCTTGTTGTATCGCCGCAATTACGTGACGGACGGCCGTAGGTGGCTTCTTGTCATCCCTCGTCATTTGCGTTCGGATATCTGCGCTGCCTTTCACGATGACCCCCAGTGTGGCCACGCTGGAGTATTTAAGCCTTACTCTCGCTTTCGTCTAAGATACTACTGGCGCGGCGTGTATCGGCACGTTCGCCAGTACGTTCGGTCATGCACAACGTGTCAACGACGCAAGACGCCTTCGCACAGCACTGCTGGCCCTTTGCAACCCTTAACCTGCCCAGCGAGACCATTCGACCGCGTCGGAATTGATATTTATGGTCCTCTACCCAACTCTCTTCGAGGCAACCGGTGGATTATCGTCGCCGTGGATCATTTGACACGCTAGCTGAAACATCTGCGCTGCCTGCTACCACTGCGAAAGACGTTGCGTTCTTTCTTCTTCACCCTCTCATTTTGCGACACGGTGCACCTCGTGAATTGCTGAGTGACCGTGGACGCGTGTTTCTCTTAAACGCCGTCGACGAGCTACTCAAGGCATGTCGCACTGTCCATCAGAAATCCTCGGCATACCATACTCAAACCAATGGCATGACAGAACGCTTTAACCGTACCCTTGGAGATATGCTTGCGATGTACGCCTCTGACGACCACACTAATTGGGACCAAGTGCTCCCTTTTGTCACGTACGCGTACAACTCTGCGCCACAAACAACCACTGGCTTTTCTCCTTTCTTCCTCCTGTACGGACGTGAGCCATCATGCTCCATGGACACCATTCTCCCTTACAGGCCTGATGTTTCCGAAGCGACGCCTGTTTCCGAAGCAGCTGCTTATGCCGAAGAGTGTCGTCAACTCGCTCGCTCATTTACCGCACAAGACCAATGGCGCCAGAAAACTGACCACGATTCCTCTGCGTCTACTGTACACTATAACCCAGGAATGCTGGTTTGTCTCTGGGTCCCGTCTACCCCTCCCGGTCTTTCCCCGAAGCTTTCGTTGAAATACCATGGCCCCTACCGTGTGGTGCCGCAAACATCTCCTGTCAACTATGAAGTTGAGCCCATTTATCCACCTTCGGACCAATGCTGCCGTGGGCGTGAAACAGTACACGTATCACGCCTCAAACCGTGCTATGACCCCCTTGTCGTGTCCTTTCCCTAGGTCGCCAGGTTGGCTCCTTTCTGCGCGGGGAGTAATTGTACCGAAGCATAGTGGCGCCAGCTCTGTGCCAGCGTGAAAGAAGACGTTGACGTACGTGTGTGGCTCGTGCTTGCCGGGTTCCTGCCTGTACCAGCTTGTTGTGGCTAACGTTTCTGGAATAATAACCTGTGTTTTTACGCAACCTTCCACGTTGCAATATATATATATATATATATATATATATATATATATATATATATATATATATATATATATATATATATATTATAATGAGATCTAACAGACAGTAATGCCAAGGAATGTACAGGGGAAGTTATTAGAACCGACGGAATGTAAATAAGAAGAAAGAAGAAAGAAAAGTGGATGAAAAAATAACGAGCCGTGGGCAGGAATCAAACCTACGACCTTCGAATAACGCGTTCGATGCTCTAATCACTGAGCTATCACAGCGGCCTTCCCTCCATCCACTTTTTTTTGGGTTTATATGTGAATTTAGAAGTAGGAGTGACAGTCAGCGCCATCTATAAGCCTAGCGACGAGTGTGAAAACACTCTTATTCGCATGTTTGGCGTCACGTAGCACGTGAACTTATTATGAGTGGGCAGCTGATTAATTGTCCCTCTTATACAACCTAAACACACCAAGTCTGCCAGTACAAGACCCTTGTTCAATGAAATAAGGGAAAGAAGTGTATACCTAAGGGCTCGTTTTTCCGTGTTTTAACACAATATTAATGAGATCTAACATACAGTAATGCCAAGGAATGTACAGGGGAAGTTATTAGAACCAATGGAATGTAAATAAGAAGAAAGAAGAAAGAAAAGTGGATAAAAAATAACCAGCCGTGAGCAGGAATCGAACCTACGACCTTCGAATAACGCGTTCGATGCTCTAACCACTGAGCTATCACTTTTTTTTCGCTTTATTGCTGGTTTACAGGCGCATACATCAAACCACAAGCAGAACAAAAATAAGCAGTAACATTCCGACAGAAATTAAAAGTCTCTTATTGCTGCCAAGGGCTCCACCCTCGACAACCACTCAGGTAAAATCTCCTGAGTTTTCTGCAGTTCAACATACTTGGCCATACATTCACGGAAATACATTCGTGCAGGCCGTGCATCCTGATCGCGATAGAAACCCGCCATACGGGCCCGCCATAAACAGTGAAGTCCACATAGCATAATCAAATCAAAAGGCATTCCCTCTTCGTCCACTATTGGCAGAATCTTATACCATATGAATTTAAAGGTCCTTCTTTATGTAACGTCCTTTGAAGTACATCCCAAAAATATACTCCTTCCCAACAATGTAAGAAAACATGGTCAATATTTTCCGGTTTTTTAGAGATAAGGCAATTTGTCCCCCAAGGTAAGTAAAAACCACGGTCTGCTTGAAATGTCTTGACTAATAGTGTACCTGTGTGCAGCTTGAAAAAGAAAGACTTCGCGCCAGGAGCCACTTGCATTCTCTTCACTCGTTTAAGCACATCTTTTCCTTTAGCTCCAGCGTACATGGCACGGTACAGTGGTTCAGGTAAAACAACATCGCATACATCTTTGTACAACTTCTTTCGAGTCACTGAAAACAAATATTCATTGGAAGATCTAACAGATAAAAACCGTACACTTAGAATAACCTCTTTAAGATACCCGCGCACAGCACCGGTCATGTCATTCGTGCTAACCACATATCCAGGTAAAGCCCGCATCAGTCTCATTTGGCACACTGTACGTAAGAAAGGGTCCCTTGTGTAGCGAAAAAAAAAAAGAACCTATTTACGACTTGGCGTATGAAAAGATGTGTTAAACCAAGCCCTCCGTGTTTTACTTTTCGAAACAGATTAGTTCGACTGCATCTCTCCCAGTTCGACACGAACACTGCGAAGATACGATGGAACTTCTGTATGTTTGCCCTTGAACAATGCAATACTTGCATCACATACCAAAGTTTTGAGGCAAAGAAAAGATTACAGACAGTCGCCCTAGCAAAGACTGACAGATGATTACCGTTGCATCTATTAGCTTTCGTCCGGATTTCTTTCGCTTGTTCTTGCCAGTAGTTCTCATTATCTTTATAAAATTCCACTGGCACCCCTAAGTACTTGACAGGTGTGGTCACCCATTTAACATTGGCAAAATAGTCTGGTTTTGATGACCACTCTCCATGCCAGAAACCCAGACACTTTTCCCAGTTTACTAGACTGCCAGTTGCCTTGCCGAACCTTTTAACCACACTGATGGTAGTGGTAACACTATCTTGATCGATACAACAAACAGCCACATCGTCGGCATATGCCAAAATTTTAACTTCGGATTCTTGTAATCTACAGCCACGAATGCAACTGTTTTGAGCTATTGCTAAGCACAACGATTCTATATATAAACTGAAAAGTAGGGGGCTCAGCGGACAGCCTTGACGGACAGAACGCTTTATGTTAATTGTATCTCCTAGCGTCTTATTGATTACCAGTCGGGTTGTGCAGTTCCGGTATGCCATAGGTACTCCATCTCTGATTACAAAACCAACGTTGACATGGTCAAGAATGGCAAGCAGAAGGTTGTGGGAAACACAAACAAAAGCTTTCTCGAGATCAATCTGTAGAATGGCTACCCCTACTTGATTGGCATCGCTACACTCGAGCACGCAGCGCATCTTGTGTATATTAGTCACAATGTAGCGTCCCATAATCCAGCATGTTTGGTGAGGCCCTACTAATTCTTTGATTACCCCTTGAAGTCGCCGTGCTAGTACTTTCATTAAAATTTTGTAATCACAATAAGTTAGTGATATCGGTCTATACGAAGAAACTAATTTTAACTTCTCCGAGTGTTCTGCCTTAGGTATCAAAACTGTATGTGCTTCACTAAAGGACCTAGGGAGGACATTAAGTTTATAAGCTTGATTGAAGACATCTGGAAGTACTTGGGATAATTCATTTTTGAACTCCTTATAAAACGAAGCACTAAGCCCGTCCGGCCCTGGAGATTTACCAGGATTCATTTTATCTATAGCCCTTTCTACTTCCGTTGGCGTTATAGATAGCTCTAAAGCTGATTTGGTGTTATCTGACAACTTCGGAATTTTGCTAAGGAACTCCTGTTTAAATGCCTCTGAATCAATGGGCGTGGCAGCGAAGAGTCCTTCGTAGTGTTTGCCAAACGCTCGTCCTATGCTCTCATTGTCTGAAACTTCGATACCGTTGACTTCAATGGCATCTATGTTATTTCGTCTGGCATGACTCTTCTCTAATCCAAGCGCTCGCTTCGTCGGGCGATCATCCACAGTCATTGATGTTGCTCTGGCTCGCATTAGCGCTCCGCGATAGCGTTCCTCCTCATATACCTCTATCCTCTGTTTGATACTCCGCAAATCGTCACCATATACTCCAGGTTTTTCACAATCAAGAGCTGTTAGTCTCTCAAGTTTTCGTCTAAGCTCTTTCTCATTCATCTTAGATTCAAAAGGTAAAACGCTAGATCTCTCTATTGCTTTTATTTTGATTCGCTGCTTGAATAGCTCCAATTCTTCTCCTATTTTGTCCATACACTCTATATTAATATTACTTATTTCTTTAATAACTGATGCGCTAAACGACCCATTCCTTAAGAGGCTAGAGTTCACTTTCCACTGTTCGCAAGAAAAGGCGTTCCTTTCTTTTTTTTGACCCGATATTGCATTTTACAAGACAGTGATTGGAAAAGGAAACAGGGACAACATTATAACTGCTACACTGGGATATCGCATCTGCAGTAAGGTAAAGTCGATCCAATCGGGTATTACTTGTGCCTTGAAAGTGGGTATACTTCACATCTCGGGAGCTATGCAAACACTCCGCTACATATACTAATTCGTGTTCAATAATCACCTGTGACAGGACATCACTGCTTCTATCTTTAACGTTGCGCCTGCTTGATCTATCACTTTCATTCAAGACACAGTTGAAATCACCCACCAATAAGAGTTTCCTACCAGTACACATATGTTGTCGTAAATTGGAAAAAAAACCCGATCTTTTCTGGCCAATAGTTGGAGCATAAATACATATAATGCGCCATTCAGTGTCACAATAAACAGTATCACACCATACTACTCGGCCTGAAGAGCAAGAAAAGACATTTTCTATGACTAATCCTGGCAGTTTTCTAACAAAAAGAACACATCCCCCTGATGTGCCTATGGCCTGGCTCACAGTGGCAAAATACCGTGATGTAAACTTAAGCACCATGCTCCCAGTCTCCTCATCGCCTTCAACTTTCGTCTCCTGCACTGCAAGCACATCCAGATTTTCTTCCAATAACAACCGGTAGACTTGGCTTTGCTTCTTCTTTGAAGCCAAGCCTCTAACATTCAGCGTGGCGAAGCTAAATGATACTTGAGGCGCCATTACAACCATGTGGAGGAGTTAGGCCCGGAGCATGGCGCTTACCTTGCCCGTCTAGCGCTACGCTAGACGCCTCCAGGACCGTCCGACCGCCCGTTTTCACTGCACAGTAGAATTGAATTGCTCACAGCTTTTTTGTCCGTGGTGCCACCAGCTCTTGCTCTCATGCTGGTGCGTCTGCCAGTCGGCGTCTTTGCCGGTGGTTCTTCTACGCTACTTGCACTGTTCTTGTGTCCCGTCTTCACAGGTTTTTCCAATGGTATTTTACTGGCTGAAACGGCACCGCTGGGCCAAGAGACGCGGCTGGCGTTGCACGTGTTTCCGTCTTTCTTCTAGTCGAAACCAACGCTACAGGAGGCACGATCGACAACTCGGCCTTGCTCCGACGCATGGGCAGACGCTCCGGCTACTTCACAGCCTGCGTCTGTCACTGCATTGTCAGCTGTATCGGTCGATACAGCTGCAGAACCTGGTCGAGTGTCAACAGGTGCCGGTGTAGATTCGTCTACTGATGTTGCTGATGTTGCAGATGTGCAGTTCAAATTTTCTGCGACTTGATCTCCGCAACCTTCAGCCGCGTCCTCTGCTTCTGTCACGTCCATAATGTGTTCTGACGCATCTTCGGCCTTCGCTGACGCGGCCACTGCGGCGTATGAACGGACGCATTCCGCGTCCCCATGCCCGAAACGCCGGCAGCGCGAGCACCGAGGCACCTTACACTCGCGACGCACATGTCCTGTTCCGCTGCAACGCAGACATTGCATAGGCCGACCTGGGGCTACCACTAAGGCTAATTCACCGGCGACTCGTATCTGATGAGGTAGGTCCTCGACTTTCATACCGCTTTTCAGCTTAATGAAAACAGTGCGGGTTGTCGAATTCTTCTCATTTACTCCTTCCACGCGCCAGCGTTTCCGGGTCACTTCTGTAACTTTCCCGAACGCTGCCAACGCCGTGCGGATATCTTCGTCCGAAACGCCGTGTAACAGCCAGTGAAGCCGCAGCCTCACCTTCTGCTCCTGAGGGTCGATAACGAGGCAGTGGCGTGGCGTCCCTTGACCTGGAGTTCTTTCAGTTCAGTCAACCTCTTCGTCGCCTCCTGGCCGTTAAAGGTGACGGTTGATCTGGTAGGCGCCCAATGCAATTACGTCGGGAAGCAGTCGTTCCTTGTCCAGGGCATCTCGAAAATCTTCGACCTTGAAAGGCCTCACTCGAATATCACCGTGCAAAAACACTGTGTTCAAAACAATACGTCCTGTTGGCAGATTCGGCAAGATGATCTCAAAATCCTTGTCACTTTTGTCTGTTATCCTCTTTCCGCGGCCACCAAGGACCGCCTTTGCCACTCCGCGGGAGCCCATGATTCCTGCGTCCGACGCGTGCGAATGCCGGCGAAAGAATGAACCACTGAGCTATCACAGTGGCCTTCCCTCCATCCACTTTTTTGGGTTTATATGTGAATTTAGAAGTAGCAGTGACAGTCAGCGCCATCTTATACCACATAGTACCACATTATACGAATATGCAATCAGAAGAAACGTAAAAAAGTGATGCTCAGAATTTGGCCCTTTCTAGGTAATCTGTCGGTCGTTTGGTCCAAAGGGCTTTTGGCGAGGCGAGCCGAAGGCCATGAAGAATTTGCATTATACTATTCTGCTGTGCAGTCACTGATTCTGTACACCATAGGAAGTGCTGCAAAGCCGAAACCCTTCCACACGTTTAAGCGCGCCAAGACATCGGGGCCAACCACACAGTTCCACTCAAGGTAACTCAGGGGACGAATTGCAACTCATGATTACAGAGTTAGACAAGGAGAGCAGAAAGGTGGGTCTTAAAACTAGTCTTCAGAAAACGAAAGTAATGTACAACAACCTCGGAAAAGAGCAGCGCTTCGAGATAGGTAATAGTGCACTTCAAGTTGTAAAAGACTATGTCTACTTAGGGCAGATAATAACCGCGGAGCCAAACGACGAGATTGAAGTAACTAGAAGAATAAGAATGGGGTGGAGCACATTTGGCAAGCACTCTCAAATTATGCCAGGTAGATTGCCACTATCCCTCAAGAGGAAGGTATATAACAGCTGTATCTTGCCGGTACTTAGCTACGGAGCAGAAACCTGGAGACCTACGAACAGGGTTCAGCTTAAGTTGAGGACGACGCAGAGAGCAATGGAAAGAAAAATGATAAGTGTAATCTTGAGAGACAAGAAGAGAGCAGAGTGGATTAGGGAACAAACGGGGGTGGAGGATATCATAGCTGAAATCAAGAAGAGAAAATGGACATGGGCCGGGCATGTAGCGCGTAGACAGGATAACCGCTGATCATTAAGGGTAACTGACTGGATTCCCAGAGTAGGCAAGCGGGTTAGGGGGAGACAGAAAGTTATGTGGGCAGATGATATTAAGAAGTTTGCGGGTATAAATTGGCAGCAGCAAGTACAGGACCGGGTTATCTGGCGGAACATGGGAGAGGCCTTTGTCATGCAGTGGATGTAGTCAGGCTGAAGATATATATATATATATATATATATATATATATATATATATATATATATATATAAAAATATATATATATATATATATATATATATATAAACCCTGACGAAGACCGGTCCACCGGTCGAAACCGTTGGTAATAAAATTAAGACTAATGCTAAGTTGTGTTTCTTCTCTCTCTCTCTCTCTTTCTATATATATATATATATATATATATAATGCCGTGCCGCGCCCGAAACAAAGAACGAAGATGATGTGCGCGCCAACAGCTCGTGAAAAGGGGGACTGAAGAAGACGACGTGCTTTTGTTTTGCTCGCCTGCTCTTGGCTCCTGCATAAAAACACACGCCGTTGGTTTTCGGACTCAACGTCTTGGTGCACTGCTTACGTTGAACCGCGACACTGGTGGAGGTGCTGGGTAGCAAGCCTGCCGATGCTCAACACCCCATCTTGGAGCCGTTCATCAAGCCCGACACGCAGCCACCTGTCACGACACCAGTGCACCACTTCAGTCGGCGGTTGCTAGGCCTATCTCCTGAACTGACCTCCTTCGACGAACATTCTACAAGGCATTACGTACCTCTACCAATAGCCTCCGCTAGCCAGCCACAGTTGGTCTAAGGGATACAAGGCAGCCTCGTTTCCAATCAAGCCCAGGTAACACTTCTTCAGCCGCTTGTGCCTGATCGCTTCAGTGGTGCCCCACATGAAGATGTTGAAGATTGGCTTGAGCATTACGAACGCGTTGCCGACATCAACCAGTGGAATGCTCAACAGAAGCTCGCCCGCACGTACTTCAGTCTCGATGACGGCGCTCACACGTGGCTTGAGAATCGAGAAGGCCGTATATCCACATGGGATGAGTCTCGTCAGCAGCTGATTGACACCTTTGCTAGCGTCGACCGTCGAGAGCGGGCTCAGCAGTTGCTCGAGTTAAGGTTTCAAAAACCTAACGAAACTATGGAAATGCTTGCTGAAGACGTGACGCGCCTCTGTCGTCGGGCTGATCCCAACATGTCCGAGGAGAAGTTGCGCTACGTTATGCGCGGCGTGAAAGAACAACTGTTCGCTGGACTTGTGCGCAAGGCCCCAACTACCGTGGTCGATTTTATAAGAGAAGCCACTGCCATTGTGCGTGCTCTGCACCAAAGATCGAGGCAATATGATCGCTCGTCCACTACCAGCCCAATCAACGCCGCTTCAGTGACTCTGGACAATCAGGGCTCCCTACGTGACCTGATCAGAGATATTGTACGAGAAGAAATTCAGATGCTTTGGACCCCTCCAGTGGATACACCAGTGACCGCCGTTGCCGCAGTCGTTCGTGACGAACTTAGACACGCTTTTTCAGCAGCTGATCTCGGCCGCGATCAGCGTCAATTGAGTTACGCCGACGTTGTCTGCCGTCCACCACCCGTCCCACCTATTACATCATACTACCAGCCACCTACAGCCGCACCTTCGTCGCAACCATTGCAGGAGGCTTTCAGACGTCGGCATATGTCTCCGATGTCTCCATGCCACCTGTCACCACTTGCCGCGCCTTAATCACCACCACGAGAGGACATAAGACGCCCACATTTTCGTAAAACGGACGCTTGGCGCACCGTCGATCGGCGCCCTCTCTGCTTGAACTGTGGTGGTGCCGGCCATATAGCTCGCTATTGTTGGCACCGCGACACATCGCTTTGCCCGTCTCAACCAGGGTACGACGGTCGCCGTGCCAACGACGACTACATTGTTCGCCATGACGACCCTGGTTTTCGAGGACCTTCAACAACGTGGTCTCCCTATCACGAGTCGCCTCCTAATCGCCAGCCCAATTCTACCCACAGGTCACGCTCTCCATCTCCTGCTCAGACATCGTCACCGAATCAACGTACTTTTGCTGACCTTCGGGGAACAAGGTCGCCCAGCCCTTACCGGGGAAACTAAAGGCGGTGACCTCTCGGGGTAAGGTCGCAGCCCGACCACAAGACGATAAAAAGTCCCCTGTACTGCCGCTACAGAACGACTCGACGCCGACGAACATTAACAACGACGAAATGGTGAGCGCCGACCTCAATGTAATTATTGATGGAGAGCAAGTGACGGCCTTAGTCGATACGGGTGCTGATTTTTCCGTAACAAGTCACAAGCTGGCTGATCATCTTAGAAAAGTAAAAATGCCATGGACAGGACCACATATAGGAACAGCGGGTGGTCAATTGCTGCTCCCTACTGAAAGATGCACAGCAAGAATCAGCATAGAAGATTCTTCTTTCGTCGCAACTTTTATTGTTCTCCCAGAGTGCTGCAAAGATTTAATTACAGGAATGGACTTTCTCAGGGAGCATGGCGCAATAATCAACATCCCGGACCGCGTGGTTTCATTTTACGAGAGTACTCGTCTGACTGATCCTACATGACCAGGGCACAAATCCTTTCGTCTCAAAGACCACAATATAGTCGTGCCGCCTTCATCATGTATCCTCGTTTCAGTAGCATGTGACGTACTGTTCGACGGTGAAGGAGTCGCCGACCAACTAACACGGCATTTCCGTAGCACGAGGAATATTGAATGTCACCAACGGCCGAACGAACTTGCTGTTGACCAATTTCACCTCCGGGCGACGGCACCTTCCAAAAGGCACAACGTTGGCACATTTCGACGAGATCGCAGATGTTTGTGACTGCTTTTCAGCACTCGAAGCAACACCTGCGCAAGAACCACGTGACCTAGCACCTAACCTTGACGTCAGCCCTACTTTAACTCAGCAACAGCGGGAATGCCTGCTTGTGCTGGTAGACCAGTTCCACGACTGTTTTGCGTCGACCTCGAAAATTGGCCGGACGTCCTTGACCAAGCACCGAATCATCACAGAGGACATGGCTAGACCAATCCGTCAAAATCCGTACCGCGTGGCTTCAAAAGAACGAGAAGCGGGAAAACAGCAGGTAACCAAAATGCTTGACGACGACGTCATTCAACCGTCGAAAAGCCCCTGGGCACCACCTGTTGTTCTAGTGAAAAAGAAGGACGGCATCCTGCGTTTCTGTGTGGACAATCGAAAGCTAAATCAGGTTACAAAAAAGGACGTGTACCCGCTTCCCCGCATAAATGATTCGATTGACAGGCTTCGAAACGCACGTTACTTCTCTTCCATGGACTTGAAGAGCGGATATTGGCAAATTCAAGTAGACCCCAGGGATCGTGAAAAAACCGCTTTCGTGACGCCAGACGGACTGTACGAATTTAAGGTTTTACCATTTGGCTTGTGCTCTGCGCCTGCTACTTTCCAGCGTCTCATGGATACCGTTCTCTCTGGGCTTAAATGGAGAACCTGCCTAGTATATCTTGACGACGTCATTGTGTTTTCTACAACGTTTGACGAACACCTTGAACAATTGCAAATGCTCTTGCAGGCCATACGAGCCGCAGGCCTGACGCTCAAGCCGGAGACATGTCACTTCTGCTTTGAGGAACTACAGTTTCTTGGCCATGTCGTCAGTTACGCAGGAGTTCGTCCATACCCTGAAAAAGTTGCCGCCGTCGCACAGTTTCAACACCATCAGATAAAAAGGCAGTGAGGCGTTTTCTCGGTCCCTGTGCATATTATCGGCGGTTTATTCCAGATTTTGCACACATGGCGTCAACTTTAACTCGTCTCACGAGGGATGACGTTGAATTTGTTTGGGGCGACGAACAGGAAGATGCTTTCATAGACTGGCGGCAACGTCTACAGACGACCCCCGTGCTTGCCCATTTTGATGACACAACCCCTACAGTGCTCCATACTGACGCCAGCGATGTTGGCCTCGGAGCTGTGCTTCTGCAGCGCCAAGAAGACGAGAAAAGAGTGACCGCTTACGCAAGCAGAACTCTTTCACGCACAGAAGCAAATTACTCGACCACTGAAAAGAAATGCCTCACCGTGGTGTGGGTAGTTATGAAATTTCGCCCATACCTGTACGGCCGCCCATTCGAGGTTATCAGTGACCACCATTCGTTGTGTTGGTTGACAAGTCTGAAAGATCCTTCCGGGCGATTGGCACGCTGGAGCCTTAGACTACAGGAGTTTGATATAACAATGGTGTATAAGTCGGGAAAACGACACACTAACGCCGACTGCCTATCTCGATCACCAATAGAGTCGGCTGCTGCTTTTGATGAAGAGACAGCGTTCTTCGGAATCCTCGACATGTCAACCATCGCAGATCACCAGCGTGACGTTCCTGAGCTACTTGGCTTGATTAATTATTTAGACGGACGAAGCCAGAATTCACCCAAAGCCTTCACAAGAGGACTATCGTCGTTCTGTCTGCGAAACAATGTTTTTTACAAAATGAACTTCTCGTCAGACGGGTCCACCTACCTGCTTGTCGTCCCTACCACTCTTCGTTCTGAGGTGTTGCGAGCGTGCCACAACGAGGTAACATCTGGACATTTAGGCTACACGCGCACACTGAGCAGAGTTCGAGGGAGATATTACTGGCCTAGACTCACCGCTGCCGTGAAGCATCATGTTCGGACCTGCCTCGATTGCCAGTGGCGCAAGTCACCTCCAACGAAACGAGCCGGTTTGCTACACCCTGTCCAGATCCCGACAACGCCATTTGACCAGGTCGGAATGGACCTTTTGGGCCCAATTCTCACCTCTACTGTTGGTAACCGCTGGGTTATAGTTGTGACCGACTACCTTACTCGCTACGCCGAGACAAAAGCCATTCATAGAGGCACAGCAGAGGAGGTAGCCCAGTTCTTCATAGAGAACATTGTGCTGAGACACAGTGCACCATTGATCGTTATATAGATCGCGGAACCGCATTCACGGCCGCGCTTTTAGATCATGTGTTGGTGCTCAGTGGTACTATTCATCGCAAGTCGACAGCTTACCACCCACTAACCAACGGGTTGACCGAGCGACTTAACAAAACTCTGGAAGACATGCTTTCAATGTATGTGGACATCGAACACAAAAACTGGGACAAGATTCTCCCTTACATAACGTTCGCATACAATACTGCGAAACAAAAAACCACTCGGATGACCCCATTCAGCCTTGTTCACGGACGAGAAGTAAGAACGATGTTAGACGCGATGCTGCCGCA
Organism: Rhipicephalus microplus; assembly: GCF_043290135.1. NCBI lineage: Eukaryota > Metazoa > Arthropoda > Arachnida > Ixodida > Ixodidae > Rhipicephalus > Rhipicephalus microplus. The sequence goes on from NW_027464592.1 coordinate 11,517,055, forward strand.
CGAATGCGATGACAACGAAACGACTGCTGACGCGTTTACTCAACGCGCTGGGGAGCCAGGCAGCTCGCACGTCTGCGAATATACCAACAGCAAGAGTGCGACGCAGGCCGCTATAACCAACGTCATACACCTGTAACGTACGAAACCGGGGACAGGGTATGGGTGTGGACGCCTGTACGAAGACGGGGACTATCCGAAAAATTGCTCAGAAGGTACTTCGGACCTTATCGAGTGCTGCGACGACTAAGTGACGTTACCTATGAAGTCGTCCCGGATAGCCCAAACTGTTCAAGGCGTCGCCAGCACCGACCTGAGCTTGTGCACGTAATGCGCATTAAGCCATACGTCAGCGAGTGACTCTGCGAGGCTCCATCGCTTCTACAAAGTGACTTCATGCGCGAATTATTGTCTCAGATATAGCATCGGGGCGATGCTCTTTTAAGGAGAGGCAAATGCTGCGCCCGAAACAAAGAACGAAGACGATGTGCGCGCCAACAGCTCGTGAAAAGGAGGACTGAAGAAGACGACCGGCTTTTGTTTTGCTCGCCTGCTCTTGGATCCTGCATAAAAACACACGCCGTTGGTTCTCGGACTCAACGTCTCGGTGCACTGCTTACGTTGAACCACGACAATATATATATTGTAGTGAAGAAGAGGAGCTTCAGCGGCATTTCTCGGTACATCAAGGGCATCGCCATCAGCATAAGCTCATGCTTGCTGCGCTTGGCCGGACGCTGCTGACTGCTTCGCTTTCTGCGTTCTGCGCTGCAAATAAACCCCGTTACAAGTGATGGATTCTGCTGGGTTTCGATCACCCTGGAGCTTCGGAATCGCATTTTACCATCCATTATGCCTACCGACGCAAGCGCCGCTCCAACTCTTCCACCGGCACCGCCTACTGTTCTCTGCGCCGGTTCTCTGCGTCTGCGAGATCCCCCTGTTTTCTCAGGCACAGAATACAAGGACGTTGACGACTTGATTTCAATGTACGAGCGAGTGAGTACTCACAACAAATGGGATGACGCCGCCAAGTTGGCCTACGTCTCCTTCTACCTGTCGGACGTGGCCAAGTTGTGGTTTATAAACCACGAAGCGGAACTCCCTACATGGTCGGTCTTCAAAACGAGCCTGACACAAGTTTTCGGGCGGCCTGAGTTACGCAAACGCCGTGCCGAACAGCGCTTACATACTCGGTCCCAGTAGCTTGGTGAGAATTTCACAAGCTATATTGAGGACGTTCTGGACCTTTGCAAGCGAGTCAACGAGTCGATGTCCGAAGAGCTTAAGATCAAGCATATCATGAAGGGCATTGAGGACGACGCTTTCTAGATGTTGCTTTCTAAGAGTCCTCGCACTGTCCTAGAACTGACCGAGTTATGCCAGAGTTTTGACGAGTTGCGCAGGCAACGTCTTTCCACCCGACGTCCCTCGGTGCTCGACGACTCTTCGTCCAGCCTTTCCACCCTTGGCATAGGAGAAGACCATGCCCCTCTTCTCTCCAAGATCCAAGAGTTCATCCGCGCTGAGGTCGCTCGTCAGCTCCCTTTGATGTCCTGCGTACCCGATCAACCACGCAGATTGACATCTACACTCCGCGACTTCATTCAAGACCAGGTCGCACAAGTTCTTCCTCCCGCCCGTCAACCGCCCTTAGTCGCCGCACCTCTCACGTACGCCGAGGCCGTTGCTCGACCTCGACAGCCTGCGTTCCAGCCAGCGCCAATGTATTCGCCGCCGCCCTTTTCGCCGCCGACCTATTCACCGCCGCCTATGCCGATACCACCTCGGCCGCAGTTTTCTGCCCCCCAGCCGCAAGTCGGAGTCTACTCCGACCAATGGCGGACCTACGACAACCGTCCCGTATGTTTTGCTTGTGGTGGTGTTGGCCACGTGGCACGTTATTGTCGTCGTCGCCAGGCTGCTCAGAACATTCGACGAATGCCCTCTTTCAACCCTCAGTTTTCTTCTACGCCTTCAAGCCCTCCTTCCTCTTCCTTTCCTTCTGATCGTCCACACGGCCCGACCCGCCACTCCCTATCTCCACGTCGACGTTCGCTTTCCCCTATGCATCGCCGTTCCGGACCCACCGACCAGAAAAACTAACGGCCGCAGTTCCCGAGGCACGAACTGCGTCCCCGTCGCCATGCACAAGTCCTCGCCCCTGTCCAGCAAACGTCATTGAAGTGTCAGTCGATGGTGTCGTCGTCATGGCACTTGTCGACACCGGAGCCGCTCTATCCGTCCTTTCCATCAACCTGTGCCGCAAACTCCGCAAAGTTCTGACGCCATTATCCGGCCTCTCTCTTCAAACGGCTAACGCACAAAGTGTAACACCTCTCGCAGCCTGTACCACATGAGTCGTCATCGAAGGGATTGTGTATATCGTCGAATTCGTAGTGCTGCCCTCGTGTTCCCATGACATGATACTCGGCTGGGACTTCCTTGCGAATAATAATGCCGTCATTGACTGCTGTCGCGCTAAACTTGAGCTATCTGCACTTCCTGATGTAGACGCTGTCGAAGCCTCCCTGTCGTGTTATAAACTGTTTGTTTCCGACGACACCATCGTACCACCGCGCTCTTCTCTTCTGGTGACTGTGTTGTGTGACGCTATTTCCGACGGTGATGTTTTATTTACGCCCTCTGCCCTGTTCATTCAACGGAAATGTTATCCACTGCCCATTGCTCTCCTTACTCTCCACCTTGGCGTCACGAAGACGATCCTGTACAATACGCTAGAGGGGCCTTTACCTTTATTCTATGGTGAATGTCTTGGTCACGTGCATCCGATCGACGCGCGTCGCATTTTTGACGCTCCATCTAGTTTACTTTCTACGGACCTCAGCGCACTCACTTCTGACTCTGTCGTTGACCAGTCACTCCTTGACGCTTTCCACCGCTCCATCGATGTCGCAACGTCTTCTTCAGAACGAAGCCAGTTAGTGAACCTGCTGCAAAAGTTTCGTACTTCTTTTGACAGCCACGCTTCTGGCCTCAGTCGCACATCGAACATATCTCACAAGATTGACACAGGAAGTCATACGCCTCTACGGCAGCGCCCCTACCGAGTCTCAGCGTCGGAGCGCCGTGTTATTGACGACCAGGTTGCTGACATGCTCCAGCGGGGTATTGTACAGCCTTCTAACAGTCCCTGGGCGTCACCGGTCGTTCTTGTTAAGAAGAAGGACGGCTCCATACGGTTCTGTGTGGACTATCGACATTTAAACAAGATCACCCGCAAGGACGTTTACCCGTTACCGCGAATAGACGACGCCCTTGACTGTTTGCAGGGAGCAGAATACTTCTCTTCGCTGGATTTACGGTCTGGATACTGGCAAGTTTCTATGGAAGCATCTGACCGACCGAAAACAGCATTTGTCACACCTGATAGGTTATACGAGTTTACCGTTATGCCTTTCGGCCTTTGTAACGCTCCAGCCACTTTTGAAAGAATGATGGACACTATTTTACGAGGCCTCAAGTGGAACACATGTTTATGCTACCTAGATGACGTAGTTGTCTTTTCCACCGATTTCGACACCCATTTAAATCGTCTCGAGCACGTCCTCACACGTCTCACCGACGCCGGCCTTCAACTCAACCTCAAGAAGTGTCGTTTTGGTGCCCGGCAGCTCACCATTCTTGGCCACGTCGTATCGCGGGATGGCATACTTCCTGACCCCGCCAAGCTTCGAGCATTCACCGATTTTCCGAAACCAAAGTACTTGAAGGAACTTAGAAGTTTTGTCGGCTTGTCGTCATATTTCCGACGCTTTATTAGAAATTTTGCTTCTGTATGTGCGCCCCTTACGGACCTTCTTAGCGGCGACAAGGACCTTTCCACCTGGTCACCAGCATGCGACGACGCATTCACCAAATTACGCCACCTGCTGACTTCACCACCCATCCTCCGCCACTACGATTCTGCCGCTCCCACGGAGGTTCATACTGATGCCAGCGGTGTTGGACTTGGCGCTGTGCTCGCGCAACGAAAGGCAGGGTTTAATGAATATGTCGTCGCCTACGCAAGCCGAACTTTAAGGAAAGCCGAGGCTAACTACTCCGTGACCGAGAAAGAGTGTTTAGCTATTATTTGGGCCCTTGGAAAATTTCGCCCCTACCTGTATGGTCACGCATTCGACGTCGTCACTGACCACCACGCCCTTTGTTGGCTATCCACACTTAAAGACCCTTCGGGACGACTTGCTCGCTGGGCGCTCAAACTTCAGGAATACGACATCCGCGTTATTTACAGATCTGGTCGTAAGCACACGGACGCCGACGCCCTTTCTCGCTCACCCATATCGAGTGAAGGTGTTTGCCTCTCTTCCCTCGAGCCTGCACTTGCGTCATCCGCCTTGCGCAACATCATCATCATCATCATCAGCCTGACTACGTCCACTGCAGGACAAAGGCCTCTCCCGTGTTCCGCCAGTTAACCCGGTCCTGTGCTTGCTGCTGCCAAATATACCCGCAAACTTCTTAATCTCATCTGCCCACCTAACCTTCTGTCTCCCCCTAACCCGCTTCCCTTCTCTGGGAATCCAGTCAGTTACCCTTAATGACCAGCGGTTATCCTGTCTACGCGCTACATGCCCTGCCCATGTCCATTTCTTCTTTTTGATTTCAGCTATGATATCTTTAACCCCCGTTTGTTCCCTAATCCACTGTGCTCTCTTCTTGTCTCTTAAGGTTACACCTACCATTTTTCTTTCCATTGCTCGCTGCGTCGTCCTCAATTTAAGCTGAACCCTCTTTGTAAGTCTCCAGGTTTCTGCTCCGTAGCTAAGTACCGGCAAGATACAGCTGTTATATACCTTCCTCCTGAGGGATAGTGGCAATCTACCTGTCATAATTTGAGAGTGCTTGCCAAATGTGCTCCACCCCATTCTTATTCTTCTTGTTACTTCAATCTCGTGGTTCGGCTCTGCGGTTACTACCTGCCCTAAGTAGACATAGTCTTTTACAACTTCAAGTGCACTATTACCTATCTCGAAGCGCTGCTCCTTGCCGAGGTTGTTGTACATTACTTTCGTTTTCTGCAGATTAATTTTAAGACCCACCTTTCTGCTCTCCTTGTCTAACTCCGTAATCATGAGTTGCAATTCGTCCCCCGAGTTACTCAGCAATGCAATGCCATCGGCGAAGCGCAGGTTACTAAGGTATTCTCCATTGACTCTTATCTCTAACTGTCCCCATTCTAGGCTTCTGAAAACCTCCTGTAAGCACGCGGTAAATAGCATTGGGGAAATTGTGTCCCCCTGCCTTACACCCTTCTTGATTGGTATTCTGTTGCTGTCTTTATGAAGCACTATGGTAGCAGTTGATCCCCTGTAGATTTCTTCCAGAATGTTTATATATACTTCATCTACGCCCTGATTCCGCAGTGTTTGCATGACGGCTGATATTTCTACTGAATCAAACGCCTTCTCGTAATCTATGAAGGCTATGTATAGGGGTTGGTTATACTCTGAGCATTTCTCTATTACCTGATTGATAGTATGAATGTGGTCAATTGTTGAGTAGCCTGTTCGAAATCCCGCTTGTTCCTTTGGTTGATTGAATTCTAATGTTTTCTTTAATCTGTTGCGCAACATGACGGTGGAACAAAGAAAGGATCCCTGGATAGGTGGCCTCATAAGCATTCTTTCTGATCCCCTCACTCCTTCGCCGTCTCGCGCTCTCCGCCGCCAGGCTAGCAACTTTTGCCTAAGGGATGATCTTCTTTATTGACGCAACTACCTTTCTGACGGTCGCAAGTGTCTCCTTGTGATACCCCGCCATCTTCGAGCTGCTATCTGCGAAGCTTTTCACGCGAACCCACAGTGCGCCCACGCAGGCCTCTTCAAGACATACGCTAGGCTTCGACTCAGATTTTATTGGCGTGGCATGTATAACTACGTGCGGAAATTCATTCGCTCGTGTGCTCAGTGCCAACGACAAAAGTTACCTCCCGGGCAAGTCTACCCGTCACAACCTCTTCCTTGTCCTAGTCGACCTATTGATCGCGTCAGCATTGACATTTACGGACCACTACCATCTACTCTAGCTGGTAATCGCTGAATTATTGTTGCAATAGACCATCTGACACGCTATGCCAAAACAGCCGAGCTGCCGACTGCCACAGCCCGTGACGTTGGATCGTTTTTGTGGCAACATTTCGTTCTGTGTCATGGTGCCCCTCGCGAGCTCTTAAGTGACAGAGGCCATGCCTTCCTTTCTGACGCCTTGAAGGCATTACTCAACGAATGCCGAATCGTGCACCGCACAAGTACAGCGTACCACCCTCAGACGAATGGCATGACGGAGCGCTTCAACCGTACTCTTGGCAGTATGCTGTCGATGTACGTCGCCTCTGATCATTCAAATTGGGACCAAGTTCTCCCGTTCGTCACCTACGCGTATAATACTGCCGTACAAACTACTACTGGGCATTCGCCATACTTTCTTTTGTACGGACGAGAACCTTCAAATACAGTAGACACTATTCTTCCATATAAACCTTATGAGTCCGAAAGTACAACTCTGTCCGATGCTGCCCGACATGCTGAAGAATGCTGCCAGCTTGCCCGCTCTTTTTTTACCGAGGACCAGTGGCAGCAGCAATACCGCCAGACTGCAGGGACCGTTCGGCTCCAAACTTTCCACCTGGTTCATTGGTATGGCTTCGGGCACCTGCTACCGCACCTGGCCGCTCCGCAAAACTTCTTCCCAAGTACATTGGGCCATACCGCGTTGTAGAGCAAACGTCACTCGTCAACTATATCGTGGAGCCCATCATCCCATCCACAGACTTACGCTACCGCGGCCGCGACACTGTCCACGTCTCTCGTCTCAAGCCATATTACGACCCATTAGTCGTTTGTTCTCTCTAATACGCCAGGATGGCGTCTTTTTGTGCGGAGGGCAATTGTAGTGAAGAAGAGGAGCTTCAGCGGCATTTCTCGGCGCATCAGGGGCATCGCCATCAGCATAAGTTCATGCTTGCTGCGCTTGGCCGGACGCTGCTGACTGCTTCGCTTTCTGCGTTCTGCGTTGCAAATAAACCCCGTTACAAGATATATATATATATATATATATATATATATATATATATATATATATATATATATATATATATATATATATATATATATATATATATATATGTATGTATGTATATCTGTGTGTGTGTAATTTAGGATTGCTTTCGTTAATTTTTATAAATGGCTACCGCTCAGCTATCACTTCAGCATTTACGTTACAGTATTTGGACAGTGACAATGTCAGCTTGCTTATAAGGGAGGATTTCCAGTCAGCCATCTAATGGTGTAGTGACTACAGTGAAGGTATCTGAAAGTTGTGAGTTCGATTCCGGCTTCAGCGGTCGAACTTCGGCGCCACCCCCTCCCTATCCAGAAAAATGTTCTTGAGCAGACTGTTGCACTGCTTATGCCCACTTTTACAAAACGCTGACCTCGTTATAAGCATGCTTGCTGCAGCCGAACTCTGCTCAATAGAGCTGGCGGAGAAAAAGTGAATGCAGTGGCACACATGGCGTCCATCAATGGCGTCAGAGATGTCATACATCCGGAAGCTCGTTATCCAACCGCCCAAAGAGACGGTTGGAGCGAGATCTTGTGGAAGTGGGACGTAGGGTGAACAGGGAAGAACTGCATCGACACGGCACGCATGCAAAGCCACCTGTGGCTTACCATCCGCCCTCGTTAGTGAGTGCAGCTTTATCCACAATGGAGCTCTCGGAAAAGCGCGCGGGCCTTTCAGCAGTCGCCCTAATTAGGTGGGGCTCACGCAGCAAAACGTGGCAGCACTTTGGCAATGCCGATGCATGGTGGAGCACGACGCTATTCGCACCGTTGAAGAACATTTGCGTGTTTCGAGGGCTGCACCTACGTGGCTCCTTCGCCGCTGTCAGCGTGGTGTCGCAAGCAAAATGGTTACATCAGGAACATTCTTGCGTAGATGTACAGAAAACATTCAACATGAGTTATCTCTTCAAGGAATCGCGCGACTTCATCTGCCGGAACATTGCAGGTCATGCGGTTGTCATCCCATTTTTGAGAGAAGCACTATCATCTTCAAGCATCCTAACCAGCTAACAAGAGAAATCGCTGAGGCATATCATATAAAGATTAGGGGGGGCAAGTGCGTTAGTGAACCATCCGTCACACTGCATGAAAAAGAGTTAAGTTATTTAGGCCAATATTGTTTATTGCCATGAGTGTGATAACGCTACCTTGGTGCACCTCGTATTCTGCGCATGTTGTGATGTAGGCTGCCAGTACCTATATATACACTTTTTTCACACCGTTTTTTTCCAATAAACAACAGTTGTGAGTCAGCGCCGTCTTTTCTTTCTCTTTCACTCCTTCCCTGTCCTGTATTTTTTCTGGTGTTGCGCTGTAAGTAAGTTCACGATGCATTCAACCACTTCTGTAAAGACATGACGCGCTTTCGTGTTTTACCAATATTTCTGATGAAGGTATCGTTCAGGTTTTACTAGCTTGCTCTTTTTGCGGCTCTCATCCCTCCTTCCGCATACGGTACTTCTCATTGATCTCCCTTAAGGCGCAAATGCGTCCATCATTGCTTTCAAGAGGGCGCACTAGATGGCGCGCCGCCGCTCAGGCAACACATCTCAGGGACATGGAACAACCTCCAAACAATGTAGACTACGCGTGGGAATATTGTAATAGAACAGAAGGCAGCAGAAAGGGGGGTTGTATTGGGACATTCATTCATAAAAGTACAGAGTGGCAAAGGGTCAAGCAGGAGTGCAAGGAACATTTATGACTAAAAGGGAAAGTGGCAGGGCAAATGACACTCCTTGGTTTCGCGTACTTGTGGACGGGAACAAAGGCCAGAGAGGAAAACCAGGCGATGGTAGAGTGTATATCAAAGGACATTCAGGAGTTAGGATGAGAGTGCGAGATAATTACTTTAGGAGATATGAACGCACACATATAAGATATAGAAGGGTATACCGACCCAACAGGCAAAATGATCATGGATATGTGTGAAAGGCTTGATTTGATCATTTGCAACAGCACCGAGAAGTGTGAAGGGCAAATAACATGGGCAGTAGGAAGGCTGCAGTCGAGGATATATTACGCACTGATGTCACATAGGATGTATGATAAGCTCAGGAGAATGCACATAGATGAAGGTGGCTCCAGAAGTCTGGGTAGTGACCACAAACGTATCAAGCTAAGTTTTGGAAGAACAGTGAAAGTGGGAAGAAGACAAGATGAGAAACTACAGGAAAATTTTATTCAGAAAGGCAAATTGAAATAGCCACTAAGCAAAGTGAGAAAGTAATCACTGAGGATAATAAAACAGTGTGGACACACACAAATCTAATTAGATCGTTTGAGCTAGAGCTTGCTAAGGCACGTGACAAGTCACCCCGGAAAAGAAGACACAAACACAAAAGCTTGTCGGATAAGGAAGTTAAGAGAGCCATAGCAAAACGTCAGGAAGCCTCTAGGGAACAGAGACATTCTAAGCAGCGGGGTGAACCGACAGATGATGTTTAAAAAAGACGGGAAATCTTTCGAAGCTTTAGAAGGGAAGCATCCCTTCTGATCAATAAAAAGATTAGAAGAAAGGGGGCTCAGTAGCTGGCAGAAGTACACAAAAAGGATAGAAAGGCAGCTGCGAAATTTCGGAACCATATAAACTGCCTAAGAAATGAGACAAGCCTAGAGCAGAGGTTTATATCTACTGCTTAAGGTGCTAGGCTAGAAGGGGACGAAGCTATTGAAGATATAAGAACAAGGGTAACAGAAAAATTTCAACAAAGAAGTGCTTTATGCACCAGAACAAACAAAGATGAATCAAGTGGCGCAATGGCTCCATTTTCACAACAAGAGTGGGAAAGGGCTGAGAAAAGGGTTCCTAGTAGTACATCAACAGGCCCAGATGGCATTCCAATTATGCTGATAAAGACATTAGGTCCGAAGTCTGAGCAGGCTTTGAGAGAGGCAGTGAGCAAAATAATAATCGATGGAGAAGTCCCTAATAGATGGATACTTAGCAGGATGAGCATGATCTATAAAGGAAAGGGGGACAAAGCTAACATAAACAACTACCGTCCTATAACAGTGACATCAGTGGTCTACAGGCTGGCGATGCAGATTATAAAAGAAAGACTGCAGGCATCAATAGAGAATGAGGGGGTGCTAGGGGAACTGCAGAATGGGTTTCAGAAACACAAGAGGTTGGAAGACAATCTGTTCTCACTGACGCAGTGCATCGAAATAGCAGAAAAGGAACACAGGCCCCTGTGGCTAGCATGTTTGGATATCAAGGGAGCGTACGATAGCGTGGTTCAAGAGGAATTGTGGGGAATACTGGACACACTAGGCGTGGAAGATGTAGTCACTAATCTTTTAAAGGATGTCCGTAAAGGTAAGAAGGTAATTATAAAGTATGAAAAACAGGTATCCAAGCCTGCAGAGGTAAAACGGGGGCTTAGGCAGGGGTGTCTCCTGTCACCCTAATTATTCATGATTTACCTACAAGGATTAGAGGCCAAATTAGAGGGAAGTGGACTGGGCTTCAACCTCTCTTCCGTCAAACAAGGAAAACTCATTGAACAGGCACTACCTGCATTGATGTACGCAGATGATATAGTGCTAATGGCCGACAACAAGGAAGATTTGCAGAGATTGGTGGACATCTGCGTTAATGAGGGAGATAGGTTAGATTTCAGATTCAGTAAGGAAAAATCAGCAGTCATGATTTTTAATGACAGTGAAGGTAGTGAGCTTGGAATACAGGACGTCACGCTAGAGATAACAGATAAATACAAATATCTGGGCGTACACATAAGCAACGGGACCAAGTACCTAAGGGAACACGAAATAAACGTGTCGAATAAAGGTGACAGGAATGCAGCGGTAATGAAAAACAGGGTGCTGTGGAATTACAATAGGTATGATGTTGTGAGAAGAATATGGAAAGGGGTCATGGTTCCAGGTCTGACGTTCTGCAATGCGCTCTTGTGCATGAGATCAGAAGTTCAAGCAAGATTAGAAATTAAGCAACGTGGAATAGGTAGGCTTGCTTTAGGAGCTCACGGGAATACACCAAATCAGGGAGTACACGGTGATATGGGATGGACATCATTTGAGGGCAGGGAAGCTAGCAGCAAGATAAAACTTGAGAAGCGATTGAGAGAAATGGGGGAGGAGCGTTGGGCTAGGAAGGTTTTCAGCTACTTGTACATGAAGAATGTCGATAGAAAATGGAAGAAGCGAACCAGGAAGTTGACTGGTAAATACTTGGAAAACAGCAGGGGGTCAAACCAAAAGGAATTATCAGTTAAGAAGAAGGTGAAGGAAGCGGAGACGGATATGTGGAGAATTGGCATGATTAAGAAGTCCGCACTAGAGATCTATCGAACTTTGAAGCAGGAAATTGCCAAGGAAAGGATCTATGATAATACTCGGGGAAGTTCTCTACTGTTTGAGGCCAGGACGGGAGTATTGCGAACCAAGATATATCGTGCCAAATACGAAAGGGTAGACATGGTATGCAGTGCGTGTGGAGAGGAAGAAGAAACTGCGGAACACTTGATAATGTTCTGTAAAGGGCTTCACCCTATATATAGTTCAAGAAGATTGCCCAGAATGCTTTATAACACTGGGGCTTAGAGACAGTGAGGGCAAAATTGACTTTAAGCGGGTAGAATTAACTAGAAGGAGGTTATCTGATTGGTGGCTAAAGCCAAGGCACGAGTGAAAATTAAACCCTTCCCTGCAAAGTACGAATCCTCAACCTCACTATTTAAGGGAAAAAAATAAATCTAGTTATTTGTTCATTAAGTATTATGGCTTGGTGGCGCTAGCGGCCGCCCGATCTAAATTGTAGAGGCATATACATCCACCCATCCCATCCATCCAGCGGACTTTTTTCAGGCCGTGCTATAGTTTGATAAGAGACCACTAGAGGGTCGTGCCTATATATCGCCCTCACTCTTGACGCCTTATCAGTCCGTGAGTCGGTCCGCAGTCTGCTTCCATGAACGCCTAAGGGCTCGCTATGCGGCTGCAGCGTGGGATCGCTGTGAGGACGCCGCCGAGAGAGCTGGCGAGACTGAAGTGAGACACCAGCGCCGGTAGCAAGCCCAAGCCAGCACCAGCACCGAAGGAATGACAGTGGCGACGGCTCGCGCAGCGGAAGCAGCACGGGCTCTTCGACCCGTATAACGTCTTTGTACGATGTTCGAGCGCATGTACGGAGGATTTAGAATTTACCGGATAGAACCTCGGGAGCAGGCTCCTTCATCATCATTCAATTTATGGATATTCCATGATCGTTAAGGGGTTAAGCTTTGAGGGCGAATCTTGCTGTCCGCCATGCTCAATAAAAGCGAAAGCAGAAGTGAATGCCTGCGCAACAAAAAACGAAAACATCTGGGCAAAAAACTGATTTTATATATACACCAAGCAAGTACATGACAGCACAATATATACGCGATCATCTGCGCCGTCCATTTGTGCATTCGTTTATAGGCCCATCCGCCATTGAGCGCATTTCTCCGTCCATCCGTCCGTGAATTTGTCCATCCCTCTGTCCATACGCGCGCACGTGCTTCCTTTCATCCTTTACATTAGTCGGCGACTTCAACGTAGACGTTATGGACCTATAGCTTTGCCCAATCATCATCATTAATTTCGTGGAGATGTGTAAATTTAATTTTCCTCTTTCGAAACCAGATTGAAGAACTATCTTCAAGGACATGTTAGGAAATCAGATGGTAGATCATCATCATCATCATCATAATCATCATCGTCGTCATCGTCGTGAGCATCATCAGCCTGACTACGTCCACTGCAGGACAAAGGCTTCTCGCATGTTCCGCCAGTCAACTCGGTCCTGTGATTACTGCTGCCAATTCATACCCAGAAACTTCTTAATCTCATCTGTCCACCTAACCTTCTGCCTCCTCCTAACCCTATTTAGGTTGTTTAAAAAATAATAAACTTGTCTAGTACTACCCCCTAATCCGCTTACCTTCTCTAGAAATTCAGTTAGTTACCCTTAATGATCAGTGGTTATCCTGTCTACATGCTACATGCCCAGTCCATGTCCATTTCCTCTTCTTGATTTGAACTATGATATCTTTAGCCTCGGTTTGTTACCTAATCCACCCTGCTCTATTGCTGTCTCTTAAGGTTACACCTACCATTTTCCTTTCCATTGCTCGCTGCATCATCCCCAATTTAAGCTGAAGCCTCTTTGTAAGTCTCGAGGTTTCTGCTTCATAGCTAAGTACCGGCAAAATACAGATGTTATATACCTTCCTCTTGAGGGATAGTGGCAATCTACCTGTCATAATTTGAGAGTGCTTGCGAAATGTGCTCCACCCCATTCTTATTCTTTTACTTACTTCAGTCTCGTGGTTCGGCTGCGCGGTTATTACCTGTCCTAAGTAGACACAGTCATTTACAACTTCCAGTGCATTATTGCCTATCTAGAAGCACTGTTATTTTCCGAGGTTGTTGTAGATTATTTTCGTTTTTGCAGAATAATTTTGGGACCTACTTTTCTGCTCTTCTTGTCTAACTACGTAATCATGAGTTGCGATTCGTTCCCTGAGTTACTCAGCAATGCAACGTCATCAATGAAGCGCCGGTTAATGAGGTACTCTCCATGAACTCTTATGCCTAACTTTTTTTCAGATGTCTAGAATGAGAGCAGTTAGGCAGATGGCAGATGTGACTACTCAAAAAAGAAAGTTGGTGGGTTGATCGCGGGTTTGCATCACATGACTCGAAATATTTCTGTGTTGTCAATGGGCAGGTTTTTTTTTTCTTCTGAAAAACTGGCATGAATTTTTTTGTGGTTTCGGGCAACAAAAAAGATAATGGTATATTTTGTGTCTCTTCTGATGGCATAACCAGCGAAAAACAAAAAAAGTTGAAGAGACAAATCTGTTGACTTTGTGTTTGAATTCCCAGAGAGCAGTGGCCGGCCTAAATTGTTTTAAACAGGATTTCCGTTCAGTACACTGGCAGCGGATTATACGGGAATGTTGTTTGATAATTGTATCGTGTCTGCGATTGACTAGTAATGCCGCAAAAGTTCTTATCACTTAATTAGTTAACAATAGTGAATAATTTTGTATAAAACAAAAAATATAGCGTACTTGCATAGATGGTGTTTGCCGATAATGTTTACCGCATGCCAGAGACAGCGAGTAAGGATAACAAACATGCCAGAATTTTTTACGAAACTGCAAACATGTTCGCTATTGCCGTTTTTATGCCCGTTATGAGTGCTGCAAAGCTGGCTCTCTATTCAGCCACGTGTTTGTAACTTTTAGTTGTTTTCTCATCGTAGTGACCGCGCTTAACCTGCATGCGCTATAGTTGCGGTAAACTTTTCGAGTAATGTTTGGAGCAACAGGCCTTTTGAGGCTCGTCCGGCTACGAAAGCTAGCACTGTACAAGCCATTCGCTAAAACAGCACCGTAGAGGTTCTCAGGATTTCTCTCCCTTTGCAGCTTTTTCATTGCTTTTTATTGCTTTTTTTTCTTTTCTGCGAGGAACTGAGCTGCAGAACGAAATGTTGTCTCTGTACGTGACCGTGTAGCCTTGCCCGACAACGACACTGTTTTTATGTTTTTTTAACTCGCTATCATTCTCTTCAAATCGTTTTTCGCTTCTATGGAAACGGTGCACCCACTTTCAGTAATTGATGTCCCGCTTCTCGAAATAATCTGAAGGTGTCCGAAACTTTTAAAGAAAATAATGTTATTGAATCAGCGTCACCTGCGTCAATAGGTTGTGCGTGTGGAGCTGTGCGCGGTCGGCTAGAATTTTCAACGCGGCTTTGAAACCCTGGGCGCTCGCCCGGTTGAGCGTTACCTGGACGCGTGCAAATCGTCGTGTGGCGGCACACTCACTTAGAGCTGAAGCCAGCAAGCTACACGAGAAGGCGTGTTGGAACCACGGAGGCTACAATGACGAACTTGACGCCAGGTTGCCTGATGTTACGATCATCACAAAGACGGTGTGCGTCACTCCTGTTGCCGAGAACTCGGTAGAGTGCAAGTGAACTTCCTTGAGTACTAGGACAGGGACATTAATGTAACAGGACGCACACTTTTATGTCGACTTTCTATAACTTTAACGACGCATCATCCAGATGTTCTCTTGTATCTTCGTCCTTTTTAAGTGTCTTGCAGTTTATGAGGCTGTCTGAAGTTCGTCCTATCACCTGGGCCCGTTGAGTAAGCCCTTCACACATCACAGAAACGTAGTTTTCTGCCAACATTTGTTGGTGCGATTATTGCTTTTTACACTGTGTCGCATGTTGACGATTTTGCCTGGGGAACCTTACCTGAGACGGGAGTGGTTTTCTTCTCGAAACACCGATGACCACCTCCATCTACTAGCTGAAGTATGGGACAGGTTATGCCATGCCCACGAATCATACCAGAAATTGTTGAATTGCGCAGTTTTTTAGGGGAGGGGGGAGGCTGATCTTATTACAAAAAATGTGCTCAGTGATGACGATATATCTGAAAGTGTTTGCAATGAATAACGGTGTCGACGAGAGTGACGCAAACAACAAAAAATGCATGAAAGACTCATAAGTTCACGTGATGTTTTAGATGCCTTTGAGTTTGAGTTTGAGCTTGTTCAACCACGTGACAAGTATACGAAAAATACATTGTATACGTGGTTTGGTGCGAAGGAAAAAAAACTGCGTTTCACAGCTTGACTGGCCGCTTCACGCAGAAAAAATCTAAACTATAAATTCACAAAAATTACATCATTAGCACTTTGACATCATTAGCACTTTCCACAGCACCCTCGACGATGATAAAGAAATGTAAACCTTATGAAGCTGTGAGGCTCGAGGCATAAAGCTTCGTCAAAGCAACGTGAAACAGAGCATTATATTAAGCGTCTTCTTCAATAAGGGAAATATCGATGTTGTGTCACCTTATGCGGTGAGAAAGAGTAATATGCAAAGCACAAAGTTTGTTCGCTGAAGTTTAAAAAAAGGAGAACCATACTTCTACCCAGAGGGGCTTTGTGGTCGGTGCGGTGGTTTCCTCTTCCCTGGCACTTTTAATAAATGTCTCATGGCAAAAAACAGGACACAGGCTAGTCGAAAAATAGGAAAAAATACAGTAAGGAATCTTCATGGAGAACATCTCAAGACTGGGTGATCCAGTAAATCTTTTTGAGTGGAGAAAGCCATGCTGGCTGTTGCCTTAGCACGCGAAATCGTGAGTGGCTTCATTCACGTCTGAGACATGATGAACGAGCTCCGCCAAAGAAGCGGAAGTAAGTTGAGCAAGTGGATAGTCATCATTCTCGTACGTTGTGCAGAATGTTGTCTTCACTTTGCGGAAAGAAAAATGTAAAGTGAAGTGCGAAGCGACATAGTATTGTAAAGAAAACAGCTGAAACGGAAAAGTAGAGAAACAAACAGAATACCCCAGTGAAACTTTCAACCAAACATTTCGGTGCATTTTTCTTCATCAAAGAACGTTTCTCACGTCGCTTCCATTTCGCCAAGCTGAAACATGATGAGAAGCTTTACAACAAAACCATATGCTATTCTAGGAACAATGTTGAAATAAATTTGTTTTGGTGGCCGGCACCATCATGTCAGGTTTTACTCATACAAACCAGAAAATATTTTACCTTGTATATTTGAAGGTTATAATCAATATAAAGAATAAGCTTCTAAGTTTAGTCTATGGTTTTCGAGACAAGAGATTTGAAGTCCTACTTCCTGCCTCATCCACTTATCACCTAACTCCCTTCCCTCTTAAAAACAAACAAACAAAAAACAGAAGAATGCCCATAGCGAAATTCAAATTTCTACACGGGCATATTCAAAAAGTCTATGTTGCAGTTTCATACTCATTAATGATATGCTAAGCTTTCTTAATGAGAACTAACATACAGTAATACCATGGACAGTATAGGTGATGGTATAAGAGGTATTTGTATTGCAAATGTCCAGAAAGAAAAATGGACGAAAAAGTAACTTCCCGCCAGAAAGATCCGAAGCTGCAACCTTCGATTAGCGCGTCGGATGCTCTAATACCTAGCTACGGTGGCGCTCAACCCCTCGTCCACTTTATTTGTTATTTATGTGCATTTAAATAAAATCACGTATCGTCTGACGTCAAACAGGGAACAAAGAGTGTTCCACACTCGCCATAGTGGCAACAGATGACGATTACTGACGCTTCTACACCTAAATGCACATATATGCTGTATAAGGACAACGGTAGGGATGACCGCCACCGTAGCTCAGTGGTAGAGCGTGGACGCGTTATTCGAAGGTAAAAAATTTACATCCTTTAGGTGGCAAGTTATCTTGTGCAGTTTTATTTCTCCACATTTACATTACAATCACCTCTATCAACACCCGCGATACTTTCTCTGGTATTATTGTATGTTAATTCTCATTATAGTTGTGCCTATTGTAGAAAGACGAAACCCTAAATTAACACCATACTTAGATTTGTGTCAATCACAGTGCCTGCTCCTGTTTTTGAGGTTTATTTTTGTTATTGCAATAACACTCGCTTTCATCAAGCAGAAAAACGTGGTTTATTTGTCAGATGTCGCATCATAAGGCTGCTGACACCCACATCCTACTAGCCCAATTCACTTTCTCTGGCCAGGGTTTCATGAAGTCTTCCTCAAGAAGGAAGCATTCTCACTGCGCCTCTGTTTTGCTGATGTCTTGTTTACAGCTCCACTATATTTTTTTCGCGTCATGCTTTATTTAAAGGGAGATTGTCCGTTTTATTATTGCGCATTGTGTTTTTCGGATGCTGTTTCAGTGGTGTTAATTCTTATCCATTTCTGATCCCATTCAACTGCCCAGGAGCACCTTATCGAGATCCCAAAGGAAGACGTTCATTTCGGCTTGTATATGTAGAACTAATTTTCAATCTTATATACGACCGCCACGTGACTGCTCTGCCCGTGCGTTCATTAGGTATCCACTTGGCTTGCCATGGCAGTAGTGTCTCGTGATGTCTACTGCTGACATTTTCCGAGGATTGCTAATGCGTACTAGTGAATGTGTTACAACGCCCAACAAACAAGGACACAGTACTATTTTCTAATTGCCACGCTTGTTAAAACAATAATTTCTGCATCGATTTCATCCGAAAACTCAACAACGTTCAAGTATTTATGTAATGCGGTGATGATGCCCTTAAATAAAAACATATCGCCAAACCAAAACAGGAGAGAGAAGAAAATAAGGCAGCATAGTCCTAGCGTTTCCAAACTTGAAGAAAGTGTGCAGCTGGGAAGACTTTTTTATTCCTAATTGGTTTTCTCTTCATTTCCTCCTCTCTCTCTTGTCTTTTACGCTTTTTTTTTGCGGAGCTCTGCTATTATTTATTTGTAGTTGTTTTTCTCTCTCTCTTTAGTCGCTTGCTTCATCTAGTTTTTATTTTTGGCTTGTGTTGTCCCTACCCATGGTGTTATTGACCGCGCCTAATGTACTTGTCAAGACACTCGAAAGACAAGAGGAAGAAGACCTCTTTGGCGCGCGCACACGCTGAATCTGCTTCAGCCAACTATGGTGCATATGGTTTTGCCTGCGTTACGCCAAGCGACTATAGCAGCGTACAACAGCACATGACAGCCCGGCATCAAAAAGTGTCCCGCAAGTCAAAAGACGATGAACCTTGCTGCGTGCCACGAGTGTTATTGTTTTGAGAACATCCAGCTGGTGCTTTTTTTCCTCGACATTCTATTTCACGATTTTGTTCACATTATAGTTTACTTTGCAATGCACTAACTGGCATTCATGTTTTAAAGATCCTTAAAGCAGAGTTATTTCTTGTCCCCTTCCTTAATCCCCTAGGGTACACTGGCCAACCGGATTTATTTTTGGTTAAGCTTCCTGCCTTCTTTTGTTGCTTCCTTCCCCCCTCCTTATTTATTGAACGCATTTTCAGCAGCTCCAATAAAAAAATCCAGTTAGGAACATGTTTTTCAAGGACCCCTTAGTATGTTTGCGCTAAAAAGTTGTATACTCGGTAGGAGAGAGCTTACAGTAACATGCAGACTAGCCACGGTAGTCTAGCGACTAACCCCCGTATTCACAAACGCTCCCCGATTCAACTTTCACCCTTCACTTAACAGAGTTGAGCACTGCGCCACAGCTCGGCTCAAAAAGGACGTTGTGCTACTCAAGAATCGCAGCAGATTATCGCTTGTATGCAGTGACTTGCCGTGCTAAGAAAAGGCGCTCCCATCGGCTTTCTCAAGTGAAAGTGAAGCGTTGAGTGAAGGGACGTTCTAGAATACGGGGGCAAGGCACTCGGCTGCTGAACTGCAGGTTGCCGGATAAAATCCCGACTGGCCGCATTTACAATGAAAACGAAAGTGCTTCGGGGCCCTGTGCTTAGATTTACCTGCACGCTAACTATAGCCCCAGATGGTCAACATTTCTGGAGTCCTAAAACACAGCGTCTCCTATCATCATATGGTTGTTTTGGCGCGCTAAACTTCAACAATTATTATCATAAACGTAACGTCTCCTCTCTTTAGTTAACGCTTTAGGATGGGAAGATCAGTTAGTCCCTGTTTGCTTTTTAGTTACGCTGAAGCGTCGCAAAGCATTCGTCTGCTCACCCTGTTACCATCTGTTGTCTGTATACATATTTATAAGGAAGGGTGATCATAAGCTTCGAAACGTAATTCTTGTGTATTTCTTTATTATAAGACTTGATCGTCCCAATACATTCTTGATATTTTAGCTGCTACTGCTCCAGCAATGCTGTTTGCAAATGTTATCACTGTCAAGTGCTAGAAACAACATAACACATATTTTGTCCCTGGCTTGAGAATGCGCGAAACTGTATTGTTTTTATAATAAATCATTCCTTAACAAGGCCTTATCTGATGAGCCTGTGTTAGGTCCTTTGCCTGACTCCAATAGTCCAGCAGTGGGTGTAAAGCGGTTTTAACCTTTCTAAAAGCTACTGAACGGAACGCATTGCTTCAGCCCTTGGCAGGCCTGCATACTCATTTTCATAGTTTACGATCATCATTCATAACTTTTTGAACACATTCCCCTTACCCTTATAAAAATGACTGTTGATTTACGTTGTCGGACTGTGATCGAATAATTGACTCCATTGATCATCAATGGTTCCTCAATACTCATTGACTTGCTTCAATACTTTGTCGACAATATTTCTGTTGAGGATTTGCAATAAAAATGTTATTGACTCATTTTTCTTGAAATACTATTGAGGAAGTAATTTCGTAAACAATATTTCTGTTGAGCATATTGTAATAAAATTTTCTTGTCTCATTTATATAAAAAAACCATTGGCGAAATTTTTCGTAAACTATATTTCTGTTGAGCACTTTGCAATAAAATTTTTATTTTCTCATTTCTATAAAAAACCATGGACGAAATATTTCGTAAGCTATGTTTCATAAGAAAAATTGAGCCGTGCCCCCATTCTTGTTCTCCAGCGGGCGCGCGTGAAGGGGGGGGGGAGAGAAAAAGAAAACAGAGGCGAGAACCACGGAAGCTCAGAAGTTTCGTGTTCGCGGTGCGGCCGCTCTATTGTGCATGCTTGACAGTACTGAAACACTGGCCTATATGTTGATATGCTCGCGTTCTACAAAACAAATTATCAAAACTGATAACCTGATAAAGTTATCAAAACTGATAATTTTAGAAAAGCATGGCAAAAAAGAAACAAACGGAAGGCAGCGAGACAGAGAAAGATCAAAATTGAAAATTGGTTGGTTGATGTTCGATTAGTGGTTGCGTAATTTGATGATGAACTTCAACATAAGGTATACAGAAGTCAGGTGCAGAAGTCAGCAAAAGAGCGTATGCCACCAACATTTGCCCACTCCTTTGAATATTAAGTACAGTTCTCATATTCCAGCATGGATTAGTAACAAAGAACTACGACCAAGACAGCCAGTGTACTGCTATGGAGATAGAGTACCAGCTAAAAAATCCTAATTTTCTAAATAAGTACTGTATGAAGTACCAATAAAGATTTCGAGGTTCGTTCTGCACCATTTCTTGACCCCAACTGCACGCGGACGTTCGCGAAGAGATGCGAAGAAGCATTATTTATTTGGAGGGAGACCAACCTGTCCGTGGCTAATTTGTGTACGTCATACTTGACCTTGGCGTGCGTTTCGGCATTCACTTGAACAGCGATGTGATGCTGAATAAAGGTAAGAGTAGCCAATCCCCATAAATAAGATCAGTTAAATGACTGAAAATGAGTAAAAACCATTTTATTTCGCGAAATAACGCACATAAATTTTATTTGCAGAAAAGTGTAATCGTCAAAATCCCTAAAAGGTGCTGCTGCCCCAGCGTGCAGCTCACGGCGCGTACGAAATGCAAATGTTAGAGTAGGCACGCTAAAATACCCATGCAAAGTTTACGTGCGAAAGCGCATTGTCTTCAAACAGCTGAGAATAGGCCGCTGGCACTGACACGCGTATACCTCGTGACACGCGGCACAAATAAGCGAAATTGCTTACAGCACACGCACGTGCGAAAAGCATACGTAGGTTTCGACAACCGAACACAGCGTCGTCGCACTGGTATCCGCGAATTTTGGTGAGCGAAACACCATTGATTCACGGGGAAGCACTAAAACGACGCAGGAACGCGCGTTAATCGTTCTTGCAAAACGGTGCACCACGAACCTCAGTCGGAGCCGAAAGCGCTCACCGTTGTTGTCTCATTCATGAAGCACTACAAACTATTCGCTGATCATATTCATGCGATCAGAAATGCATGTGGCACAAATAATAGCCTAAATTCCTCCAACGATTTGCAAAAAGCCGTTTGGTAGATATATAGCCGCAAAAAGACTGGCCTTCACGCGGTTCATGGGGCTATGATGCAATGAATAAGACATCTGCTTCACGTGCATGAGGTCCCAACTTCAATTCCAGTATTGGGGTGGTGTACAGATGCATGTGATTGTAATAATAATGGTTTTCTAATTAGCTATGGTCATAATGTCTACCGCATTATTGGCAAAAAGGCGCTGTCAAGTGCGAAAAATAATTGTTCTGTTTTCGCATTAATAAATCATTGATGGCTTTCAATTGAACATCATTGGCCAATGTTCAACGCTTTTCAAGAATCGCCTTTGTGATATTTCAATTGATCCACAACGTATTTTCCATCGCCATTTCATTTTCTCTCAATGATAGATATCGAGTTAATTGACCGCTTTCAATTGAAAGTCATGGGCCATTTTTAAATACAGGTCAACAATTTCCTCAATGGTATTTCAATTGAAAAGTCATGTATTTTCAATTCCATCTGTTGTCATTGCTCAATAACTTCTCTTTGTTTTTTCAATAAAATTTTTTGTAAGGGTACTTTATGTACAGTGGCAGATGAGAGTACACCATCGCCCAGGCTGATAACTCATCCTTTCGGTAAATAAGCATCTCTTTCTCGGTTTATATCTCTAGGCACGTTCAGACTCCGAGACGTTTATGTGTTCTTATCGAGGTGAAGGCCCGGTCTAAACGAAGCCACAAGTACGATTCGAGGCTCGCAAGTATGAAGAATGGGAGCAGTTAGGGATAAGAGTCAATGGAGAATACCTTAGTAACCTGCGCTTCGCCGATGACATTGCATTGCTGAGTAACTCGGGGGACGAATTGCAACTCATGATTACGGAGTTAGACAAGGAGAGCAGAAAGGTGGGTCTTAAAATTAATCTGCAGAAAACGAAAGTAATGTACAACAACCTCGGCAAGGAGCAGCGCTTCGAGATAGGTAATAGTGCACTTGAAGTTGTAAAAGACTATGTCTACTTAGGGCAGGTAATAACCGCAGAGCCGAACCACGAGATTGAAGTAACTAGAAGAATAAGAATGGGGTGGAGCACATTCGGCAAGCACTCTCAAATTATGACAGGTAGATTGCCACTATCCCTCAAGAGGAAGGTATATAACAGCTGTATCTTGCCGGTACTTAGCTACGGAGCAGAAACCTGGAGACTTACAAAGAGGGTTCAGCTTAAATTGAGGGCGACGCAGCGAGCAATGGAAACAAAAATGGTAGGTGTAACCTTAAGAGACAAGAAGAGAGCAGAGTGGATTAGGGAACAAACGGGGGTTAAGGATATCATAGCTGAAATCAAGATAAAGAAATGGACATGGGCAGGGCATGTAGCGCGTAGACAGGATAACCGCTGGTCATTAAGGGTAACTGACTGGATTCCCAGAGAAGGGAAGCGGGTTAGGGGGAGACAGAAGGTTAGGTGGGCAGATGAGATTAAGAAGTTTGCGGGTATAAATTGGCAGCAGCAAGTACAGGACCGGGTTACCTGGCGGAACATGGGAGAGGCCTTTGTCCTGCAGTGGACGTAGTCAGGCTGATGATGATGATACCGACACCTCGATCGTGACACCAAACTGTAAATACTTTTCACAATCGGCCACCCTCATGCATACACATGGCATGGACATGCCCACAGTACGCTGACGCTTCCCACAAGGAAGATACATAACGAGTCCCTTCTGCATATAACTGACTCGGCACAGCAACACCGGGTAATCTCACACGCATTCGAGGCCACGGTGTCCCAAGGAATCCCCGCTGACCTCCTCTAAGCAGCGTAACTGACCTCTCGGCCGGTCCCCTCCTTTGGGAGTAAGAAAGTTTTGATCATCATCATCATCATCATTATCATCGCTAGATACGTAGATAGGGCGTCGATACTTTGGACCATGCTATCGCGGACCATTGGACACTTCTCTGAGAACTGCGACGCAGCGGGCGAGCAGCGATTATTCTCCGCTACGGTTTCGGCGTTTTGGTGAGCGTGGTTGGATACTTTCGCAAGACTGTGTTGTTGAAAAACGGGTGCTGTCCGACGTGAAGTACGTCTATGACACTGTCACGGACGGCCATTTTTCGCGACACCGCGTCACGGCAATTAGCGGGCGCCCTACTCCCCCACTGACCGTGAGAGCGGCGGGCGCATGAAAGGGAGCCGAGAAGTGCAGAATGGGGTGCTCTTCTTAGAACGTCGCCGCCGACGGTTAATCCTTTTGTAACTGTGGCGGCGTCTGCAAGGTCGTAGAAGGCCGCGGTATACCCCGAACAAGGATTAGACTACGAGACGCACCGGCTGAGAGCCAAACGTTTGACCGTTCCCACGGGGAAAAGCGTGGGAAACGCTCTGGTGGCCAAGCCGTATGACAACAACCCGACAGGTTGTCACTCTCGCTAGTGGAGGGCCCTCTCCCACTTAAAAAAGGGTGGGGTCAAAATATTTTTGGGGCGGAGTTTCCATCAATTAAATGCACATGATTGGACCCATGTAGAGGTCTCTTGTTCCCAAGGAAGAGAGCGAGGAGACACGAGGGGTATTTAAGCGCAGGATTTTGCCCTGCTAGGCAGACTAGTCGCTGACCAACATGGTGTAGAAACAGATCAACAAGTACCTCTTCTAGAAGTTTTTAGTGTGGCTCTGTATCGGCTGGCCACCTAAACTTAGCCGTTCGTCTAGTTGTGACGCGATATTAACGTCTGCAACGTACACATCGGGACTTCGCCTCGAGTTAGCTCAACCTGCTCGAAGTCACCTGCAAGCACTAGTCTCCCGGAGCCACCAGCGTTGCAACACCGCCGACATCGCAGTCGTGCCAGAACTCTCTTCGACTTCTCGCATCCGATCGTCGGGGACGCAACGCTGCCGGTCATCACACGTATGCCTTCACCTGTTTATATCTGCGAACTTTCTCTTCCGTCGTTCTATTCTTGTTAGTTTGTGTAGTTTGTAATAGTTCTCTCTCGTAAGCTGATTTATTGTTTCTGTTATATATTTCTTTAGTTGTATCAAGTGTCGATGTATTTTGTTAGTTGTATTGAAGTGTTGTATTAGATCCCGTGTGCTGCAATATCACTAGAGTAAAGTTGTTTTGTTTTCTCACGTCTCTGATCTCTTCACCGTCTCTGCTTGCGTTCGGAACGAACCAACCTGCTGTCATTCCCGTCGCCGACTTCGCGCTGGCGACGCACGCTAGAGTGGCAGCTTGTAACAGACACGGAAGAAAAAGTGTGACCTTCTGACGTAGTGTCAAGCATTGCACGGTGTAAACTTACTGGTAAGTGTGTTCAAATGGCGCTTGCGAAGCTTGACGTAATGTGCAGGTTGCTCGCTATGCGCCCGCTTTGCAAGAAAAAAAAATAGTAGTTCCCCAGGCAGCACCGAGGTAGACAACACCGCGGAAGTATCAACTAATTGCGATAATCCAGATATTATCGTTTGCTCGTCGCTTTGCTTGCGTTGGGAACGGTAGAACGTCACGAGCAGTTTTCAGCTGTTGAACGTGTTAAACTTTTGTAGTAGCTCACAATGCAGCAGGAATGCGTGCCTACTTTCCAGGATGACGAAAGAGCAGCGCCCATAGCGTGAAAAATGCGAGATAAAAGCCCCAAAAAACACGTTTTCCGTGCGTGCAATGGGAAAACCAAGCAAACGACCGCAGCACTGCAAGGGTGGCGAACGGCGCTGCGTCAACTTGAGCCTGTTTTACCTAGAGTGCCGGAATGGTTTCTCCTCGCCCGCCTCTCCGCACGGAGCGGTGATCGAGGGAAACCATTCCGGCATCCTAGTTTTACCTATAAGCACCCCCCCCCACCCCCTGTTTCCTCACAAGATAAGCGCGCGTGCAGACGACCATGGCCGGAAAGGCGCTGTTCACTCCGCAGAAAGAGGAGGCTAGCGCATATTTCCTTGCGTACATATAAGTGAACGGCAGCGACGGAAAAAAAAAACCAGCCGAGATTGCTCGTACGCGTCCGCTTGAGCTACTGGAGGTGCGGGGTTCGATCCCCTGTGCTAGCCGGCCACCCACCAGTTTATAAACAGGGGACAGGCGGGCTTCGAGTGGCTGTGACGCTTCGACCAGTGGTGAAGCTTACTCTGCCTGGAGGATTTCCGACCCGTTGTACGGAACCCGGTGCCGCTGGCGGCTGAAGAAAACCTGTTGAGACTGTCCATATAATTGCTATCGCAATAAAACAGAACCAGAAGACTGGAGAACAAGCATGCACTCATTCCCATTGTTCAGGAGCATGACACAGTTTCGGCGATAAACAACCATCTGTTCATCTGGATTGCACTTCTCTTTGAGGAGCTCCATCAATTCAGGAAGGAATAAAATTTCGGTGCCTTTGTTTTACGAACAACACCTTCAGCCTCCATGCGCGTTTTCTTAGCTAATGAAGATTCGCTTGTTGAAAAGGCATCTTGCTTCGACAGATACTGATCCAAGGAGCAGACGGGCCACCTTTAGGGGAACTGTTAGCGCTTTCCCTGTCCAGGGGTCGATTTACGATAATACGCATATGCTGAAGGCACGACACGTGGAAATGTAAAGCGCATACCTACATACAGTAGCAAACATGCGGATCACAAGATTGCCTTTGCGATACAATCCAATAACATAAGGCTTGTCTCGGCTCCCTCATAAACCACCCATTGGTGGAAGCAGCGTTCAAAATTTACTTCATACCTTGTTGTTGGCAGTAGGCACAGAATCCCGTCGAGGAGTCGCACTGATCTCTTTCTTGCAGATCGTTTCACATCCTTTGGAAATTAAAACACTTGCATTTTGTTTCCTGTCTCGTGGTTGCTTGTACACATGGGCACATAACACTTGTTTGGCTTGTCGAGGCCTGCATGCCGCCGAAGTGGAACGAGAAAAAGAGGATGGAAGTGACTGCTCGATGAGCTAGGCACATGCTGCAAGAAAGGAGACGTGTCGTCGGGAGAAGACGGGAAGGAAGGGCCGGTATGAGGAACTGGTTTGGTGGCGGGGTGGGTAGACAGCGGTCGCTGACGTCACCTGAGAGGGCGCAGGCCTTGAAAGTGTAATGAGGAGCCGGAGCTGATAACAGAAACGATAATTTACAGTGTTTACAATGGTGCACGTAGAGGACTTCCCGGCCTCCGGGCAGGGAAGTCCAGAAGCCTCGTCTCTGGAGACGAGGCTCCTTCGCTGAACACACCGCTCCCAAGAGCAGGTATCCAGCGCCTCCGCTGAGGTGATGGACAGTGTTCCTGTACAGTTGGCACAGTCTGCGCCAAAGGAGCAGCGTGACTCCGTCGGCTGCTCTAAAAAGGAAAGAGCTCTAATCACAGGGCCTCGGAAAGGCTCTGTGTGATAAGTTGCTTTCTAAAACACACAGCATAAACATCTCTCTTAAGATGGACACACAGGTTTTACACTGGCACGTGAGAGGTCTTCTCCATAATCTTGATTATGTGAAAGAACGCCTTCACCAATTTAAGCCGAAAGTGCTGTGTGTTCAAGAAACTCACCTAAAAGGCACACAGACCAACTTCCTGAAGATATATGCGATTTTCCGTAAAGACCGTGATGACACTGCTGAGTCGTGCGGAGGAGTAGCCATAGTAGTTGATAAGGGTATCGCCTATAAGCAGTTACCTCTCTAAACGCCTTTGGAAGCAGTTGCGGTTCAGGCAGTGATATTGGATAGGCTTGTCACTATCACTTCAATATACATTACTCCTACCTATAAACTTCATAAAGCAGAATTTCAAAGCTTCATTCAAAAACTTCCTGTGCCATATAAGATCGTTGCAGATTGCAATGTGCATATTCCACCGTGGGGAGAACCCACTGTGATGCGAAAGGACGCCTCAGGGAAAATTTCTTGTTTTCTTCAGGTGCCTGCCTACTCAATAAAAAGGAGCCTACATATTTCAGTGTCACACACCAAACATAGTCATCCATTGATTTAAGCATTATATCTAGCACACTTTTACCATATCTTGAGTGGCACGTTATCAATAACCCTTACGGAAGCGACCATTTTCCGATACTTTTGAATCTAACGACACAGGACCAATGCCCCCATCATATTCCTTGATGGCAGATTGAATCATCTAACTGTGAGCCATTTCAAAAGACAACATATTTAAGGCGCGAAGATGTTGCTTCATTGAACATAGACGATGCTGCGGCATATTTTATAGCTTTCATTATTGATGCATGCTATTAGATGTATTCCACAAAGTAACGAAATAAACGATAAACGCCGATTTCCATGGTGGAATAAAAATGTCAGAAGGCATGCAAAATCCGAAACAAGGCTTGGGGAATGCTACGTCAGTACCAAATGGTTGAAAACTTAGAAAACTACAAAAAAGTGAACTCGCAAGGAAGAAGAACACGAAGACGTGCTAAGAGGGAGAGTTCGGGAAGGTACATCTGTAATATAAACTCCTATACAGATGAGGCAAAAGTGTTGAACAGAGTAAACAGTCTCAAAGAACGACCGTCACATCTTCTACTCTTAGTAAATGGCCAATGTGAGAGCCTGGAGGGTCAGGCCGATTTCCTGGACAAAAACTTTGAACATCTCCAGTACGGCACACTACACCGAAACCTTTCTGAGTTATAAAGAACGTGCCGAACGGCAGCAACTTAAGAGAAAGTGCGTACGACATGAAGTGTACAATCTTCCATTTACCTTAGTTGAACTGAACGCATTCCTCGGAGCATGTAACAAGTCGGCACTAGGTGGTGATCACATCATGTACGAAATTATAAAGCATCTGCACCCCAAAACACTAAAACACTCTTGTTCATTTATAACACCATGTGTGCGGCTGATAAAATGCCATCCTCATGAAAAGAATCCATTCTCATCTTCATACCTAAACAAGAGAAAGATCCATCACTAGCCAGCAGTTATAGGCCAATCGATTCAACAAGCTGCATGTGCAAGTTGTATGAAAAAAAATAGTTAACCGGCGTTTAATAAGTTTTTTTAGAGTGTAACAAATCACTGGACCTCCTTGAGTGCGGCGTTAGGGACAGCAAGTTAACTATTGATTACCTTGTTCGAATTTAGGACAACATCAGAGATGCCTTCGTACATAAACAATTTTTTCTGTATATAGGTATTCTTGGATCTAGACAAAGCGCATGACATGACATGGCATTATGGTATTCTTCAGGACTTTTCTAAAATGGGTATTCGTGGCAACATGCTGAACACAATTGAAAGCTACCTCACTAACCACACCTTTCGTGTAAAGGTTAGTCCAGCATTGTTCAGGGCGTTCACCCAGGAGACTGTGTTCCACATGACGGTGTGATTCGTTGTACGTTGTTTATTGTGAAGATGAACTCCCTCAACACAGTCCTTCCACCCGCCATGTTCTATTCTCTATATGTAGATGACGCGCAAATAGGTTTTAAGTCGTACACTCTTGCTATCTGCGAACGACATGTTCAACTTTGCCTAAATAGAGTTGTTAAATGGGTGGACCAAAATGAATTTAGGCTGAGCCCACAGAAAAGCACATGCATTCTCTTAAATAAGAGAGGGTAAATACCGCGCCCTACAATTGAGGTCTGCGGAAGTATAATACCAGTATTCACTGAGCACAAACTTCTCGGCATCATTCTTGACACAAATGTCACGTTCATTTCTCACTTGAAACACCGAAAGCGAGTGTCTGAAAAAAAATGAACACACTAAATCTTCTTGCACACACATCATAGAGTAGGTACAGAAAATGTCTGATCAACCTGTACAAAATCCTTATATTGTCGCGTTTAGATTACGGTGCTATTGTTTACAATTCAGCCACACCAACTGCCCTCAACATGTTAGACCCTGTTCGCTATCTGGGTATCCGCATAGCGACGGGTGTTTCAGAACAAGTCGAATACAGAGCATACATGCAGAATAGATTGAGTGGTCACTCCAGCTACAAACGGCATACACCAGTTTCACATACTTCTTGAAAGTCAGCTCCATGTCAGAACACCCCTGCTACTCTATCGTAAATGACATATCATCACTTACATTTTTCCAAAACCGACCTACTGTTCGGGAGCCGTTCTCGCTACGCGTGAGAGGTTTCGCTGAAGAAATGAATGCCCCACTTTTAGAACGTCATTTAATGCCACCAGCAAGACTTCTATCACCATGGCATAGGCAACTAGTCGACTGTGACACATCGTTTATGAAAATCTCGATACATGCTCCAGAGGTACACAATAAAATGTGCTTTAGAGAACTTCAGGCTAAATACTCATGTGCGGAATACTACATAGATGCATCAAAGTCATATACTGGAGTAGCTTATGCAACACTTGGACCGTCCTTTTCTGAATCAAATGTTCTCCACACGGGAACTAATATATTTATGGCTGAAGAATACGCTGTACTATCGGCCATTAAACATAGAAAACACACAAATGTACAGACAGCCGTTATATTTACCAATTATTTAGGTGTAAAATCTCCTTTGCACTTTTTCAAAAGCAAAAATGTGGTCTTGAATGAGCTCTATTCTTCTTGTGTTCGGTGCTAATATCTAAGCAGCATGTGACATTATGTTGGGTACCCTACCATAGAGGCATCAAGGGAAACATGGCTGCAGACGAAACCGTAGTATCGGTGGCAACAAAACCTATAAATTTGTTAGGAGCCGTACCAGCCATAGACACGAAATATTTCCTCCGCAAAAACTTAAAGGCTACTGGCAACGCCTGTGGGACAGCCAAACGTTGATCAAGCTCCACGCCATAAAGCCCAAGCTCAAAAACTGGCCGGCCCCGCCACGTTGGTCTAGTGGCTAAGGTACTCGGCTGCTGACCCACAGGTCGTGGGTTCGAATCCCGGCTGCGGCGGCGGTTGCATTTCCGATGGAGGCGGAAATGTTGTAGGCCCGTGTGCTCAGATTTGGGCGCACGTTAAAGAACCCCAGGTGGTCGAAATTGCCGGAGTCCTCCACTACGGCGTCTCTCATAATCATATGGTGGTTTTGGGACGTTAAACCCCGCAAATCAATCAATCAATCAATCAATCAATCAATCAATCAAAAACTGGCCACCTTTAGGTAAAGTACGCCGTACTGAGGTCATTTTCTGTTGCCTACGAATAGGTCATACGTACGGCACACTCTTTTTTGTTGAGCGGCAGTGAAGCGCCTATTTGCGATAGATGCGACAGTCCCCTAACAGTATTGCATGTCTTGATAGAATGCCATGAACTGGAAGCTCTTAGATAAAACACTTCCCTGCACTTCCCACACAACACATTCCCCTTCATCCACAAATTTTCCTTGGCAGAGAACCCTTTTTCAATACCAAACATGTATTAGAGTATATACGTGACACTAGACTGTTGCAATTTATCCGGCGGTCGGATTTGTAGCACAGCCTCTTTTTAGAGACTGGTGCAGCGATATAGAACTTGTACAGCAGACGCTTCCTGACCCTTGAACTCAAGGGTGCCGGAGAAAGACTGCTTCTGATAACCCGACACTAGCGTTTTTATCACATTGTCGTACCCTTTTTATTTGTTTCATATCTTTCACCATGATCTCATTGTATATACACAACGTGCATTTAGCGAAGCTTTTAAGGCCGCTTTACAGCTACTCTACATCAATCACCAGAAGATCATCCTCCAACTAACAGCTCATGATGTCTTGTATGGCGCTCTTTGGCCAGCACTGGCCCTTGCGCTACTAACTTCCAATAATCAATCAATCAACCAAGCCTATGTTCATGCAACATGGTGCCGACACATCTTCCCGTTTGGCCTATGTAGATGTGACCACAGGGCAATAGTGCCGAATAAAAAAGCCATGTTACACACTTTACATACGACTACCTATGATTCACGTCGCATCCTCTTCGTTTTCGAACCTTTTTGTTCAGATCGAGTTTTCTATCTATTCGGCTACATAGCTTGTTCAATCTGTTTGAGGCCGAAAATACTATGGCAACGGCATATCGAGTGGCAACGTTTTTTATACCATGTGACAACTTGTGCATGTAACGGATGATAGAGAACTTTTTAACTGATTGCTTTATTTTATCATTTCCTTGGTCCTCCGGTTCTACTGTTTTAGTAGCTTCTGCGCAACCTTGCGTAGGTCGGGCTGAGGAAAGCCAGCGCTGCTCAATCTTTCGAGCTGATTTGAGAAACTTACTGCCGTTTTTTCGGAGCACGATTTTTTCATGGCGGTACTCGATGAACACCTGGCCGAGGGAGCTCGATTCATGTCAACCAAGAATGTAGTCAGGTGCAGTGATGATGCAGAAAACGCCTAGCTCCGGGCGCGTATTTCGAAACGCTGGTGCCGCAGCATACGCGAGAAATAAAAAGAAAAAAAAGAGTGAGTAGCAAGCGGGCCGCTCCGTCAGGATTGCTCGCGCGCTATTAGTCCTTCCTCTTAAAGGGGCACTGACACAAAATTTCGCGGTCAAGATAGCTTGTGGGATCCATTCCCAGAAACATTCGTATATCATCAGCAAAATGTCAACAGCGAATATAGTGTGGTGGTAGTGGTTATAAGGAAGATGAAAAAAGGCGCCTAATTTCTGTCTGCCTATAGGCGACACGGCACAGTGCCTTATAGAGTGGCGGGAAGGAGGGATGAAAACAATAAGAGGAAATAGATGAAGAAATAGAGAGGCAAGCGACGGAAAATAGAAGGAGATAGGAAAGTGGGGATCCGGTCAAAGCAGTCCAAGGGTGGGGCACCACAATGCGAGAGCTGCACGGCGTCAGGACTACATGCGCGGCAAAACGGGACTACAATGCGCGGCATTGTAGTCCCGTTTGTGCGGAAGTGTGTCACAGTTCTGTGTGCTGACGTGGTCAAGAGCTCCACACGCTAGGTGACGACAGTTGCACCGAGTTTTTGGAGCTCTCTCAAACTGAAACTGATCGATAATGATGAGCTGTAATGAATTATCTGTCACGTGCTGCAGCATACGATGGGTCGTGTCAAGACTAACAAGACCCAAGCAACACAATGCAGCAGAAAATGAGGCCAAAGTTTTTGGGTCAGTGCCTCTTTGGGATCCCGTTGCTGGGGACGCGCGCGCCTGCAAACGCGCACACAAAGTGTTCACGGCTGTTTCATCTTGCGGAAGCACCCTCGCTCCTTCGCTGCCTTGTATGGTAAAAGGCGGGCGGAGTGCTCGAATGACGCGCACGAGTGAATCGCCTGCTACATCATCATCATCATTATCATCATCATCATCATCATAAGCCTGACTACGTCCACTGCAGGACAAAGGCCTCTTCCATGTTCCGCCAGTTAACCCGGTCCTGTGCTTGCTGCTGCCAATTTATACCCGCAAACTTTTTAATCTCGTCTGCCCACCTAACCTTCTGTCTCCACCTAACCCACTTCCCTTCTCTGGGAATCCAGTTAGTTACCCTTAATGACCAGCGGTTATCCTGTCTACGCGCTACATGACCGGCCCATGTCCATTTCCTCTTCTTTATTTCAACTATGATATCCTTAACCCCCGTTTGTCGCCTAATCCACTCTGCTCTCTTCTTGTCTCTTAAGGTTACACCTACTATTTTTCTTTCCATTGCTCGCTGCGTCGTCCTCAATTTAAGCTGAACCCTCTTTGTAAGTCTCCAGGTTTCTGCTTCATAGCTGAGTACCGACAAGATACAGCTGTTATATACCTTCCTCTTGAGGGATAGTGGCAATCTACCTGTCATAATTTGAGAGTGCTTGCCGAATGTGCTCCACCCCATTCTTATTCTTCTAGTTACTTCAATCTCGTGGTTAGGCTCTGCGGTTATTACCTGCCCTAAGTACGCCTGCTACAACCAGGCATCAAATATGACGTGGATCGTCGACAGGAAAACCAGTAATCCAAAGAATTCGCATGATGTCCGTTTCTGTCACAAGGGGCGAAAAGCCGAGTCTAAGTAGAATTGATGATATCAACGATCATTGTGAAGCCACACTTGATCCGCCTCTTTCTAAAGGTTTTTTGCACCCAGCATGGTTTTCTACTACCCCGAGGTAACGCATTGGTATCATTCTGTAGCAGACGAGGTTTTTCTGTGCCTCCGGGTGCTACCAAACGAGTAAATTTTACAGTAGCCTCGACCTCAATAACCTAGTTCTTGTTTACACGGGGATATTGCTGGTTGTGAAAAAATGTTTGCTTATTTACCCACAGGACGGACATGCTGCATGTTACCTCATTATATTGACATCAGTGAAAATGGAAGGCTCTTGGTTTCATTTAAAAACAACGTATGAAATGCGCTTATCATGCCAGCCATTGACAGTTTCGTTAATTTCAGCAGCGGTATCTTGACGCTTTATCTGCGATTTGTGTGCACAGTATTATGACAACGTTCAATCACCAACAGAGCGCTGGAGTTTTAAATACGACGAGCGAGCGTGCCTGTCACAAACGACTGCACTTTTGGTTTCGCCCGCGCGCTCCATCGTCCAAGGAAGGGCGCTTTTGTGTTCGGAAGATGACATCCGGCGACTGGCGACGCAGCGTCGGCGCCGCCGCATCTTCCCTTCACCTGTACCGAAAGGAGAAACAGGTGTTCGAGGAAAAAGAAATTACCTCAAGGGGGCACGGGACGTCCCGAAAGTTTTTCGACTGCTATGAAATCGGGAGTTCACGTGCATCCAGCAAGAAGTGTGGTCGTCGGTGTCGCGAGTCTCGCGTAGGCGGCAAGCATGGAGTGACCCGCGCAATGTATTGAGACGGCTGCAATACCGGGCACCCTCGCCGTCTACTAAGCTGGAGAGATTTTCAGTGACACCCCGTCAACTCGCCTATATGTACCAAGAGCTAGCCTGGTCCATATGGAACTTTTTATTGCGACGTTTTTTAAAAAGTTATTTTATATAACCAGCTTTTTTTTAATAAAATAAATGTAGTTGTGTGAGCTGCGGCGCACTTCGAAGCTCGGAAGCGCGAGTCTGAGTTTTTTCTCGTAGATTTTCTTTGGCTCCCCTATAGTTTTATTATGTTGTTGTTTTATTGATATTCTGTGTAGTTATCTGTTGTCTGTACCTGTTGTAGTGTATTTGAGAGCATATTTTGTTATATAACTGTTCTTTCCATCGTGCGTATTAGTGTTGTTTCCTTTGTGTTATTTTTTCGATTCTCCTTGCCATTGTCCTATTTTGAATAAATGTTTGCCTGGATTTAATTTAATGTCCGTGTCAGCTCTATGAGTACGTCGGTCGGGCCCATACATCATCACACGTGCAACCCTGCACGGGTCAACCGACCTGCAAATAAATTTGAGATGTGCCACTTCGAGGTCTTTCAGGCGTCGCAGGCCGAAGCGTAAAGAGGAAGCCTGCGAGTCTGCCGCACGTCGATGTTAGATGGGCGAGGCCTCACTTGAAGTGCATGACAGTGCCCATCCTGTAAGTAAATGAGCTACATGTGTTTCACTTCCAGCACAATCCCCGCGTAAACAAGAACTAGATTGATTAATATGTGGCGTTTAACGTCCTAAGACCTCCATATGATTAGGAGAGACGCTGCAGTGGAGGACTCCGGAAATTTCGACCACCTGGGGTTCTTTAACGTGCACCAAAGTCTGAGTACATGGGCCTACAGCACTTTCGCCTCCATCAAAAATGCAGCCGCCACAGCCAGGATTTGATCCCGCGACCTGCGGGTCAGCAGCCGAGTACCTTTGCCACTAGACGACCGTGGCGGTGCTAAACAAGAGCTATATATGCTGTTGAAGTCGGGGCTAATGTAACATTTCCTTTTTCGGTAGCGTTAGTGTGGCTTTTAGGCACGCGCAAAAAAAAAACAGGCAACGTCCGAACTTACCTCTTTAGATTACTGATTTTCCTATACACGTCGTACTTGTTGCCTGGCTGTAGCTTGTGATTCACTACAGAGCGCATCGCCGTCTGTGCACATGTCGACCTGGAAGCCCTTCACGTGTGTTAGATTGGCATTTAGAACTGGCGTCTATTTTGCACGTGAATGTCGGTCGGAGCGACGTTGTTGACCGAAACGCGTCTTAGGTTCGCCATGGCAGTTAGAAGCAGTTGTTGATCGAAACCACCTCAAAAGTTACATGGTAAGTTGAAACATTAAATCGCACGTGAGGGTCCATTGTGACAGTGGCACGGGTAATGAAGTGGTTGATCGCAAAAAAGAAAACGGGGCATTTTTTTTCAGGAACCCTTGCAGACGAATCTTTGCTGTCTACCTACTACGGCCTTAATAATCAAAAATTCTGAGTAGTAGGGCGGCCCTCACTATGCTAGTCTTTTTAATTCTTCTGATATACGTGGTAATCCCAAAACACTTGCAAGGGATTTAGTGCCAATTGTTCGTGCAATGGCTGACGATAATGAAGAATTATGCCTGAAGTGGGTATGCGCCACAGACTACACTCGCTTCAGACTAGGTTCGTCCAAGCGCTCCTAGAACCTCTGAATGTAAATATCTATCAGATTACCTCAACGAAGATGCCTAATTCAGAACTTGAAATAGAGTTTGCTGATATTTTCTCTTCTAATGCGAAGCAAATACCCCTCCGATTTTAAATAATGAGTTATAAGATTACTTAACTAATCTGTCGCATAAACAACATTATTGCGACGGATGCATCTGTATTAAACGAAAAGGCTGGAGTAGGCACATTCCGTACTTCTCTCGACTGGTCTTTTTCGCTTCGATTACAAGATTATACGCCTATATTCTTCGCTGAATTATTTGCTATAATTCTAGCACTTTCTAAACTTCCTGCAAGCGATATCAGAAGCAGTCATACCTACTGATTCTCTCTCAGTATGCACTGCACTTTCTGCAGCAAAAAAATTCAACATTATTTTGTATGATTAGTTGTTTATTACCAGTAAACCTGAGAAAATTCTACTTGCTGTGGGTACCTGGTCACTGTGGGATTTATCCAATTGAGATGGCAGACTCGTCAGCCAAAGCATCGTTAAGCGATGCTTTGGCTTATGTAACAGCACTAAGATATACAAATGTTTGACAAGGAAAGAGAAAAATTATCATTGGATGAATTCAGAGACTTCGTACATCTAAGACTTTGCGGGAACAAACAGTGGTGTGTACACCACTGTTTGTGGTGTCTCGGTAGTGTGGTGTCTCGGCAAACAGGGGTGTCTCGGCAGTTAGAAATTACAATCACCAGATTGCGATGCAGAATTCCACACCTGAATTATTACCTACATAAAGCTGGACTTACAGCATCTCCGTTAAGTCTTTTTTGCAAGGAATTAGAATCAATAGATCGTTTTTTTATTGTCACCGATATTCTTGCCAAAGGAAAAGATACATGGTCGAAATAATTGAGAAGGTTGGTTTAAAAATGTACGTGGCAGTAGTTTATACCTTCGGAGGGATTACATTAGGTTATAGCCACAGGGAGGTTTGCTCTACTGCGTGTGCGTACATAATGGCAAAAAAAGATTACCTTATTAGTCTATTTTTATTAATATTTTCGGCTCTGAGACTATCTGATTGCCTGACTGCTAGCTCGTGTAACATTTTCATTTATTTTTTACGATTTGTTTTTACTTTATATTGAAATACTATTTAATGATTTTAAATGCATAACTAACACACTGATGATCCTGCCGCCCAGTTCTTGGCCGATCCCCCTTTGTGGGTGAGTGCCAGCAAAGCAAAAGGATCATCATCATCACCATCATCATCATCATCATAATCATCATGATCATAGTTAATAGGTGATCAAGAACAAGCTTTTGTAATGGGTTGGAGCATTGGACGACCCACTCGTTACGCTATTCGCATTGTGTGACACCTGATTATTTTGCTACTCTAACACGCTTTATAAATCGTATTAACACGATTCCTCTCCCGACATCAGGCGTGCGTAAGTCAAGTTTGCGAGAAAGTCCCAAGAACCGGCGTGGCTCAGTGGTAGAATGCTGTGCTGGCACCCAGTTGACCCAGGATGAAGCCTCGCTGTGTCCTTAGTACTAAATTTTATTCTTATTTCATGCGAAGTGGTCACAGACTCTAGCGGCAGCGGCAGACAACTATGGCACCACGCGTGACCCCAGTTGTGATCTCACAACAGCTCTCGCTGTAAAAAGGAAAACATTAATCTTTTTACGCTGTGTTCTCACGTGCGAAACACGTTATGGACGCTACGTAATGCATTAGCATATCCTCACGATTCCCTTCGGGGAGGTGGCGGCATTTTTATCCCGCTCTTCAGAGCGATAACCTTGTGCGTACGGAATTTATCCGCACACCATCGCGAGATTGTTGCGTGTTGACCACCACGTACCGAGCATCGTGCCGTGCCACTAAGCTCAGTGTTGACAGAAAACTCCCGAGAAGCCGGTCTGCGACCGCTTGGTTCGGGGTATGGATCAACACAATTTTGATGATGATGAAAACAATGCGAAAGGAGCGGGCAATGTATACCTATTCCGGGACACTAAAGACCACTTTTGCGACAGTATAGGACTGCTGAGCGAGTGCCGACAGACCTGGGGATCAGTGTCGTGAAGAGTGCCATCCCACTGTTCTAAGTGGTTATGATAAGAAAATGAAAACTGCCGCTCATAGCTGTCTATATTTTCGTGACACCTCAACAAGTCGAAATAGGGGATGGGTTTGTGGGAATAAAAAGGAAAGGTAAGGAAAAGCAAGAGGAGAAAAAAAAAACTCTCATTCGATCCGCCTCAAATGCGCGTGCAAGAACACACGCGCGCACTATATGCAGCCGACCGAGAAGACCACCGAGAAAGTTGGGCGTACAGTGATGCGCATGATTTAGCATCGGCAAGAAGAGTGGGGTCTTCCAAACTGACAAAGTAAGTCCAGTTGACGCCGATGAATGCACCGTTTCAGAGGACAAATCGTAAGGCTGCAGCCCAAAATTTCCGCTCCGGACAGCCAACTGGGAGCATCGGGAGGACAGAACCCATCGCCGCAAGCAACGTGTTCATCTTTATGTCCGACAAGGGGCCAGCAGGGGCCGGTGGCGTCGAGGAAGCGGGCGGTGTCGTCGTCGCACTCTTGGGGACGGGGGCAGTGGCCGGCGGTAGCAAGAAAGCGTGCGGTGTTTGAGTCGCCGTTGGGCGCTTTGCGACGACAGCAGAGGCCGGCTGAGTTGTGGGAGGAGGCGAAGCCGTCGTCGTGTTCGTGGGGACGACGGGCACACTCATTGTAAGTTGATGGGCGGCTTCTGAGGTTGTGCTACCGGTACCGGCGAGCGCATTCCGGAAAGAGCTGCGTGTGATGGCGGTGGCACCGCTATAGAAGGGCTCCTGGCGTGTTCCAAGGCTTGGCGGCGAGTTACTGTGCCGTCGGATGAGTCTATGATGACCGCTGCCTTGCGCTGAAGTTGCCAGGATGGTCAGCGTGACTCGGTTGCTGCTTTCCGCGACAGTTTGTGCACCGAGGATGTGCTGCACATGCTCCTGGAGCGTGCTTGACGCTGCAGCGCAGGCACCGTTCGTCTCGCGAGCAGGTGGCGCTTGCGTGCCCGAAGCGGCCGCAACGGAAGCACTGCAGGGCCGGGACTGGCGAGGCCGGACAGGGCGCCTTTGCTTGTATAGCAGTATATGCGGGGGGACGGTGGTCTACGACGAAGTAGGGTGGCTAGAATGCAATTCTAGCCACCCTAGAAGAGTTGAGGGTGAGGCAGTTGCCTCTGCGGACAACGGACACAAGTGGAACTGGTGACGCAATGTCGCCGGCGAAATTCTCGAAGGAGATCGTCTGGTTCACTCCCCCCCCCCGAAAAAAAAACACAAAAAATGCAGATGTTAAGATCCAGTTGCTTGAGCCGAACCTGGATCTCGCAGATCGTCCTGACCTAGAGTAGGGCGGTCAGATCGGTGGTCCATGGGGTGGGTGTCAACCGCAACCAGGTTGCGCCTGACATTCACCCGCACACGCTTTGTAGTTGGGAACTCCATTAAAAAGAAGTCGGCCTTTGGTATCGCTGCGCTTATCAAGGCACTTCAGTATTTTTCACCTCCTGCATTGCTTTCACTGTACTTTGCATTTATTCATTCGCATATTAACTACGGCATAATCGCTTGGGGTAACTCCTATCATTGTTATCTTCATTCCATCCAACATATACAAAATCAGGCCATACGCATCATAACTTCCAGTTGTTGGCGTTCAGATGCCATTAGCCAGCTTAATGAGTACAAAATTTTATCCGTTAACAAGTTATTTCAGTATAGCATAAGTATAATGTTTTATAAGTTACTTAATTCCCAAATATCCTTTGAATATATTGAATGTAACTCACTCAAGAATACTAACCCCACCAGGTTTGCTTATAATCATAAATACTTGCTACCACACGTTTGCACTAACTACGGTAAAAAAAAACATTAAAATTCTCTACCTTTCATCTTGGAATAGTTTGCCATTCGAACTGAAATCTTTGCCCTCATTTTCACTTTTCAAAACCTAAATAAAATCTTCCCTTATTACTTCTGATGGCTCCCCTTAGTTATGGTGTGTAATTTTCCCCACTTGTCCTGATTTTTTTTGTACCTATTTCTGTTTCCTGTGTAAATTTTCATTTACTCTTTCAATTTTTGGGATTTTTTTTCTACTTTTATTTTGTATTACTGCAGTGTGTCGTATTTGACTTTTCATTGCATTGACTTTTTTATAATATTTTCCCATTGCAACTTCCGTTTTATTGTATTATTGCATTTTTTTCAACTGTGGCATGTTGCTGCTTGTTTCGCCTTGTACGAGTTTCTTATTACTACCTGCTAATCTTCTGCCTATTGTTTTCAATTCACTTTTGCTGTAGTTTTTAATTGAGGGTCCCGTTTTCCGTATTTATACTTTGGGACCCTCATCTGTATAGAAGTGTTACGTAATCGATGCTTTGTAACTAATAAAAACTGAAGCTTAAACTAAAGGCAATGATCGCATCCCCCAACGCAGCCAGGAAGTTGACATTCTTCACGAGGGGCCGATAGATGATGGTGACCGCAGGGTCAGTCGGAGGTAGGTTGCCAACGAAGTGGAGACCATCGGGGCATACAGAAACATACTGTATAGAGAGTGGTACTGGAGCTTTTTTCAAGCCCAGCACAAAAGGGTCTGACTAACCGCCAGGTGGCGTACCCGTCTTCGCTTTTACTCTATTGTCAAGGCATGTAACTGCCTGCTCGGGAGGACAATGAATACCCAAGTTTGACATCAATTTTTTGCAAAGAAAAAATTTTATTGATTTGTGTAATTTTTCATATCGGCTCTACATCATGTGCCACTGAGGAAATTTAATGCCTTATAACGGAAAATAGTAAAGTATGACGAGAAAGTGTTGTCTTTCAGCATTTGTTTTGCACAAAAAGACACATTCATGTGTTTTAGATGTATTGTACGTGTATTCCCTTTGTGGCCGCTTGGGTGTGTAGCGTAGTGGTAAAGACACTCGCTTTCGGAGCATAAGGGCACGGGTTCAAATCCCAGCGTGGGAAAAAATTGTCATTTTGTTTATGGTGAAGACACTATCGGGTCTGACCAACCACCAGAGGCGCTAAAAGCAGAGCACTAGCTGGGCCGCAGGGCCCTACGGGAGTGTCCGCTCTTTATGTAAGTATGTTTCTCTATGATCGGGGCACGGAGTTGTGCTAGGGCGCATGCGCGTACCGGGGGCCGGTACTGGTTGCTCGGCAACCGCGGTGGTGGACAGGCGAGAGGAGGTGCTGGTGCTGCTAGGAGGGTATTCCTTGTAGGAAGTCATGGCCATACAGGAGACGAGGAAGCTCCAGTTTGCACCTTCGCTTCACTCGAAGCCAGTGAGAATGTGGCAGTGGGATGGCTGCTGTGATCTTGGGGCTGTGTTCTCTTTTGAAGCGTGCAAGCTTGGATTGTGCCTGCTGCTGCTGGTTCAGCACCGATACCGAGGCTGCCACGACGGCATCCTGCTGCGGCGTTTTTAGGGGCGAAGCTCCTCAAAGCGGCACCCGTTCGTCCTTCGTAGTACTCCGTAACATGTCTGACGTTCTGACCTGTGAGAGGTTTCCCCTGTGCGTTGTTCAACAATAAAAAATTCGCAGCGTGCACGTAACTAAAAGCCGAAATTTCCTGTCTTGGTTTTACAAAGGATTAGCGAGCGTTGGGCCGCAGTGCCATGAATACAGAGAACTAGTATATACCATGACCTCGAAGTGGTTAAAGGTGGGAAGTAGACACGAAGCACAAGCCTTAAGAAAATGTGCGCGTGCCACCTCTCGTTTAGTCCTTGGAATGTCCGCGGGATGGCGGTGCTTCTATATGCCGAATATATAATGAAAAGATGCGAGATGGTGGTACTTGGAGTGTTCACTAGATGGATGAACGGACACACAGACAGATGCATGGACGGACGCACGGATGGCTGCACGGACGGATGGACACATGGACGGACGCAGGGGCGGATGCATGGACGAACACAGGGACGGACGCACGGATGGACGTTCGGACACACGAACAGACGCACGCAAGGACGCGGGGATGGACGCCCGGATGGTCACACAGACGGACGCATGGACGGATAGAAGCAAGAACGAATGGACGGACGGATGCTTCGCCCCACTCTCCATCATTGACCTCATGAATATGCTGCCTTTTTTTTTTTGCAGTCGCGTCTCTGAGGCGCCATTTGTAGCCCTTAAAACGGCTGCGCGCGAAAAGCGAGGATAAGGGTACGGACGAGAGCACAAAGAACAGCGTCCTTCTGGGTTGAAATCTCACTCGACTCAGCCTCGCACTCCTGTGGGGTACGGGTGAGTGGAAGCATTGGCGAGAAGGGAGCCAAGCAGGCAGTGGTGCACTCTACGATGAACACAAAGGTTGTTAGGATAACGCCACGTCCTGCGCAGGTGTCGGTACGGTATGCAATGTTGTGTGATTTCGTGATATGTGAAAAGTGGCAATTGTAAGTCTGTATTGGCTGCCTCACTGCTCGGGGCTCCTCAGAAGATCTACACGAGGTTGATGATGATGAAAACATTGCAAAAGGAATGGGGCGGTCGCATACGCGCGTTCATTAGCAGACAGTGAGTAATGACCAGGAGCTTATAGCAGGTGTATGATGTGGTTGTTGTGTGAAGTAACTTTGGATGTGCATAAAGTAATAGAATGCGATATTTCAAGAATCCCGCAACCTGTTAGGAAAGCCCGACGTGTCGCTTTCTAATCGGTAATCACGTAGTATGTTTTCGCGCGGTGGCTCAAGGTGTGTCGTATAATCAGAGTAACCGCCAGGATCTCGCCCGAGTTGGTGGGTTAAGACTGCGAGTAGATCGATGCAGCACTTGCTACCTCATGAGTTCCACTAACCACCACTGCCGTGTGTCCATTAGCCATGCGAGCCGCGTGCGTGAAACAAACCCCCTTCACCTCAACCTCACGGAGAGTGCAATTCAGGTATCTTACCATCGCCTGCCGATGACCGGTGTTACGCGCAGAGCGCATGTTGAGTCGCAGGGGATTTGCTCCGAATTAGGGCTGCAGAAGTTGCGTCTTTTTCTTTCCTCGACCTTTCTCTCTGTACGCGAAGCACTCGAGCTATCTAGAGTGGCATGGAGGTACAAAAGGGACTAGGTCACCCAGACAGGGAAATATCTGTCTACTGTTTGGGGTGAGAAGAAGGCGCGTCAAACACGTGGGCGCGCCGCTTTTGGCCGCTGGCATTCCAGGATGCGAAGCACGCGCTGGACCACGTCTCTTTGGTTGCCTGGCCCTTGGCTCACGATTTTGCTGCTGATGGTAGTTGGCATTGCTTCTACAGCAAAAGCTGTTATGAAATCACTACTCAGGTCACGTTCAGTTGCCCGCCGCCACTGCCGGTATCCGTAACCATATCGCGTGAAATTAGAAGAAAAAAAAACCTAGCACCATTGACACAGTGGGGCTTAAACCAGCGTCTGCTAGGTGCCAGCCCAGTATTCTATATACGACTGAGTTACACCGGTGCTTGGGACTTGTTGGCAAACTTGCCTTAGGCAGGCTTGATGTCGGAAAAGCAATCCTGTTAATACGACTTGTAAAGCGTTTTAAAACAGCGAAAGAACAACCAGTCGTCACACAATGTGGAATAGCGTAGCGAGTGGGTCGTCCATTGCTCCAATTCATTAGAAAAGCTTGTTTCTGTGGCGCATATTCGCTTCAGCCATAATTCCTCATCGTCATCAGCCACTGCATGAACAATTAACTGGAGCAAAACTCCTTGCAAGTGTTCAGCGGATACAACGCTTCTCA
The DNA here is from genome assembly GCF_043290135.1 of Rhipicephalus microplus. NCBI lineage: Eukaryota > Metazoa > Arthropoda > Arachnida > Ixodida > Ixodidae > Rhipicephalus > Rhipicephalus microplus. The sequence continues at coordinate 11,561,133 of NW_027464592.1, forward strand.
GAAGAACGACGAAAAATAGGATAGCGAATGGCGGCCCACTACCCAAAAAATTATTAATAATGCCCTAGTGGGTATCAATCATGTGTGCTTGCAGTAGCTAACCAATGAGTGTTTTGAAAGGCTCTGAAAGGCAGCTTTTCAAGCTTTCGCTGTGACTGTGCTGCGCCTTCCGCGCAGGATTGGCGTTTTTTTTTTTTTTTGGTTATCCGGCGGTGGCGTACAGTCCCAGAGGAGGTGCCTCTAGGTGACTGGCTCCTTCTTGCAGTGTTGGCATATGTGGAGAATACCTTCCAGCAGATGTCTGAGCCATTTTGTAGGAAAGTTGCTCAACGAGCCGCTGCATGATCAGTACGCTAAATGCAGCGCTTTGGGGCACGTTCCGCGGCCTCCACTGCACAGTGTTGGCTACCTCGATCACCACGGTAACCACGTGCCCCTTTATGCCGACTGGCGGCCGCCCTGAGTCGAATGCCTAACGCTCATGAATGGCAAACATGGAGCTATCAGGCGTTCTTCAACGGGATGGAGAGCAGGCCGGTAAGGGGGCTCGGGAGGACATCGGTACCCGTGCGCAATACTCGCCGTAAGAACTTGTCTCGTGCTGCCGTGCCTACGAAGCCGCGATAACGAAGTGGGCATTTATTTATTTTATTTATTTATTTAAGACATACTGCAAGCCCAATGAAGGGCCCAAGCAGGAGGGTCACCACGAGAAGACAAAATTTAGGCACAATACACATGATACACTGATTAAAATAGTTTGAACAAATACAGGAATGCATCAAAGTTACAAAAGTCCGCAATACACGTGGTACACTGTTGGAAATATATTGTACACATACACAAGAGTACATCGAAGTTGCAAAACAAAGCAATCAGAATTCCAAATGTTCAAAGGAGTGAATATTGGTCACAGCCGACTCAATTAGTTTATTCCAATCTGTAATAGTACGCGGAAAAAAGGAAAACTTAAAAATATTAGTTAGAGCGCTGTACGGAGTCAGAGATTCGAGGTGTCTATGCCGTGTTTGTCGGGAAGTGAGTGGCTGAAGGAATTCCTCGGGTTTAAGTGAAAGTTTGTTATTTTTAAGCAAGAATAGAAATTTTGACCTTTGAATTTGACGGCGTGATTGAAGTGTTGGAATGCCATGCTCTTCCATTAATCTTGTCGGCGAGTCACTGGGGCGATAGCTTGAAAAAATGAATCGAACGGATTTACGCTGTATCATTTCAAGAGCATTAATATTACTTTTTGTGTGGGGATCCCAGACAGTGCAGGCGTATTCCAGTCGCGGTCTAATTATGGATGTATAGGCGAGTAGCTTAACGTTTGTTGGGGCCTTTCTAAGCTTATGTGTAAGGAAGCAAAGTTTTCGGAATGAAGCTGCACATGTGTTTGTTACGTGTTTGTTCCAGCTCAAGTTATTTGTTATAGTGACGCCAAGATATTTATATTCTGATACTTGTTCCAACGGTTGTGACGGAAGATTGTAAGGGAAGGACAGCTTATTCTTTTTGTTAGTTATGTTCATAAGAACAGATTTTTTGGCATTGAGCTTCATTCCCCATTTTTTGCACCACGCCTGAACATAATTAGGTTTGTGTTTAGCATTTGTTGGTCTTCAGGGCATGTTATTTTGTCTTATAGAGTACAGTCATCGGCAAATAATTTAATTTTCACGGGATCACTGATAAGGGAAACAAGATCGTTAATATAAATTAGAAATAATAATGGGCCCAATACACTGCCTTGTGGAACACCCGAAAGAACAGGAAGCCGAGTTGAGGAATGATCATCAATGCAAACATATTGGAAGCGGTTCGACAAGTAGGACGAGATCCAATTGGTTACAAAAGCTGGAAGACCTATCACTTTTAACTTGTGCATTAAATGAACATGGGAAACTAAATCAAAGGCTTTTTGGAAGTCTAGAAAAATAACATCAACTTGACCAGTTTTATCAAGAACGCTAGCAAAGTCATGAACAATAGAAGTGAGTTGCGTGACCGTGGAAAATCCCTTTCTGAAGCCGTGTTGACAGTGAGATAATAAGTTGTTTCTGTTTAAAAAATTTATAATGTAGTCGGCTCTAATGTGTTCTAGAAGTTTACAACAAGAAGAAGTCAGAGAGATCGAACGGTAATTAGTAAACAGCGTCTCGTCGCCTTTTTTAAATACCGGAACTATGCGGTCTAATTTCCAATCCTCAGGTACAACACCAGACAAAAGAGATGCTCGAAAAATGATTACTAAAAATTGGGATATGATTTCAGCATAGCGGCGCAAAAAAATATTCAGAATGCCATCAGGACCGGTTGACGCTTTCGTTTTGAGCGGGTTCAAATCCCGGCTGCGGCGGCTGCATTTCCGATGGAGGCGGAAATGTTGTAGGCCCGTGTGCTCAGATTTGGGTGCACGTTAAAGAACCCCAGGTGGTCTAAATTTCCGGAGCCCTCCACTACGGCGTCTCTCATAATCATATAGTGGTTTTGGGACGTTAAACCCCACATATCACCTCTTTCGTTTTGAGGTTCAACAACATGGAAAATACGCCAGGCTGTGAGACAATATCAGCTTCGCTTGCGGAAGATAATACGGAGCAAGGCATTGCATCATCAGATTTAAGAAAAATGCTATGAAAATACTTACTGAAGTTTTCAGCAATGCTATGTTTATCAGTGATGGCGATACCCTCATGTAGCATTGGTTGAATTGTTTTTTTCTTTTTGCGCAGGAAAGTCCAAAATTTATGCGGAGCGGAGCGAATAAAGTGTGGCAGGGTCTGTTCAAAATAACGTCGCCTTGCGCACATCATGGCATCTTTGAGGTTAGACTGCGCAACACCGATAATACTCGGACAGGCAGCTTTACGCTTCAAACGCTTGACTTTTCTTTTCGCGTGCAAAACATCGCGCGTGATCCAGGGATTGTTTTTACGAGTTTTCCTAACTTTGTTTGGTATAAAGTTATTGGGCAATAAGTACATATTTCCTTAAACCTCGTCCATAAGTCAGCAGTATCAGAGCCATTAAAAACACTCAGACAAATTTCGAAATAGTCAAGCACATTTTCATCCCTGGCACACGAGAAATCTTTTACAACAGTTTTTTTCGCACGAGGCGTTTCATACGTACCGTTCACAGGAAAAGAAAACACAACCATATCGTGGTCTGATAGGCCACGTTCCACAGACACTCTAAATGTTTCAATTGATTGACTGACGAACACAAGATCAAGAATAGACGCAGAAGCACCCTGAATACGTGTAGGTTGTTTTAATACTCCGTGCAAATTGTGGGTTAGCATTATATCAAGCAAATGTGAGGAGCTTGTGCAATGAACAGGGGACGGGGAAGGACGGTTCCAATCAATTTCCGGTAGATTGAAATCGCCCACAAAGAATATGTTTTCTTGTTCGAACGTTTACATGTGGTTGCCGAGATCACTTAAGAACTGAGGTGGTGAGTCAGGAGGGCGATAAACCGCGAATAACAAAAATGATCTGCCGAAACAAGATAGTTTTATTGCAATTCTTTCATGATTGTCGATTTGACTGAGGATATGGGCATCAATGTTTCCTTTGACCAAGACAGCGACGCCTCCCCCCCTTGACAGCTTATCTCGTCGGAGAACGCGATACGATGGGGGGAAAACGTCTTCATCCGAAATTTCACCTCGCAGCCAGGTTTCCGTAATAATTACCACATGTGGGTTATTAGCCAGGGTGATAGCTTCAAGCTGTTCAGATTTATTTGCAATACTTCGCGCATTTAAATTCAACAGCCGAAACTCTTTCTCTTCAGGCGGGTTTCGTCAAGGGGCCAATAATCCACTCTGAAAATTGGCTAGCTTTACTCTGCAGTTCTTTTTGTCGTCCCAAATGTACGTTTCTTTATCAACCCGCAGTCGGTCATTTGAAAGATGAACTTTCTTTCCCTGCAATTTTTCATTCCTAGCACTTTCCCACAATAATTTGCGCTTCCTGAGTGTTTGCTTAGAGTAGTCGCTTTGGACTGATATTTGCGTTCGTTTCAGCTTATGAGCATTTTTTAGAATGAGTTCTTTTTGCATTAAAATCTTGGAAGTAAATTATAATCGGGCGATCCTTGCCAGGCTTGCCTAACCTGTGAATCCGGCCGACAGATTTGCATGGGACACCAAGTTTACCAGAAAAAAATTTCGTGAGAACTTTATCTTTCAAATCATTTTCAGTTTCAGTCGGGTCATCCTGTACGCCAAAAACTAGTAAATTGGATCGTCTACTTCGGTCCTCCAAGTCGGTGATCTTTGCCTCTAGAGAAACTATAGTTTGTTCTAAAGTGTCAATTCGAGCAGTTCCCTGTGCCAATTCAGCAAACCTCGCGTTTAGGCTGGTAATAAGCATTTGCATATTATCTTGCTCAGTCGTCAGAGCAGCTATATCTTCAGAGATTTTGTTTTGACCAGCCAAGAGTTGCTTAAGTTGATCCTCTATAAATGGCCCAGGGTTCGTCTCGACATCCCCGCACAAAAGTAGCGTGCATACACAATATACATTATGTAAAAGTGTGAGACACTGGCGCGGGCACGGCAAGACCAAAAGACATCGGTAATCACTCTTAGTGCTACTGGAGTAGGCCCCAACCTGGGAAAAGCAGAAGAGCGGCTTGTTAAGCCACATGCCTGCTGATGGTCCGCCGTGCCCACTGAAGACGAAATCCTGGAGGTCGAGTTTTAAACGTGTCGAACTTGACGTCACGTAGTGCGGAGTCTGCGCAGTTGGCTTTTCCAATCGCTGACGGCACGAGTGACGAGGCACCAGCCACGTGGACAGTCCATGATTAAACACGAAGCCAGTGTGAAGATCCGGTTGAACGAACGCACCGGCATGAGCAAGTAGAAAAACCTGGGGAAAGCAGAAGAGCGGCTTGTTAAGCCACATGCCTGCTGGTGGTCCGCCGTGCCCACTGAAGACGAAATCCTGGAGGTCGAGTTTTAAAGGTGTCGAACTTGACGTCACGTAGTGCGGAGTCTGCGCAGTTGGCTTTTCCAATCGCTGACGGCACGAGTGACGAGGCACCAGCCACGGGGACAGTCCATGATTAAACACGAAGCCAGTGTGAAGATCCGGTTGAACGAACGCACCGGCAAGAGCAAGTAGAAAAACCTGGGAAAAGCAGAAGAGCGGCTTGTTAAGCCACATGCCTGCTGGTGGTCCGCCGTGCCCACTGAAGACGAAATCCTGGAGGTCGAGTTTTAAAGGGGTCGAACTTGAGGTCACGTAGTGCGGAGTCTGCGCAGTTGGCTTTTCCAATCGCTGACGGCACGAGTGACGAGGCACCAGCCACGTGGACAGTCCATGATTAAACACGAAGCCAGTGTGAAGATCCGGTTGAACGAACGCACCGGCAAGAGCAAGTAGAAAAACCTGGGAAAAGCAGAAGAGCAGCTTGTTAAGCCACATGCCTGCTGGTGGTCCGCCGTGCCCACTGAAGACGAAATCCTGGAGGTCGAGTTTTAAAGGTGTCGAACTTGACGTCACGTAGTGCGGAGTCTGCGCAGTTGGCTTTTCCAATCGCTGACGGCACGAGTGACGAGGCACCAGCCACGTGGACAGTCCATGATTAAACACGAAGCCAGTGTGAAGATCCGGTTGAACGAACGCACCGGCAAGAGCAAGTAGAAAAACCTGGGAAAAGCAGAAGAGTGGCTTGTTAAGCCACATGCCTGCTGGTGGTCCGCCGTGCCCACTGAAGACGAAATCCTGGAGGTCGAGTTTTAAAGGTGTCGAACTTGACGTCACGTAGTGCGGAGTCTGCGCAGTTGGCTTTTCCAATCGCTGACGGCACGAGTGACGAGGCACCAGCCACGTGGACAGTCCATGATTAAACACGAAGCCAGTGTGAAGATCCGGTTGAACGAACGCACCGGCAAGAGCAAGTAGAAAAACCTGGGAAAAGCAGAAGAGCGGCTTGTTAAGCCACATGCCTGCTGGTGGTCCACCGTGCCCACTGAAGACGAAATCCTGGAGGTCGAGTTTTAAAGGTGTCGAACTTGACGTCACGTAGTGCGGAGTCTGCGCAGTTGGCTTTTCCAATCGCTGACGGCACGAGTGACGAGGCACCAGCCACGTGGACAGTCCATGATTAAACACGAAGCCAGTGTGAAGACCCGGTTGAACGAACGCACCGGCAAGAGCAAGTACAAAAACCTGGGAAAAGCAGAAGAGCGGCTTGTTAAGCCACATGCCTGCTGGTGGTCCGTCGTGCCCACTGAAGACGAAATCCTGGAGGTCGAGTTTTAAAGATGTCGAACTTGACGTCACGTAGTGCGGAGTCTGCGCAGTTGGCTTTTCCAATCGCTGACGGCACGAGTGACGAGGCACCAGCCACGTGGACAGTCCATGATTAAACACGAAGCCAGTGTGAAGATCCAGTTGAACGAACGCACCGGCAAGAGCAAGTAGAAAAACCTGGGAAAAGCAGAAGAGCGGCTTGTTAAGCCACATGCCTGCTGGTGGTCCGCCGTGCCCACTGAAGACGAAATCCTGGAGGTCGAGTTTTAAAGGTGTCGAACTTGACGTCACGTAGTGCGGAGTCTGCGCAGTTGGCTTTTCCAATCGCTGACGGCACGAGTGACGAGGCACCAGCCACGTGGACAGTCCATGATTAAACACGAAGCCAGTGTGAAGATCCGGTTGAACGAACGCACTGGCAAGACCAAGTAGAAAAACCTGGGAAAAGCAGAAGAGCGGCTTGTTAAGCCACATGCCTGCTGGTGGTCCGCTGTGCCCACTGAAGACGAAATCCTGGAGGTCGAGTTTTAAAGGTGTCGAACTTGACGTCACGTGGTGCGGAGTCTGCGCAGTTGGCTTTTCCAATCGCTGACGGCATGAGTGACGAGGCACCAGCCACGTGGACAGTCCATGATTAAACACGAAGCCAGTGTGAAGATCCGGTTGAACGAACGCACCGGCAAGACCAAGTAGAAAAACCTGGGAAAAGCAGAAGAGCGGCTTGTTAGGCCACATGCCTGCTGATGGTCCGCCGTGCCCACTCATAGTGGCGTGGAGGCGAGCACGTGGGCCACCGAAAACCGGCGCCTTGAGTGGCGATGTGGCATTGTTTGTGAGCATAGTCGGAATCACTAGAGAGTTGACCGAACTGACTACCTTGAGCTGCGATCGCAGAAGTGAATATTGGCAACACTGGTGTACACACCGGCGGCCACCGGACATGAGGCGAGAACAAGAAGCTTGCTCAGCAAGCTCCAAAAACGAAGCGAGACCAGCGGAACAAGTGGCGTCGCGCCTGAAGAGCCGCAAACTTCTCAATTTGTAGAACCTTTAATAAGCAAAAAAGTTCAAAACGAGAATGCACGCAGTTACTCAGAGTAAATCATCTCGAGGGGGCAAAGCTCTGAGTGATGCCCCATATCATGTAAGTTGAGTGACATAATGGAGCCCTAACAGTCGACGACAAATCTAGGATTTAAGTTAGAAGTGTGGCAGTTTGGGCTTGTTGGTATGACATGAGGATAGTTATAGCGCGAGAACAGAACGACGACAAAGAGACAAGAAGAACACGGGCGCTCGTGTCCTTTTTGTCTTTTTGTCGTCGTTCTGTTCTCACGCTATAACTTTCGGCTACGTTTTAAGGCCGATAATTTCTACATTAAAGTCACCGACTAGTATGAAGGGTTTGTGCATAAAAATGTTTTATTGTGTATCATCGCAATAAGGATAAATTTCAGTTGAATAAACTTTATTTGCCCAATGCTTGTTGCTGCACCCAGGGATAGGCTGCCAGGAAACCGTCGTTCGGGGAACATCTTGCGAGGTCCTCGGCAGCGGCCCTGCCCCGCAGGACGATGCATACCAAATTTTCAGGCACATCGCTGGGGAGAGTGGCTTGTCTACAGTCAGCATAAAGCCCTTTCATCTAAGAAAGTAACGACACTGTTCTACGCACGCATGTTTTTCTTTGATTTTCATCACCCGTCTTCTAAGCGCGCGGCGCCCAGCGCCATCTTTCGTTGAGGCTCCGATGGACGCGGCGCCGATTGGAATCGAGGCGCGTGATTTAGGGCCGATTGCGTGCCCCAGTAGTGCAGCCAATCCGAAAAAATTGTGACCACTAGATACATAACACAAAAATAATTTTTAGTATATTAGCGTCTTCCGAAAGCCGTGTAAATGCATGTGCTACTTTGAATGCAGCTTCCCATAGAGTTCTACGATGCAGGCTTCTTTCTTCTTCCAGATGATAACATGGTTTACGTTCGGATCATATATTGTTTGGCTTGCTGCAACACTTATACGCGTGAAGAGGAGCAGAGAACAGCAACCAATCATTACAATCAGATGGAGGTTCATGTCTTTGTCGAGGGAGCTCTCTGTGCTTCACGGAAGGGTGGTGGGAAAATAATGTTCTATACTGCATCGACTTTCAAGTTTTTTTCCCACAAAGAGCTGCGAAATGTGTGGCTCAGATTGATGTTCAATTAAATATAGCAAGAACATGTAGAAAGTCCATAATCACTACGGCACACTGAGTAATTGCCTTTACAACTTGACAAGGCACTAACACGTTGCATTGCTAGAGATTATTGGTACAAAATTTCTCTGAACGGATGCGTAACAATCATAACCGTAACTTACTGCTAAGTCTTCGTGGTCAAAACTCATTCAAGCTTTATTATAGGCTCATGGTAAATGTTACAAGCTGCCACTCTAGCGTCGCCAGCGCGAAGTCGGCGACGGGAATGACAGCAGGTTGGTTCGTTCCGTACGCAAGCAGAGACAGTGAAGAGATCAGAGACGTGGGAAAACAAAACAAACTTTACTCTAGTGATATTGCAGCACACGGGATCTAATACAACACTTCAATACAACTAACAAAATACATCGACACTTGATACAACTAAAGAAATATATAACAGAAACAATAAACCAGCTTACGAAAGAGAACTATTACAAACTACACAAACTAACAAGAATAGAACGACGGAAGAGAAAGTTCGCAGATATAAACAGGTGAAGGCATACGTGTGATGACCGGCAGCGTTGCGTCCCCGACGATCGGATGCGAGAAGTCGAAGAGAGTTCTGGCACGACTGCGATGTCGGCGGTGTTGCAACGCTGGTGGCTCCGGGAGGCTAGTGCTTGCAGGTGACTTCGAGCAGGTTGAGCTAACTCGAGGCGAAGTCCCGATGTCTACGTTGCAGACGTTAATATCGCGTTACAACTAGACGAACGGCTAAGTTTAGGTGGCCAGCCGATACAGAGCCACACTGAAAACTTCTAGAAGAGGTGCTTGTTGATCTGTTTCTACACCATGGTGGTCAGTGACTAGTCTGCCTAGCAGGGCAAAATCCTGCGCTTAAATCCCCCTCGTGTCTCCTCGCTCTCTTCCTTGGGGACAAGAGACCTCTACATGGGTCCAATCATGCGCGTTTAATTGAGGGGAAACTCCGCCCCAAAAATATTTTGACCCCACCCCTTTTTAATAGGGAGAGGGCCCGCAACTAGCGAGGGTGACAACCTGTCGGGTTGTTGTCATACGGCTTGGCCACCAGAGCGTTTCCCACGCTTTTCTCCGTGGGAACGGTCAACCACTTAGCTCTCAGCCGGGCGTCTTGTAGTCTAATCCTTGTACGCGGTATACCGCGGCCTTCTACGACCTTGCAGACGTCGCCACGGTTACAAAAGGATTAACTGTCGGCGGCGACGTTCTAAGGAGAGCACCCCCATTTTGCCCTTATCGGTTCCCTTTCATGTGCCGCCGTTTCTCACGGTCAGTCGGGGAGTACGGCGCCCGTTAATTGCCGTGACGTGGTGTCGCCGAAAATAGCCGTCCGTGACATTGCCCCCCACTTTCAGAATGTTATTCATAACATCTGTTCGCACGGAGGGGAATTTTTCCGACAACAAGGAACGAAACACCAGCAACAAGGGAGGCATGAGGACTGTCCCTCTCATACACAACATAAATAGGCAGAGTGCATCAAAGTAACAACAAAAGGAAAAACAAACAATGGTTAGAGTGCCAGCTTCATTTACACGCAACAATATCAATGCGCCATACAAACAAGAAGAGGAAATAGCCGTGTACGGTAGCCATCAATACAGAATACACTGCACGAATGTATACTACAAAATAAAACGGAACAGGTGCGCTCCTCTACCGTAGTGCAATCCTTCAAGGTGCATCACAGCAAGTAAAAACAACCAATACACCAAGCCAAAAGAAAATAGCTCAAAATACACTTCTTATACGATGAACTACGTACATACAAACAGAACACAACCGACGGAATTAGAAAAAAAAAACATGCTCATAGACCTCAAGTCTCAATGCGCGCAACGACAACTGTACCGAGTCACGCCAATCTTAATCAATTTACGAAATCATTCGGTTTGTGCTAACATCTTCCTCAAATGCTCATTCATGCCACATCCCCATGGCAGTGGAGGCATACGGTGCCACACTAAACCTTTGAAACAACTAGAAAAATGACACATTTTCTCGGGTTTTACCTCATGCAAATTTTCTCACTCATGATTAAACTAATTCGATGCTAACTTTCAGCTTTTGGCTCGGTGGTTTTCCTTTTGAAAACTTTACATCAAATCTTGTAACCTATACAAAATTAAAACGACTCAAACATGAATCTCCAATGTTGCCCTGAATAATTATACTTAGTACGCGCGTGCAACAATTACTCAACTGACCGTGCCCCCTTTTCTACAATAGATTCGCCTGAATCGCACCCGATGGGGTCGTGGTCCCGGCGGTTTTTTTCGAACACGCCAGAGGACACAAAATGCACAAACTCTAAGCAGTGCACTGCCGTCACACCTCATTTTCCACTTTGGCCTGTTTCCCTCAGGAATTTGAAAGGGACGCCAGAAACAGGGGGACAACTGGGGCCACTATCCCTTTGTGTTCGCCCCGACGCGGTTTTTAGCTTTTGTGATCTTTCGACGTTGACCCTTCGGACAAGGTCGCCTTTCTGAAGTTGTCGAACTAAAACGCGCCTTTCGTTCGGGTGACGCACCTCCTTTTCCACCTCTAAAGCTGGCTCGCCGCTTGTGCCAGGCTGAACGCCACCATTGACGTTTCCTAAAACTGATTGAATGCCTACCCCTTCGTCTTTCTGGCGACGGGGTGGGACTAGTCCTGGGCTTAGGCAGTGCCGAACGCTTTCGCTTCTTTCTTTTTCGACGATGTTTGCTTGCCTCTTTTCTCTCAATGCCATTATCATGTCGCGTCGGGAACTGAGTGGTTGGGAAGCTCGTTGGAGCTTGTGCTACATTTTGCCCCACGCTCAAACATTTTGAACTCGGTGTCACGACGGACTGCCGGGCCAAATTATCTTTGTTAATGCTGATGAAACCATTAACTGGGCCCTCTCCGATGGCATCGCTGCACTCCTGAACTGTCGCGTTCTCGCTGTGTTTAGCCACTGTGCTAACCCTATCTGCATGTGACGATCTCGAGACGTCCTCTCGAGGTATGAGGATGGTTTCCAGCTTCTTACTGAGTCCATTAGGGCTGCTGGCACACACCTCATCCTCGCAAGGACCATTTTTTGGTACTGTCTCTACCTCGAGACCGGCCAAGGCCTCGTTCTCTACATCATTTATATGGATGCATTCGAGAATATGCGGGCCCTTTTCTAGCGCGATTTCTGGTTCTGGCGTTTCATGACGCGCTTCAATGTCCAACGCTTTCCGACGCGCCTTGCTTTCAGACTCTTGTCTTTCTGCTTCGCGCTCTCTTTCAGACTCTTGTCTGAGCTGCTCTTCTTTTGTCCAGACAGAAGTTCCGAACATCCGGAGCATCTCTGCCTTAACTACCTCGTGGTTGTTCGCGTTCTGCTGACCAAGTCGCGCAACAGCTTCATTTGCCTCGCAAGGCAGAACCGTGAGTAGCCCTTGACACCATGTGTCTCGCTCAACTGACAGTTCCTCGCCGGCATCGCCGTGCTCATTGCTGGATCGGCTCACCCTTCTACCCTCACTGAGGCGAATCTTTAATTGCAGTAACTGCACTTCCCGTTCTCCGGCTTCCCTTGCCGCTTCTCGTTCTTTCGCCCTTTCTTCCCGGGCCCATGCTCTCTCTTCTCTGGCTAACGCCTGCGCCTGTTCCTGCTGCTCCTTAACCCATTGTCTCAGTTCGGCGCCCTCGAGGCCTAACTGTTTACCTTGCGTGATCAACTTATCAAAATCCATACACTCCATACTGCAACTGTCACTATAATGCCACTATAAAAACAGCGCAATCATTGCAGGATGCAACCGCTTCAACTGTGCGGCTCTATCGCCACGCTGTCCGCACGGTTCTCGTTCACCCCTCACTGTCTTACTCTTTGTACGGAACGTCCTGTCTCGCGGACGCCAGTTTTGTTACAAGCTGCCACTCTAGCGTCGCCAGCGCGAAGTCGGCGACGGGAATGACAGCAGGTTGGTTCGTTCCGTACGCAATCAGAGACAGTGAAGAGATCAGAGACGTGTGAAAACAAAACAAACTTTACTCTAGTGATATTGCAGCACACGGGATCTAATACAACACTTCAATACAACTAACAAAATACATCGACACTTGATACAACTAAAGAAATATATAACAGAAACAATAAATCAGCTTACGAGAGAGAACTATTACAAACTACACCAACTAACAAGAATAGAACGACGGAAGAGAAAGTTCGCAGATATAAACAGGTGAAGGCATACGTGTGATGACCGGCAGCGTTGCGTCCCCGACGATCGGATGCGAGAAGTCGAAGAGAGTTCTGGCACGACTGCGATGTCGGCGGTGTTGCAACGCTGGTGGCTCCGGGAGGCTAGTGCTTGCAGGTGACTTCGAGCAGGTTGAGCTAACTCGAGGCGAAGTCCCGATGTCTACGTTGCAGACGTTAATATCGCGTCACAACTAGACGAACGGCTAAGTTTAGGTGGCCAGCCGATACAGAGCCACACTAAAAACTTCTAGAAGAGATGCTTGTTGATCTGTTTCTACACCATCTTGGTCAGCGACTAGTCTGCCTAGCAGGGCAAAATCCTGCGCTTAAATCCCCCTCGTGCCTCCTCGCTCTCTTCCTTGGGGACAAGAGACCTCTACCTGGGTCCAATTATGCGCGTTTAATTGAGGGGAAACTCCGCCCCAAAAATATTTTGACCCCACCCCTTTTTAATAGGGAGAGGGCCCGCAACTAGCGAGAGTGACAACCTATCGGGTTGTTGTCATACGGCTTGGCCACCAGAGCGTTTCCCACGCTTTTCTCCGTGGGAACGGTCAACCACTTAGCTCTCAGCCGGGCGTCTTGTAGTCTAATCCTTGTACGGGGTATACCGCGGCCTTCTACGACCTTGCAGACGTCGCCACGGTTACAAAAGTATTAACTGTCGGCGGCGACGTTCTAAGGAGAGCATCCCCATTTTGCACTTATCGGTTCCCTTTCATGTGCCGCCGTTTCTCACGGGGAGTACGGCGCCCGTTAATTGCCGTGACGCGGTGTCGCCGAAAATAGCCGTCCGTGACAGTAAACAATACAAAAACTACCCCAAAACCACTGAAAGATGGCTTTAAAGCCTTCACTATGAGACGGCGAGGATTTCCACCTCCTGTATCGAAGTCAATATAACCGCCAAGTGAGCACAATCACGTGAACACTTTTGCACGTCACTCGTATGCACGAGAACACCTAGAATAATCGAAACCTAGTTATGCGTGCGGGGCATTAAATTCAAATGCAAATTAGCCAACTGAAAAAAGAAATGTTTGCTAGCTGACGCCTCTCACCTGCAATTTCATAATCGTGCTTAGCATTAAGACGAAAGTCTTACCGCCGTATTCAGAAACGCTCCTTCACTCAAGGGCTCTCCTCGACTTCACCAAGGGGGAGCGTGATCCTCCACATTTCTTTCGCCAAGGGAGGCCCTGGAAATGCTCCCTTAGAAAAGATTGAAAGTATTCCTAATTTTGTTTAGGAAATGCCTATTCTTGCCAAATGGATCAATGCTTTTCTTAATCATTCTTCTTTAAAAAATGGTATTACGGGAAAATACGTGGCTCTAGACTGGTGGTGCAGCTTCTGTACACCATGAGCCGATAGTGTGAGCGAAACCCCCACTTCACGTCTGGCTGCAGTCGCACCCAGGCAGCCGAACAAGACATAGAGTTTCTTAACATTAAATAGAGGGGACTTGGGCGCTGCGCTCGTTCAGCGACCATGAGAATGATGGGTAGTATAAAACTACCTAGTCTTCCTACTTTCGTACGGTGAATCCCACTTGTGGCTTCGTTTATTGCTATGTTTCGGTTTTGTTTCGCAGGAAAGAATGAAACATCTTGAACGTCGTGACCCCATTCCGAATGGAAAGCCGAAAAGGTTAAAGTAGGGAAGTGAAAGAGTTGAACATTTGCTGATTTTTGTTTCGTGAGAAAACAGGTCCCAGTCACATGAACAAACATGGAGCCAGAAGTACGAAGATTAGACAAGTCTGTTCACTTCCCATCATTCCCATGCTCGCTGAAGCGATGTGGGTTAAAGCTAGACCTGTGCACCGGTACCTAAATTTTCGGTGGTGGCGCGCCGGTGTTTTCACCTTTGGTCGCGGCGCGTCCACGGCGCAGGGTCCATCGGATCGGCAGCGGCGCGGCACGTGGGAGGACGGGAGCTAGGAGGAAGATTCAAGAGTTAACGGGGATAGCAATTCGCCCCTTGAAATCGGAAAAAAAAACCGTCTCCCCGAAAAGCCCAGTCAGTTAACGTGATGTCTTAGTGTTGCTTATTTACAAGTCACTGCTGTCTCAGTTTTCTAGATATTGGCCGCGAAATCAAGCAGAGTCACCGCCTGGCGGCCGCTGGCCGAGACGGTGAAGTGTAGATTGCTCTTTGCATCGTCTGTTAGCCACGTGGTGCCTTTACGTGCGTGTACGTCATGCACGTTCTCAAAGTGTGGTTTGTACGGTCCTGTCAGCATGAGTCTGTTTCTACGTATGCGTGAAACGACGTACGAAAGCATTTGGTCTTGCTCGGATGGTAATGCATTGTAATAAGATTGGTGGATGCAACTTTCCATGGGGCTGTTTATTGTCGTCGCACCCTCCATTCACCAAAATAATTTCAGAGTGGGTGCCGCTTTCGGTTTCATACACATCGCAAAATGCTCTTGGCATCCTCCCAAACATGAGGACTACTATATGGTGTGTGAATGAAGCGTATTATAGTGACTCGGCTGCAAAAAAAAAAGAAGAAACAAAAACCCAGGCTCTAGGCCATGCACTTGCGCGCTGTTGGTAGATGTGCAACTACGTCACTGTAGTTTATCGATCATGCGAGGAGCCTTAGTTATGTTTAGCTGGCCGTGGTACCACTACATAAAAATTTTACTATCACATAAACTGTGGGACTTCGGTATTTACACTCTTCTTCAAACAGTTACCGTGCGCAACCATGTGCTTGTAATGAGGAATGCTTTAAATAGAGCCCAGACGTTCAAAATTACTTCACGAGGCATGTATTATATCATCAGCATCATCATCATCATTATCACTATCGTCATCATCATCATCATCACGACTACGTGCACTGCAGGACAAATTGATTGATATGTGGGGTTTAACGTCCCAAAACCACTTCATGATTATGAGAGACGCCGTAGTGGAGGGCTCCGGAAATTTCGACCACCTGGGGTTCTTTAACGTGCACCCAAATCTGAGCACACGGGCCTACAACATTTCCGCCTCCATCGGAAATGCAGCCGCCGCAGCCGGGATTCGAACCCGCGCCATGCGGCTCAGCAGCCGAGTGCCTTAGCCACTAGACCACCGCGGCGGGGCATTGCAGGACAAATGCCTCTCTCATGTTCCACCAGTCAACTCGGTCTTGTGCTTACTGCTGCCAATTTATACACGCACACTTCTTAATCTCATCTGCCCACCTAACCTTCTGTCCCCCACTAACCCACTCACCTGCTCTGATAATCCAGTTAGTTACCCTTAATGACCAGCAGTTATCCTGTCCACGCGCTACAGACCCAGCCCATGTCCATTTCCTCTTTTTTTGATTTCAACTATGATATCCTTAGCATTGGTTTGTTACCTAATCTACTCTGCTCTCTTGTGGTCTCTCAAGGTTGCACCTACCATTTTCCTTTCCATTGCTTACTGCGTCGTCCTCAACTTAAGCTGAAGCCTCTTTGTAAGTCTCTAGGTTTCTGTTCCGTAGCTAAATACCGGCAAGATGCAGCTGTTATATACCGAATTCCTCTTGAGGGATAGTGGCAATCTACCTGCCGTGATTTGAGAGTGCTTTTCAAATGTGCTGTTAAGATGATGTTAGCATTCTTCCAAGATTATGGAATCCTTCCCTTCAGAAGACACCTTGTAAACTGTGTGGTTAGATATTCTAACACAATCTATTCTTCATCGTTCAGCAGATATGAAGTCACCTGATTTTCACCAGGAGCTTTGCCTCTTTGCCTTATATATATATAGTCGTATAATTTCACAGAAAACTTCATCTTTTTTCACACTGTTTGCAGCGTTTGTGTGGCATTGTTTGGGGCAGGTGGAAGGCAGTAGTGATTTTTTGTCTGAAAAAAAATAATGCTTGTCCCATTAGCCGCCCTTGTTGTAGCACCGTCATGCACGTAATCAATCGATGAAAGCTTTGGGCTAAACTCTTGTATAAGATTTTTACTGGGGCAAGAACATGTGCGTACACGTGGTAAACGCAGTGTGGCGCAAAGCGCCGTCATCCACAAAGCTTTACTGACTAGACTGATCGACTGTCCCACCTTTCATGGTGAACAGAATAAGAGAAAAATAATCGTATGCGTATAAGGTGCGAAGGGTGGTATTGAACTAATAGTACA